>NC_092815.1:96928031-97528031 GCF_023375885.2 Dermacentor andersoni
ATGCCGTCGTCGTGAACAACCATCGCGAACGTAACGACGATCGCGACGGCCTCGCGCGTCAATAAATCCATGCATCGTTCCTTCGAGCATCGTTTTCCCTGTCTGTGCTGCAAAAAGCGGCGCTTGGAACAAATTCGCTGGAACCATTGAGTGCGGAGTCGTTTAAATTTTGCGGCTAAACTTGTCTTTCTTTTTTTTTTTTTTGCTCCTGAGTGAAAGCAGTCGTCAAGAAGTGTCGAATAAAAAGAACAAAGTGGGAAAGCACGAAAAGCACGGCAACGTAATCGAGAGCCAGAATATTCTGTTCATGATCAGAGCATTTTATTTTCTGCTCAATTTCCCTCTCCGGCAACGACGTAACCATAAAAAATGCTCACGATCGACTTTCTCTGCTTACATCATCTTTTGAATTTTCGTCAGCTGTTAATGTTACTGCGCTCGAAAAAGTGCAAGCGGCACATAACCGCCCGGGAGGAATCTTTTCCCTTGATGAAGCGAGAGGGATGACTCATAGATATAGAAAGGCACAAAAGATTTGTAATGCAAAATACTTTAACTGACGCTGCCTGAAATGAAGCTCGCGGCAAAGCTATTCGCGATGCCTGCGACCTATAAGGTGGCGCACGTGGTAACCCAAGATGGCTGTCTGTAGGACGACCGCGTGCAAAGCGCAGGGCACGGAAACTTGTTGTATAGCACTTCGTGACGACTTTGCGAGATCATGTCATTTTCATTACGTCACTCAATGAGCCGCATGGAAGCGGAACTACGCATTAAAGCGGAGCTAATAAAAGATGAATAAATGCAAATTAAATCCATGATAACGCATTTTCTGTGGCGTTATATAGCTTTTTGACACTCGCTAAAAGTGCCACGGGGTAATTTTAAGGGGAAGGGAGAAAACGCCCCAGTACGTAGCCTACTTGATGCTTGATCACTCTAAGAAAAAAATATGATGGGAAAAAAAAGATACCAGCTGCAATGTGTTACAGGTAATACCATTTTATCTCTCAGCTATTTGTGACGTTGTTTAAGCATGAAGCAGTCCTTCAAACACTTGAATATGTTCGACTTTATTAACATTACATACGCAGGTAAGGACAGTCATTCACCGATGTTCGTAGTAATGTTCATTATCTGAACTAGCAGTATCCCACATACTACGTTTTTGCACATTTAACCCGCGGGAAAATGAATTTCAATGCACTTACGCTATCAATAATATTAATAAATATACAGGACTATACTGTTTTTGACATATTGTTTGGACTTCGTGAAAGGTTAGTAGGAAAAACATGCTTTTCAGCCTGGTTTATGCAGCCTTTCATACGCCGCGTAAATTTGAACACCGTTGATCATGTGGTAACACGTAAAAACCTAATAAGCATGGCACAAAATTTTTATTTACCTAATATGATTGTCGAAAATCCTACACCCGGTGCACTGAAAATAAAACAAGGGAAGAGAAAAACTAAAACAAGTGTAGACATAGCCCATACGCGCGAGTGTTTTTATATATATATATATTCTCTGCACAGTCCTCACTTTTTCATTCTTCTTACAGGAAGTGCCCGTTGCCACTTGCTGCAATTGCACATAATCTCCTTCATCTGTGGGGTCACAACTTTGCTTATCCATTACCTGCTCACCCACTATTCCTCGATGGATTTTGCCGGAAAGAAGAACACTTATCTCGTCGTAGAAAATTCTGCTTATGCACTGGAAAACGCAGCACAAGCACTTACTATCGTTGTTGTTGACCATCTTACGAGCGAAAGAGGTAAACAAAAGCCTGTTCCTGCACTTGGTACAGTCCGGATTAGCCACGTGACAGCGCGGTCATACACCATTGTCGTATGCCCGTCCTCCTCGAGGTGTTTCTCTCCTCGTGGCGCTACCATCAGTGCGAATTTTGAGGAAGTGGAAGTCGACGTTTTCGGCTAGAATTTGCTCTTGGTAATACCATATTCGATGAAGGTAAAGTTTACGCAGTCGCCGTGGAGTTCTGTTTCGTACTATTGACTGATCACTTTTGTTTCCCGAATACTTTCTCTTGCTTTGTTGCATCGTACCTTTGTTTTTAAACTGGATCTAAAGCAGAAGTGCCTCTTCACTGTTTTTTTCAACGACCCCTTACGCTTGACATAGTACTGGCCTGCTGTGCTGCTTCTAAATGCGTTTTGCATTTAGTATGAATCTAATGATCACAGGTTATACTGCCGACCACCAGCCCCGGAAAACAAACCTATGGCCAAATCCACAAGTTCACGACACTATCAGCACCGAGCTTCTGCGGTCGCTTTGCGTACTTTATCGCACCACATAATTCTTGCACGTAAAGTTAAACTTCCCCGAATCGTTCGTCCAGTCATGCCTGTGTTGGTTCACATTCGCGCCAGGTGTCTGCGCGCGCCTAACGAGCGTACATGGGCACGAACGTAAGCAAGACTAGGCCTTATAGGTTGCGTCTCGGGCAACTGGGAATTTATGTATAACACATGAAAGCAACGTCACCATTTGTAAAAGCTGTTTACTTTGCACTGGACCAACATAAATTAGATTAAGCGTTAATTGTAGTTAATGCACAATGCTGCTCTCTAAATGGCTGCATAGTACAACATTTTTTCCGGCCGCTTAGCGATGTGAATTCGTGCCATCACAAATGTAGGAGTTATTGATCGGTCACTTTAAATTGAGCAGCGCATCTGCTGGACGTTCGGAACGTCGAGTTGCAATTCTCTATGAAAAATTTAAGAAGAAATTGGGCTTTCGGTCAAGCTGCTTTGTGAACCTATCAAAGTGGACGCGTTCTTGTTTTCCTTTATGCGAAAATAAACTGTGGCAGGTCAGTCACCACAAATAAAATACAGCATTACGATCTGCTATGCACAGACTACTTCGCTGGCAAAAATACTAAATCCTTACGATTGGCAGCATGCTTTGTCCATCTTTGCACATTGCACTGTCGCAGGCTGCACTAAGAAAATCAGGCAGATTAGTAGAACAGGGCTCGGCAGATTATTGATTGCGTCAACTGAACCTGAATGTGAGATGTCAGCTGTGCTGTCCTTCTTATCGAGGCAGTTTAGCGGTGCAAACTTTGAATGCAGGAGACGACGGCAGTTACGAACGTCCACGTGGTTCTGTATTAGCCCGCACGTTTCTGACACCGGTAAAGCTAGCTTCGCCGCAAACATACACATCTAAGGGAGGAACTCAACCTTGCAAGTCGTGGGCTATATTGGTTACAGCCACCACACACAACTAGGAATTATTTGTGTGTGATTTTACCCGAGAGCCTTTCCGCGACAATTGTAAGCGAAACCGAAGATCGTGCCAGTGCTCTGTGGACTGCTCAGTGATGCAAACGCGACGCTCTGACCGCATGGCGGCCGGTACTTCTTGCGCTACCGATGACCGCTGTGTGATCGCTGGGAGTGTCAAACGTAGTGACAGTGCATCACAAAGGCATCTCACTTTAAGCTTACGTCACAACGCCCACCGGTGGTGCCACAAGCGCTTTCAATCATTTGTTTTGTGTATCGCGTTTGAACCACCGAACACTGTACCAGACGAGGGGGCATGACAAAGTAAAAGTTCCATAGATGTGTCAAGAAAAGGAATTTTGGTACATTACAATCACCTAGAATGTGCGAGGTGGCTAGACTACCCTAAAGGCAGTTTCCTTAATTTTATGGTGCTGGCAGATATGAAATAGAAGGACTGCGTGGTACGCTCGGCCGGCTCTTGTTTAGTGTTTGGGTAACAGTTCCGGCGTTGGGAGGGGGGGGGTAAAAAATTTGTTGTTTCAGAAACGGGCGCCTACAGGCCAACGGCAACAAAGTTCACCCTCAAGCTTAATTTATTAGAAACAAATACTAGGCTCGGTACCTCGCGGATAGTTAGACTTTATTAGGCCCGCGTACATTTCATCGCAGATAACAGGCTGCCTTAGCACAATGCCGGGAAACCAACACGACAAGACGGATGTTACTTTAATCCCAGAATCACACGCGGTATGCTGGGAGCTGTCGAACATGATCTTTTTTTTTTAAAATACGCAGAAAATGCCGGAAACTCAGAAGCAAGCATCATTCACTGTGCACGAATGCACAAAGTTCCGCAATAGTTTTCTGTGTCGTTTTAAAAGTCCCGAATGACTGTCCCGTGTGTGCAAATACTCGCTTTACATATCATTATTCTTTCTTTTTTTCATTCAAACTACAATATAGCGTTTTGGAGAAGCCAGTGGCATGCTGTATTTGTTGTCAACGCTTCAAATATGGCACAGTGGCATAATCAATGTAAGCGAACCACTTGCATTATTTTTTCTTCCAGCAAACTGAAGTCAATACGATCATCGGCCAGGGGTCCACTCCAACTCAGCACGTATAGGTTCCCTCCAGCTCGTGAGTGCGGCAGCTCTTTTCGGAAGGAAACATTGCGAAGTGGTGAGTGGAATGCTTCTAATCAGCATGTCAATATTATCCCAAAAGAAAAAAAGAGAAAGAACAAAAGCAGCTATTCAAAATGTCACTCATATACTTTCGGAGTTACGCTTCATTTACAATTCTAACACCCGAAGACACCTAAGCGATATGACCGTTTTTCAAGTCGGTTCTTATTACGTATACTGGTGTATTACGAACTTAAAAAACTGGGCCCGTATTCACAAAATCTCCCGCTCTAGGATAGTTCATAAGTGCTAATGTGAATCAATCCTGATGCCAGACATGTTACTAAAAAAGTCGGCCGGGCAATGGCAAAGAGCACTTAAGAACGAAAATCTTTATGAATGCGGTCCTGCGGCCCAATAACGTAAAGCTATTCCATTCTGACTTTATTTTAAACTTCCGACGTCAAATTTACGTAGCCGTTAACGCGAAAATCGGGCGGTGACCTGAAGCGTTGTTTTAACAGCCTAAACACTATCCTCGTTTATAGGAGGTCACTTTTGTTTGCATTGTAAGGGCATAGCATTGCCTACATTGAACGATTCTCCCTATTTAAGTATCGCAAAAGGGGCGAGGAGCGCGTAGAAGGGGAGAGGGTTTTGCCGTTCCCCAGCTAGCGCAGTGAAAGTAGGCCCTCGGGTGAGAAAAGTGGCGCAGGAAACTGCTATTGGTCCGCTTTCCCTTAGGTTGCAATGGTTGGTCGAAAAAGGCAGTGGCATGTTCCGGAGAGTCAAAATACCTCTAAAACAGGTCCTTAGCAAAAAAGAGTTGGCGAATCCATGTGCTATACGAGCCGAAAGGGCTCAGGAACGTTATACTGACGGAAAAATTGTTTACCATAAGCAAAAACAAAATAAATCTATTCGTGCCAAGAGCTCCGAGTAGCCAGTACCAAAGTGATCGAAATGCAGTCATTCTCTATTGCTTTCGGGACAGCCCACTCTGCACCTACAAAAGAATCTGCTTTCTGTTGCATGTTATTCAGTATTTAGTTCATACACGTCACTTTGACGTGGTGAGCTTTCGCGGTTTTGTGACGTCGCGTGAAAGACAGACCAATTGGGCGCAGCCCGAAAAACAGTTGACCAATAGCTGCGGGCTAATCGTGAAAAGGGCGTTGAATTGGAATTATTTTTTTTATGTTCCGTCTAACCATACGTAATCATGTGTACACGTCTTATCAAACGGGGAGGTTTCGCAGTTTCTTTTGTGTCGCTTGATTGACAAGCCAACTGGGCGTGGTCCAGAATAGTTTTTCCCGCCAATCGTGAAAGGCTAATGACAAAAATAAAATAGAAACAGTTTGTAATACTTTAATTATAGCGCCCCTGGATCCCCACGAAGTAGGTTCTGAGAGCAATAGCTCCAAGCACGTAGGCCAAAATAGACGTCACTTGACGTTTATTGTCCCAAAACCCGTTTTTTTTTTATTACATAAAAACAGAAATGACGATGTAGCATCGCGCGATGGTTTGCCATCATGAAACACACTTCCCGGATCCTTGTCGTCGTATGCAACGACGCAATGGTGCACATCAACTTGTCAATTTTCTAGATATATGATGCCAGGAATATGCCTATAACCACTAACGCACAGTTCCACATGCATCGCCAGTCAGCCAACGAATACGCCCACACGCGTCCAATACTTTTGGTGTGGCGGACGCTGCCATGGAACGTAGTCTGCTTGCACGCAAAAAGACACAGGCATTCTGGAGCTCAAGTGCCCTTCGTTGCCGAATGCCCCCCCCCCCCCCCTCCCATAAGCTGAACCCCTTGTTACGGCTACAACTACCGTCTAGCCTTTCCCGCCGCGAAGCAACTTTGCTGTGACTGGGGTGGCTGGGAGTGGCGTTTACGAACGCTTACTCCTATCGTATGGGAATGACCGACAGCCCGACGTGCGAGTCGTATAGGCGTCGGGAAACCATCGACCACCTATCGAGTACCAGTCCTCGCTACGGCGTCCAATGCCTCTCTCTCCGGGCAGCTCTAAACCGACTGTACTTGAGACCCGTCTCTATGTCAAAAATTCTCGGAGCGCGGCATGTCCGTCACTGGCACAAAAAGTTAAATTATGGGGTTTTACGTGCCAAAACCACTTTCTGATTATGACGCACGCCGTAGTGGAGGACTCCGGAAATTCCGACCGCCTGGGGTTCTTTAACGTGCACCTAAATCTAAGTACACGGGTGTTTTCGCATTTCGCCCCCATCGAAATTGTGGCCGCCGTGGCCGGGATTCGATCCCGCGACCTCGTGCTCAGCAGCCTAACACCATAGCCATGGCACAAAAAGTGATTCGGGCACAAGTAATGTTCTTGAAGTACAGCGGTTTGAGAGACCGCTTATAGTGCTCCTGTGCACGTTTTCACGTGCACTAATTGATCGCTCCTTTCCCCTTTTCCTCTTTACAGTCTCCCTTTCCCTTGTTCCCAGTGGAGGGTAGCAAACTGGACGCTCATCAGGTTGACCTCTCTGACTTTCCTCTTCTTGTTTTCTCACTCTCATTTCATGTCACGGATGGATATCTTACGTAATGGCTTCCGAGGCATGTCGAATGGCTGTGGCTAAAGGTGCGTCCGCCGTCTCCCTCGGATTTTCTTTACAGGTACGTTAGACGCTTGGCGGATTCGGCAGTGTTTTTATCGAAGTACGTCGGACGTTTCTCGCTTAGTTCTGCAATTTTTCACGTTTGCACGTGTCGGGTATAAGCACGCTGAACAGCTGTACATGTTTCCCTCACACTCGCTCCTACTTTGTGTGTGTTGTGGTGCAGCGTGGCTGTTTACGCACTGCTCGCACTGATCAGCCTGCTCATGATTGCCGTAACAGCTACCGCATCTGCTCGCATGGCATTGGCGCACCCTTTCACAGCGAAAAATATAATCATTCCATTCGGTGCCCTTCGAAGCTATGAAACCACGATAACGTGTGCTCATCGCAAATACAGCAATGCTTATATTACGCTTCGCTACCGACCCACTAAGTGATTGGTAGAAATCCGCTCCTCTTGCACCATTTCAGAATTACAGAGACGTTGAAGTAGAAACTGCAATCCACAAATTAACAGAATCGTTTGCTAACGAAGCCAGTACAGATAGCTCCGCTGACCGCTCTTCGAGTCGCCCTCAGTTTTAGTTCGCCGGGCGAGTAACCCTAGCCGTACCGTTTGCCTTTTTAAAAAAGGTTATTTCGTGAGGCTTCTTCTCGAGACAGCTTTTATCATAACCTTAGGCAAACTACTAAGAAAAACTTGAAAATTGGTTGCACGAGTTACAGCGTAATATTAGACATCGTGGTACTGCATACGTTTAAAAGCATTTTCGGCTGTGTCAGTAGAATATACGCACTTCTACTTTGATTCTGCTTCTTCCCTTAAAGGGACATTAAAGTGAAAAATCATTTCTTCTGCATGAGTAAATTACCATTCTTTAACACCAAAAACACCCCTCTTACAACGATAAGACGTTTGTTGAGCCAGAAAAAGCGCAAGAACGAAATACGGGTGGCGACGCCTACTTAAGTTCCCGCACCTGGGGGCTGTGGCGTCTTGGATTTTCATGGCATCTTCTAGGGCCTACTAATTATATATAGCGGTACAGAATGACTACATTGTGTTCTAAAGGAACCAAATAATTAACATGGAAAGTTCCGGGAACCTTTATTCAGCCAACGCGGCCCAAATGCAAAAACACACTTTGGAATCCCTGACGTCACGCTGACGTACCGGCGCTGGCTTAGGGCGCGAAATTCAAATACTGATACTTGGACCTTTATTTTCTCATCTAATAACCAAACATTTTTTTTAAATGACTGCCTGCAGAGTTCTCAAACAATGCTTCATTAGTCTAAACTGATTTCTTGTTTCGCTTTACTGTCCCTTTAAAGTAGTGAACGAGACTGTTACGATGGGATGCGACGCTGTATCGATGGGATGCTGCGCATACGGGATTGGGGAAACACGCGCAATAGCCCACTTCTATCATAATCAGTGCCAACACACCCGCCTTGGTTGCTTAGTGGCTGTGGTGTTGGGCTGCTAAGCACGAGGTCGCCGGATTGAATCCCGGCCACGGCGGCCGCATTTCTATCGGAGTGAAATGCGAAAACCCCCGTGTATTTCGATTTCGGTGCACGTTAAAAATTCAAGTGGTCCAAATTCTCGCAGTAACCCACTACGGCGTGCCATAGTGGGTTAGTGGATAAGCACGTAAAACCGCATAATTTAATTTGCATTGAACAACGCGGCTAACGGCTCATTTTTTAATGAAACACGCATTGGCCGTTTGTGTTCGATATGTTATAGATTATACTAAAGAGCAGAACGTGAGTAGAACCCGCCAAAATTTGTGATTAGAAAGGCCGAAATCAACAAAGATCAAGCGGCGGAAAGCTGTACAGTTTGTAGCCAGTGGTTAATATCACAAATATATGAACTATTAGGTCGCTTGTTTTGTTTGCGTTGCAGTAAAGATCTCAAATTGCTACGCAGGTACATGGGTTTGATACCCAATTCACGAATTTGATGGTTCATTTCATTCTCCTTTTTTTTTTTTTTTGACTGAGGAAGCTTCCCTGACGCGGTGAGTGCCTTTTCGCCGCTCTACATCTCACAAGGTAGGACGTCATCCTTGCTTCCAGACTGCCGCATGCATCGGACCGTCGGTTTGCACGTTTAAGTTTCTTGCGCTGTGCTTACATGCGCTACAGAGTGCATTAATCAGTGAGGGTGTGTTTATTGTGGTGACTTGGCATTACAAGATGTAAGCAGAGAAAATTTTTGCGTAAGGTCAGTGACACTACCAAAATATGGAGAGAGAAAAAAGAAAAGGAATTCTTGCCGCGTAACAAAACACTATTTTACGATGGTGGATCGCACCCACAGAGTGTACCACAGAGTGTAAAGCAGGCACATTACATCAACGCCATTACTGAGTTTGTTTTTACAGCGAAAGCTGTATATGATTAACCTTCCGCAGTATTTTTGGCGTCCGGCAACAGAAATGGACTTAGCAATTTCTAAAAAACCGATACGGGTGCAGTGCGGCGGCGAAGATGTCAAAATGCCGAACAGATTAGAACACTCGCCGTGAACAATAGCGTGACGTCAACCAGGAGAGGTATCGGCGCTAAAAACAGCTGCGTTATTGATGGGGCGGACGCGTATAGTTCGTACACCCGAAGGACAACATGCGTACGAGGAGCGCCGGAGGGAACAGCAACGAGAATGTAAATGGCGCCGGCACGAAACGACCACCGACGAAGAGCGTTCCCGCGATGCTGAACGAAAACGACAATCGCGAGCCCGGGCACCTCCGAACGAGCAACGACGCCAGCCTCGCAAAGCAAAAGATGACAGCCATTCCACTCTGTGAAGATGGAGTGGGAGCGAAAGCACTTTGCTTTTCGTTTGAGAGCTTTGACTGTCGTTAGCTTTTGCTGCCATTCCATCTAACAGAGTGGAATGGTTGTATTTTTATACTTGGTGTTTATTACAATGAATGAAATTATGTATGTACAGGAATCATTTACAATATTATGAGGACCAGACGGTCATGACCAAGGATAGGTCACCGAGCAGTACATACAAAGAAAACGCCACGAAAAACACCACCTTCCACCACAACAAAAAACTTAAAAGCAGAAGTTAAACACGTAATCAGAAGTCTATACCAATCGAGCTGACATTTTTAATCGTAAATGTATTTAATCGCGTTATAATTTGAGAGAAATTCAATCCGGAGGTCATTTTTCTTTCTGCATTTTGGTCTTGCATACGGGTTGTCCATAGGCTATGCAGGCGTATCACTAAATATGTTTCGAATGGAACGTCATCACACCTAACAACAAGATATCGTATACTGTGACAATTTCGATCAAAATATTTCTGCACATTTCTATGCAGGACATCCCAGATTAAAATGCATTCTTTACAATAAATAAACAGTGTTTAGTAGTCAGAGGCACATACAAAGGCGACAGTTAATTGACAAAAAAAATTTTTTGTCGAAGCTATGTTCTAACTGTGGAGGTTTCAGTGTCATTTGTAAAAAGAAAAAGTTCTAGCAGAAAGAGGAACTGGAATTTCGCGCACTCTTGATAGTAAATCATGTCCTGGTAATCTGATGTATATTGATCGATAAGACGGTGGCTATATGAAATCGATATTAAATCGATATTAAATCGATATTAAATAATCGGGAAGATGTTTTCGTGACACAGTGAACAAATAATCTTTAGAAAAACGAACAGTCATACAACCAATAGAAAAATAAGCCTCACGCATGAATCCCCATAAACGAGGTCACAAAACGAAATTCAAAGACACCAATTCTGATAGGACATGAGCCAGGTTAAGCTGCGAGAAAATTCGTTATATCGAAGCACAGCTATTGCCCCCCCCCCCCCCCCCACCCCCCTAAAAGAAGAAGAGAAACCACGAGACTAACTGTCGCACACACAAATACAGCAACCCTAACCGTCCAGCATTCACTGGCTGAAAATTGTTATCAAATCTCACAGGTTCAACACTGGAAGACTATATAAAAGTTGAAAAATTGCTGCTAAAACTTTGAACGTAAAGTCTTCCGAAGTGATGAACCTGCAAGGCATAGAAAACTTTGGTTGCCAGAAACCAGGTGCAGGCTTCTGCTCTTCCAAGTATTGAAACACGATGCGCGACAGAGGTATGTGTAGCGCTGGAGGGGGTGAACGCGCTTTCTCCTGTAGTGTGCACTGAACTTGCAGGCATGAAGTGGAACTCCAAGATATATAGGTGGCACACAAGACCATTCAATGTTAGCATACAGTGATGGCGTAATAGCCCAAGACCCACACCACAGGCCGGATCTCTTGGAGTTATATTCATTCGCAGAACGGAGACAATACCAAACTGCTCTATATGTTAGGGTTTTACCGATGCTTGGCTTGCCGTTGCAGAAGAATGCGATATCATCAGCGCATGCCAATACTTCGAACTCATTACCCGAAATAATAAAACCATAAACATTGTTGGAGTTCAAAATGCTCGAACACAGAGTGGTTCTAAGTAAAGAGCGAAGATGAGCGGGAACATGGGACATACCCGTATCATAGAAGAACGGATGTGGACGGGATTACACAGGCTACCATTGACAACGAAGCTAGTTGTGCAATGGCTATAACGAAGTCGAACGTCATTAAGCACTGCGGCACCAACATTGGCGTGTTATTGACGAGAAAATAAAAAGACATGCTGGACCCAAACAAATGATTTTGCGAGATCAATATGAAGCATTGAAAGTCCCTCCTAATAACTAGAACAGTACTTAGGAACCATACGAGCGACGTGTATGTTAGTTCTGTGCAACAGCCTTTCATACCACATGTTTGTAGAGAATCAATAAGAATTGAAGGGGCTAATTGCCGACGACTTGAAAAAAGAAAATTTCTAGTCTACATTTGACAACATCATCGGTCTTTTACGCTCAACATCCATCAGTTACGCATGTCAAAAACTCCCGGTCCTGATGGTATTTCAGGTGAATTTTACAAACCATTCTTACGCCTGTTCTACTGAATATATCTTTAATGAGTTTTGAGTTGGAGGATTTACCAGAGTCTTTCACAAAAGCCCACACAGTGTTGATACCTCATAGTACTGACAGAGAAAAACAACGCCACCACAGGGTCATGCCAAAAAAGTTTTTTTTGTTAAAATAAAGTGGTAAGACCTTCGCCACCTCATTTTTGTTGATTTCGGCGTTTCGAAGGACGCGTCTTGTACGGTTTACGTATATTATAAATATCTTGTCCTATAACGTATTTAACGCATAAAGGCGTTTCTGAAGGCCTCTTTCGTTAGAATAACGAGGCCTGCGCCGCGCTAGAACTAACTGCCGTCGAAGTGCGCTACTCTTACCTCAAGTTTGTGCAGGCTTTGTAGCTCATGGCGGGAAGGTATGCATATATGATAAGCATATCCGTAGGTATCTTAACCGCTGTACTCCGACGGAAGCGCGAAGCTTCTCGGAATGCGGTTGCCAAATAGCGTTCTCCTTATAGATCTGCATTCCGCCGTATCTTTAAGGCGAGAAACGAGATCACTCGCGCATGTACGTATGACGTAGCGTTAGACACTCGGAGTTAGAAAAGGATTGGAGACAGTGTATATTGTAACATACAATGGGTATCACGAGCTGAAAGCGTCCTCTCGAGAAGTTGGGAAACCACCAAATGTACAGACAGGTTTCGCACGCGTGACAGGCTTTCGATACAATTAAACCATCCTTCTCATTTCTACGCGTGCGCTTTCCACACCGTTTTTCCTAATAACTCTCGTGCTTAAAATGTGTACCTTCCTGCCTGGTCGCGATTGCAAACGCGATTCTACACCACCAGGTAGTTAGCCTAGAAAGACAGACCGATTCACCTCATGTTGACAGGTTGAGCAGGCGACAGGGGACAGACGACCGCCAAAAGTACGGAAGGAAATACCGGCCCATATTTTCAATATGGCCCGCGAGCGGAGTAGGCCGCACTCGGCGAGTACAGCACGTTCTGAAGAGACAGGCGTCACGTGATACGCTGTCGGCTGTCAAACTTCCTGCTCTTGCCTGTCGTGTGAATGCTCATTAAGCGTTGTAGAGTGCTTTTTTTGTACTTGTTGATAACGTCAACGTCAAACCCACGAAATAAGAAATTCGCAAAGCCACACAGTAATTTTGACAGAACCCCCCCCCCCCCCCCTTCAAATTCTGTACTTAAATCTAAGTACACGGGCGCTCTTGCATATTGCGCGCGTCGAAATGCTGCTATGGCGGGTCTACTTCAAATTTTCTTTTCCTGTCTTGAACATAACTAAAATGTTCGTGACGGTTGAAATACCCATTTTCTCTTTGAAACTAAAGTTCTCGGTAAGCATAACTTTCAGTGTGCTAAATGTAGTTTACTCAGTATTTTCCATATTATAATATAAATGTTCTGCATAAGGAAGAAACAAAAAGCAGAAGTCAAAGTCCAGCGCCATTAGCACAAAGGCGGCTTCTGCACGTTGATGTACTAGGCACTAGGTTTATGAAAACGATTACGTAAGACATAAGGCACACCGCCGATCCCGGTGGGGCACTGACAATCCCAAAAAGCTCATTATCTCACAAATTTCCATCCGTCTCATACCATGAATGGGGCTAATGGCAGTATCTTCAAAACGGCGGTGAGAATGTTTAATTTTCCATAATTACTCGGCTGTCCAGCCACTTATGCAACAAAAAATGTGTTTTGAGAAGTGAACATAATCCTATGCAGATTGGCACGAAAAGTGCGTTCACCGCCATGACAGAGGTTATCTTGGTGCATCGGCTTTCTAAGAGCTTGGCGAGACTTGGAAGAAACAGAAATATTATCGTAAAAGAACAAAACTAAACACGGCTAAGCGCTAAGGTTGAAGCTGATAGCATGATGGTATGCTCATTTATTTTTGCGGCTTGCTTGGATGCTCACAGCGATCACAAATTGATTGGACTGTGTTGCACGTAAATCCTTAAGCGTATTTTCTTATTAGCAGCAGACGAGCGCTAGAACCTTCAGCCTAGTTAATTTGGTGGCTGTGTAGCTTGTATAACTCCATTGCGCTCTCTAAATGGAAGACGGACTTAAGTCATACTCAAGCAAAACTGGCCGAGCAAAGTCGAAGTGCAAGCTGCTTAATCCATTCTCACAAAAAGATTCTTGCAGACTCGGCTATGGAAACGAATTAACAGGTACTTAGAAGGCAGCGTAATCTTTTTGCAAGGCACAAAAGCTTCGAACCGACATTAAGAATGGGAAAAAGCGCGGACTTGCACGAACGGAAAGAACGAAAGGCAGTTGCTTAGCAACCAGCCTTTAACACGAATCCCGCGGTGGGGTGATAACATTAAAATGTTATATGTGGCACATTTTAGATGTGGTGTTTTTCAAGAATTGGTGTAGTGGTGCTTGAAGACGATGCTACACCTGTTCAAAGTAGGGCTATATCCAAGCTGGCCACCGGACCACAATAGCTAGAGTTACGGTCTACGCTACAGGTCCGAAGTGAACTTTATTGAATGGTTGGACGATCGAATAGCTCCCCGAGTTTCGTCCTGAAGGTTAGCCAGGAGGTAACGTCAGTCTCGTGGTTGCAGAACCACTGAATGGCGACATCAGTAAAGTAAACTATGACATTGTGGGGTTTATGCGTGTTGTCCCATTTGTTGTGCTTGCTCACCCGGTCGTATAATTTAGGCCAATCCTCTACCTCCTGGTCGTCGGCTCCACTTAAGAAAGCAGGGTGGTGTTGCCGATCAGCGCCTGAACGGACCCCAGTCGGGGCTGTGAAGCAACCTGTTGCTCTTCGTCCGTGGCCATCACAGGAACAGGAGGCAAAGTAATGCTGTGGAGATCCAGGGTTGTAGGCAGTCAGCAGCCTCCACCCAATATAATGGGCCGTTTGGAATCAGTGCTCCTTTCATAAACGGCACAGTCGCAGTAGGCGCACCGACAATGGCAGGGATCAGCGTGAACCTCGAGCTTCTCAATCGTCCATCTTCTTCTGGCATGAGCAGCGCACTATCCTTCTCCGAATAGCGATAATATTCTCCACAACGCTATACATAAGGTTGCCCAGCCGTTTTATGTCGCAGGCTAGGGTATCGGTGCCGCATATTCTTTCCTTCGTCAAAGCAAGTCGGCTGCTCTCCATCAAACTGTCAGCGGTCAAGCAAATAACGTAAAGCAGCACTCCGAGGTCTAAGAGAACGTGCACAACGGCCACGCACTTAGCCTTATCTGGCACCGCCATACCGCCGTGCTCGTACATGCCAAGCTTCAGCACAACTGCGGCGTCTGCTGCCGATGATGATGAAGAGAAACTTGGATAAATAAACGTGCGTGAACTGCCTGCAAATGTTCGTCGTTCCAAGTAGGGATGCGCATTCGAGATACGCCAGCTATACCACTCGGAAGCGTTTAGGGCCGCTTATCTTCTTTGCACGGTTTCCTATTATGCGCCCGAACAAAAAACAATTTACAAAAAAAAAAAAGTTTATGGCCTTTCCAATTTCTTTCGCATAGCTAACGCTTGTGCTAACACCGTATGTCAATCAATGCCGCTATGAAATTATCGTCGTCATCGGCGTGCTCTGAAAGCCAGCAGTACGCAGGTGCGAGACAGTTATAGCGTTAAGAGATGTACTGCCTTACGACTGGCGCCTCCTTATTGCGCTATATCATTTGTGTTCTTCACAAAGTGACGCTTTCGATTCAGTGCACGTTCAATGCAGGGAGCAACAACTTCTGCGGTAGCTTTATGTTTGAGGTGCATGCTGGTGAAGCACCTCCTGGTCGAATGTGCGGTTTTGTACTCGTATAATTGTGATCTGGACGCAAGATCACAAAATGTGCTCGCACATTGCATGTATTTTCTGGATAACTGTTTCTTTGTCGCCCAGCTCATGCCATTTCTATGGAGTACTTTTATGCAAAACTCACTTTCCTGAATTCGCCACTGTGTATCGCGATGAGATGTTTGTTCGTTTACTATAGGAATCTTTTCAGTGTTTTAGATCGGCTGCCCCATCTTTTATACATATTGCCTTGTGGGCATGACAGCAGTGGGGGCGGGGGGAGGGGAGGTTCAAAACACACAAACGTACTCCCAAAAGCGTAACAGAAGACAGAGAAGGTATAACGTACAAACATGTAACAGAGCGCCACCAGAGACAGATCACGTGACAGCAAAAGTGTTCTTAAATATACAAATACATAATAGCCCAGAAACCCCATTCTAGGTTCCTGCGTTCTAGGTCATAAACCTAGAACATCAGAATATAACTAAAAGCACAGCTTGAAGCCTAATAAAACAATTTTTAACAATTATTGCGATTTACAACAATTTCAGTGTCACTAACAACAGCACATAACGGCAGCATCAGGCAACAATGCTCACAGCGGTAGGTGTGGCGGCGGGTAGCAACGATTACAGCAATGCCATCAGCAGCAGATGCTGATGTCAGCAGAGCTGACATCAGGAAAAATAAGACCAAGGACGAAAAAAAAACAGTGAATGAACGTTACATTATGATAATGATATGGTGACACGCTGACGAAGATGTTGTCAGCAGTCGGAGGAAGGCGAAGCTCTGGACTTCGCGCGCTGTCTACCATCTTGTCAGCCGCTACGATTATTGTAAATATCCTGTAAATATACGTCTGTTTTTAACCCCGTAACATTTTTGGTGGAGGTGCGGGGTATCGATCCCCGAACCTCTCGCAGGGTATTGTTTCGCAAATGACAGTAATGGCCAGAGTGCCAAGAAAACTAATATTGCTTCTAATCAAGTCTGTCAATTACACCTAAAAACATCGGGCCACCATGGGCCAGAGACAACTGCTATGACTTCGCAGGAGAGAAGATTCCATCCACTCATCGTATACGCGGGGAAAAAGAAAATTCCTGGACCTGGAAGTGATCGACGGAAAATAAGCGCACTGGAAGACACACACGAACAGCCGAGAGAGACACCGGACAGGCGCTATCCTCTGTCTGTCCTGTGAATTTCTCGGCTGTTCGCGTTTGTCTTCCAGTGCGCTTATTTTCCGTCGATCTGCAATGCACTCTCTAGCCCGTCTGCAGGTGTTGTTAGCGTACCTGGAAGTGAGTGTGCAGATTCGCGTTATTTTCAAAAGGTTATATTAGGGCGCGGAGTTGCATAAGCCAGCGGCTGCAGACAGCAGTTTTTATTCAAAGCCGCACGATTAAAGACCATGTCGCGTAAAGAAGTTGACGCGTAAAAACATCGCTGCGATAGGAAAGCCCTGACTTGTCAAGATGTCGTTTTATATCAGTGATGCTTTTTTTGGAATTGAGTAGCATATTTATATAGAAATTGGGCAGCACGGTTTTTAATTGCCTCCAAAATATGCTGTAGAGTTGGTGTGTGTAGATCCCACACGATGCAACGATATCTTAAAATGGGTCTCACGTTTGTTAAATATCATGTGCCTTCTTAACATCATGTGATGCATGCTTAAAATTCGGTCGAATAGAGTTTATAGCTCGACCTGCTTATAAAGTTATGCACTCAGCATGGAGATCCCGCGTTATATCCGCGGGGAACGCAATTTCGAAATATTTTGCTTTCCTCACTTCCGTGACTGGCTCACCAAGCAAATATACTGAGTTGGCACGGGTAGTCCTTATATTGTATTCCTTAGTATATTGCCTTATATTACTTTCCTCTTGAACAGTCGCATGAGGAATGAATAAGCGTTCGTAAATGCGACGCTAAGTCAAATACGGCACACTAAAAGTTTCACGACGGGAAAGACCGGGCGGTAGGTGAAGTCGAAAGTCAGGGCCCAGTGAATACAATCGAGAGTTGACGAAATCCGGCGAATTGCAATCTCAAAATGTTATGCAGCCGGCAAGTTAGTAAAGTTGCCGCTCTGCATCGGTTCTCGCTATCAGTCTACATGCATGTTATGATCTTGCCGAGTCGAGTGCGCAGCCTCGTCTGCGCTATCCTTGCCGATAATTCCACAGCGAATTTGCACCGATGGCATAATGATAATGTCCGTTGATTCTCAGCTGCTCGCATATGAAATTAGACCTGCTCACACCAAAGTTATGCTTGCTATATATATTAGAGACGCGAACTTTTGTAAGGTCGCTCGATGTAAAGCCTTGGCTTTAAAGCGAAGCTTCATTCTTGCGGGGCAGGGTGGGTTTAGATGCTGTTTTCGTGGAGAGGAGGCTGAGAAAGGTGATGTATGGAAAAGGAAGATATGCGGAAGGAGCGGCGCCGATTGATTGGTTGTGTAAGTCATGACGACATCTCCACTTGCACGGCGGATTCACAACTGCGCTTTGTCGCGGCAGAAGAGATGCGCCGATTGATTGGTTGTGTAAGTCATGACGACATCTCCACTTGCACGGCGGATTCACACCTGTGCTTTGTCGCGGCAGAAGAGATGCGCCTCAAGGGTGTGTGTTACAAATGCACGCCGAGTTTGTGCTTTGTGCAGCACTACAGGGATGGCTCCGAATGGAGTGGTCCATCGATGACTGACGAGTGACGCAGCGCGTGAAATTTTTTTAGCCAAGATGCCAGAAGCGTCGTAATGGCGTGAGGTAGCCAAGACTGTCGTGCATAACGAGAAACTTTGCCGGTTGCGACAACCATCTTCGATGGTTTTCGCATAATTTCTTATGCAAAGATTTACGCTACAAGTTCCTCTGAAGTTCCAGCCGTAATATCCTTTAAGTTGTGCACACGAGCGCTCCGTATATGTATGTGATAATAAGAAAACTATGTATTTCAAAGGGCGGGGAACTTAATAGCGGAAATAGTAAAGGTAAGCCCTTATATGTTGTAACGTTAAATTGTCGTCAAATATAGCACCGTGCGTTATCTGGCACAATCTTGTGAAAAAGCATTCACGATTTTTTTTTAATACTTCGATCATACATTGTCGAAAGCAATGAAAAGGGAAAAATTGAAACACCAGGAAGCGTATACTTGTGAGACATGTACGACGGAGTGACGAACACACAGCGCTAGTAGTTTTAGTGAAAGTTTTCACGATTTATCTCTAAGCAGATGCCCGTCAGGATCCTGGGCGTAAACTAAACATTGTCGGCTTATGTCACTTTGTCACTATTATTGTTTGTCGACAGTTTGTCATTGTCAATGTTTTTCATTGGTATAAACATTGTCACTAGCTTATATGGGTGCTTAAAACTAATGCTTCAAATGTTAACTATGTCCAATTGTATGCCACGTCTCGCGTGCAGTTCGACACGCTGTGTTGTCGTCCTTGTTGCAGTAATAGCGGCAACGGATGCGGTTATTCCTTTATTCAGGACATTTATATCAGCCACAGAAACTCACATGCAACCGTGTCTCCTCATGTCAGGAAACGACGATTCTACGCGCCGCAATGAACTGCCAATTATTATTACCACCTTAAGCTCCTTGTGTTGATGCGCCAGAGTGCAAGCTCTGCCGAATCTAAACTGCGAGGTCAGTTTATACACTCGCGCTCCGTGAACAGTTATTCAATTATATATTTCACTCACGCCGCATGCAGGTGGCACGAATTGTCGTAAGCAGGAAGTATACCGAGCGGGTGGTGCCCCCATAAGATAGGATTACTTTGGCACGCTACACGCAGTTAAAACGAGGCAGGTGTTCAAAGCTTGGGGAAGGGGGGGGGGGTGGGGGGGGGGGGGGGTGGAGGAGGCAGATTTAGGAAGACGAATGCGCCAACGCTGAGTGCTTGCCATTACAAGTTACGCGGTGATACGAAGCTCCCGCAGTGGATTGCCACTGTTTTGGAGACGCGTCCTCCTGGAACGAAAGTTTACCCTGCCGGTTCGGTAAAACAATACCTTCGCCTCGTCCGCCGAGGGGACTGCAGTGTAGGTACCGTGAATGGCGAGTGCGGACGTTCACACGTCAAACAGTTGCATTACGCGTGCAAGTCTTTCAGTGTACACTAGGTGCACATTCGTGCAAATTAGATGCTAAGAGTGGGAGCAGCACACAAACACACGCGCTCAAGACGAAAACGCGTGACCGTCACCAAACAGGTTCCAGGTAGTCGAACGTATTCGCGATCGTTGGCGTGGAAGGAGAAAAGGCTTTAGCGGCTTTTTTTTTTTCTTTCTCCCATGAAAGAGTGGCGTCTATCTCAGCGCTGCAAGAAAGGGATGCAGCTGATCGGTCCAGCTGTGCTCTACCTCTTCCTCTCCGAGCGCTCGTTAATGGAGGGCCGGTCGAATGAACGCCGGCGTAAACGCCGCTAGCTGCAGGAACCCCTGTGGCGGAGATTAGGGCGAGCCCGAAGTTCTGTGCCGTAAATAACGCTCGCCTTCACTTAGGCGCTGCTGGATCGGCCTAATCGAGTTTTTGAAAACAGCGAAGGGGCTTGAAGAAGTGGAATGAGAAAATCGCGACGCGTAGCGGGTGGTTTGGTAACGCTACGTTCCCCTAGTTGTGGTTTCCTTGCAAGGCCGGGGCATCTTTACATCTTTATTGCGGCACGTTCACTTTCTGCTCTCTTTAGTCTCCTATAAAGTGTTTTGCTGTAAAAGGAAACATTAGCATGCAGTCTTCGTTTTATATGCTTTGGTATATTGGTATATATATATATAAAGAAGCGAACAAACAAAGACACCAACGACAACACAGGGACAATTATGTGTACTTACTAATTGAATTAAAGAAATTATAAATTAACGGAAATGATTATGCATAATAAACAACTTGTCCCAGGTGAGGAAGGATCCCACGTCTTCGCATTACGCGTGCGATGCTCTACCAAATTAGCTACCGCGGTGCCGCTTTCCCATCTACTTTCTAGGGTATTTATGTGTTACTATAACTAGAACTAAGCCTGGGAGTGTTAGCCAGCGCCACCACTCACGAACCATGGCGGCGGATGTGGGACATCCTTTCTGACGCAGGCGTCACGAGTACGTGACTTTTTTGGGTGAAGGCAACTGGTCAATAAGCCCACACATGTTACCTAAAAGTAGCTGCATCCAGCCATAACGCGAGGCCCAGAAATGTGCATGTACTGTGACAAATGTTCAGCTCTGTAATGTTGACACATGGGGCATGCTGCATTCATTTGCGGCAGAAAGGAGAAATACTAGGTAATATCTTGACGACGTGTTTGCACTGAAAAGTGGTGCACGCCGTGAAATCGATCGCACTGTCCTGTATTTCTGGTCAGCCCGTACGTGCGCAGCGTTATTGCTTGAACAGGCTGAAGGTGATAACAGCAAACTGGGCGATTTGGTTACTGGCTGATCTACTAAATAATGTTTAGCATGAGGAAGCAGGCGAGGAAGGTGCATGCGTCCTGTCTCTTGCTTCGTATTGTCCCCTCTTTTAAGCGCCTTTTGTCAGATGGCACATCATGGATATTAATTGCTTCAAAAGGAGCGACCTCCTTCGTATTAGTTTCAGATCACACGACGTCAATAAAACTCTCTGAAGTGGAATGGTTGCTGCGTCCACGTCGAGGGCCTATTTTGATGATTCGGATCGAGCGGGCAGGCGTGCACGACAAAACCGGAGCACTCGTTCGAAACACGACAAATTTCCAGTCACACTGATTCTTTCCTGTAATACAACAGGTCTAGGGGCGTGGAGGCCCCCATAGTTTTGTATAGTGCTCCCGCAGGCGTCATCTGCGTGACGGCCTTTAACAAGCACGATGTCTGTGAAACGAAAGTTTACAGGCCCTTGACTACTGCTGTTGCCTGACTGTACACGTTTATCCCAAAGGAGGGGGGTGGAAGAGGTGACACTTGTGTACTATCGCTCCGTGATCGGCTGTGGATGTTCAGGCAGTTGACACGATAAAATCACAAAGTTCCCTTTAAGCTGAACGCTGATAAACGACTGAAAGCTGCATTTGGCAGGCGCCGTTTCAGGACCGCGCTCGAAAATAACACCGCAATGTGACGGGTTTGTTAAGCGCCTGTGCTGCAAGCAGAATGCAGGACGCGGGCTGCAGTCTATAGTGGCTTTAGGGCCCAATCAGAGAACAGTACTGCTGAAAAAGCGTAGCAGCGCTATAGATATACTGTCACAGTACATCGAGCGCCTCAGGCAAACTAATTATGTCTGAAGAGTTCTGGTTCCAGATATTTAAGGTCGTCTTCACCTTGTTTTGAGAGCGCAGCTCCTAGGCGCCTGTTCCTGGATTGAGCGCCGGCGTCCCTCGGCATGATGATGATGATTATGATGATGAACCTGTGTCATGGCTCGCACCCACTGAGGGGGATAGGCCAAGAATCGGGCGGGAGGAGGTAGCTAAAAAAAATTCTTATTTGAAGACGATAAATGCAAATAAAAATAAATACAAAAAAGGCATCACCGTGAGAACGCGCTAGTCCCACTGCTTCCGCTTTCGTCATCGTCTTCTATAGCACAGGTGGCTCCGATTCCGCTCATAATACCAGCTTTGCCATACTGCCCCTCCCTCTACGAAGGCTCTGATGGCAGTGGCCCGCTGCTAGTCGGGGCGGTGATTTCGGCCTCAAATTCTTTGCCTCAATATATCGCGAAATGAAAACACGTATCGAGCTGTGCTCAAATTTAGCATTAGGGAATATCGTAATCGTCGGTCACTTTTCTGTCCCCAATGATACCAACGACGCCGCGTGCAATATGGTTGCAATGGTTTAAGCGTCTTTTAAGCGATATAATATATAACGCTTCCGTTAGATGCGGCTTTATAAAACGATCCCCTATGCTGACCGAACTGAGAGACAAATAATGTGAGAATATATGGTTTGAGGCATCTCTGCCTTGCTTTTGGAGTTGTTAAATTAAGGAACACGAAGCAATTTTAAATGCAGTTTTTGGTAAATGTTTATGCTAAAATTGTCCTTAATGGAAATTAGACATGAAGGCGGAATTGGCAGACTTACCAGAGCAAGCATGCAGGCTTTTCAAGATAGCGTATGTTAACAGCGCGTGAGCATGTTCGAGTCCACTGACAATGCAGCCATCCTGCCGTCGCGCACTCGTGTGTCAACGAAAAAAAGAAGTTCGAAAGTGGCGCATTCTTCTCTGTTGCAGTGCATGCAAGGCTTCTGGTGGTCAGAATGCCGCAATAGAGTCTATGGAGCGCAAATTGGAAGCAACGCACACAGGAGGTGTGGCGTGATAAGTGGCCTTGCGGTTGCCGACTTTATAGCTACGCGAGATCGTTGCAGAAGGTATTCGCATGAGAACACCCGTATACGGCTGCTCTCATGCGGGCCCACTACGGACTATAGTCCGCAGTGCGCCCTTTCCATGGCAACGTACTCGCGGCAGGGACGGGTTGTTTGCAGCGTAACCTTTCTTAGGTAATGCTTGACTTTCTGCGGGAGCCACACGAAGCTATACTGCATTGTGGCTATTATTTAAGGAGGGTGTGTTTTCTTCTCGTTTTAAATGCGGAGCATTTCTTGGCAAACATTTGCCGTCATGGTCGTTTCTTTAGCTTAGTATGTACTAAATTGGTCATAGAATGACAAGTGTATATGACTAACATAAATGATCGGTCATGACATGCGTGTCATGTAGGTCATGAAAAAGCCGCCTGCCTCTTGATGTACCAACACTGGCATAGTATAACAAGAGTGTATGACGAACATAAATGATGGGTCATGACATGTCATGACACGCGTGTTATGTAGGCCATGAAACAGCCGCCTACGTCTTCCTATGTAACAAAATTGACATAGTATGACAAGAGTGCATGGCGAACATAAATGATAGGTCATGATATGCGTGTTATGTCGGTCATGAAACAGTCGCCTACGTATTGATAAGTACCAAAACTGGCATAGTATAACAAGAGTGTATTACTGTGGTATAAAGTTTGTAAACAGGGATGAAGTGCCTCAGACAGGCTGGCCAACGTTTCGATAGGAGGACCTATCTTCGTCAAAGGCGGCCTCGTCATCCTCGGCGTGTTAGTTTTAAAGGGTTAGTGCAGTGACGTCACGTGCGGGTGTTGTCGCTGGCGGCTGGTTTTAAAGAGAGAGATTACAAGAGGAAACAAGCGCTGTCGTCCGCCGTCTGTGAGCTTCATTCTCAAGACGAGGAGACAAGAGCGTGAGAGTGGGCACGCGGGAGAAAAGAAAAGAAATAGAAGCAGAAAAAAAAGGGAAAAGAAGGACAAAATAAAAAAGGGGGGTGGGGAAAACCAGGGCGGCACCAAGACAGACAAAAAAGGGGGAGTGAAAGAAAGAGAAGAGGGAAATCTTTAAGAAATACGGGGGCTTGGGAGCATGTTGGGGATGCGAAAGGTTAGGAGGTATTCAGGGGGAGTCGTTGGCGGCATGTTTTTGAGGCATTACCACGGCCGGTCAAGCGGTGCGCGCGCGAGTAACACAAAAGACAAAAAAAAAAAAGAAAAAAAAAGAGAAAGGAGAAAACCCAGACAAAAAAAAAGAAAAAAACATGAGTTGAAAGTGACTTGAGTAACATAGTAATAATACGTCGAGTAATTTTGAAATAGTTAAGGTGGCGACGAGGAGTCTGCGGTGCAATGTATGGGGTGACTGAAAGGCAGCGGCATGGTCCTTCAAGGGGCACTGCCCCACGCGCTTAACGTAGGTGTCGTTACGGCGGCATCCAGAGATGCCGATACTCTGGGTTGAGGCGCCGAAACAGGCATATTGACTTCGGAATGTGTTGTCGAGGGGAGCTCAAGAGAAAAAAAAAAAAAGGATAAAAAAAAGGGGGGGAGGGGAGGGAAGGGAGAGGGGGAGGGGGGTCGAAACCGGTATAACAAACAGGAGGGTGACGCGCGCAGAAGGGGGCAAGTGTACATGGAAGAAGGGGATCGTACAGTTGGTATAGACGTAAAAACCCGAAAGAGTACAATAAAATAAGTAGTAGGCAGGAAAAGATTTTTTTTTTTTTCCCTCTCCTTTTCTCCGAAATGGAAGAGTACGTGAGGTTAAGAATTAAAGTTGACTGGTGGCCTAATGTGTTTTGTGTATTGGTTGATGATATGAGAGTTTCAGATTTAAGTTACAGCTTTTAAAGATTCTAAGTTGCCGCGTGCCAAATTAATTCCTGTCGGGTGTAGGCAATTAAACTTGTGTATGAGGTATGATTCCGTATATTTCCTTTCGCGAGGGGAACGGAAAGTTGTTTGTAGTATATAGAGCCTTGCTTTGTCAAACATATGTCCATGTTCATTAAAGTGGCTGGCTACTGCTTTGGGTAAATTGTGTTTTGTGTCCGCGCGGTGACCATTGAGTCTTGTATTAATTTGTTGTCCAGTCTCACCTATGTATTGTTTGCTACAAGCGGCGCATTCTAGACAGTAGACTACGTTGCTTGATGTGCAGGTGAAAGCCGAAGTTACCTTGTGTGTGTAATTCGACGCTGTACTTTTTACTGTAGTAGTAGATTGAATGTGTTTGCATGTAGAGCACCTGGGGCGGCCACAGGGATTGGTTCCCAACTTCTTCTTTTTCTGTAGTTTGGCGTGCACAAGAACATCTTTAAAATTAGTGTTGCGTCTGTAGGCCACTCTGGGAGGGTCGGGAAAAATCTTCTTAAAGGGATACAGAATAAAAATCGAAGAATATAGAGAAAGCCCCACAATTGCATTCCGAAGACACGATTGCTATAGTATATAGTCATTATTCGGGTTACTTTTGAGCGGATGGCTTTATTTTTGACTCTCTATGAGCGGCCACCGCGTCACTCGCAAAGCGCTCCCGACAACAAGCCGGCGGATCTGACGTCACACCTACCCCCAGCAGCCGCGGAGCGAGCTGGCCGGCTGCGCAGTTTTGTTTTCCTCGCGCTGCGCAGTGCAAAATGCAAAGTTCTAGTGAGAGCGATAGCATGAGCGGAACTTATGACTCCGACTTGGATGAGCGGCCTACTGAACGACCACGAACGATAAACGCGTATGCCTACGATCCGTCCGCGTCGTCAAGCGAAATTGACGACGACCCGCCGCAGCAGTCCCCCTCCGCGGTGCCGAGAGAGTCTGGACCAGCAAAGTGGTGTTTACACTGTGCATTCCATGTACACGCGTTCGCCTCGAGAGATCAGGGGCGGCATCATAGGTGGAAACCAGATATAAACGCGGTTCCGGCGGCTCGGATCGCAAGCTCGCACCTGTCACGAATGAGTTAGCGAGACCAGAGGCGCACGCCTCATTGACAGTGTTGCATCCGTGGCGGTGCGCCCAACGTGATTCACTCACGCAAACGCTTTGCCATGTTTGGCTTCAACAGAGCGAGGACGCTTATGCCTCAGGCTAAGCAATGTCAGGCGACGTAAGGAATTTACTCTGCGTTCCGCGCAAAGCGGCTTGCTCCGCCCGCTTGGATGGATAGCTGCTAGCGCGTAAAACATGAAAGCCACCAATGCACAATACAGGTGTCGTGAGTGCACACTGTACAAAAATAAGAACGTAGAAATCGTTGAAGATATTGACGCGTGTAGACCTCCCTGTACCTACGCCCTCGGAGCAGGTGTGGCCGGCGGCGTGAGCATAACAGTCGGCTCAGGTGCTTGATGCGCGCAAGTAGCTGTTTTGAGAATAGATGCGATGAAGCAACGGGCGAGGATTGAAGCCAGGCATGTGCAGTGACTGAAATGCGCCTCTGTAAGCAGGAAACGTCTTGTTATTCACGGAGTGAACGAGTATGTACATGCGCAGCGGTTTCAGCGTCCCGTTGTTTCATCGCAGCCGAGCACTCCTTCCCTTGGTGCACACGAGATTGCGCCACCAGTCTCATGTCGGCGAATTTTTTTTCGTCAGCCGTCGCTTCAGACTATCTTCAGACGATGCGGTTTTCGATTCATTCTGGCAGAATTGGCCAAACATCTGGCTCAGAACGTCGTACAAACGACAAATTACGGTCAAACGGCACCTGTGCGCAAAACTA
Organism: Dermacentor andersoni; assembly: GCF_023375885.2. Classification (NCBI taxonomy): domain Eukaryota; kingdom Metazoa; phylum Arthropoda; class Arachnida; order Ixodida; family Ixodidae; genus Dermacentor; species Dermacentor andersoni. The sequence continues at coordinate 96,954,920 of NC_092815.1, forward strand.
CAGCGTGAACAAGTACGCGAGAAAAAGACTACCGCTGCCTGCCGTTTTCACATGCGCACAGCAGACCCTTGGCATTTTGCGGCGTTGACACGGCTGCTCCACACATCAAACCACAAATCCACGAGATGAAAGACGAGGTTTTCGAACAGCTCACACGAGGAAGCGGTACGAATAGGACGGTCGAACAACGAAAGCGCGTAGCTGCAAACGTCAACTCGCCCCTTCGCGCGCTCAGTGTGGACGATCGCTCGCAATGGGCCTCGAGGTGGGTAAGCGTGACGTGATATCCGGTTTTGCCAGAGCTTTCGGAGGAGGCCGGTAGGTGCTGTGATTTGAGAAATATTCACTAAAATAATTACTTTTCGCCCACTTCTCCTCAGAAAGAGTATTGTTTTGGTCGCTCTCGGTGCGACAGCTATCACTCGAGACAGAAATCTCGGCGACAAACTTTTTATTCACTATCCCTTTAAGTTTCTGGTTGCTGGTGAGAATCGGGTAGTATTTACTTAGGATGTTATTCACGTTTGGGAGTGCGTTTGAGAATTTAGTAGTAAGAAGAGGCGTAGTTGTTCTTGTGATCCTCGGGCGGGGCTTGAGGACCTCGGCTCGGTCAAGTTTGGTTGCAGCGATGTAAGCTGTTTGAAGGTCACTGTTTGGGTGGTTCCTGTTTGATAGCGTTTCTTTAAGGTGATCGAGTCTATCTATGTAGTCTTGGTTTTCAACGCAAATGCGACGTAGTCGTGTGGCTTGGCCTTTAAAGATGCCTTGTTTGCAATGTCTGGGATGGTGACTGGTATATTCTAAGTACTGTTGTTTGTCGAAAGGTTTCCTATACAGCGTTGTCTTTAGTTCACCATTGTCAACGTATATTGTTGTGTCCAGAAAGTTTATGCGCTCAGTTGAGGATTCTGATGTGAATTTTATTGTTGGGTGAACAGAATTTAGAAAGGCTACATATTTATCTAGACTGTCTTTACCATGTCCCCAGATTATGAGTATGTCGTCTATGTACCGTAGGTATGTGTGGGGCTTGGTAGTACAGCGCGATAGGAAATCTGTTTCTAGAATCCCCATAAATATGTTCGCGTAGGTTGGTGCAAAAGGCGTACCCATGCTTGTACCATGTATCTGTAGGTAGTAACTCTCTTCAAATTCGAAGTAGTTATGTGCGAGAACTAATTCAAGGAGAGACAGGTAGACTTCAGTAGAGTGTTGTGCACTGTGTTTAGACAGTGTTTGTTTTATCGAAGCTAAACCATCAGGGATTGGAATGTTGGTGTACAGCGCCGTGACGTCTAGTGTTGCGAGAATTGTGTTGTGGGGTAGTGTGCCTTTAGTATTAATGTCTTCTATAATTCTCAGCAGGTGGGGCGTATCTTGTACAAATGACGGAAGTGCTTTTGGCAAGTCACCAAGGTGGTGGTTAAGGAATGTGGAGATGCTCTCTGTCGGGGTGTTGTTGTTTGATACTATCGGACGGCCTGGGATAATAGCAGTGTATAGTTCAGCGGATGGAATTTTATGAATTTTCGGAAGGAGGTAAAAACGTCCGGCAGTTTTGTTGCTTGGTTTAAGAAATTTGTATTCTGATGGTGTTATCAATTCATCAGCCAAAAGTGATTTCAGCCTCTTGGTAATTGTCACTGTGTAGGAAAATGTCGGATCGTTATCTAGTTTGCGGTAATGTTCTGGGTTGTTTAGTTGTCTGTAAGCCTCGTCCTTGTATTTTTCTATTGGCCAAATAACTATACTTCCACCCTTATCTGCTTCCTTAATAACAATGTCATTCCGGCAGCTCAGATTTGAAATGATATGACTCTCCGACGCAGTTATGTTTTTAGGTCGCTTAGATGTCTTGGATTGGCTTATAATTTCTTTAGTGATAGTTTTAAGGTATATGTCAAGTTCTATGGCTTGTTCTGGTTCGGGAGTCCAAGTGGATTGGGCTCTAAGTGGTGTCGTCCCGGTGTCTGGTGTGTCTGCAAAAAAGTGTCGGATACGCATTCGTCGGGAGAATTCTGAGAGGTCCTTGTGAAGCTCGAATTCATTTATTGTGTTGTTCGTGGGGCAAAAGTTTAAGCCCTTGCTGAGTACGGCTATTTCTTTTTGACTTTGTTTTAGAAATGTCTATAACATTGGAGCCGTTTAGTTCTGTGGAAATTTCCTTCCTGTCTGGTACTTCTAAGCTCGAGGTCCCTCTTGTCTCGGTGTGGTGGCTGTTTGGCTGGAAGGTTGTTTTTTGATTAAAATTTGCTTTTTTCCTTTGTTTTTGAACCAATTTTCTAGATTGTTTTTCGCCGTAATGTTCTAAATCTCTCTTCTCATCTGGTGTCAGGGTTATGTTCCTAAGTCTGTGGTTAAAAGTTTCGATTTGCTCTTCGCAGTGTTCTTTGAGGATATTCAAAAGTGAATTACGAGCATTAATGATCGGTCATGACATCAGTATCATGACATGTGTGTCATGTAGTCATGAAACAGCCGCCTACGTTTTGGTGCTCTCATGGTTGTTTCATTAACTTGGTATGTACTAAAATGGGCATAGTATGATAAGTGCGTATGGCAAACATAAGCGATCAGTCATGACATGAATATCATGGCATGCGTGTCACGTAGTTCACGACACAGCCGCTTAACCCGTGGTATGTGCCATAATTGATAGAGTACGACAAGACTGTATGGCGAGTATAAATGATCGGTCACGACATGAATATCATGACGCATCTGTCATGTAGATCGTGAAACAGACGCCTACGTCTTTCTGCTCTGACTGTCGCTTCAATAACTTGGTATGCACCAAATTGGCATAGTATGACAAGATTGTATGACGTACATAAAAGATAGGCCATGAAATGCGGGTCATGTAGGTCATAAAACAGCCGCTTCCGTCTTGATATGTACCAAAATTGGCACATAATAACAAGAGTGTATGACGAACATAAGGAAGGAAGGAAGGAGGGGAGAAGGAAAGGCAGGGAGGTTAACCAGTTTAGCTTAACCGGTTTGCTACCCTACACATGGGAGAGGGATGGGGGCGATGAAAGATGAGGAAGGGGAAGAGAGAGAGAGCACATAGCACAGCACACACACATCGTCCGTTACAGTCCATCAATCTGGCATGGTGCGTGATATCACTGTCACAGCCGCTTGTCCAATCCCGTCTCTTTCAAAAACCGAAGTAGTCCCTTCGTCGCCTTGACCTGCGATGTCTTCTGTCGGCGGCATGTGAAAATCGTGTCGAGGGACAATGGTCTAGTGTCAAGCTGCGCTAGAACGGATGCCAGGGACTGTCGCTGAACATTATATTCAGGACAGTCGCACAGAATGTGTTCCAGCGTCTCCTCGCAAAGACAGGCATTGCAGAGAGCGTTGTCGGCCATTCCAATGCGAAATGAGTACGATTTCGTGAAAAACACCCCTAGCCATAAGCGATAAAGCAGAGTCGCCTCTCTTCGGCAGGGTCCAGTTGGCATATAGGGATACATCAAAGAGGGCAGGTGGTATTGACGGTAGCTCTGGTTGGTCTGGCTGTTTGGTGTGCACCATAGAGAGAGCGTGATCTCCTGTGCAAGCACTCGAAGTCTGCTAGCTGCGTCGGATCGTGAAAGCGGTATGGCCTCTTCTTGTGCGTCTTCAAGAGCTGCCCGAGCGGCATTATCGCCGTCTTCGTTTCCAGTGACGCCGCAGTGACTTGGCAGCCACTGAAACGTCACATGGTGTCCTTTCTCCTGTGATGTATGGAGTAATCATCTAATATCGAATACAAGCTGTTCGAATGGCCCGCGACGCAGAGCTGATAGTACAGATTGTAGGGCTGCCTTTGAGTCGCTGAAGATTGACCATTGTCGAGGTGGCTCCCGATTGACGAAACAAAGTGCAGCGCGAAGAGCGGCTAGTTCAGCAGATGTCGATGTTGTAGGGTGGTCAGTCCTAAAGCTGATGGTAATAGCTTTTGCTCGGACAACCACAGCACCGGACGAGCACTGGATGTTTGTGGAACCATCAGTATAAATGTGTGCAACGGGCGGAACGTCGATGGATGGATGGATGAAAAACTTTATTAGGGTCCTTTAGGGCGCGCACTAGCGCGCAGCGGGCCGCTCCCACGTCGGGACAGAGAGGCCGAGTCTCTCCGCCGCGTCGCGGGCCCGTTGGACAGCCCATAACTGTTCTTCGAGGTTGGGGCTGTGTAGGTATCGGCGTACAAAATATCAATGACGAACATAAATGATAGGTCATGACATGAACGTCATGACATGCGTGTCATGTAGGTCATGAAACAGCCGCCTACGCATTGGTGCTCTCATGGTCGTTTCGTTAACTTAGTAGGCTCCCTGCACACTGCTTCACGTAACGTTGATTCCCACAGGGCGTGTGACCTGCCGCTTTTTTTCTGTATTTTTACATGCTTAGTGCAAGTGTTCTCGGTTACCTTCGCGGCTTTGTTGCCCTTTAGTCCTCCAACCTTTCCTGGAGAAGCATTTTTGTCAAGAGCTGTCCAGGTGATTCCAGATGTCCTGAATCGAATAGCCCTAAATGCCGCTTCCGCCACAAGAACAAGAACCACAGAAGATCTTCATGCTTCTGTGGCATTGGTATTCAGAGAAAGCTAATAAATGTGCCGCCAAATATTGCGTTACAATGAATGTATATACCGGGTGTTTTGACGAACACTTTCATCAATTTTAAGGAAGTCCTGTGGCAGATAGCCCAATTCTGCTCGTTGAGCTGGTTTACCCAAAGAGGCGGACATTACTTGCATGAGAAATTGAAATGCATAATCGACCAATTAATAAAATTTTCCTAACTAGGTTTTAAGCTAATTATCTTATCGCACGTATCGCAATTTACAAGTTCTAGCCGGGGAATTCGTAAGGCAGACACACTTGGAACGAATTCTCAGGATGACACCAGTTTCTCAGTATGACTGACAGAAGCGTAAGGTAATTAGTTAAAACAATAGTGAATTCATGGTAATTAGTCAATTGTGCATTTCAATGTCTTGTGCAAGTAATATCCGCCTCTTCGAGTAGGCCAGCTCATGGACTAGAAGACCGTAAATCCTTAAAAATTGCTGAAAGTATTCGCTGAAACAACCGGTATGGCCGACAACATTTATCAAAATGAGAATTGGTGAGCGTATCTTTAGTTAGGCAAGCAGAAAAATAGCTAACAATTTTTTTACACGCGTCCTCGCTCGAGTTCTGTCTGCCTAGCACAACGAAAGAAAGAAAGAGACCAAGAGGAAAAGAAAATAACGCTTAAATGCGCTAGCTTGCTCTGCACTGTCTTATTCCGCCAAATTTTTTCGTGCAGCTCACGAGGTAGCTAAAGAATTGTCCTACTCATTCTCTACACCAAATATGTTCGCGTGTACGGTTTCTCTATACTGCATTCGTTGTTTTCCACAACGCATCGCTGCACACACCACTTCACGCGCCACTAGCTCTTCCCTAGAAATTGCTTCACTCAGCCCTGCTCTTTGAATTCTTGGTGTAGTTTCAAACAAACTTATTTTCACTATTGGGCCGGGGCAACGTTTTTATGAGCTTGCATATTTTCTTCTTCTTCTTCTTCTTGTTTTCTACTTTTTGTCACACACTGAAGTCGTTCTTTTCTGAATTGTTATTGACAATCTGGATTTTGCTCAAAAATTACCGCTTTTATGTACACGCACTTATTTTGTTATTATTTTTCTTCATCAAGTTGGCGGTCAACCCAACGGTTTGAAATGCAATAAGGCCAATGGTCAGAACTGCCCGTTTAGCTTTTGTTCAGCCCGAGCGTTTGCGTAAAAACGCTCTTCTAAAGCTGCGGCCAGGCGTGGCCCTACACGATGTTTCAGCATACGACAGGAAAAAAAACAGACAAACAATATGCGACAGTGTTCCTTCTTATAGCAGATTATTGATTCTTGTCTTGTTGGAAAGCGGTTAAGACAAACCTTGCCGAACAATCACTACAAAAATGTCACGTGACATACTTCATGAGGAGGGTATCTCCATAAGGTAATTGTGCGAAATTGAACAAATAGTGACAAATTAAACCTGTCATACTCTTCGACAGGTAATGGTTAGGAGGCACCACGCTGGGAGCACACCAGGCGCGCTGACGTGCAATTCATGCCTCCTGCGAGTGCACAGAATACAGGACCCTATTTATGTCACCGTGTCATCTTGAAATTGCTGTTTCGGAGTTCCCGCAAAGGCAGTTACCCTGTTCGGATGGTAAAAAAAAGAAAAAAACGGGGGTGCTATCTCTAGATTTGGTTGCTGCCACCGACGACATCGGAGTAATTGCGATATCACGCCGGTTTCCGGTCCCGTGAGCGCCATAAGCAGCTTCTGTCATCGTCATCATCATCCTCTCCCGTCATCATAATTTTTTTTTGTCCTGCTCGCGCTCTCGCTCACCGTAATGCAATGTGATGCGGCTGCGTTCAGTCAGCGGAAGTTCCCATCGGCCTTCGTTCCCTTCCATCTGAAGTCGTATATGGCAGCATTGCACTCACACTTTGGCCTTGTTTACGAAGCAGCGCATAAGGTAGGACAACTCACAAGGAGCTGTCCAACATGACATAGCTAAATTATATCATTAGACAGAGGATCCGACCAATCAGAAACGGTTATTACAAACAAAGGCAGTGGTGAATATTGCCTTCGCGTAACTTGTAGTGCTGCGGGACTTTGCTCCCAGTGAGAGAGTGAGAGAGAATGAGAGGAGGAGACAGAGGGGAGCTTTTTAATAGCTCCTGGAGGGAGCATCATGGCAATGTCGAGTAATTAAATGATACGCGTAGTGCAAGTCGCAGACACACAACGTACACAAAACACCTACATGTATACTCAATACACAGCGTAATTAAAATATCCCATTGAGACCAGTCTCTCTAAAGAAGCTTAATTGCGCCTTCGTTTCGCGGGACGCAGCGAAGGCCAAGTGCATGTCGTAGTTCAAGGCATGGTAACCCTTTAGTGTATTATTGCGATATAAATTATATGGACACTCCAAACGCATTTATGCCATCGCTGTCGCCGTCGCCGTAATGTTCTGTTTAAATTTGAAGAGCAATAACATCGTCGCCGAGCGTCGTCTGCTATATGTGCGAGTGAAAGCATGCAAAGGTGAGCCGACGATGGCGGCTCAATCTCGGGCGGGCAAGGGAGGAAGCGCACCGTCTTCTGTCGCGCGCAAGGCACCTGAGGGTGAGGAAGGAGGGGTGGCATTTTAATCCGGTAGCGGCTACATATGGCGCGCCCGCGCGTGGCTGCGCGGGCCCTATATTCAAATCGACGTGCAATGAAGACATATTGCACCGAATGCTGATAGCTTCGTGTGCGTTCTATTTTCGCCGCTTAACTCGCGTCGAAGCGAGAGGCAGCACGAAGATAACTTCACTCGCTGCATCTGCCGCGCTTCCTCACTCCAGCCTATTCACAAAGAGTTTCCGCGGTCATCCAGCGAGATGCGTCCATGTTTGCTTGTGCGTACGTGACACCATGCTTGTTATACAGTTAGCAAGCTAATGTTTACATGTTTATACGGCCGATAAGACTAATATGCTTGCTTTGTATAGCTACCGGTAATCTGCTATCGGTAATCTGCTATCGCAATGGACACTTCGTCTTTCGGGCGACAGTGCTACATTTTATTTAGTGCTGACATCAGGGATGGTCTTTCTAAGGTGTATATGTTTCATAAAGCTTACTTAGTTTTAGGTAGTTGCAGTTCGATTACGTGAACTTTTCTCCTTTGAAAGTTTCAAGACTTCATGTCGACGATTATCGAGTTCTCATGCGTGCGTCTCATAGCCAACTGGTTGGTGGATGGGCTGCCAGAAAATAACTGCGACGACACATTCAATCCACGAATCAAGAGATTTTCTTTCCTTCATCTGCGTAGCGTTCTTTGCGAGAAGCTCATCAAAACCATCGAAGCACTTCCGAGTTTTCCTCGTATAGGCATAGGGCAGCTTTCATGTGGAAGACGCGTTTTCTTTCCCATTCCACAATTTGCTCCCCTTTATGTCAAACGGAGCAGCTTCCAGCACCATGTGCTTTTGAAGTTTACTTTCACTTCAATTACGATAGTGAAGTTACCATATAGACCGCAGTATATACATTCCGCCTCACTTATGACATCACATAGCTTTCAGTGTTTCGAAGCCGTCTAATTTAAGCCGCCCTCTGGCCTCCACTACAACAATGCTTTTTTTTTTTATCTTACTCGCGTACCTGATTTGCAACGTCTTGGCCTCGCTTCCAACGACCGACAGAAGCCCTGGACATAAACGCGTTACTACCCTCTGATCGCTAACCCACTGTTAAACCAGTGTAGTTTAATCACGGATGCCAGAACGAACATCTCAAGCCGGTACTCTCTACGGCATCGTAATTCCTACAACCCGGTCTCGCTAATGACGCACTTGGCTTCCCTCAGGGTTTAGCGCCAGAGCGAGCCGACCTATGAACACTACGGGTGCAGTGAAGCATATTTCCGACATACGACTGTGGGTTGAGAGCGACCGTTGATCTTTAGAAACAGCTTCGAAGCACAAGTTAACACGACGGATGTTAACTGCGACGCTTTCTCAGCTTATCTTCGTTGTCTTGTCTCTCCTCGTAGCAACTTTCCGCTCTAGTGAAGCTGCACCCTCTGACTATTATATTGCTAGAAGCTAGACAAAAACAAAATGTCAAACTCAATTTGAAGTCATGTGAAGAGAGCAGACAATGAATTGTCAGCAAAAGAGTACGAGACATTATTTGTTGAGTTTAACTGAAATGTAGCAAGAGCAAAGCAAAAATGTGAATGAAGGGGGACGAAAAGGCAAATTTTCGTTAAACGTATCGAACGACTGTTGAGGAATGAATAAGTCAGAGCGTAAGCCATGGTACGAACCCGTATAACACATCTCAGAGGTGTGTTCTTTTAAGTCCAAGCTTCCTCTAACTTCCTCCCTTCGGTTTTGGCATAAGTAGGCAACCTTTATTGAAACGAAAGTATCAACTGGCCCATTGAGCGAAAAGGCCAGCGTCTGCAGCAGCGAAACCACACCTAAATTCCCATTGGCTGCGGCGATGCGTCACATGCGTGCCTCGATGGAGCCGAGCGCGCGAAAAGGGATGCCTGCGGCCGCGCTGGCGCGCCAAGTGTTGTGCGAGGGGAGAAGGCAACGCCGAGACGCCACATCACCCTCACTCTCAGAAGCCTGCGTTATTCCGGTGTTCTTTGCCCGCGCAAGCTGTCGCGTGCCTTCTAACCTCGTCGCGATAATCGCCATGATGAAATTAATTTATAAGAAAAGAGAATAAAATCGAAAGGAAAAACGTGGACGATAGTGAGTTTAGAACCTACGTCCCCACGCTCAGAAGCCGAGTGCCTTACTCACTGGGATAAACCAGCGCCACCTAGATAGCAGGCCTATGCACTCTGCTTGATGACGTCGTGCTACCTGGACCGAAAGTTCCATTGCCAAGCCCGGCGTGGCAAAAGCGGTGACATCAAAATCACTGCGGCTTACTTGGGAGTGTCCCCATTAGGTTCTGCGGCAGTCGGGCAAGGTAGCCTGATGCCACGGATCGCAGTGCACCGGTCTTGTGCTATCAGCAGGCCTTGGGCAAGCGTCTCCACACGCTTCCTTGTCCACGACGCTTTCATAACTCGAAGGACCCCTCAGCGGCGTTCAAGAGAGCATTAATGCTTTCGCATTCACAACTCGTAAGAAGTGCTTAGGTGTCCTCGGATTTTTATTTTATTTATATCATACTGCAAGTCTTGTCGCCCAAAAGGAGGGGGCAAGGTACACTGATAAGTATGCAATACAAAAGGCTAGAACTCCAATATAACATTGCAAGAAAAAAAAATGAGACGTTAAAAAAAATAAATAAAACAGCACAACACCATTTTACCTAGAACGAACTATTGTAAACGTGAGTTACAAGCCATTCTGCAGAGTTAAGATGATGAAAGAGTACGGCGTTTCATTCTCCTATAGTTCTGGGGAAAAAGGAGAGCTTACAGAGATTTGTCCTAGCATGGTAAAGAGAGACAGAGGAAGAAGCTGGCAATGACAGGTTTTTTCTGCATGAGGATAAAGAGTGAGGCATGGGCTGCGATCTGTAGAGGAAGCTTATGGTTAGTAAATGAGTAAAGGAATTGAAGTCGATGTATTTTCCGTCTCGTTTGAAGGTAGTGATTTCCATTAATGCGCAATAACTGAGTTGCGGACCCTTCACGGCCGTATCTGAAAAAAAAAAGAAGAATGGCTCTTCGCTGAATCTTCTCAAGGACATTATTGTTTTAGTGAACGGATTCCAATTAACGCAGAAATATTCCAGGATCAGTCGAATAAAGGTGGTATAAGCCAATGACTTCACTTCAAGGAATACCTCTTTAAGCTTATGGCGTGGTAGGCATAGATTTCTAAAAGCAAAAGAGGCAGTGCTAGTAATACGGATATTAGAGTTTAGGTTGTTAGGGAGTTTAATGCCGAGACATCTGTATTCGTTTACTTTCTAGCCGATTGGAGATTTTATGTAGGATTGAATGTTAACAGACAATCCAACACCGATGAGCGCAGCTTTGTTGAGTGTAATCAAGCACTGTATCTCGCCATGAACACAGACGTTGGAATAGAATAGCGCATGATATTCAAACGCTTACTTTCTTTCCTTCCGTTTATTGCATTTTGGTCTGCCCCATTCTCGTCGACTATTGGGTATTTGCCACTGCGTAGGTGCCTATTCGCGGCAAAAGTTTCAGAATTGATAGGTGCCGCTGTGCCACAAGGTGTAAATAATTATTAAGTATACTTAGATAAGCGTGGTATTTTTTTTTTTTGTGGATACACCTATCATCACTGTTCTTCTCTCGACAAACATCATACAGTGGTCGTCAGACTGGTGAAATTTCTGCGTCGGCGCCTCACACGCGGTATCAGCCTGACTTGGTGTTTGTAATTCCGGGATGTTTCCGGGGATGTTGTTCCGGGATGTTTTTCCGGATGTTTGTATTTCCAGAAAAACTTGGGATGGTGCAGAGCACGAGCGCAAACATTGCACGAGAGTAGTGCTGTGAGCTGCGCGGTGCGCGTACTTAAACATTTCCACGTAGCATAAAATTAAGCATTATATTACGCGCATCGCATTTAGTCGTGCAGCATTTAGTTGTTTTTTTCACTAAAGGTTTGCTTCATTAGGAATGGGTGTTGAATAAGCCTAATTTGTTTTTTTTAATGGCCTACTTAAGTTAAGAAAATGTGTGGACGAAGTGCTATAGTTGTCTGCGTAATTGAAACAATTCGTTACCGTTCCCTATATATGGTGCTAATGTTGTCGTGGAAATGCAAAGGCGGCAGTACGGGCACTCAGCATCACATGGAAGGGCTCAGGACGCTAGCGCAATGAAGAGCGATGGCCCGGCGCGAGCAGAAACATTAATGAGATGACCCTTTAGAATGGCCAGAGAAGGGCTTAGCGAATGAGTGATCACGATGAATGAATGTGCTAGTATGCAGTGCATTTTCGGCCTAGCAGGTGAGTCACGACAGCTGAATAAATTCGAACTTACGCTTGAAGGGCAAGCTTTGATGATCGTGAAAGAGCATACATTTCTTGGCGTTATTCTTGACCGCCAGTCGACGCGGGCATCACACATCCGCGTAATTGAAAAGCAGACCAATACTACACCAAACGTACTACGGCGACTCGCTCACACAATGTGTGTGTGTGGGGGGCGGGGATTAGTCTCTTCACTATTACAAGTTCATAATGCACTCATCACAAAAAAAAATGCCTATTCGGCACCTATTCTCCACGGTTTATCGCAAACTTCTGAGGAACGTCTACCGCGTGTACTGGCAAGGGGATTCCGAGTAGTCTCGGTTTTCTGCACGTTACCTCGAGTTCTCTAGTAATTGCTGAGGCTCGGCACCCACCATTTCCAGTCATACAAACGGTTGAAATGTGCCGACGTATATATCGCATCTTAACTCAACACGAGAAGCACCCATTAAATCCCGCGCTTAGGGTAAGAAACGAAGGAAGATTCACGATGTTGTTCAAGAACACAAAGCATTATTACCAAAATTTGAATTATGCAAAGTGGATGCTATACCCTTGTCACACGCGCAAACTTAAGTGCACTTTGAGCTAGCGCCCTTCGCCGCTAGTGTCATTCGCAGGCTGCCACACGGGAGCGATTAGTTACACTCACTGCAGAGCGCATTCTCGGCGAGTGTGTTCGGTGAACACACTTCGCGGCAGCAAAGTGCGTAGCCTCGTTAACAATGAGTAATAAATAAGTAATGTAATATTGAAAGCAGAGTCAGGAGTAACGTTTAATAACATTTTTTCAATTGCTAACGTTGCAGTGTAACAAATGGCGCCACATTGCAAAATTAAGATAGACGACATTTCTAAGCAGCCTAAGAGCTGCTTAGAAATATATGCTTTGCCTTCTTACTCCCGATCGCCAACGCCATCAATTTGAAAGAACACTTTTCTATCTCGTGTAGCATCGCGCCGCCAAAATGACACTCAGCGCGCTGAAGTGCACTCCCTCAAAGTGCACTTTATTTTGCCCGCGTGACAGGGGCATTAGTTACCCTCCCTTGATGTTAAGTCCTAACAAAGAAATGTCGGTCGAGGGGATTATATCAAAGAGAGGCATGTTCATGATAGCCGCGCAGCAACTGGCAGTATTCCAAGTCTGCTCATTATATCCCTAGTACATCCACGTGTATTATGACGGTTCGTGTCATAAAAATTCCTCGGCTTCAGCATTCGTCATTCCACATTTAGCGCTAGTGCAAACGTCTAAAATATTCCGAGAGACATCTTACACCATGGCATAGCTGTTTGCAGTCTTGTGAGCTTTGAGTTTTAAAAAAATCTGAAAAAAGTGCACAAGAAAATAGTTATTTAACTGATTCGTAAGCCGCTCTTATATTACTACAAAGCAATAAGAAAAGTTCTTTGAAAACTTTGCTATTGCATGAGACGCTCAAAGAACATACAAAAGGAAGCGTAATGAATCACGTAATTTCATTTCAGTGGATACCTGGGTACTGCAATATTCCTGGTAACACTGCAGCGGACGCAGCTGCGAATAGGGCGCACAATAACACAGAGACAATCAATCTTTCTCGTTTGCGCAGTGAAGTCTGTCTGCTCCTGAAGCAGATATCCTGTCCTCTCAGCAAAACTACCTAGTTTGATGAGCAATCCAAGAACTCGGAGTTATACTTCACAGACTATGTATAAACCTGTCAATTTCGTCAAATGTTATAAAAACAGAAAATTCGAAAGATACGTGCACCGCCTGCCGCGTGGTACTGCATTTACGAGACACTTTTTATACAAGATAAAACGTGCCTCAAATGCGCAGTGTGCTTGTGGCCATCCAGACGAAGATGTGCATCATCTCCTCCTTGAGTGCACTAAATACGATACACAACGAAGGGTACTGCAAGCAAATTTGTTACTTTTATATATATATATTTATATATATATATATATATATATATATATATATATATATATATATTTAAGAAGATACTTGGTCCATGGCGAACAGCAGGCCTTCAGAAAAGAGCACTTCTTTTGAGGACACCACCCTTTTGGAGAGATATTAAGCTTCAGTTTATCCCAATAAACTCAATGAGTGATATAAATGATGTTCTGGGTTCAAAATTAATTGATGCGGTGATCGTGATTTTTACGGTACGTGTAATTACTTGTATTCTGTGTTTCGGATCTTCAAAGTATTTGACTTCAAATGTGCGTATGCATACTGAGCTCATGCGCAAAACATGGCGACTCATGTACCGTTGGACTGTACAGTTTTTATTCACCCGGTGTTCAATTGAGTTACATATTTTGTGACATTCTTCTCCCTTCTTGGGCATGCTTGTTTTCTTTGCTAAGTGACAAGGAGTAGCCGGTGCCGCCATGAACGCGCCAACCTGTCCTCTCATTCATTTCAATAATAAAAAACAAAGAGCGCGAGAATATCATCTCCGAATAAATATAGGCCGATCTCGGAGATAGTGCAACTAGAAAAGCCGCTGTACATAGTGCCGACGAATACCACATGACAGTGCCACTTAGGGCAGGCCGATTGGCCAGTATCAGACATAGGACCAACGGACACCGGGAATAGGACGAATTAAGTCTTATTAAGGCCGTGCGTCACACGCACTCCTGAGGAACAGGCAGCGTTCGATCAATGCCGCGAGCAGAACCGGGAACGAGCTCGTCTACGCCGTCCCGACGCTGCAGCACTGGCACAATTACAGGCCCGTGCAGCCGAGCGCAAGCAGCAACTTCGTACCGAGGATCCGGCAGCTCACCAAGCCATCGTTTTTTTTATTGAAATGAATATTAGGAGAGGTTGGCACTTTAATGGTGGCACCGGCTCTACTTGTCACTTGGGCCTTAAATTCACTTAGGCCTTAATTAAAGTGGCAGGTGATGCACTAATGCGCAGCAATGAGCTACAACGCTAGCACTCCGTCATTGTCATCATGCTGTCGTCGTCGCTCTGTCATCATTCCATTGTCTTCTTGAGATTGCGATCGTTCTTTCGTCGGCATGTCATCGTCATCTTTCCGTCCGCCGTTTTTACTCTGTTGCTGCTACTGCGTTGCCATATATCGTCGTTGTCACGCCATCTTCATGCCATCGTTGCCACAGCGTCGTCATCATTTCGTCCTCGTCATGTCATTGTCGACGTCGCATCGTCATCACCAAGTCGCCGCTATGGATCGCAGTAGTCGTTCCGATGTCCTCATTTTGTCGTAACGATTGCACTGTCGCGAAGCCAATGTTGTCATACCTTTGTCATCCTACTGTCGTAATGGCTCCACCTTCGTTATTCCTTTGCCGTCATGCCATCGTTGACGCACCGTCGTCGTTATACAGTCGTCACCATACCACTGTCGTCATGCCGTCGTTGTCACACCGCTGAAATAATTTTAATATCGTCGTCCCTCCTGAATCACTAAAGCATCGACATCACGTTGCCATCACGCTGCCGTCATCACACTATAGCCGTCATGCCACCATCGTCAATTCAGTGTCCTCATATCACCATTCCCACTCTTTGCACATATTTGCGTTGTTGATCCGGTGCATAAAGGCATGATAGATAATCACCAATGAGGACGGTTTCTGTTTTAATTCTTTTTCTTTGCTCGGATAGCGTGAAATGCAGATGCCGTTTTACAGCCAAGCTTTATATGGCAAGCCGATTCGTCCGTCTGTCTGTCGCCTGTATGCCGAAACCTCCTCGGTGCAACACCATCAGCATACGCGAAAAAAAGAAAGAGAAAGAGAGGTGCGCGAGTGGCTGCGCCAGTAGTGACGTCGTTAGTCTCCGTCGTAGCCGAGCGCGCGCGCACCAGTTTCTCGCCGGCTTCGAAATGGGCAGGCCGTGCGTCATACGTACTCCTGAGGAACAGGCAGCTTTCGATCGATGCCGCGAGCAGAACCGGGAACGAGCTCGTCTACGCCGTCCCGATGCTGCAGCCCGGGCACAAGTACAGGCCCGTGCAGCCGAGCGCAAGCAGCAACTGCGCACCAAAGATCCGGCAGCCTACCAAGCCGTCATTTAATGAACCGTCGGGATTAATACAGTGATAGACACCCTGACCGCACGTTTCAGCTTCGCTGGTTAACCATCTTCACGGAGTACTTAGGCGGTTATCCTTTTATGCAAATTTATGTCTTTGCAGTTGACCTGGAAAACATATGAAGCGGATTACTCCCGTGATTGCTAGGTAGACAAGAACGTACCGTTACAACGCGTGTTGCGTTATGACCTACTTCCTCATATTGTGAGGCTGTACACAGTAGGGATAAGGAAAATGAAACTGCGCATATAAAAAGAAAGATTGCGGCGGAGGGGGGGGGGGGGGGCAGCACTAATTTTATGCGTCACGTTCGTTATCACGTACATGATGACGAGAAAGGAGTTAAACTCGTCGTATGACCAGTCACCAGGTTCAGCCAGTCCTGTCGGCAAACTGATGGGCACGATGGCGACAGCTCCGCTGTATGCTTGCCTCTCTGTGAGCTGAACCTGCGGGCGAAGAAGTGGGCCTCCCGCTGCAGGAACCATACCACTGCAGCTTTCTCTCGCAGAAAGACCAAAAAGATGCCAGTGCCGTCCACAATTTGTCTTCACTGGAAGCCCAAGGTGCGGTATCGGAGATGGTCTACGTCCGAGGCCACGAATACATGGAGGTCTTCAGTGAAAGCGACTGCGGTCGCATTTATCAGGAAAGCGTCAGCAGTGGAGCTGCCGGCATACCACTTGTCCTTGGCAGCTTTCCATTTTGTGCTGCAAAACCACGCGAATGCTTTAATTTTACAATTAAAAAAATTCTGCGGTAATCACAGCATGATAATAACGTGTGTCTGTCACGAATGTTTTTCGTTAGACGAGCTCATTTGAAAGCGCCTTTCATCAGTCGATCCTTTCTCAAGGAAGTGCACAAACAAACAAACACATAAGTAAGACAACGAATGTATGGCGCGATGTTTGTTAGAGTGCCCCAGGCGCACAATCCTAAGTATCTACCTCGTTTCATGAGTTCACGGCCGGTATAATAGAGCTAGGAGCTGGGATAATTGTGGCGATTCTTTTGCAATGACATTTCGTTTCGCGTTTCGTCAGTGCCTCAATAGATTGGCGTTCTAGCTGCGCCATCATCACTACAATTCGCCTTCCTGAATACGGAAGGATTGTATATCAGTGAGAGGGAGAGAAACTCTCTAATAAAAAATTGGAGAGGTTTGCCTGGCAGCAAGCCTGGCGTGTTATACCCCTGTAGAAAACGACGAAAAGTAGGATGATATTCGCAGGACACAACATAGCCTCCCAATTACATGCACGAAACGCACCACAACGAACTGAAATAAGCTATCTCGTTGCGATATGTAAAAAAAATGGCTGTGGCTTAGCTAAGGTTAAGCCCAGGATGCGAAGCATACTAGCCTTTATTTTAGTTGTTGAACCCCTGTTTAGCCTGATGAACTGCTGTTGCTTGGCTTTATTTGGTTCGGTTAGACGAAGAAACAACTCATGCGTTACTCTGCTTCGCCTTCAAGAGTGGAACGCGACAGCGTTCCCGTCGACCCGCCAAGGGGTGTAAGACAATGGGCTACGGCGCAGCGACTACGCGCCACGCATTGGACGCGGTGAGCGTCCAGCAACGCAGCGTTCGGCGCGGCAACGAAATGTGCGCCTGAGCAAGCGACGCACGCCTGAGCCTTAGAAACAGCTCGCTTCTAAGGCAACACCGCATTCACTAGCTAAAATCGAGCTAAAATCTCGTCAAACCTGTATCGTGGTCATATAAATGACCTCTAGAGTAGAGTTTGCTGACCGAATGCACTTCTTAGATTAAACTGACCAGGACATAATTCGATGCATGTAATATTTATTTGGTGCCTTCCACTGTATGGTGCTTTGCAAAAAAAGACGTAGCGAATATGTGTTTTATATTAGAGGGAATACAGTCATAAACACTGCACTACAATTGCTTCACTAATTTCTTTGCCCAATGAGGTCATGTAGTAAATTATATTGTTCGACTAATTATAATGAAATTACATTTAAACAACATAGCAAAGTGCTTAATATCAGTTTCGCCATTGTCTTTCCAATGTTACTTTTATAAGAAGGAAGTTAAAGTGTCCTAGGCTTATCATTTTTTTTAAACTCATGTCTGCGCATAGCCCCGAGCCTCGAGCCCGTATAAAACTCCGAGTCACATTCATTGACGGTCGGTGTGGGACTCATTTGCATGTTATCTTGGAGCCCGGCGAGTGTAAATTTGTTTGCAGGCTTATCCGAAGGCTGCTAGTTGTAACGAGCGAAATATGATTAATACTATATTAACTGGGACATGCGGAACTCCAAATATGGTCGGCACTTGCTTTCGGGGCCTAACATTCCCAATTTATATGTGGCACTCAATACATGTCTGCTTCACATGCTGGCGTTCGGAATGAATTTAGTCGATGGAACGTATCTGATACGACACTGCCTTGAGATATGGCCCCCAGCTTTGGGAATCAAATTTTCCTCCAGTAAAGCTGTTTGTTCTCGCATCCTTTGTTTTGTCGATTTAATGCGGGTCGGTCTTCATTCGTCGCGTATACACTTCACTACACTACTACTTCGCCCTGCAATGGACATAAAATAGGGTGGTGATGATGACGACGATGACGACGACGACGACGACGACGACGATGATGATGATGATGATGATGATTCAGCAAGGGGTAAATTTTGGCACGAATGTTGAGTGTTCACGGGCATTATTCCTTCAACTTCTAATTCAGCCGGCTTCTAGCGTCTCTCTCGCTGTCAGTGGAGTATTTACCACCTGTCTAGAAGATCAGTGTCTTATAAATGTAAGAGGGCGTGAAGCTTCCTTGCGAACAATAGCGGATTCTTCTGAGAACAAAAGATGCTGCAGGAACACAAGTGCGACACCTTTCATTTTGCAAATTTTTCTCAGAACACATTGTCCTGCATGTGATGTCTGCGGCGGCGTGGAGAACATTGACCACCTATTATGTCACTGTACTCAGTTTGAAGCACAAAGACAGTCTATGACCAACGCATTTAGCAAAGTAAATGATCGTGTTCTGAGTGAACAGACAATACTAGAACACCGTCCCTACCGATAATCGGCTCAGAAGGCCCTAAAGACTCTCTTGGGCTTTCTGAGAGCGTCTGGCTTGTGCGAGCACCTTTGACTCTGTTGTGCTGCTCGTCCACGTCTCTCTACCCCCTTCTCTCTCTTACTCTCTCTTCTTTCTATTCGCTTTCTCCCTTCCCCAGCACAGGGTAGCCAACCGGACTTTTGACTGGTTAACATCCCTGCCTTCCTTTTATCTCTCTTTCTCTCTCTCTCTTCGATAGCCGACGTAGCTAAAAAACCTTTTGTGGGCCTACTAGCCGAACGATCATTCAGTCGGATTAATACATAGACGCACGCATTCATACTTAGGATTCCGATTTAAAGCGTTACTTCTTTTTCGTAGGAATGACCAACAGCTGACTGTATGGCTTTTGCGGCTGCAGTGAAACGATCGCACACCTTCGTGAGTGGCCTCGCTTTAACCAGCAAAGAACAGCGCTTTCTTCCACGTGAGATAAGCTGGACTCGCCCAGTCACGGAAACTGAAGTTTTCGGACTCTGGCCAACAATAGACATCAGCGTGAGCGGCTATAAAGTTAACCCGGTTATGCTAACCAGAAGAGACAAAATTATTAGCGTTACAAATTGATACTGCGCGACACTGGGTGGCGCAGTGCACTATGCCTTGTTGTATGTCTATGTGAGAATGACGCAGAGTCCGAATACGTAGCGTTTTCATAAAGTGGGCTATCGTACCCACATGGATACTCCAAGCTTGTTTATTCTGATTTCTTTTTTTTTCTTATTTCTATTCTCTCGTCCTTGAAGCCCCTTTGCACTTCCCTATAGATACTGTAGCTAACCGGAGATATATCCTCTGCTTAACGTCCCTGTCTTCCCTTTACCCTTTTCTCTCTCTTTGGTGTAAAGCTGGATTTCGCGCGCTTTTCTTCCTTGGGTATTCTTTTCCTTATATGTTTCTCCGTCTACCACCTTGTTCCTAAACCTCCCTAATTGTGGGCTATTCAAGGATACCCGCTGGTTATTAACGTCCTTGCATATGTATATGTCCTGTACCCGTTATCAACTGCGAAGTAAATATGCTGGCGCATAAAAGCGTTCCCTTTGACTGTAGTACAGGCACTCTCCTACATCATTTCCCACAAAAGGTAACTGAGAATAAGGAACCTTGAAACCAAACAATAGCCGCCGAAATAGAGGACGGCTGCCGTAGGTATCACTATGTGTGCAATCAAGCTTAGTTTGGCGTGATGTACAACCTAAGTAGCGCACGATGCAAATGGGCGTGGCCCTACGTGGGACATTGATATATGTAATCATAACGAAGGCAGAGTGCCCTTAAATGTAGCCCCACACAAGACCCATTTCTTTTCAGGCAAGATGGAAAACCGGATGTTTTCGGCCGGAAATTTCCTGAGGCAGCGAATCCATTTTGTCATGACGTGAGATAAAAAAAAACGATGATCTATTATCTAGCCCCTCCTCCCACTCCCTTCATTTTCTAGGTAATCTATGTGCCTACAGATCAGGTAATGTTTGTGCTTGTGTAACGTGTACAAGTGTTCAAAAAGACTGGCTTTCTTGTATGGTGCCAACGGTGACTCAACTCGGGCGCGCCTTTGTAGGGTCGGCACGCAGGAGGCGCCTCCTCACCAAGTTTCGAAGGCTGTTTTGACATGAACTTTCTGTCAATAACGTCGTTGAAACGTAGCTGAAAGTTGCACCCAGGCATAGTGCCACGAATGGAGATGACATCATCAAAGGTTACGCTAAACGCTCAGCTAAAGTTCGCCGCTTCTCTGTGGCATTGCAGCTGCAACTGATCGGTTACTCGGCTGCAAATGTTGTCGCGCTGTACGAAACCGCTGGCGCTGGCAGGAGCTGGGGCACCAAAAAACAGCCCGCCCTGCCATCTGTCCGTTCTGGTCTCTGCTAGGAAAAGCCAGTCGGCATTTCCGGCAGCCTTTATGTCGTCTTTGTGCTCTCTCTTGCTCTACATGAACACTCTTGCCGCTCCTTTACTTTCTTTTCTGTTTTGTTTGTTTGCTTTCTCCTTCTCGGATAGATCCTTCGGCGATGTACTTTCCCTATAAGTAAGGGCGTCTGTTTTTTCTTCGTGCCACTGGAATCCGTGTAAGTGGTTTCAGATCTACCAAGCGAAGCAGTTTGCTGAATTGAATGCGCAAGAAAACTCTATCTCGCGCGCAGAAAAAGAAACGTTTATTGATCGTGCTGGTTTTGACTTAGCCGTAAGAACCGAATGTTCATATTAGGCAGCAGGTCTCTCGGGTTAAAGCGAAAACAAAACACGCACGCGTAGCAGAAACGCTGTGTCAGAAGTTAGGGGGAATGTCCATTTCCTTAAACATCCACGCGGTCAAAAAGGCACCGTACGTTTTTTTTTTAAGCTTCTGGCATGCCGTTACCTTGTGCTTAAAGCCGCTATTACCAGCTAGTCCTTCTTGCAAAATAAACTTATTCTTATTACTTTTGGCTCTTAGAGGTTAGTGCTAGTGCACCATGTGCAATGTTAAAATAATGACGCGGCTGGTGTTCTGTGTGCTTTCGTAGATCTGTTGTATATTTCCGGAGTTGGAGACACAGAGAGAAAGCAAAGAGAGGAAAGGCAGGGTGTCAACCAGGCGAGCTTCTGGTCTGCTACCCTGCACTCGCAATAAAAGAAAGGGGGAATCGAAAGAGAACTAGAGGGGGAGAACGAGAGAATGAGCACTCCGCGCACACACCAGGCCGCACAGAACAACCACAATCGATCACTGTAGTTTGAAAATGACCGTGTTGCTATGTGACTATGGTAACGATGGCACTGAGAAGAGGGCGACACACTGACTAAAAAGAAATACATAATAAAGCATACGTGCCTATTAGCCTAGTGAAGCGGCAAGATGCATACCTGTCATTGACCAGGCCAAACATTAAAAGAAAAGAAAGGCGTGCCAAAAAAAAATTACGATTAACATTCAAGGTTTGAATAAGTATGACTGATATGACATCTTCTTCTTCAAATACCAATGAAGTGGTTGCGGCACGTGCTCCTCAGTGGGTCTTTCCGTCATTCTTAATGCCGCCACGTTTGAGCTGGATCAATTTTCATTTCCTAGACACCAACTAACCGAACTGTGCATCATTTATATGGTATTAGTTTACAGCGACGCTTTATTCCTCTACCGTCCAAGGAAATTTTCGTGTCGTTGTAAGCAAAAACATCCCCATATGTGGGACAATCCCGAAGATACTGCAATGCCGGGCCGACCCGTGGCGGAGGCGAAGCAGGTGTTAATTAAATTATGGTGTTTTACGTGCCAGAAGCACTTTCTGATTATGAGGCACGCCGTAGTGCAGGGCTCCGGAAATTTCGACCACCTTTTGTTCTTTAACGTGCACCTAATCTAAGTACACGGGTGTTTTCGCATTTCGCCCCCATCGAAATGCGGCCGCCGTGGCCGGGATTCGATATCGCGACCTCGTGCTCAGCAGCCCAACACCATAGCCAATGAGCAACCACGGCGGGTGAAGCATGTGTTAAGCACTCCCCATACGTGGGCCGATCACGAAGCTAGTGCAACACCGGGCCGACCGGCGGTGGAGATGAAGCAGGCGATAAGTACTCCCCATACGTGGCCCTATCCCGAAGATAGTGCAACGCCGGGCCGACCCGCGGCGGAGGTGCAGTTTGCCATTAAGGGGCCCACATAGACAGCTTCACTGGTCATCCTTATTCACTGAGTTCCTTTCTTATTTTTTTGGGTGTCAGTAATATTTCGTAGTTCGGTGCATATCATATTCTCCTTAGCAAATGCCCCTCTGTATAATTTCGCGTAGGTTATGATTGCGTTCTGAATAAATGTGGACGAGAAAGACAAAGGAATATAATGAAAACAATTCTAGTCTTTTTCACTGTCTTTAGCCTACTACTAGCTTACATTAGGGGACGAATAAAAAGAAATATAGACCGAAGGAACGGAGAAGTACAGTATACCGGTGCTTAGAGTGCGTGTCGAATCTACGCACTGCGAGACAGCGTAAAAGCCGCTGTTAGACCGGCTCATCGCTGACGCAGTTTCGTATCGTCGCTAGTGCATCCAAGGAAAACAAGGGACTTGGATGCAACGGGGGAAAAAAAGAGAAGCTTTCGGCTTTTCAATGACATACGTCTAGGGGATCATTGTTGAAACGCCACCGCGTGCACTGAAAGCTCCTTTTATGTAGGAAAGCCAATAAAGTTCTCGCGCATCGTCCCGCAGTGTTAGCGTGGCCCGTAAGAAGAGCCAGGGCACGCGGCTCTGAGATACCGCGAGGGCGAAAACACACTCACGGTTCGCTGAAAAGTGCTCACAAAAAGAAGATAATATTGGAAAAGCCAATGAAGTTAAACTGGAAAAAGGGGATTTCGGGTGGCGAATATCGACGGCCACATAAAGGCTCTCGCGGAGAGAGCCGTGTCAGGAGGAAAAGACACACCGAGCTCGAGCTCGAACGAGCTCCATGCTTTTCGAGCCGCTTTTGTGCACGTTGACAGTGTGTTCCGGAATGATCGGTAACATATAACGGGCCACGGTGGCCCATATGCATTTTCGGAAGACCAAGTGGATGTGCTCCCGTGGGTCTCTCGCGGTGATCGTATGACATTTTGCGTGTATTTTTTTTTCTTTCGTCGGAGACCCCATCAAATGTGCTAAACAATAAATCAATACCTATTTTGCCTTTGCTTCCAGTAGGTTCACGTCGATATCGAAGCGGCTTTTTTGCATTTCAGCCAACATAGGTACTGCTGATTTAGCGCTTGAGAAAACGCGCCACCGTTTTAATGGGAAAGGATTACCTGCCCCATTACGCGAAAATCCGTCAACGTCGCGGCATAACCGAAAGATGATACCAAAAATGGCCGACGATGCAAACACTAAAAGCAAAAAATAAACGTGAAAAACGCTCGAAATGACGTGAAATTTCTCGGGGAGGTTCCTGTAAACACAGCAAATTAATGGCTTTAAAAAGAAAATTTGCTACAATTTGCTCTGGGTGGGA
The DNA here is from genome assembly GCF_023375885.2 of Dermacentor andersoni. Classification (NCBI taxonomy): domain Eukaryota; kingdom Metazoa; phylum Arthropoda; class Arachnida; order Ixodida; family Ixodidae; genus Dermacentor; species Dermacentor andersoni. The sequence continues at coordinate 96,978,639 of NC_092815.1, forward strand.
ATCGAACCCAGTAAGTTAACTATACGCCTATTCAACGCAATTTTGGAATATAAACGAGGCGATGAATGCTGCTTTCTTGAATTGTGCAATTCATTAGTCGCGTAATTCTTAATCGTATTGTACTGGAAAGCTTTGAACAGTTGATTAAGAATGAGCTTGCAAATCACTCCCTTCTCGGAGATGGGTGTCCTACCAATATATTGAGGGAGCAATACTTGGATTTGCGGAGGTACACGAGTCTGTACTTGGACTTAGGTGCATGTTTCAGGTTAAACTGTATCCGGAGACCTTCACTAATCCATAAGAGACCCATAATTAAATTGGGGTTTTGACAAGTAAAATCAGAGAATGTATTCTTCAATTTCCGAGTGGAAAGCATAAGGTATAAGCATAAAACTTCCATAAAGCTGGGTACTATGAGAATTCCTCTTCCTCAATTCAATATTGTTTCCCTGCTTTATTTGCAAAACTGATTAGAATCATTTTCGTGGTCTCTCGCTGGCATTTCTTAATTATATCTAGAAATATATTGTGCAAAATCACGGTAACACACCCATCTATCTTTCTTTAACGAGGACATGAGTGAAAGCGCGCATATGAAACTACGAAAATTTTATCTCTACAATGCTTGGGAGCTAAGCGATTTCCTGTCTCAGTGGTCTTTAGGTAGCTAAAAGTGGTCATTCCTAATTGCAGTACTTGGGGACCCTACACGAAGCACCAAAAGCAGAGCTTCAAACAACTACACACCAGCATACAGTTCCGCTCGTCCACCAGTTTTTGTTAGACGACTACAACTCCAACAAATCAAGAAATCAGTATAGGAACGGGCGGCATCACGTTCGTCGCTAATGCAATATTGAAATTAATCAAGAACGATGGTACTGGGCGAATGTCCAAAGTTCTTTCTTCTTTAGAACTATAAATCATATTATTACTCCGCTTTTTCTTTGTCTTTGCGCATGTATGAGACAGTCATTTATTGTTTTTAATGAAAACCATTCAACATTTCCCGATTCCATCAACGTTAAGTTGGCGTGAGCTAGTCGCAAGCAAAAGCACGAGCGTTAATATTCGCTACACGTTGATTCGATTTGTCCAACTTCGAGTGCACAAACATGAAAACATTCTCCACAGTAAGGGGTCAACTGACGCTCTCACGAAACAACTGATGGTCTCGTAATGGTCAATTATGAATTTAATCCTTCAAAAGTATGCCATGGCTTGAAGAATCTTGGGAGTGATATCGAAAACTTATTAAAACTGGGACTCCCATCTTAATCAATGCGGTGCGTGGCTCGTTGAGCATGCTCTTTAGCCTTCGTGGTAGTATTCTCTTCAAGCTTCTTGCTTGTTGTATGCACTGGCTCATGTATAACGTATTTGCTCAAACCTATACCGGCCCGAATGGCAGGTCATCAGGCTGAAATGGAAGGGTCGAAGAAGAAAAAATAAACTGCATATAAGCCCACAAGAGCCGTCGACTGCAAAAGGAACATTAGTTTATCCTTTCTCGAGATGGAAGTAACAGGTACTTTGTGCGAACGCTTTACATGAGCGGCCCAGCCTTGCCATATCTCCAATCTTCGCCGTAGATTCTTGCATAGACTTCGTATGGTTGTGGCCGGAACGTGATCCCCAAATGCAGGCCAACTACTTTCTTGTCTGAGTGTTCACAACATAGCTGGTTTGGCTTGGATCTATTCGCTTCGTATATAGTGACTCAAGACTCGACTATTGAACTCGTATTGGTTCCATCACATCGGCGGTAACGCAAAATTTGCCTTTGAGACCGGGAAGGTAGCAGATCAACCCTCATACGAGTGTTCTGCAGGTACGGTACAAGTCGAACATGTGTCCTTCGTCGCACCACCTATAAATGGCGCACTGTTTAAGTTATGCCTCATTAGGGCCAAAAGCATAGAATGAATACGCATATGAACAAGATTGGAGTTTTAACTTTTGTTCGAAATTGCGCTAGGCTTGGCGAAGGAAAAAAAGACAACACCAATAGAAATTGTTCCTCTTCTTTGTGTCGTACTACGGTATATTTCCCATGCCATTTGTTCTAGCAATGCAGCCGGAGTTGCGACGAAATGCTTGGGCTTACTAATTAATTTTAAACGCCTACCTAAGACAGCTATGACAGCAGTTTTTATTGTTAGCCGACTAAGCCAGCGCCATGGCTGCGCTCCGGCGTGTCCTTCTTTTCATTTCAGTAAGAAACCCAAACAAAGGGCGCTGAAAAGGCTTACTGGGCCCGTACACTCCTCTTCCTTTGGTTTTTCGGTGTCTTTTAAGGCGTAAGCCTTTAGTGGCTCATGAGTGTCCTGGCGCAGTCCGTGGTGGACGCAGGAAAGCGGTGATCACCGGCAATGGGAGCAAGGATAGGATAGGCGCCATGCCAGTAGCGCTGTGCGTGTGGGCGCGTGGGGGTGCGCGCACATCGGCGACAAACCTTGCAGCCATATGGCTGTGATTGCATCCCATGCTCGCAGCCACGGCGGCGTCCGTTCGCAGAACAGTTCAGACAACTGCAACAGAGGCAGTCATAGATAGGCTTTCGGCTATGGCAGTTTAGCTTAGAGCTGTGCACGGGCTGCAATTCTGAACTCGTGCCCGGCCCGGGCCCTACACTACCACAGGCGGCCCGGTCCGGCCCGACGCTAAAGAAGCCCGAGTTCGCCCGGCCCAGCCCGGCTCGGCCTTAGGCCGGGTTAAGGCCAGGTGTGGGCCCGGCCCGACCTGCAATAAAGCGACGCCGACACAAAAAGAAACAATACCAGGAAAATCAGTTTATTTAAATGACCTTGTAATGTTGAACTCTTACATTCCATATGACAAAAATCGTGAATATATACAGATGCAGCGCACGCACACAATTGTTATTCTAAGTTATTGTGAAAAAACAAGTTGTCCATTGATGAAGGGTTAAGGCAAGCGCTTCCGGGTACGCGTCTTCGGAGCTTTGTGAAGCCTCGTCCTGAGAATGCCCCAAAACACCCGATCGTCCCCTTTTTTGGGTGCCGACAGCGGCGAGTTGAAAAAGTTCACGACCAGTCTTCAAGCAATACCACTGCCCATTGGGAAAGCCCCGTATACGCCGCCGCTTGGCTAATTTGTATGTGTGGCAAAGGCGACCCCGCGTGCGCCATAGACAGACTTATCTTCGTTTCCCTTCTGGTGGTGGTGGTGGTGGTGATAAACTTTATTGAAAGGGGGAAGGGTAAAGAGGGACGTGGCTAAGGGTTAGGGCTCAAGTAAGGCCCTGGGCCTGCTTGGCCTTTTCCGCCCAGTCCACCAGTTCAAGTTGTCGGTCGACGTCCCCGGAACTGAGCCAGGCTGTCCAGTCAGTCTCGCTGCTGACGGGGGGATGAGAGAACGGGAGCGAGGTGCATTCCCACATTATGTGTGTTAGTGTTCCTGTTTCTGAACATAGCCTACATTTGTCGCTTTCCCTGCCCCCTGTGATTTTGTTAATGTATTTTGGGTGTGGGTATGTATTTGTCTGAAGTCGCCGAAACGCGACCGCTTGCGTTTTGTCGAGTTGCTTGGCCGGTGGTGGAAGCGCGCGACGCCTCAAGCGATACCGATGAGCTATTTCATAATAGGTCTCGCAGGGTTCCTCGTGTCTCTCCTCCTCATTCACGCCGTCCGCATCCGCGGATGAGGCTCGGCGCGCGAGATCTCGAGCCAAACTGTGAGCGGGGGTCCACACGAGGGTTTTCAAGCCGCTTAGGGGGCGTCGTGTGAGGACATGGTACGCCTGTTTGCAAATTCTACCACGGACGAAATTGCCGATGGCCTGCTTGCTGTCGCTGATGACGGTATTCGCTTCCGCATGCATGGCCATGGCAATCGCGGTTTCCTCCGCTTCCACCACTCGGCCAGCCGTGATTGTTGTATATTCTATCAGTCCTCCGTTGTGATCCGCTACCACCGCGGTCATGAGGTCACCCCGAGGGTGTCTGGCTGCGTCTGTGTAAAGCACTCCATCTTGCGAGCCGTAGCGTCGCCAAATGGCTTCACTGCGTGCTTGCCGACGGCCCTGATGGAACTCAGCCTTTTTACTGGGAGACGCCTGCAAGCGGCGGCTTTTCCACAGCGTCGGTACTTGGTAGAACCGAAAACGCATTCCGAGCCTCCGCTAGCTTTCCTGTGCCTTTTGTTAGCGTTTGTACTTTTCTCCCGTCCCTGTAGATTCCATTTTTGATGAATAAATACATTGCACTTCCTGCTGTACCTACATGCGAGACGACAAGCATAGTTTCGCATAAGGTACGCAGTCGAGATCGCGGAGCCCGACCGGTCCGTCCGAGACATAGAAAGCATGGCCCGGGCCCGGCCCAAGCCCGAGTGAGAGAATCTCCAAATGGCCCGAGCCCGGCCCGCGGGCCTGGCCGCGCCCGGACTTTCTGGCCGGCCCGAGCCCGTGCACAGCTCTAGTTTAGCTCAGCGAAGTGCCCATAGATTTTAAGTTATTTCACTGTGCTCGCTTCTTGCTATCTTTCTGAAAGAACAAAACAGATTGCCTGTACATAAATATGTATGTTTTTTGTGGTGAAGCAATCGCTTTTTTGATCTGCTCAATATTTTTTTTTTATTTTCTGACACTGGATAAGATCGTTCATTGTCAAAAAAAAAAAAAGCTTTGCATGATAAAGGCACCGTAGCCAGCCGCCCTCGACTTCCTGCTCTCAAGTTTCAGCGCACCGGCGGACTTAATATCGCGAACTATGCTTGCATGATGACCAAAGTCACATTAATATAAATCTATAATTGCGGCCTATTGGCAAATGATGTGTTCAAAACGGGAAACGCAGCATACTTCTGGGCCATTCACAAATGGCACCTATATTGTAACTGTGTCTTCTGGCGCTTTCAGCCAAATCCCTTATGTATGTTATCTTTTTCTTTCCCTCGTGCGTGCCTTCGTTACCAAGTGCTAGAATTCGCGTCTGCCCACACGAGTCATTCATAATATAACTTCGGAAACGGCATCTGTTTGTACAGCGGTGGCTGGCCATGTGTTGTGGCCAGTCACGGTCTTAAAACGGCAACGTGCTTCTGGTGGGAGCAACGAGATTGCGGTTCTTGGGTCGCACATCCTAACGGCTAACAAGGGGCTGCAGAACGGAGACCATTGCGGTGCGCAGACACGCGCCGAAGCACAAACAGCCCATAGCGTGTCTGCGCAGGCCGATAAAGGACACTGATTGTTTGTCTTTCACTAGACATGGCTGGTGACTAGTGTTGTGAAAACAAAGCCCCTAGCTGCTTTAGGTTCTCCACGCAGGAAAGGAACGCCAAGAAACATTGCGCACATCTTCTCACAGGCCGGATTCGTTTAAAGGAAGGTAGGTAATTTTTTTAGTTTATTTTTTTTTTGCGGTGAAAAGGAGAAATGAGGAGCAGGTAAGCAGCGTTCCGAAGGTTGCATCAAGACTAATTCTGTCTTTTTGTTTTTACAAAAACAAACGAAGTTGTCTTCAGACACTATACGTACTAGTTCGGAGTATTGAGAATGGCACATACGAGGGGGAACTCAAAAGTAACGAGAATTCATTTTCTTTAATAATTTACACGCGACCTCGAACACTACGAGACATTAATCAGGTTTACAGTCGTCTCTCTGAGACGCAATGAACTTGTCCCACCGCCTCATTCATCGTTCAAAACAGTTCTCGAACTCTCACAATCTGTATATGTTAGCGTAAAGTCTTAGGTTTAGTGTCATATGCCCATTCTTGGAGATTGGCCAGGAACCGTGTAGTTCTTAAGAAAATCGAAAACGCGAATTCTAAGAAATACAAGAACACAATAAATTAGAAAAGGTAGGTTAGAATCAAAGCAAATAACTTGTTAAGAATGATTTCACCAAAACCTCGGATTAAATTGAAAACGTGCGAATAAAACTAAAAAAATTCATAAATCTCCGTGCTTCCACTGTTGTCTTCGTTATCTCCTCCACACCTTGAAAATACTTTCATTCAAGCTGTTGTTTCTTTCTTGGGGATAAGAACTTGTATTGGGTAAGATATGGGAAGCAGAGAGGGTGATGTAAGGTACTGTTATCATCCAACTTCAGTCAGGAAGTGACGCAGGCAGAGCGTTGTGCGGGCGAGATCAATGCCGCGGTGCAATGGCGAATCTCCTGGGTTCCACAGATTCGGTCGTTTTCGAGGACCTCCACCAAGCGACCACTTGGGCACTTCAGCGTAAAAAATACCAGTTGACTGTTAGCTCGTGATACGAATTTATCATGAACAAACTCCTTCGTGCTGAAGCAAATTTGCAAGATATGTGACAAAACTTGACGAGCATTATGTTGTTCTTTACGTCTGACAACACAAAACCGACACTGAAGGTGACAGAGGATCGAAAAAAAGTGCAGCGGGGAGACGAAACTTGACGGCACCCCTTCTTATCTCACGAAAAAACAAAATCTCGTTACTTTTGTTAACCAGATTCGGTAACGAGAACCCCTAAGTATAAGGAGAAAAACTGGCTGACTGTGACGAAGCTTTCAGCTCATCAAATATTACTGCCTGTATCACGAGCGACCACTTTTGGTGCCTGAATTATTCCCATTATCGTTATAGGATATTTGGGTATGTAACTTTTCTTTTGCACGAAAGTATTGTCAAATACAATCTGAAGATTCTAATGAAACATTTTGCGTTGCTGATATTACAGCTTTATTCTAATGAAACATTTTGCGTTGCTGATATTACAGCTTTCTTACATTGACGACCTCTGTTTTAACACATGACCCTGCTGTAAATGATTTGAAAAACAGTATTTGGATCACTCAGTATTTTCTGTCTGCATCTTGTTGCCAGCCCTCAGCGCAGCATTACTCAAGAGTACAGATGACGTAAGTACATGTGAGGGAGTGCAGAGGGGAGGTCTGATGTAGCACTGACAAGAAACAAGTCGACAGCAGAAACGCAGACCTCCATTTGCATTTGCCCAGTGACATTTGGGAGTTTCGAAAATGATATCATTGTTTTTGTTTCGTTTTTTTTTTTTTTCATGTACTATTTCCAGCGTTTCTTCTGTGCATTCGATATGTCAGATGAGAGCCATGGCTTGTGCTTCTGGCACGCGCCATTTCTTCAGCGTATCTCATAAAATAATGTATGCGGATCCAGCTCAAAAGTTCGAATCTATGTGACACGAAACTTTACTGACGCTAATTGAACTGTGGAATACATTACAGTAGAATGACGGGAGATATCTAAGCCGCTCAATTTCCGAGAATTTGACCATCAAAATGACGGGTAAACATCATTTAGCAAGTCGTAGATGGCAGCGTACTGCCTGTAATGTCAAATATGGTTCACGCACACTGTGGGATAACGACGCCGCGATGTCACCAGGACTAAGGCAATGTGCGATGTTTGTCGAGGAAAGAACGGAGAGGGAATGCCACGAGTGATACCAACACTGAAAAAAGGAAACTTAGTACTACTAAAGGGAATCAGAAACAGAAAGCGAGTATGTTTACAGTACGTAACTACGCGATTCAAAGACAACTAAACATTGTCGAATGCACAGCATATCGCTGGCTTGCTATTCTCTATTGCAGTGAATGTCATCGCTTGCACTTTTTTCGATAGCTGTTCTATAGATGTTCTTTTTTATTTTTTGCAGGCATTTCGTGAGGTCAGCTCGACTACGAATGTATTATTTAGGCTGGATACGAAAAGGGGTGTCTATACTCTAATGAAGTGCGGTGTCAAGTGTACATAGCTATACATCTATATAGCTATGCACACTGGCATCAGCGCCAAAGACAGCTTTCGGGTGGTCTTTCATAACATGCATGGCATAATTACTGTATTATTTGAACGACCCATATACGAGAACTCAGTTACAATATAATTGCGCGTCCAGCCTTGTCCCAAGAAACTATGTTGAGAGTCTAGCCATTACCATATTAGTTTGAACTGCATGATATCCGTGTGTTGCCTAGGCTCCTCACCGGCAAAACCAAAGGATAAACTTGAAATGGTACAGAAACGTACCGCAAGATTTTTAAGCGCTAGTTACAACTTTTATTTGTCAGAAGTCCTCAGATCCTGGAGAGACTTGGCGCCGGAAAGCGTTGTCCTAAAGAGTAAAAAGCCATTGCATTAAAATGTTATTACATCCTTTACAATATTCACACCGGTATCAATAAATCTAACTTTCTTCTACCTCCGCATTACATAACGAGAACGCTGAAAATACGAGAGACTATAACTGTCGCATTACTGTTCTCAAAATTAATTTTTGCCCAACACCGCTCACAAATGGAATGAGCTATTAAGTGTGACATTATGTTTGCCTAACTTCTTTAAACGGCGATGTCAGTAAGGCGTAAACCTGGCACCCTGTACCTGTTACCTGTTGCACCGTGTACTCTGTTTTTATTCTTGCCTCGCATTTCATGTTCCGATTGTACTTTTAGTCGAAGTGTTCTTTTTTGTTCGGGGTGCACTTGCGTGGGCCTTTCAATGTGAAAACATTATATGCCTCATTACGCGAAAATCCGGGGTTGGTGGTGGCTGTGTGACCGAGCGATGGTACCAAAAATGGGCGACAGTGCAAAGAGTAAACGCACGTCCAAAAATGGTCGGATCTAGGTCAAATTTCTCAGGCAGGTTCCTGTAAACAAAGTAAATCAATGGCTTTGCAAAGAAAACTTGCTAAATTTTGGTCTGGGTGGGAATGGAACCGGGGCCTCGAGGATGCGAGACTACAGCACGCTTCCCCGATGCCACGGCGGCTCCGCGGTTCTGGCTGACTACAGATGTGCCTAGTGCGTACGTCATCGCAGACGTCACGCCGCAGCCACCTGGCTGATTAAAGGTGTGGCCTAGTCCATGAGTCATTGGGCACGTGACCACGCAGCTAATGGGGAGGAGGTGACGCGAAGTCATGAGTGTATAAAATCAGTGTAGAATGAGTGTAGTTTGTGTGTTATTACGCACATATTACATGTTTATTACACACACACACACACACACACACACACATATATATATATATATATATATATATATATATATATATATATATATATATATATATATATATATAGCAAGCCAACAGACAAACAAATAAAACTAATTTGATTCATCATTTGTCTTGCGCACAAGACACCTGCCCCGACCATGACGATCAGGCCAAAAACTTCCGAAATGCGCGGTCAACTGCTATCCGGCGCAGTGAGGGTACCATACTATACGTATTCCACGTCCATTGCCGCTGTGAAATGCAGACGAGGATCAGGAGTGAACGGCGCATACAAATCAATGCAGTGAACACATAAATAATGCCCGTAAGAGAGAAAACTGCTACATTGCAGGCATATTTCACGATTTAGAACTCCGCACACTGCTTAGAGAGCTTACCTTTCATGTGTCCGTTGCTGTCCCGAAGCGACTATATATGTGTTCGTGTGTGCGTGTGTGTGTGTATGTGTGTATGTGTGTATGTGCGTGCGTGCGTGTGTGTGTGTGTGTGTGTGTGTGTGTGTGTGTGCGTGCGTGCGTGCGTGCGTGTGTGTGCGTGTGCGTGTGCGTGTGCGTGTGTGTGTGTGTGTGTGTGTGTGTGTCTGTGTGTGTGTGTGTGTGTAATATTGCTTGCTGATGAAGAGAAACGCCACATTTTTATTGTTGGTCTAAATATTAAGGACCCAGCAGGAATCTTACATTCCACCCACAAAATCAATGGGCAGGCTACACGAATACATCAAAATATTTACGAATCGCATGAGGAGTCAGGTGCCACTTTAACATGACTTTGGAGTGCCTCTGTGTGCCAAAGAGTGCTGATAGAGATTGCCGTAGGGTTATCCAGGACTGAGGAAGTCAATTAGTCCTATTATTCCTTGCCTGGAGGGGAGTATCAAGCGCCGCGGCCACACACCAGGAGCGCTTTATCGATTTAGCTGCGGCGAATCAGAGAGGAAGTTGAAAGCAAGCAAACAGGTCAACGAAGAATGAAAACTACGTCTAGGCTTTCATTGGCTAGCCCATCTAGGCACTGCACTGGCTCGTCAAGGATGCAAATAGGGGTTTACTCTCTCAAAGGAGAAGCAGTTGATGCGTGGCAATGTTTCTGCGCTCGATAGTCACAATTACTTCTTTTTAAAGAAAGGTTTGCTCGCCTCAACTGCCGGTGTTTGGCGCAGCATAATTAACGTTTCTAGACAAATAGACGACTTAAGCAGAGTTGAATGTTGATCGATAACGCAGCACCCGTACGTGCACTTTTTTCCTGCATAATCAAGCGACAAACAACGACATCAGACCTGTACATATATAATGTTGGCTCATACGTATCTATAAAGCACGCAGACCTGTTACCGAAATAGCGCTTGCTACAACTGAATCGCGGGATCGAATCCCGCCCACGGCGGCCGGGTTTCGATGGGGGCGAAATGCGAAAACACCTGTGTACTTAGATTTAGGTGCAGGCTAAGGAACCCCAGGTGGTCCAAATTATTCCGGAGTCCCCCACTACGGTGTCCCTCATTATCAGATCGCGATTCTGGCGCGTAAAACCCCATAATTATTATTATTCAACAACTGCTTTCATTTTCTTATCTTTAGAATCCTTAAACTATATTGAATCCTTAAATATATACGATTAAACATTTTCAGACATGTGTCGTACTTCGCTGTGCATACAGCTCCAACCAACATTCATTTGCCTCGACAACCATCATGCACGCTTTTCGTCCTCTGTAATCACTGCGACGACATCGTCGTCTCGCGCTGTTTTTGAAACGGAGTCGTGCATACGGGAACCCAAGTATGAGGACAAAACTAAAAGGAGAACACAAACGCCTTTTCGTTCCTTCTTGTGTTCTTCATTGCGCACCTTCCTTTCAGCAACATGAATCGGCTACCAACTTGCTCGACTTGAAATCATTCCAAGTCTCACGCTGTGCACCTGCCTCATTTTGGTGTTCGGCATTTCGGCATAGCTTGTGAATGGTTCGGTGCACAAAACATAAACATTGCTGGAAATTAGAAGTTGTAACCTGGGCGGGGCGTAAGCATAAACGCTGCATAATATTACACGGTGAAAAAAAAAATGTTGAAAACAAACACAATTTTAGGCGTCGCATTTAGTAGCATGGCATTTCATCACCTGCTCGACTAAAACTTCGCTTCAAAAAGATCCCAGCGAGTGCTTTGGATCTGCATCACTGTTTTTTGGAGCAGATGTTTATTTAAAGCTTCCCTGCGACAAGCAGGCGTTCAGGTGCACTTATGGAAGAAGCGAGCGTTACTTGTGCGACAAAGCGCAATGCACAGGTAGCTAATTAAGAAGGCTCACTAATTACCTCTTTGATTATTAACGTCATGGCTCATATGTTCCATTTGAGAAACTGAAACCGAGCAGTAGTTAAATCATGTACGCTTAACATAAATTATAAGAGCTGCACGGATGTTTTAATAGCGACTTTAAACAGTGCTACGATATACTCGGCCGTTACAGCCGACACCTTTATAAAAGCATTCATGAGCGAATTGGGGATGATCTTAAATGTAATGGGAATGCATTTTTAGCAGAATTTAAGGACGGATATTTCGAAAGTGGCAATGGTCTTAGGATTTCTGTTAAGCAGACATTATTTCATTACTTCTCGTTTCCAACATTGCAATCGGAAAATGTGTCTTATTGCAAATGATTTGATAGTTTTGTTTAATGACATTTTTTATATTTATTAAACTGCGCATTGCGATTTGTTGTGCCAATAACCTCCACCTCGTCACGAAACCTACCTCAAGAGGCCGAATCGCACTTTCTGCTTCATGTGAAAAAAGAAATTGTTCTTAAAGATACAGTATTCTGAGTAACGTGCGATATGCTCAAATATGACACAGTCGTAGTGGTGTTCCGCTACGCAAGTCGAGGTCGCAGGCTTGGTATCCGGAAACAGATACTGCATTGTAAGGGGCGGACTGAAAGAACGTCTTCCGTTAAAAAGTAAAAAAAAAAAACACAATATATGGTTTAAGCTATTTAGAAGCCTTGTGTTTATGATAGCCCGCGTACTGTTTCGAAATCTACAACGCCATGATATATTTTATTAACCTGCATTTCACCTGCTCTGGTGGCTAGGTCTTACGAACAATAGATCACCGACAGAAGACAGACTGACGAACATTGTTTCATTGATGCTGGATACGTTTTCCTGGCCATATGCCTATAGCATGCCGAACTCTAGGTGAGAGGTGCGACATATGAAATACCAGATTCATACGCAGTACGTATGCACACAACCTACACAACGACACACACTTTTTCTACTTGCACCAAGTAAAAAAGATATAGCTTATGGTCGATGCTGGTGTCTCTGACAAAGGCTAAGACTGCCTTCGTTGCGCGTAATGCACTATACCAGCGCTACTCCAGCGTCCACGTACGTGGTGCAATAGACTATATAGTTGATGCTGAATCATAATGACATTAACTAGGCCGGTGCGAAATGTTACGCTGACACCATGGAGTGCGTTCATGCTCACCGGCAGCGGTTCATATACCACTGAGTATTATTATAGGCTTGTAGGGATACTAACTGCTTTCGCATAAAACGCTCAAGAAAACATTCGGACAGAAACTCTCACCTCTTGGCCACGGGCGCCTTGCGGGCAGGAATTGAATCTGGCCTGTTTCAGCAGCAAAATAAATAACCTCACGCCACGTAAAATTTTGAACAGCACGCTTACCGGCAAGACTGACACCGCCTAGCGTATACAGATTATGTTTGCGGAAACCGTGCTTTTGAGAGCCGGCAGACGAGAGCCTAGGCACGTTTCATAAATCGACGCTCACCTTTTACAACCTTGCAAGTATTTCCCTCTCTTTACTTCTAGGACTCCACCTACAAGCGCAGTCACGTATCCTGCCTTCCATATTTACCATTTAACCAACGCGGGTCTTGGGGTATATATACGTTTCTTCTTTAGTTACGTTGTTACAGTCGGCTCCCAGATCATCTGTGTGTATATACAAGCCGCTTTTAAGACTATCGCTTAGTATGGGCACACATTAAGAACTTGCCTCAGCCAGGAGCGAAACCGTGAACACCAGCAAGGATTTCGAAGCGCAACTTTTAGCTGATGCTCGAAACTTCAGGGCGATCACTCAAGAACCAAATCTGCGGAAGTTGTATGAAGCACTTTGGAAACTTTGAGAAAGGTTACCCCCGCATGCAACTGTCGGCCGCCGGCTATACCAAAGACTCGTTTCTTTCTTCTTCTTTTAAATCTGGTTCTAGAATCTGTCATCGTTATCTACACAAGGTCTGCTTGGTTCCCGGATAGCTTGAACTCGATATGTCATCTCACCTGCCTTTAAAGGTTGTTTGAATGTCACCTACACACGCGAGGTGAGAATTTGCTTACTTGCTTGGTTGATTGTTATATTACAGTTTGTAAATGTTGGCAACGAGTACAACGCGTCGCCGGCTTCACCGCAACGTTAAAGCGCTGTATGCATGGAGTAGGGTGATAGGTAAAGCAAAACATTAGACATTTGCAGTTCAACACCATACGCAGGGAAGTCACGTGGAATGAAATGAAGTACACGCAGAAATATAAAATATATCCCATTCCGTATAGCCTGACAAACAGATCGTAGAATACTGTTATAGCGGTCACAGGCATTTTCACAAATTCTTAACGCTCTTAAACAAGAAGAAGATATAGAGAGTGAGGGAGAGAAAGAGAGAGAAAAAGAGAGATTTCGGGCAGAATCGAAAGACGAAAAACGCCATCCAACTGGAGCAACGTTCGTGTAGAAACCGCCCTCATATGTCAGAACTGGTGAGTCTGGAGAGAATGAAAGCGAATATTCTGAAATGGAGATTGGGAAGAAAGAGCGTGTAAGTTTACAAGTGTTGTCCTTCCATTAGCGAAGAGCACAGCACAAAACGCCAGGTCCAAAAAAAGTGATACAAATGTTATGGGTAATTTTCCAGGAAGTGTTTATTCTATACGCAATGCATATAATTTAAATAAGTAGCCACTGATGACGAAATGGTGATATGAGTAGTTAGGATGAACAATGATCTAATCGCAATAAAGAGACAGGAGAAAGCGCAATCTTTAGACTCTGAAAAAAAAAAACAGAGCAGTTTGCTATAGAGGAATGAGATGGCGCATTCGACGGCGCGCCACACACTGCCTGTGCGAAAGCATACAAATACGAAACTATTACCGCTTCTGGCTTGCTGCTTCGCGATTAGCTATCGGAAAGGCAACTGTGTATTCGCTAATGCACTGTGCTCCATTCGTGTTGCCCAACGTGGGACGCTAGAGGGGAGACGTGTGCAGGAGCAGGCAGCAAAAATCATGACTGGCATATTGAGGAATGAAATGGATCTGTGAGGCCAAGTTCACGGACCGCTGCCACATAAGGACTAGACTGCCTTTGTTGTCCGCGACACCATGGCCTTCCTCGAGGATAAAAAAATTCACTCATCCTACGGCGTTGCATCGCTAACCATCAAGGAGAGGACTTCAACTCCGGAATCTCGGCAAGAGTGTGTACCGCTTGTTACACAGTGACAAAGGCAGTAGCACCGCTTCCTCACATAGTAAGTTTCTCGCATGTTACTTACACACATTCACCCCAAATCACGCGCAAACTGATGCCTGCTCTATCGCCAACGTATAAGAGATAAGCGAATAGGCCTGCTCTTGAAACAATGCGTCGAAGCATGGGGGACACGACTACACCAAATGCCGAAAGTACTCGAAGCTGAACGCTTCGCGACGTTCTATGGAGTAAGTGGGTGACTAGCGCTAAGACGTCATTGGTACTAGCTATTACAAAGTACTAAACATCTACGTTCGAAGCTTTGCGCACAGCAAGAATACATCTACCGCAACTTAGCACACCCGTTGAGCGGTGATTAGGCAAAAAAATAAACAATCAGACAGTGACCGCACCGAGGAACATTACAGAGTCAGAAACATAGCAAGTTCCTTCTTCAAAGTGTTCGCCAAATAAAGAACCAATAGAAAAACACACTGATACATATGTAATTTATTACCGGAACATTTGGACAGCTTGAAAGATATTTCTAGCACCGCTGCTAGTACATGCACCGTATACGCGCCTGGCACCACTTGGATAAGGCATAATATGCTCAGAAAATGCTTACGTATCCTTAAACTGAGGTCAAAGCTTCGTGTCGTCCACCCGTCTATGATATCCGCCGAAACGCAGGCTTGCTGTGCCGAAACAGCGTCATGCACATCCATCGTGAACAGGGAAGTAGCCGAGGCAAGCAATGGACGCGTCACCACGAGATCAACTATGGCGGCGCCCATGTGATCACCGTGAATGGGGTCTTTAGGAAAAGACGCAATTCAATTTATTGATGCTAGTGCCTTCTTCGGGCCATTCTCTCGGCAAGATTGAAATACTCAGTTTTAAGGTAAATTCTGCGGGGGTTTACGTGCCAAAATCACCACCTGATTATGAGACATGCCATGGGTAAAGGGGGGGGGGGGGGGGTTCCGGAATAATTTTTACCACCTGGAGTTCTTTAATGCGCACCCAATGCATGGTACACTGGCGTTCTTGCATTTCGCTCCCATTGAAATGCGGCCGCTATGGCCGAGCGTCGATTCCGTGTTTAGCCGCGGAACGCGGCTAAACACGTGATAACTAAACACGTGATCTCGTATGATCTTGTGTTTAGCCGCGTAACGCCAAAATCACTAAGCAACCCCGGCGGATAGCTCAGTTATTTTTTCTTTTTTGGAGAGTTCATAAACATGGCCCGAACTATTGTTCGTTTATTTGATTGTTTGTGGCGCACCCGAAAGTAAAGTTGACTCTAAGTTGTTCTTGGACTTGTCTCCCCGTCTATATTACTATGTAATTGAGGTTTTTTGTACATTAAAGAAGTATGATTGGCGCTCCACTGAATACCGGTGCGCAATGCCTCAGCTAAGCGTCAGCCTGTGGGCAAGCTCGACGGGAGCAAATAGTGTAGCTGTAGAGGACCTGGCGACTCGAGGATTACGGGCCATCAATCTGGCCGATTACTCTCGGAGATCAATAGAGGCCGCTTGAAGCTAAAGCCCCTTGATAAGTTAAATCTAGCGACGCTCTCCTCTCCGTGGCGCTTTCCTCCTCGACTTTCCTCGCTCGCCAGCTACGCGCTCTGCGCACGGCACTCTCTTTCTCCTTGGCTGCCGAGGGGGGGCGGGGGGGGGGCGCAGTATTCGATGGAGGTGCATGATTTTGGGCCAGTTGCGCGTCCCAGTGGTGTAGAAATTTTTGACAAATGGTGCTAACGGCATCGAGAATGCTGAAGGCAACGTTTATGAAGAGGTTTTTGTTTTTTTCAAGCCGTATGTATGGGGCATACTGGTGTAAAAGGAACTTTGACAAAGGTTCTATACTACCGACATTTATTTCTGCCACATGATAATACGATGCTTTTCTTTGTGCATCTGATCTAGTATCGCTTGTGGCACATCCCTCTGTCTCTGTGTTTGGCTTTTTTTTTTCCCTGTCTGTGCGCGCATGTGCAACGTAGGTATTATATTGAGCGTGCTTTCTTAGAATGAATTAGTCGCGAGTCCATCGTCCATCCGTGTGTTTGTCTTCTCAATGCGAAACTAGCTTTTGCGCTGGGGTCTCTAAACTTAATGGGACGGTTGCGCGATTTCAGTGCGAGCAAGCGTGCGCGGTCATGTGAACGCCCCCTGCACATCGTCTGCATCCGTGAGAAAACCAAATAATAATTGTCACCGCACTCATGCGTGCGTGGCAGCCCAAGTTCAAAGCAAATTCAAGAACCGAAGAATAATGCAGAAGCTCCACCGGAGATGTCTAAGTATACGAACGCATGCCCCCAAATTTCACTGACTCACCTCCAACTTTCAAATTCGCCCACGCGCAAATTTAGGTTGGACCACATCCAAACTTCACGGTGGCTTATCTCCAAACTTAAGTTGGCCCACCCATACCAAGTTGGCCCACTGCCGAATTTCAGTTGGCCAACGTGCAAATTTCAAGCTGGCCAGCCCCAAAATTTAATTTGGCCAAACACCAAATTTAAGCTCGCTCACCGAAATTTAAGTTGACTCACCACCAAACTTAAGTTGCCTCATCCCCAAATTTTAGTTGACGAACCCCCAAATTTCAAATTGGCCCACCCCCATATTTAGGTTGTCCTACCCCCAATTTCGAGTTCGCCAACCCCCAAATTTCAGTTGGCCCACCCTTACTAGAATCTTCCCCATGCGTTTTCTAAGGAGGCCATGTATCTGTATGGCTATTCTCTATTTATATTTTGAAGTATAAATTGTTCCTTATCCCTTATAAAGCTACCAGTCATCTACATTTGCGGTAATATAACGATTAAATGACATAAGTCTAAAAATTACGTATTTTTGTGCAGATACAAGGCATTAAACTTTTCACGTGATGGGGCTGGGAAACTCGCCAAAGAACGCTTACGCATTAAAAACGCAATTTACACTGGCTAGCGCTCATCACCCGCAATGCCACCGGGTATACTTGCCATTAAGTTTGTTCAGGGCCTGCATTCATTGTATCTAAGTGTCTAACGCACACATCGAAGTAAGCTGGAATTATGTTTCCGGCTTACTTCGTGCTCACAAGTGCCACGAGCGGCCAGTCGCGCGACAATATTGCGCGTATTAGCGCGATTCTTTCACGCTAGGAAAAACAATTTTATGCAGCGCGTATCGAGCAGCATAAAGCTATATCAGGAGTTTCTCATGTTGCTCTACAAATTCTGATTGACACTTTTCATGTTTTTAATATTTCAGAAGTTTATTATAATACTAAGATTAATTATGTAATTAGGCGGAATGCAAAAAAGATTATCTCTCTCCAAGCGACAGCGAACAACATTAACTTAGTTCTGTCCAGCTACGTGGCATTCGCATATTTTTACAACTTTGTCCATGATAGTTGGAACACCCTGTATATATATGCTGGGCGTTTCAGCGAACACTTCCCACATTTTTTAAAGGTTGCCAGTGGCAAATAGCACAATTCTAGTTCTTGTAACCGGGAAACGCTGGCAGCGAACGCTATGCACGAAGCCGAGCTTACCGGTAGAAACGCGTCCTCTCGCGTGGGCCCCGATGCAGCGGAGGCGAGCGCCATCTGGAGGTGTGGCAAGTAACCGGGCGCGCCGCTTTATGGCCTTTGAGATTCGCGCGCGCTGGCCTCGGAGGTCATGGCCACTCTATGAACAGTATAAAAGGCTGGAAAATGGATTTGTGTTTTGAGTTGCCGCGCAACAGAATTATCTTTTGTCGTATATTCACATTACATGCAATTCGACGCTGCCATGTTTGTAGGTTGTGTGCAAGTTGTACTCTACAATTTTTCTGAGGCAGTCTCCCTTGAGAAAATCAATTAGTTCAGCAACTTCATTTTGCTACATGGAGGACCTGCGTTATTAGGTATGCGTGGTGGGAAATGATTTTTTCCGAAACGACGGTCAACGCTGGATGCGGGACGCTGGACTTTCTGCGACACGACGCCCCTAACGCTGTCGCATTAAGAATCCACGACAGCGCACTAAAGGCAGCCACGTCTCAGCGCGCCTTTATCGGCCACATTGTTAGCGCAACAGCGCACGTTCCGCTCACTCAGAAAGTCGGTGAGTGCTCCATGGCTTCGTATACGACATGCTGCCTCAAAAAAGTCATTAATAGTTATTCGTGACATACGAAACGCACAGCTGTCGTGCGCTCACAGTGGGCGGAGGTAGACAAATCAAACGGCGAAAGACCCGGCACCCTTCTAAAACGTTTCTGTCGGCGCACGATAGAAACGAAAAATGAGATAGGCGGATTATCGAGTCAACGAAGAACAAGTAGGGGATGATTAGGTTCTGAAAAAAAAAATCGAGTAAAGTGCGTAAAGGCTTTTACTTATCATCATAATATCTTGAATGCACAATGAACCGCGAAAGCAAAAGAAAATGGGCTCTTGTGGTCTCGCATTGCTAAATGTAACATTTTCTGAGTCAAAACAATGACAGATTCATGAATACAAATTGTGACAGCTCACCTAAGTGTAGGCATATCCTTGCGCATGGAGTCGATTTATTGGCCACTTTTGAAAAGCAACTGATAATAAATGCAATGCGCATGGTCGGTCTCGCTGTAGCTTAAGCAGGCAGCGCAAACTCTAACCATCACTGCAAATCTCGCAAAAGCAAAGGCACAGCGTCTTCGATATTAAGCCTGCACTGTAAATTTAGCGCACAACGCTGTCGATTATGGGGCTTACGATGTTAGAGCTTCTTACAATCTAGTGCTCCCGTACTTACTTATAACCACTGAGCAAGGAGCAATGCTTATGAGGCCGAGTAAGTTGCTTTTGTAAGAGGCCCGACAGCGGGTTAGCAACAATGTTTATTGACGATACGAAAGGACATATGTAAGGCAGTGGTGTGACGCAGAAGGTCAAGAGGTAACACGCTCAGTGATGTGGGGTGACTCGTCCCTGCTACAGCTTCCACGACTTAGGAAGATATCAAATGTCTTATGGCAAGGTGCTGCTCAGAATTTTGCCATATTCAGGAAGGAAAGTTTTTGACAGAACGTGTGCCATCTAAGCGGCTTTGCATATTCCAGAGATTCCTCAAACTTTCAGGCCATAACATTTGCCTTTCGCAACTTTGCGAGAACTGTGCTACAATTTCCGACGTGTTTGCGCCACCCGCGCATATTTCGTGGAATATGCGCGGATGCTTTCAAATTTGTTGCGCGACACTTGTGTGCCGGTTGACATTTGTCAGCTCAGCATTTACTAGGAGTTCAAGATATGACTTTCCATCTCTCCCTTTCTGTATGTGTGCAGTGTACGGCAAGCAAGAAGACGTTGTCGGCATCGATATATGTGCAAAATCAACTCACAACGTGTGCAGCAAAAAATAAAAATAAGAAAGACTGTTTTACTGCCTAGAAAATAAGGGGACCCCAGAGACTGTTCTCTGGTCTGCGCTTCACAGACGCATACTCGAGTGATGGTACTTGCATGTAGTGGAAATTTACGTTTGCATTTTGATCCTGATCGTTTCCTGTACGCATCGCTTGATATTCCGCTTCACTACACGCAGCAGCATGCTTGTTGCTCGGTCAAGGAAGTTCTTTAAGTTCACTGGGAGTTATGTTAATGAAGCCGGAACAAAAAGAAAGAAATATAGGCCGTGCATCAGCTATGCTGCCACGGTCGTGTGTTTGCTATAGCAGCGCAGCGTGTCAGGTGTTATTTGAACATATAGTGAGTACTTGAGAAGCGCAATAAGCATGCATTTGCTCTTCGCGAAATATAGATCCGGGACAGCTAACAATATCAGCGTCGGTCTTTAATGGCTCGTAAAATCAGACGTGTAGCTTGTTCTTGAAAGTGTGCACTCGACTTGCCACTTCACATCTGAATCAACTTTTCATTATTATTTTTCTCGTGTTCAAGTGTAACAAATAGCCTACACGTTCACATGGATGCTTGTATCAGTATACCAACAGATTGTCGGATCTGTATTGTAATATACTGCATATACACAACATTCTGCGCAACTGCACTCCTTTCGGCCAACAACGAATTTCGCGGCTTCAGTCTTGCAACTCTGCTCAGGATGCACACGCATGCAGAAAGCCACTAAAGGGCCACTGCGCGACCCAATGTAAACTGCACTCCACGACCGCCCGGGCAGATGACGTTAAACATTTCCCTGCAGGTGTGGGTGGACTGACTTTTTCTTTCTTAATGTCTTTCTGGAACACCCTCTGCTCCTCAAGTAGAGGTCGCTAACTGCGGGCCACCGTGGTTACCTGTACCCCCACTGCCTTTCGTCATTATCTCTCTCTCTCTGTTTTGTCTGTCTCTCACTCGCAACATAACACAAGTTATCAACTGCTGAATTCTCTATTCAATCTCGTCCCATTCACGAAATCAAGCATTATTTTGCAACACGGCGGCTAACGGCCGTTCAATAGTAAGCTTGCAAACGACTTCGCAGCGTACTGCACCATGTTGACACGTGCTCTTCCTTATGTTTTTTCTCAAGGAACTGCATTTAACCGGCAAAAGCTTAAGGTTACCGCTCAGCGCGAAATGCGCCGGCATGATTTGGAACCTACTCGAACGTCATCGTTGTTTAAATCTGCCGTGTACGTTCTCACTGAACCTTGCGTAATCACATTGTATGCGCGACGCGAATGGTGTCGATATAAAAAAAAAAGAATGGTGTCGCATTTTATGGAAAGTGCGAGCACCAGCTATTGCACTGGAACTTCTACCGAGTCAGGTATAAACGTCGACGCACTTGACCCACAGATCAGTTTCCGACGATCGCCCACTGTGTTCTAGGCTATCGTTATGCTCTGAGCGTCACTTTTTTTTCCAGTGGTGGTGGTGGTGATAAACTTTATTGAAAGGGGAAAGGTAAAGAGGGACGTGGCTGAGGATTAGGGCTCAAGTAAGGCCCTGGGCCTGCTCGGCCTTTTCCGCCCAGTCCACCAGTTCAAGTTGTCGGTCGACGTCCCCGGAACTGAGCCAGGCTGTCCAGTCAGTCTCGCTGCTGACGGGGGGATGAGAGAACGGGAGCGAGGTGCATTCCCATATTATGTGTGTGAGTGTTCCTGTTTCTGAACAGAGCCTACATTTGTCGCTTTCCCTGCCCCCTGTGATTTTGTTAATGTATTTTGGGTGTGGGTATGTATTTGTCTGAAGTCGCCGAAACGCGACCGCTTGCGTTTTGTCGAGTTTCTTTGCCGGTGGTGGGAGCGCGCGACGCCTTAAGCGATACCGATGGGCTATTTCATAATAAGTCTCGCAGAGTTCCTCGTGTCTCTCCTCCTCATTCACGCCGTCCGCATCCGCGGACGAGGCTCGGCGCGCGAGATCTCGAGCCAGACTGTGAGCCGACGCGTTGCCGGGCACAGCCGAGTGAGCGGGGGTCCACACGAGGGTTTTCAAGCCGCTTAGGGGGCGTCGTGTGAGGACATGGTACGCCTGTTTGCAAATTCTACCATGGACGAAATTGCCGATGGCCTGCTTGCTATCGCTGATGACGGTATTCGCTTCCGCATGCATGGCCATGGCAATCGCGGTTTCCACCGCTTCCACCACTCGCCCAGCCGTGATTGTTG
Source organism: Dermacentor andersoni (assembly GCF_023375885.2). Taxonomy (NCBI): domain Eukaryota; kingdom Metazoa; phylum Arthropoda; class Arachnida; order Ixodida; family Ixodidae; genus Dermacentor; species Dermacentor andersoni. The sequence goes on from NC_092815.1 coordinate 97,000,811, forward strand.
TATGTTCTATGAGTCCTCCGTTGTGATCCGCTGCCACCGCGGTCATGAAGTCGCCCCGAGGGTGTCTGGCTGCGTGTGTGTAGACCACTCCATCTTGCGAGCCGTAGCGTCACCAAATGGCTTCACTACGGGCCTGCCGACAGCCCTGATGGAACTCGGGGTCCATGTTACGGGGTAGAGGTGGGGCATAAATATGCCCCCTGACCTTTCGCGAAATCGTAATGTACTCTGTCCCCTCGGGGATAGCCTCGAGATTGAGCTTCCGGAGGACTGTGCGGCCAGCCGGGGTTAGCGAGAGACGACGGACTTGGGCTGTGTGGTGAGCGTCTAAGAGCTCCTCGATCGTGTTATGCATGCCTAAGGCCTCTAGCCTTGCGGTGGCCGCGTGGTCCGGAAGGCCCAAGGCTGCCTTTGTGCTTCGTCGGATCATGGTGTTTAATTTGGCTAAGTCCGTGGCTGCGAGTTTGACATATGGTGTCGAGTACATGGTTCTGCTGGTTATGTATGCCTGCACAAGTCGAAGCAGATCACCCTCGCCCATGCCGTGGTGCCGATTAGCCACCCGGCGAATGAGCTGTAGTGTGTAGTTGGTCGCCCTCTGGAGTTTCTTTAACATGAGCCCGCAGCGCAGCGTGTTCTGAAAGTCTAGCCCCAATATTTTTATACTGGGGCGCTCCGGGATGGTAAGTTCTCCGACCTTAAGTTCAAGGAAGCGCCTTCTCCGTGGTAATCCCCTGGGACAGCTACTCCTGCCGGGCTTGATCAGGAGGTATTCGGATTTTTCCGGTGAGCACGTAAGGCCCCTCGACTCCGCATAAGCTTGTACGACGTCGATGCCGCGTTGCATGATGGTGGTGGTGGTGGTGATGTTGAAGCAGGCGGGGTTAGCCTGGCATACATAGCCGGCAATTGTTCCGCCTGATCCTCCTTCGAGTTGAGATCAGGGGTGTGTCACCAGGTGTCGATGAGCCCCGTGTCTCGCAGGAAGGCTATCAGCAGTCGTTGCGCTCTCTTCCTGAATGCCGCGGGCCCTCCGGGGAAAACAACATCTTCAAAGGTCGTGTGCGTGAGACCGCTTTTTTGCAGGTTGTCGACCAACGCTTTTCTTTCTGTGTCAAACTGTGGGCATAGCCAAATGAAATGTTCGATGTCACCAATGTCACCACAGAAAACACAGAGTGGGGAAGCGCGAAGCCCTGTCTTGAATAACCAAGCTGGGGTGTATGCGGAGTCGGTCCTGATGCGGTATAAAAGCGTCGCTTGTTCGCGTGTAAATCCATGAGTCACACAGGATTCGTGTAGATTCTTGTGCATCTGTCTAAAGTGAAGGCGGATTGCATCCTTAGGGTTTTGAAAAGCTTTTGGAGCTTTCACTTTTGGGACACATGTCAGCGCTAGGCGTGCAAGGGCGTCAGCTTCCTCGTTTCCATCAATTCCTACGTGTGATGGAATCCACTGAAACCTTATGTTAAATCCTTTGCTCGTTAGGTCGTCAATCAGTGCCAGAGACTGCCTTGTAAATTTCTCTAGAGGTAGGCCCCGATGTAATCTTTGTAATGCTGACTTGGAATCCGTCAGCACCACGACATCTCCTGCAGAAAAGGCACGTAGTTTCCGTAAAGCCGCGGTGATTGCGGCGCTTTCTACTGTTGTAGAGGAAACTACGCGATCCAGTCGGCCAGACCATGACACATCAAGGAATGGTATGCAGAATGCCGCTGCACAGCTATCTGTTTGTGCGCACACCGAACCGTCTGTGTACACTTGTAGATGGCTTTGAAACACAGTGCTCAAGTGGTCCAGCACAATAAACTTGGCTTCGGCAGTTGAAATGGTGCGTTTCGTCGGTAGGTGGGGTACATTGAGGCTGCAGGTAACGTCCGGAAAAGACCATGGCGGGTCAAGGCGACTTCGTTTAGGCCATTCCAATCCTAAAAATCGGAAGGTGTTCAGCGCCGCATGGAAATGTGAGCGAGTTCTTGATCTTAGCCGCCGGAGAAGCGCCGTGCCTGCGCGTGACTCGCCCAGCCTTAATAGCTGCGTCAGCAAGGCCTGAGATGCCAAGAGGCGGAGTGGAAGAGACTCTGCCTCATTAGTGACTTTCTTGTTTGAAGCCGCCGTTGGAACTCCCATCGCCAAGCGAAGTCCCTTTCTGTGCACTGCCTCCAAGCGCTCGAATTGACTCGATGACGGTGATATCAGAGGGAGCTGATAGAGAATGCGGCTTGTTATCAGTGCAGCGTTCAGTTTAAGCATGGATATAGGATTGTTTCCCCAACGTACACCTGCCAATCGACGAAGTGCGTTGATTCTTTGCACTGATGCAGCCACAGCACTTTCGACCGCACCACGCCATAGTAGCTTGTTGTCGATGGTGATGCCCAGGAATCGAACATGAGTTGCACGAAGAATTGAATGCCTTCTGATATTCAGCGTCAGACGTGTTGACTTGCGTCTCACTCCCGGGAAAAGCATGAACGCTGATTTTTCTGCTGATAAGGATAGGCCAAGCGTCGATAAGTGGCGATCGATAGTGGAGATTGCGGCCTGGGCTATCCGGGCCAAACGTTTGTGTTGGTACCCCGAGATCCAAATGCACATGTCATCTGCGTAGATGGACATTTTAACTGCCATCCGACCTACTTTAAGGGCATCTGGAAGGCTGGCCATGGCAACGTTAAAAAGCAAGGGGGATAGGACACTTCCTTGTGGGACGCCGAGGGAAATGCGTCGCTTGACACTCATTATACTTCCCAGCTTAACTTGTACACATCGATCACTGAGAAATTCATGGGCGAATCGAAGAGCATTTCCCGAGACGCCCATGGCTCGGAGTCCGTTGATGATGCCTGTATGAAGCACACAGTCGTATGCCTTGGCAACGTCCATAAAGATGGCGAGTGTGGAAAGGCCGTCTACGTGATGGTGCTCGATATGGCTTAGTATATCCAAGACACTGTCCTGGGCACTCAACCGTGGACGAAAGCCGGTCATAGATGATGGCAGTCTATTTCCTTGCTCAAGATACCATGTTAACCTCGTACATATTAGCCTCTCCATCAACTTTGATACGCATGATGTTAGCGATACTGGCCGATATGAGGTGAGGTTTGCAGGATCCTTTCCGGACTTGAGCACTGGAACCACCCATGCTGTCTTCCACGCTTCTGGGATCTCTCCTGTGCTCCAGACGTGATTAAATATGTCCAGAAGTGCTCGTTTACGTTCATATGGCAGATTTGTCAGCATCTGATCGCTGATCGAATCGGGACCCACAGCACAGCGTCTTCTTAATTTGCTAAGCGCCAAGTCCAACTCACGAAAGGTGAACGGCGTATCCATGGTATGGAATGCTTCAGACAACAGAGGGTTCGATACTCCTGCTGATCTGCCAGATGTGTATACGTCTGCAAAATCTTCTGCAAGGGTTTGCAAATCTTTTCCTTGCTTTAAAGCAAGTGCTTCGAATGGCCTGTGTAGGCAAATCTTTCCGGATAGGCTATTCATTACTCCCCATATTCTTGTCATGGGAGTAAACGCCGATGAACTCTCACAGAAAGCAGCCCATTGAACTCGTCTTAATCTTTTTGTGTGACGACGGATGACAGCGTTTATCCTGTTGTATTCAGTTTTCGCAGATGGATTTCCCGTTTTCTCATTAGTTTTCGCTCCGTTCTCCTACGCGCTGCGCAGAGGTTCTTTAGTTTCAAAGCAGGAGTAGGGAAATGATCTGGCAGTTTCAACATTGAGGTAGCAACTCTTTTGCTCCGCAGCATATCTGCGAACAGCTCACCAGGGGATTCGTCCAACGCTTCTCTGTATGTGTCCCAGCGGGTCACAGCACAGAATTGTCGCCCAGCAGTGTGAAATCCGGTGATGTTGGTGAAGATCGGAAAGTGGTCACTGCCCATCCTGTCTGGGGCCGTTGTTGACGATACGACACGGTCTGTAGAATGGATCACGAGGTCTATGGCACTCCATGAATCTGGTGGTCTGAAGAAAGTCGGTTTGCCATCGCTCGCGATACACAAGTCAGCAGCTTCCGCGGCTGTGACTAGTTCCTTGCCTCGGGAATCTGCAGTCTTATCTCCCCAAAGCGAATGATGTGCGTTAAAGTCCCCATAGATTAATATAGGAGAGGGGCAACGAATGCAAAGGTCCTTTATGAACGCCTCCATGGAGACCTTCCTGCGCGGACTTATATACACCGACACCACACTGAGTTTTCATTTTCCTAGGCACACTTGCACAGCGGCGACTTCCAAGAAGGTAGAACAAAGGTCTTGCACTGGTAAGGTGACGTGAGGTATTTCTCGCCTGATGTATATCATCGCACTTCCATTTGCAAATGATGGTATACTCGGATTTCCATGTCTGATGTACCCTGGGATCGTCCTTCCATTTGGGAGACCGGCCTCCGAGAGGGCTAGAATTGGTATAGGTATGTCTCGAAGGAAAAGGCTGAGTTCAGAAAGACGCTGTAGAATACCGGCGCAGTTCCATTGCATTATTAAGGGCACTTTTGGACGACGGAATGGACCAAGTGGGCGAGACATTACCATTATGCTACTGAGTGTATGTGGAAGTAGAGCAGAGTATTACTGACTCAAGAGCCAGCACTGCTTCCAGCATATCCTTCGTTGAACTAGCAGGCATCTTCGCGACGTGGGAACGTAGTGCCGTGAACAAAGCGCGTATCACATGCTGGCAGTTTTCCTGCTGACTGTTGCCAAGTGGTACTTGAGGTCGGTTTACTGCGGCCGCATAGGTGCGCTTTTCGGACTCTTTTCGAACAGGTTTCTCAGCCGCTGTGACCGTTTGCGTTGGCTCAATAACTTCGTTTATCGGTGTGAGACGCGGGAAATGAGATGCGTACTCTGTTTCCAAACCAGTTAGTTGTGGCGCTCTGGACGTCTTCTTCGTGTTCGATGGTGCGCTTGCACTCTTTGGACCCAGAACAAACATTTTATTTCTTCGCTGAGCAGCTGTCCGAGCCGGGCATCGACCGTAGCAGGATGGTCACCGCCGCAATTTGCACACACAAAGTTGTCTTTACTTGCACACGTCTTAAAGTCATGAGGTCCCCCACAGCGCTTGCACCTCTGTTCCCCACGACAGTACTTAGCGATATGTCCGAAGCGCTGACACTTAAAACAGCGTGGTGGTGTCTCCACGTAGTCGATAAGCTCGTGTCTGGTGAAACCAAGGTTGATCTTCTCCGGGCGTTCAGAATTTGGAGCAAATGTGAGAACCACCGAGTTAGTGCGCCTTGACTCCCATTCAGATGACGAGGTTTGGACCCGACGGATGATTCTTCTTGAATGGAATACTCCCTGAGGTCTCAGGTAGGTGAGCAGCTCCTCATCCGAGTACCATTTAGGGACTCCTATAACAATGCACGTGTTTTTCATATAACTGTGTGGGACACGGGCAGATATGACTATGCCACCGATATTCTTGGTCTCTAGAAGGACGTTGGCTTGTCCTTCTGTCTCTACGTTTAAGAGCAGTGCTCCCTGTGCTGTGAAGTGGCTCTTCACTGGTGCTCCACTGAGAATCGTTTCAAGCTGAGAATACAGGGCAATAAGGTTTACTTGCCTTAAATCATCTCTTTCGGATGTTGCAGTGATTAACACTGGAATGCCCTCCGCCCTGTCTTTACGATGGCGCACAATTCGGAAACCACCCTCGTCCATGTCTAGGTTGGAAGCGTTCGCCACGTTGTCGTCATCGATGATAGTTGCCTCGTCTTCAGGTTCACCAGCGTCTTGTCGCTTGCAGTCAGGCTGGCTTGTACAAACCAGCTGGCGTTTCTGACCCGGTGTCAGCCCTTGGGAGGTCATGGCGGGGTGCTCGTCGGTGCCAGCTTGGTTCCTTCTAGCACCTTGTGAGGCGGCGGGTGGCGCAGCACCCGTCGGTCTCCGATACGGAAGGTACCTTTTCGAGTCGACAGACGTCTTGAACCGTTCTGACTAGTAATATTACCAGAAAATAACGAAAATAACGATAAATGTAGGCAGAGCTACTCAGACAGGCTAGCAGCAGGTTCTTCGTCTTCTTCGTCTCTCTTGACACAAATTCCCTTAATTAAGAGTTAGTGTCGTGACTCACCATTTTGTAATAGTGTTCTTCACCGTCGCTACAACGCGACATATGTAAGATCTCAAGTTGCTCACCTCCCAGAAGATACGACACTATTCGCGTCGCGCATACAATCTCATTACACAAGGTTCAGTCACAACGTACATGACAGATAACAACGATAAGGTTCGACTAAGTTCCAAATCATGCAGGCGCGTTTTGCGCTGAGTGATAAATTTAATTTGTTAGCGGGTGAAATGCAGTCCCCAGAAAAGGGATAAATAAGTACACGTCTCAATATATGCGTTTCTTTTACGTGGCTACTCTATATGTATTTTAGGATGCGAGGTGCCCGACGGAGTTTATGAAACAAAAACAAAACAGAAATCTCTATTCGGTAGCCCATGCCAAAGTGCAAGAAATGAGGCGTCACATAAAAACGCCTTTTAAACTTCAGACCTTGCATAACGTTGTCGTGTGCTGTTTTCGGAGCAGTAAAAGCTACTTCGTTGCCGGAGCATTCTTTCTCGGAAAGCGCCCGAACACGTCTAAGCAAATCGACTAAGTCTGGACGCTCTTCGCCTACTCCGAATGAATATCGCACGCGGAAAAGCTGAACGGCGCCTCGAATAATGCTCGTCTGCGGATATTCGGAAAAGCTGTAACCTCGTACCGTACAAGAGAAGCAGAGAAATAGGGGGCCGAAGTATACACATAACTAAATTCAACAAAGCGAAACTACTTGATGAACTCGCTTCCGGGAGCTCTTGGACAATAGCGGCTAGCCCGGAAATGGGTGACCGAGTTCCATCTACTTCCGGGAAGTCGGAAGCGCCCGCGGCGTACACCTCGAGAGGGCAAACTGTCCTATTTGCGATTAAGCAAGAATAGCTTTTCTCCTCTTGCTTTCCTGGAAATTCCGCGCATGCGACGATAGGAACTTCCGTTTTATCTCGCAAAGGTGCTGGAAGCCCGAACTGTAATCTCCTCGCGGGGGCTGAAAGCTCCGCAAGACCTGGAGGCAAAAATGAATCAGTCCAAGAGCCGCGCGAAACGGTGAACTAACGACGTTCTCGTTCTTTTAACGCGGTTTCAGCAACGATTGTGGTACCGACTGCGCAGCTAGTGCTCAACAGAATTCGCGAACGGCGCCGTAAGCGAGAGAGAGAGATAGAGAGAGAGAGAAAGGCTTTGCTATGCTCATTGAAAAAATGAGATAGCTTCACTCGACGTGGAGTATGCGAGGTAACCTCGTATTTCTGCTTGCGCCCTCGGGGTGTCATTCCGTTCGCAAGCGCCAGGGTTTTCCCAAAAAGCTCGGTGGAATGTATAACAACGGCAACAGTATCGGCAACGAGCATGGCGTATTTCTACATGTAGTTTCCTGATTCTCGCAGAAAAGCGGGGAGCTTGATGACTTTCGAGGCATTCGCATGATTGCGCTGTCCTACACGTAGTAACTTTTGAAATTTCCGGGGGTCCTGTTGCCGTTGCTGTCATACGCTCTAAATGCTGATGGCTAAGCTCAAGAAAAAAATATTCTTCCAACCCCGGCGCTATGAATATTGTTTCAATTCAGTTGCACGGTTACGCGCGAGCAAAAAGTAATAATAATAAAAATATTTATGTTACAACATTCGTAACCGAAACCATAGAATGGGAGCGCCGACAACCAACAACATCGACAGCGACGAAATGTACGTTAGTCAACGTGAATGCATTAAGGAATAAATGTTCTGTCAGCTGAGTTACATACACGTAGAAAACCTTTTTCATAGTTCACTACAACTGCCGATGCAAAAAAAAAAAAAAGCGGTAGAACAAGAAAAGCTCTGAACTTAGAAATAAACTGGACCTGTGGATCAACCAGATACACGCCTCGTTGAGCTTAGTTCGCTTTATCGTTTCTTTGTATCGTTATTTCAACAAATTATTAAGTCTTGAGAAAGGCGCCACCGTTTAGCTTGCGACTTCGGACTAATTTCCCGCACCCGAGGTTAATTTGCTTAAATGCAAGAACACGAGAATTATCGCATGCCGCCTCACACGAGTGCGGCGGCCGCATGGTATAGAAAATTGCATCTGCACCTCGTGTTAAGCAGCACAACACCATAGGCACTGACATACCAAGGCTGATAAAATTTGCATATGAGCTGCATTGCTTTCATCCATGCATTTACCGCAACAAAGATCAGCGTATTATTTTTGCTACACAGGATTTGATACCTCGAATGCCTGACTTTATAGCGCGACAAACTTGCCGCAAGGACCACCGTAGCATTTCTGATACTTTGTAGCTATTTTTCAGTGGTAGATATTAACTCAGCAATTAATAAGCAAGTCTTTACTATAATGGTATGTGCATTTTTCTTTATCTTTCTGTCTCCCCTCACCCCTTCCCCAGTGCAGGGTAACAAACTGGATATCTGTGTTCCGGTTAGCTTCCCTGCCTTTCGCATCTCATTTATATATATCTCTTTCGTTACTATAATAATTAAGTTTCTTCTCCAGTGGCGTTTCCTTGTTGATTTTTATTTTTTAGCATGGTGCACTATCTACGGCCAGAGATAAAGGAGAACCAGTTTTTCGGGCTTTCTTTGACGTAGAACGGCTTTTGGGTTTTGTAGGCTCACTCACAATACGCACGAGGTGCGCTCAGCATCTGAAAATTTCAGAAAATATAAGCGGAAAACGAAATAAGCCGACGAAAGGCAAGACAAATATAACATGGAAGCTTGACAAACCACTGTCCTTATTATGTATTTCAGTGACTATTAAAACAATCGCTAACCAGCGGGCTAAGATTCAAGTGTAATGGAAAAATATTCCATTTGTTGCTTTATACTAAGTGAACACATCCAATCTCGTTCTCGTCCTTGTATAAGTGCAGTAGTAGTAAAAGGAGCGCTTTTTGAACGCGCTTTGCAAATGGCAAGAAACTGACTTCCATATCTCACTGCCACAGCTTCATTTCACTTGGACACATGGACACGTAAAATTTTTCGTATACATCTTTCTTTCCTTTTGTACTGAAATGCAAGCTGTCGCTACGCCTTGCGAGGAGTTGCGACTCTCGGCCATCTTACGTTACTGCTTCTTAAGATAGCTATAGTGTGATTAATTTTGCTATACTAGGAACCATCGACATGCAAACCTTGCTCAGAAGCCTTAACTTTACGTCTATGCCAATTTTTCACGTATGCATATGGAATGGATGGCAATAACACTGCTCACTATGCTACCAGCACGGAATTAATTTCCGCGTTTGACATTGAAAAGACGTCATTCGGCAATATGAGGTCGATCGATGAAAAATACGCAGCAACATCAAAGATAAAGCAAGAACAACAAGAGCGGGACGTTCCGATGAGCCTGTCAAACACAGGACCTGTGTGAAGTGAGGCGCTGATATGCTTTGTGCCTTTCATTTCTGGGGCTGCTTTTTCTTTTTCTTTCGTTGCCGTTTTACTACCTGCTCATGACGTCTGCGCTAACATACATTCTGACTTCGATGACAATGTTGATGACTGGCTCCCGCCTGGATCAATCCGCATTCTCTGAAGCTTCGCAAAGTTGTCTGATGGCGTGCCATGCAGGGAAGCTGCGCTGCGCGTTATGAATCTAGAAAACGGCCACGTGCCAGAAGCCCGTCCTGATTTTACGGCTGTCAGCTCAGCTTTCATTTTTTTTTTCGGGAAGGTGCAACTGAAAGAAGAAAGGCCATAACATAGGCGTAACAAAGTAAGCTTATACAACGAGAAAACAACATTAGGATAAAAACCATTCGCTTTCTCAGTGTGTTTATTTCTTGTATGTTCTGCTGAAAGCAGGAGTATGAGTCTCTGCAAGAAAACTTTCTCATTTGTTTCTTTTTTCGCATTTAACGAGAGGTGCAGACTGTTCAGAGGTCAAGGAACCACTGACCGTAACGAAGTCCGCCAGAGGAGTCATCCTTTTTCATGAAGGCCAAGGGAAACTTGAAGTGAAAAACCATAAGACAGCAAGCACATAGCTGCTTGAAGGAAAGGTGCCAGGGACGCTGCGAGAAATGGATCCCCAATGAACGGTTTTCTCGATCGTAAAATGCCACGCGCATCACTGCCTTCGTTTATAGCTTCTTCGCCTTAGATACGCGAAATTTACGGTTCCTTTTTGCTGCCTTCTACCTCTCCTACATCCAGAGATGTTTTGTTTGTTTGTAGTACCTTTTGTTTTTACTTTTCCTTTTGTCATCGCCTCTCCTACTACAACCGCTTGCCTCACGTGAAAATTGCTATCGTTCTTTTCCATCTGTCGCCACCAAACTGTACAGGGCTCCCACCGCGAGCGTCAGTATACTGGTATTCCTTGTCGGTGTGAATTGTGTGAAGTGCTGGCTTTGGCTAGTTGGTTAGGCTTACGGAGAAGTTGCGGCCTCGAAGCGCCGTCTTTCTGTTCTCATCGGCTCTTAGACCGTTTTGTGTCCTCCTCCCCCTTCCCCCTATATGCGATGTTGCGGTCACTGTGTTACAGCGTGGCTCACGGCAGCAGTTCCTGCAGGCGATATGGGCATGCACAGTGAGAAGACAATGCAAATGCTAGAGTCGCTAACGTTTATGAGGTCTCCTTAACTGCTCGTGCCTTTCTTTATTTCTTTTTTTCACAGTGGTATAAGTAGTTTTTACGTAAGGCCATCCTAGTTAAATTGTGTTCTCATAACAGGCTCTAAAAATAATAGGGACAGAACCGTGAGTAATGGAAGGACATCGACATATGTAAGAAAAATATGAAAGAAGAAGATATTGTTCGTGATTTTCAAGCCTCGGGCAGACTATGTTTTTTTAGGGCACCTCTGAGGCTCTGTCACTATTCTTTTTCTTGTTATTCTTTTCACATTCCGACGTCATTTGCAGGAATCAGTTTCCTTCGCTTACAACTACGCAGTGCAGCTGGACAATAAAACAACTGCGGAATGAACAAATAGGTCTCCTCGACCTGTTGAGAAAGCACAGCTAAAAACTACTGCGAATAACGGAACAGGATCTTATTTTTTAGAAGTTATATGGACCAGAATTCAAAATGTTCTATTGCCGTTGATCCGAAACTTAACATAATCCAAAGCTTACCTACCCGACTCTAAGTTGAACATCATCCTTCTATGCGAGACGTACATGATATACGAAGCGACTGACGCTTCATATTCAAATGCTTGATTTTTTTGTTTGTATCATCCAAGGTGATGTTTTTGAACTGTGAATTTACATAACGCTTTTTGTAGAAAGCTTGTACCTTAAAAGACGTGGAAATATATATGTAGAAAGAGGATTTGTTAGGATGTATTATGCGGTAAATTATTATTCGTATATTTTTCTTCTTGTTTGAGCTTTCATTGCTTTTTGTTGTTGGATGCAGAATGATGTTAACTGCTTCTACCTTTGTTCGTGCCAGTCTGTTGATTGTGGCGGTAGAGTTGTAAAGGGGCTTTGTGAATACGTTGTGCCGTACCATGAAATATTTCAAGTAACCCCAATAAGTATAGGGACAACAAGACCACCGCTCTCATTAAGGTTAAATGTAGGCTACATGCTCAGAATTCACCAGTAGTCCTTAATTGATCAACATTCCCGTTAGGCTAGTGCACCAAAACTGGTTGTGGTTAACCTGCTGTGTAACGAATATTTCTGCTGAATCTCCAGTATGGAGAATGTGCATACCGTGCGAAATGTATGGTTATATTTTTGGTCCCATTTAATCGAATTGAAGTACGCCGGAGCCAAGGCATGGTAGTTTGTTCAGAACTCTTCTCAGAGAGAGAGGGAGATAAATGGTGCATAGAAAGGCAGGTAGCAGAGGTAGTTCCAGTTGGCTGCCCTGCACGGAAGGAAGGGTTAAGGGTGATAAAACGAAAAAGAAAGTGGAAGGGCGAGATAGAGAGAGAGAAAGAGACACGAGCACAAACAAACCGCGTACACTACGGAGCGGTAGGGGGTGGCGTTCTTAATGTCTGTCGTGAAGCCCCGTAGACCGCAGGAACCTTAGTAACGCTAGTAAGGCCTTCAGCGTGGACGTTCTTCGGGAGCACTGACCTATAGCTTTCAGTTCTGATAGTGGACGAGTTAAGGAGGGACAAAGAGAGAGAAACAAGCTTTAATGATACTCTGGAGGTGTTAGCCTGGCTTTTGTCCTGACATGACATGCTACTCCACGTGCTGGGTGATGATCTATATATATATATATATATATATGCAGTGCTAAACACTTGACAACACACACGGAGACAGTCGCAGCAGTCGCACAGATCATATTGCAGGTCTTCAGGGTCATTACATTCGGAGCACATTGGCGAGCTCGTGAGTTGAATCTTGCACCTGAAGTAATTTGTGTAGGCCGCGTTGAGTTTTATGCGGCGAAGGCATGCTTGGACTTGTCTATTGGGGACTTGCGGCATGTAAAAGTGGCATGATCGATCTGTTTTGTATTAGGGTTCGTAGTGGTAGCCGGAATCTGTCCAGAGGAATTGCTGTGCGCAGATACCAGTATCGCCGCACCTTTTCTCCAGAAAGCTATCTGGGCCATTTCTCTCGAACTGTCGTGTCAAGCTTTGGAAGCATGGTCAGCCTGGACGCTGCCTTGTATTCCACAGTGTGCTGGTAACCATTGCAGCACAAGGCTGGGATGTAGCTCGCAGGCTTTATTGCATAGGCGTCTGATGTCCATTACGAGTTGCTCCTGCATGCGTGGCGACTTCAGGGTATGTAGGGCCCCTCTAGCCAGTGAAGATGACCCAAGGCTCAACTGTCTGGTCGATGATGTAAATCAAAGCAGCCCGCAGTGCAGCTAGTTCAGTGATTGTAGTGGAAATGCGGTGGCAGAGTGGCAGAGATGGCAACACTCGTATATGCTTCATTTGCTGTCTTATAGTGAATGCTATTGGTATAATTTGTCTTTTTGCGGTGAACGACGAGACAAGGCGCTAATGATGCTTCATGATGCTTCTGACAGCTGGGGCATCGAAAGATTTACCACGCTAACGATGCTTCATGATGCTTCTGACAGCTGGGGCATCGACATACTTACCACGTCCTTCTGCACATCGCGAGGAATGCACAGTGTATTCACAGGTCCTGGCTACGCGACCGAAGGGCTGACATTTCAAACGTCGTTTTGGTATCGCTTGTGTTTATGGATCTTCAAATGCAAAGCTTTATTACGATCGATCCACGAGTTTTCTTCGGTAGTTCGATTGGCAAGCCTCCGCCTCTGCCTTAATTATAATAATTAGAAGATAAATTTCGGCCTGTTTGATTTTTCAACCCAATAAGCTGACTGGCGGAGGCTGAAGCTGGTAAGCGCTGCCCAAAAATATGAAAGTAAATACCGAGAAGCGTGCAAGTAGCACGTTGTTGGCTACAGTCCCAGTTTGCGTGACTAGCCCGGTGACAGCATTTCTTGATCGTTTCGGAGGCAATCTGCCTGACGATTAGTTTTACGGTATTGCCTAACTCAGTCTGTTGAACTCTTTCGCAGTGATGCAGCGCTTTCTCACGAAGGATCCATGGCATGTTGTGAAGCGCCACAAAACCAGGTGCCTTTCCAGGGCTTAGAAATGAGAAATTATGAAAGTAATGCAGGGGTACTAATGCTAAAACGCTGCTGAGAGCAGCGTGGTGGCTCTAGTTCGTGTCCGAGATTGCATGAACTTAAACTGACCAATTGTGTGAAAGAAAAATGCTTCGCAGTACTGACTTTGCAAAATGTTTGTGACATTTTGCACTCGTTTGCGCACTCTTTAGAAAAACAAATACATCTAGTGCAATATTGTTTGGCTGAGCGGAAACCTTATGACCCAGTATGGGAGCGGATATATTTTACATGCAACTGACATTTCGCAGAAATTCATTTGTAGGAAGACAGACAATAACGTGTGCAGTCAACTGCAAAAGACTAGAAGCCAGGGCATCAGCAAAACAATAATAATAATAATTTCTTCTAGCACTGCCGTGCAACGTGAAATTGTATTAATGCATGGCGTTAGTCGAACAGGCGCACGTAGGGAGTACCCCTTGATTTCAGCGTTGATGCCGAGACTGCGAAGAAAATAAAAATTTTAGCGGCAGTTCTGGTCCCTAAACTTTTCCACTCGACTGTGCGTACTATGAGATGCCAGGAAATATATAAGTGATCGCAAAAGCATAATGAAAGAAACACATTATGCCGCCATGTGCAATAAGCATGCGTGATATGCGTTCGGTGAAATTTGCACTATGATAAAAGCACTTTTAATATGCACACTCTTTGGCCAAGGCCACAACATTGATCTAAAAACTCGTTACTTGCCTAGATAAAAACAGTTCCAAACCAATTAATTTTTTTTTCGTTGCAAAATTTTATTTTCGAGTTTATAGAAGGCTTTTAAGCATTAGCACACGTGTAGTCTATACGCGGACGGCGGACGAATTCTTCAGAATATCTGAGGCTCACATACTCTCTCACATTCTTTGGACAGTACGTGAGACATATGGTCATTACAGTGTAGTCCGCTTACTTTTTGAAATCTACAGCGTATTCACAAACTCAAGCCTCACAGTACATCAACAGTTCGTGGATTGTAAGCCAGATAGAAAAGCGCACCATCGCACCTCGGCAACTTCTCTTCTCTAAGCTCCAGCAACGTGTTCCCGGAAATCATCTGTGGCCGACACTCGGATGCATGTATAGAGAGTTTATTTGTGAACCTTGGCTGTGGCAGTGCCGACTACCCGCATTGAGCATGGGCCAGTGTATGTGCTAAGGCAAGTAAAAGATAACACCCGCGCAATTCGTGCATAAAACGATGCATCTCATAGTTGCGAATTGCATTCGCAGAAAAACTTGCGTGAGTCATCCCACCCTTGAGTTCAAACTAGATCCAGGTCGCTGCGGAACAAGTTGCTGCGGGACAAAAAGATTCAACAATACTTGGAACGCTTCCTTAACGGAATAGATTTGACAGGAGTTACGTAACTAAAGGGACGTTAGTCCGCCGGCGTAAATTACATGCCAGACAAAGCTTTGCTGCGATGCAGGACTTCGTTTTTCCATATAAATGGATTTGCGTAGGTGGTAACGATGCACCTTAAACTCGCAGCAGTATTCTGTAATTATTTTATTACAGAAACTTATTTCCGATCTTAATTTCACCTCCCACCCAGACAGGAAGAACGTGGCCCAGAAAGAGCCCTCCTAAGTTATATGGGAGGAAAATGATGCTCTTTTCAGCAGCAAATTATTACTTTGCTGATTTTTACCTGGGATGCCGGCCATTAATAGAAACAGGCACAAAGCATCGCCGAATATGACTACGTGCTCTTGACAGGCTCGATGCCCATCAAAAGTTCGAAGGCAACGTTGCAGCTGTTTTCGGAAAGGAAGTTCTCGACTCGTAGCTTTTATTAACGGTAGGAAATGTCAGGCTTGCCTGCTTCTGGATATCTGAACGCAGTACTGTAAATACTTAGCAGAAAAAAAAAAGATCCGCGTTTGTATCCAACAGACGCGTGTAAAACATGCGGACACAGAGCAACGCTGCGACACATGCTCTGGGAGTGTGCCGGCAACAACAGTAATCAAAGCAGCTCCGTTGGCGACGCGTCCATAATCGCGGCTGTTGCCAGAGTAGGAGAAGGCTCGAGCACCGTTCTTCCCGACGCCGCCCCGGATGCGGGAGCCGCCGGGGACCTTCTCCGTAGGCGTCGCCGCCGCTGGGAGGCGGCTATCAGAAGTTCAGAGCTGGCAGACCAGCTCTTTGCCGTCCGGCAAGCCGAAGATGCCGCTCGAGTCCAAGAACTTCGAGCCGTCACCTGAGACCACCACATCAAGAACTGCCGGACTATTCTTTACTAAAGTTTCTTCTTCTTCTTCTTCGGTGTCGCAAATTTTTACGGCTTATAGTATCAAAGATTTCTTTAGGCTTGTATGTGCTAAATGTCTTTTGCGTAAATGATAGAACATCTATAAAAAGGTACCGGCGGTTAGACAGAAAGAGAAGCACTCGGTAGGAATGGCGAAATTTTATCAAAAGGAATATCGATCCTTAGCGGCCCTCGCAGCTTGCAGCACACTGCACAGAAGCGGTGTAGGTGGTCGATGTCCCGACAGCAGTTTAGAGCCGAGGTAGATCCTCAATGACTGAACGTTATAGGCACACCGGGCGAATCGCCCCTGCCACTAGCAGTGCTATCTGGCAGACGCCGAAGCAGATTAGATTGAGTTTAAATTCGATGGTAGTAAATAAAGCCGAGCCCATTGAAGTACAGCCAAAGGAGTTTCATTTTACGCAGTGGTCGACATGGCGGAAGCAGCTGGACGCGGGGTGTACGACAAAATGGAGTGAGAGCCCCGGTGTAGAGAATGCTACTTAGCAGTACATAGGTCCTCGTTGAAATTGTGCACCTGTATTTGAGGCAGTACACGAGAAAAAAAAACGCTATGTGGATTAGTTGTTAGTCGATGTTATAGTAGTGTTCTAGGCTGTTGCATGCATATTTACAGTGACCCTTGCTCATCCTGCTTGGGCCACAAGGCCTGCAGTATGATGTAAATAAAAGAAAGAAAGAGCATTGCCGAATGCACGTTCATTTCATTAGCATTGGGAGCACGTCCGACCGTAATTAACAAACTCTATTTACGTAAGCAAGACTTTTGAACTGATCAGTGTCGGCTATTGGTTTGCCATGGCCTCGTTAAACATGACGACGCCGGAGCAATGGAAGTGTTGGTCAAAACGTGGTGTTCTTACTTGAGAAATGCATTGTGAAAGCAGACCCTATTCCGCCAGCTGCTTTTCGGAAATTTTGTTCCTTGAGTGGTTGTCTTTTCGCCAATGTTTTATTTGAAAGTAAAATTAGATATAGGGATTTTTTGCGGGACATTTCTATCGCCGCTGCTCATTGTTACCCGAAGAGAGTCTTCGCAATGCGGTAAAGTTAAGATAATCAAAACCTTCAGCTCCACCGTACCGCACATTTCTTTTTTGGACCTTGAAAGTAACCTCGATTTCCATTGTCTCGTACTTTCCTTTCTTTAATAGTCGCCTGTGATTGTGGCTGTTGCCGGTATAGCTCGGTTTATCGGCTTGGCAGGTCACTCTTTCATAGCTTATAACTATAAGCGATTGAAATGCATAAAAAAATATGCCAACTTCTGTGCGTTTGCCCATTTCTAAAAGTACGCTTGTTTTTGCTGCCTGTTTAAGAACGTCAGGAAGTTAAAGCATACAGAAAACTGTTTATTTCATCAAACGAAGTGCGTTGAGCCCACCTGCACTATTGTGTGTGGCCTCCCGTTCTTGAAGATGGAAATGAGGCTACCAGAGCGAACTCACCACTTGTTGGAAGAAGATACATTGAGTAAAGACGCACATACTTTTGTTTTTAATTTCTGCACTGCACATGATAAAGGGAACACGGTGTCCTTTATTTCAATAACCGGTACATATACAAAGAAAAAAATTGAGAATTCACACCTCCTTTGCAATGTAAGGGTAATGAAGTATAAACAAATATTAATTTTACAGCGGAGCTGTTATATGGTAGGTTCTGGATGTTTGTGTGCTTAGGGAAAAAAAGATAGCGGCCACTCTAGAGCTAAAAGATCGAAAGCATAAAGCAAAACCGTATTGCCGGGTATGCCCCAGCTGCGTTTAATTGCGAAAAATGTCAAAACATATTGTGATAAAAATATATCGTAACCAAAAAACCAAAGCCGGAATAGACATTATTTAGTATGGATGGCGGTTTGATGCTACGGGCTCTATAGGTAAACCACCAAACCTTATCTCGGTTCCCTTCCACCCATAATATGGGTAGGACACGTGTGGCGAGGACTGCAGAAGAACAGCGTGCCTACGAAGAACACCGTGGTGAACAGAAGCGGGAATGTGTGCGGTGATGGCGGACGGCACGTAATAGGGACGAAGATCGTGCCGCAAACGCCCAGCGTTTGCACCTTTTGTTATATCACCCCTACCGACTCTACTTCCATCGCAATTGCGGGTGATTTCAGCATAGACCTGTCTCGGCTAAACAGAAAGTGGTTCGCGGCGTTTTTCTTGGAAGGGCTCGACATTCAATGTTACATAAGCATCAGAGTGCCCACGACACGTCATCGGTCGTGTAGAGACTTCAATTGGCGAAGAACCGTTCCAGTGTCGCCACAGAGCCACTGGCCGTATACCATAGCGATCATAAAGCGATAGTAACCTTGGTGACCAAATAATAAATAAAAAAAGCAAACAAGAGAGAGTTAAAAATAAAAAAGGATTGAGTGTGCAATTGAATAAAATCAATAAATCGTGAAAAAACGAAATTTATTGGGGTATGTGTCTTTCAATTTAGTCAACATATTTATTCTCGACATATTTATCACCACATATACAGCTCCGCTTGTCATCCACCTTCACAGAGTGGAATGGCTTTGAATATATATTTTTTAATATCCCGTTAAATGTCTAGTTTGCCTCTCAATTCTCTTCATCTGTTGAGCCTGCTTCTCTGAGTCCATCTATCGTTACTAACCTAAACTGAGTCACATTTACTTGTCAAAAGCACTACAAATGAGTTCTCATTGCCTATTATTATCGAAAAGCGATGCTTTCTTTGTCTATCTTCTGGGAGTTTGACGTGCATGGCTGGCTAGGTTTCTTGTTGTGTAGGCTAAGCGGGGTCCGAGACTTTAGTGTTTGTGTAATTGTGTGTCAGGTCTATGCGTCACAAAGATGCCAGAACGCGATTAACACGGGCTATAGCTCATTACAAATTAGTTACACGTCAATAGTGCAATTCGAACAGGAATTCCCAGCGCAGCAGTCTGATGCGCAACTAATGAGACCTTAGGCGCATGCATAGCACGAAAGAAAATAACCTTACCAGTCTTTTTTTTCGCGCAAGCTTTCGCTTTCAGACACTTCCTGCGTGCCTCACGTCGCATAGCAAAATTGTACTCGTTGCGTTTATTTGAACGTCGGCCGACGCCTTTGCTAAAAAATAATAATGTACAAAAGTCAGGCATCAGCTTACATTCGAGGACGAGGTTTGGTTGAAACCATCAGACACTACAATTTGCAAAAAGTTCAATACCATGAGGTGGAAAAATGTGCTTTAGATATTGCAAGGACAAAAGGAGGAGTGGGAATGTCCGTAGCAACGGAGGTTATAACGGTGTAGGAGGCCGCAAGCGTTAGACGACTCGCTCAAAACAAGTTCAGACATCTGTCTCTTGTGGCATGCCTGCGACATGACTACTTTGCTTAATCAGACGTGCCGAATTTCTAAAATCGCGGCCAGCCTAGATTCGAATAAGCATCGTGCAAAAGTGAGAACGTGCCAGTTTCCGCCATCTTTCACTTGTGACATTTCTTTGAAACGCTATGTGATATTTAACCGCCTTCGGGATCGTACCCGGTCAGCGGCAGAAAGGAGGCATCTAACGCTCCATGGTTTGCAACACTACTACACAGGATAAAAACAAGACACACGTTCGCAATGAACTTCAGCCACAACCGAACGTCTCGCTGTCAGGCCTAAGCTGGACTTCAAAGTGAGGTACGTCAGTGCAGCAGCCGCATGAAAGAACACCGCCATCATCTGGGCAGGCAGAGATTATAAGCTAAACACAGTACGGTACAAAGGAGCGTAGGCTTCGCTTACGTTGAATATATTATTGAATAACTTTTGCGTAAATTAATTTCAGGTGTAATTTATGAAGAGGCCGTCATAAAGTTGAACGCAACTCCCATGATACCCTGATATGCTCGTACTGAAGCGGCATTTATAAACGTCTGTCGCTGGTGCAGTAAAGAAAAAATCTTCGTCTCCTTTACCGGAACAATGCAAAATCCTTACGGTGAAATAGAAACCAAGCAATTCATAAAGCACGAGCGAAATGGCGGAAATATTCTTGTGCCCCGAGAAACCAATGTTGCCCTTATATATCGTGGCGTACCCTGGAGTACCATTTTCTGTGGCTTCGCCGGAAGATAGTCTGATTGCAGCGCGGGATATGACCATTGAATAAATTAAGAAAAGGAAAATATA
Organism: Dermacentor andersoni; assembly: GCF_023375885.2. Lineage (NCBI taxonomy): Eukaryota > Metazoa > Arthropoda > Arachnida > Ixodida > Ixodidae > Dermacentor > Dermacentor andersoni. Next base: position 97,020,943 of record NC_092815.1, read on the forward strand.
CGGAAGGATAACAGTAATAAAGAGAGGCATTTTACGGTTCATTTTATATTTCAAACTTCTTGCCCTCCGCCATTGCCTCACCCGAATTCACGCCACCGGTGAGCCCGAGATTGGCCGCTCTGTGCTGCGAATAAAACAAATACAGTTGATTAGTAGAATGTCTTACAAACTAAGAGGCTAAATTATTTCATCTTAAAATTGTTGCAGAATATGAGGGGCAGCTCTACATACGAGCAGCGTTTCAGTAACGAGCTCAACTTACGTCAGTTCTATTGCGCCTGAAGTCGCGCACGTCTGAGGCACGGAAAAAAATGCAAGATGGGTTTGTAACACGGTAAACGCAAGGCGTGCTTGTAATGATACTAAATGGAAGCTGCTCTCTGCAGTAGCATCGGTGACACTCCTTTCGTGTTGTTTTCTTTCTTTCTCTCTATCACTCTTTCTTTCGTTCTTTGTCTCTTTCTTTCTCTCTTTCCTTCCTTCCTTTCCTGATTTCTGTCTGCGCAAGCAACAAGCATACTTCCTTCCCCTTCAGAAGATATTGCGCTTTTTCTCAAGGACTCTGCTATTGTGGAGAAGCCAGCTTCTGATTTTACTCGTGCTCAGGAGTATACCGGTTCACTGTCCGCATTATGTGTCCCCTTTAAGTTTATGTCAGAGAAAAAAAATAACATATTTAAATGATGGCATGAGGCCTATTTTATAGGGGAATAAGGGGAAAAGATATCGGGCTAAGCACGGCTCACTACGGAAGCTTCCCATGCGAAGCCTCGTAACAAGAGCCTCTTTTAACGTTAGCGCGTTGCCAGAGCCAATCCCCGAAGCACGTCACCGCCTTAGGCCAGTACTTTCCCAAAATGTCCTTAGTCCTCGTTCCCAAACAAAGTGACGCACAGCAGGGGTTACTTAATGGGCACGCATAGCCACGTCGCAAAGCCCACTTCGCTGAGTAAGATGGCGATGCTATGTCGCTTCTTGTTGCGTTAGTAGTTATTTCCGCAGCTGCTATTTGACAATAATAAAGCATTTAGGTACCAAATGATGCGACGCCCACTTTGAAACTACGGGAAAATCAGAAGCGACAAGCGGGAACCGGGCAAAATAAGTATCCGGAAGAAAATCCCGAAATATCGACAAAAGTGCAGCTTGTTTTATTAATGTAGAATGCGTTACAGATCCTGTGCGTAAAAGACAGATGTAAGCGCCCGAATAATTTGGCCCACAAACTGCGCAGGCCCTATTCGTAAGGACGCTAAGCGAAGATTGCAAAGAAAACGAATGTTATTGGATAAGGCCTTTGGCTCTAATTGCGCTAATAAGGCAGTTTGGTTTTCGCTTGCGGAAAGTAAATCAACGAAATGGTTAGTCGCCTTCCTCAGACGGTACAACTTCAAGAAATATCTTGCGTGCTTTTTCTGACACTACAGTAGCGCCAAGAAGGCTAGAATTTGTTGACAAAATGGTTTAATGCCTGGCTAGTTTATATAGCACCCGTCCTAATTTGCGACCCATACATACAATTCAGGGGTGCTGTATGTAAGCTGGAGTGAACTTATTACATGGGCTGCTGAAACAAGCGATTCTCGAGCACGCCAGCCGAATACTTGGAGGAATGGGAGTGTCCTTGGCTTTGATAAAATTCGATTTCTGGGGCATCGAGAAACTGCATGAAGGAAACGATGGTTAAATCAGTAAACGGTTAGAATATTATTTATTTCCGAGTTCCATGCGTTTATCCAGAAGCTCAGAACCGTTCTAATTGGGTGGAAAACGTCTGCCTAATTAAACCTCAATCTAAGACACCGTTTCTTTATCAACACTGACGTGAAATGCTTACTTTGTGCGGAGAAGTGACAAAGGTAATCGACATACAATTCTTCATTCGACCTTGCTCTACTCACATTCGATATTAAAAATGTCGGGCAGAACTTATGTGCGATGTCTAACAAAGTATACGAAAAGAATTTTTGAGAACCAAAATTGAGAAAATTCAGAAGGACTTCTTTTTTTTCATTGAAGAGGCGTCATGAAAGAGGTTAATTCCACATTGTTAGACTGCACTACCTTCGCGATTATTGCACATTTTTATCCACCCTGTCTTTCGAATCAGCCCACGAAAACAGACAGAAAGATAGCCGGTAAGAAAACTGGTTTGACATTGCCAAGAATGCCATTCGCCTTAACAGAAGGGAGCGTAGGCCAAACTTTCAAAATGGCAATCTTCGAGATCGGCGCCCGAAAACGCTTAGCTTGGTCGAAATGAAAGCTAGGGTCCTGTAGCATAAAACTAGTCCAATCTCCTGCCGTCAAATTTACGTAACTGCCGACGCAAGCATGGGGCTGGTCTGTATACCCCAATGAAACGCTCTCCTCGTTTGCAATGTGCCACTTTTATTTGCTTTAAACTAATAACAATTTCTTCATTGAGTGGTTTTGCTTATCTAATTGACTGACAAAAGGCGAGGAGCCCGATAAATTGGAGAGCGTTTCGATGGGCCCTAGCCAGCGCAGTGAAAAAAGATAACCGGATGAAGAGGGTGGGGACGGCGTCTGCGGTTGGTCCGCTTCTTCTTACTTTGCTTGCGTTGACTGGTAGAAAATGGCGGCGGCGAGCAACGGAAGGTTAAGGATAGCGCTAAAACGGATCCTCAGAAATGAGTTGGCAGAGCGATGTCGTATACGTGCTGAAGGGACTCGATAACGTTACACTGTCACGCAACAAGATTTATTATGCTCAAATAAGCCCACGCTCTCCGTCAGGTGCGAGTAGCCAGTGCCTGAGCAATCGGCGGGCAGCCATCTTCTACATCTTTCGGAACGGGGCATTCTTCGGCCATTCCGAAAAAAAATATTCATTCTTGTTCTGCATATTAATGCATCTTTAACGCGTACATGTTACTATGACGAGGTGAGTTTTCGCGGCTTTATGACGTCGCGTGACATAAAGCGAAGTGGGCACAGCCTGAAAAATTTTGACCAATAGCAGATGGCTAATGGCAAAAAAAGCGTCGAATCAGAAAGAATAAGTTTTCTTTTGCTCGGCCTAACCATGCATGATCAATGTGCACATATCATATCTCATAGTGAGTTTTCGCGGTTTTCATGGCGTCGCATGACAGACAGGTGAAATTTTCTAACCAGTCATGAGAAGCGGTTCTTGTGGGAAAGGAGGGAAGGCTGGCACTATCTTCTGCAACCCATGCGGGAACACGGCTGAGCGCCAGCAGGGTGGAGGAGATGGGATTAAAAGAAAGAGAGGGTAGGAGGGAGAAAGGTAGAGAGTCGTCCCAACAGCATCAGAGCAGCCCGGCCGGGAGGGCGCAGTGGTTTCGACCGCAGGAGTAGGCTGGAGGTATGGCTGATAGCAGAATTGGAATAGAAATGTTTGCAGTAGCTTTACGTTATATCGCCCCTATTCTGACAATGCTAATAATGATATTCGCATTATTTTTTTGTAATATTCTGAAAATTATGAGTATTATTTTTCGAACACTTAGCAATATGATTGAACCCGCTTGAAGGGTTGTTATGCCACAGATAGTCAAACTTTAAGGTGTTGTCCTCGATGTTTTTTACTACCAATGAGGCTGGACCAGGCATGACATCGTCGATCATAAAGATACACGCACTGTACGCTGGACCATTTGTAGCCTTCCGGAGGCGATCTCGGAATTAGAATATAGGCGCTGCGTTAATAGAAACGTTGCGGTATTTGGAGGATGTGGCTCTCACGTAAAAAAAATTAATCACAGGCAGGTTTTGAAGTGAAAGAAGCCATGTGAAGGTAACGAACATTTTAAGAGTTTTGTAGTATCCTCTAACAGTGTACTGGCACATGTTTTGTAAAGTATTGTGGCAGCATGCGTGTAACGCCGGCTAAGAGACAAACTAAGAGAGAAATAATTATACCGGCCGCGTGCAAAAAGCCAAGGCAACCTGAGGGCATATTTTTGTCAATGAAATGCTGCATAATTCTTCGTAATCTCGCAAGTGAACGCAGTCGTTTCGTGCTGCAAGCTGAAAGCAAAAAACACTATATTACTCGCTGTTGTGCAGCCAAGTATGTAATTGTTGAGCTTGAGTGAGCTCTCGGGACAGCTCAGGTCATGCGTGCGTTCTCTGACCGGGAGGCACTGAGATGCGTGCGGTGACGCATCATTATCAACCACATCCACTGAGCCATGGATGTGGTTGATAATTGTGGAGGCTGTTCGACGCGGCGTCACTTTAATTCCGGCTGCAGAGTTCTACTTTAGTCTTTGGATTTGTCCTGTTGCAGTGTTCTACTTTGGTCTTTAGATTTGTCCTGTTGCTCTCCTTTCCTCTTTCCTTTTTCCTCCCCTCCTTCCTATCTTCCATTTCTGTGTTGCTGTCACCTCCCTTCAGAAGAGTAGGCAGGCGTTGTGCCCCTTCCAGTGGCAGTTGCCAGCCTGCTCCTCGCTTTCCCTTTCCTGATACCTGTGTATATGTGTTCAAAACAAATAATAATAATAATAGTTTCTTTCTGATTTGCTGAAGGTGTGTGAGTAGTATCCGATTACATTCAGCTGGCGTCCAGTTGGCTTACTGGCATCTCCTTTATAGAGGACTGCACCAGCTCCACACAGGGATGTGTCAGCACACAACTCAAAAGGTTTATTGAAGTCTGGGAGGACTAAGACAGGATCCGATGATATTGTCTTTACTTAGTTCTTGATAAATGCCTTCGCATTCCTTGCTCCAAATGAACGGCGCGTCTTTTCGGGTTAATGCTGTCAAACACCTTGTTTTTATGGCAAAGTCTGTGATGAAGGCCTTGAAATATCCAGCTAGACCAAGGAAAACCCTCAAAAAGAGCAAGTCACGAGGTTTTGTCAAAGTTTTAAACCTCTGCACTGACTCTTGCTTCGTACTTATTGTATGACTGTCAAACGTCCTTCCTAGATAAACCATTGATCTCTCGATACTCACCCTTTTTAAAATTGATCTTCAGCTTTGCTTTGTCCAAAGCATCCAAACTTGCGATAAATACAGCTCATGTTTATCTTTAGTTCAAGAGTCGACAATAATGTCATCGACGTACACCTCGCAGCATTTACCAGTCAGAGGTTCCAACATGGTGCTTAATCATTTTCTGGAGCCATGCGCCTGAATTTTTCCAGCCATATAGGAGCCTCTTATATTTATATATATCAAATGGGGTCACAAAGACGCGGTATTTTTTTTACTCTTCTTGGAGTGGTATCTGCCAATACCCTTACCAGTGACATCGCCCGTCTCATTATTAATCTCATCAGTGCAGGGCATAGGAAACGGAAAGAAGTCTGTTTGCGCATTAATCATACGAAAATAAGTACAAAGCCTGAATGTTCCATCTTCTCCAGTCTTGACCTGCTGACCTTGCGAATGTGTTTGACACTCTTTACTCATACTAAGCAACAGAAGAAGCACGACTGATGTTCCTGCTAAATTAGGATCGGCGAGTTAAAGTAGGCTTCATTTTTCGGTACAGTAGTCACGGAGACTCCCACTAGTGGGCTTATATGCAATTGCCTTATCCTATTGTTGTAATACATTTAAAGGTAAACAGTTCAGCGGGCACTTCCATTCAGTCCATGCATTCCTCACTAACCTGTTCCACAATCCAAATGTTGTACCACTTCCTTGCAGTGTAATGTAGAAAGAAGCACAAGATAAACATCTTGTCTTCGTCATTCACCCACTGGTTCAGTACACAAGCGTACTCGTAAAAGTCCAGTCACGAAGTGGGAACTGCTGATGTCCCATAGAACATGTCTGGTTTTACGGTGTCGCCTCGCTGATAGTTCTTACTCTATCGCTTGTGCCATAGCAGACATAAGCTGTTTTTGGCTTTCTAACTGTTCGCATTCAGTCTGGTCTGGATGAGCTACAGAATTACTGCTGTGAAGTTTGGTCGATAATCTATAGCACCTCTTAGGTGAACTGGTTGGAAGAACTTAACGTAGTCTTCCATATTGACACAAATATTCGCGGTACCCTGCTCAAGGAATTGGGCCACAGTTGTATACCTGACTAGGTGGCGACCCAGGTAAAGAACTCCGTTGAGCTAGCCCCAGGTTCCAAGCTAACTGGCTCTTCACCGTCCATATGGTAACTCCGGACGTGTCTGCGTCCATCATGGTGTCGGCCGGTTCCAATCTCGAACCACACCAGCTTCAGATTGTAACGTCTACGACAAAGAAGTAAAGAAATAAGGACGAGACGGTCTGTTCAGTCCGTCATTTTAATGAACTCCCTCTTCTGTTCCCGCACCTCTAGTCTTGGTCGTCTTCTTCCTTAGCTTCAGGGAGGTCCCGCTTCAGGCACTTGACATTAATTAATTGATTAATTAATAATTAACTGATTTATTTATTAGGACGACTAATGAGATATTCATTCGCTTTATTGGGTTCTCATTATACAGCAATGTCTAAACTTGGGCTCAAGGGTCGGCTTTCACATCACAGCGGTCATCCAAAGCCAGCACCACAGATAGTTCTACAGCGACCATGCTTTAGCTGACACCATCTGTAGAAGAAAACACTTGCAGAGGGCAATAGTTTTCGAAGGATCACTATAGCTCGATCGTGTAGGCGGCCTTGAGAAATCGCTTAGCATGGCTATGTCACCACGAATGGTGGTGCGGTGTGCAAGGTGCTGCAAAACACAACTGCTGCGCATCGGCAATGCTTAGCATTCTCGCCAAATGCATTTCTCAGAAAAATTATATGCCGCTCTCTGCATTTAGAAATGCCGCACTCTGATCTTATCCCTTGCCACAGATGTATATATGTTGTCACAGATGTATATATGTGCTGCGTTTCTGTGCAACGACTTCCCTGACCCATTTTATGGCGAGCCGCTGTAGATTCTGTAACGCTGCACTCTAAGTGTGCATTCAACTTCTACCGGAGGCAAATTGTTTTTTCGTCCACCTTGATTTCTCTTTATGTTATCACTTATGAGGCTCAATACAAAAAATAACTTTCCCTATGCTTTCCTTCGCTTCATTATCTGTTAGCTTCGTATTGATGTGACCATCAAAAATCAGGCCCCTCGCTACCCCTTTAACACAATTGCTAGCTGGGCTGGTTGGTTCATGCTAATAAATGAATGCTTGTAAGCCCAGTTTATCCCGTGCGTCGATGTCTTCTCTTGTCCCGTCCTGAAACTGCGCTTACCAGTATTCATTTATTCGCTTCCCTTTCTTCTCATGCCCTGCTGATTAGCGTTGTAGTGGGAAAGCGGAAGCGAGAGCTAGCTGCAAGCGAACGAAAACTCAATAGCTAAGTGGAACTCAAGGAAAGCAGTACAGGTAGAGTTGTCACCGGGAACAGCACTGGCCTGTCCGACGCTTTGCGAGACATTGGCGAATCTCGGCACAGACATTGCTACCACCTGTATTCAAAGAAACGCCTGTAGACAGCGTCGGCTACTTCTACTTTCGTATTTGAAAATTGTGCGCGATATGATGCCAATGTATCGTAATTCCTTGCCTATTGCTGGTATTGTTTTCCACTAGTGGTAAAATATGTGTATTGTGGTTTTTTCTGCACATATATTCTGTATAGAATACTTAGGCTTGGTAAAGGCGCGCAGCGATTCTGTAGGCCAGCAAAGCTTCCTTTGCTCTGCTATTTGCACTGCCGCTTAGCAGCCCGGGCCCGCAACAGGGAACAAACTTTGGGTAACGTCGTTATTGTAGGGCGGCTGAAGTGCGAAGGGGAACAGAGAGACATAAGCGAAAAAACGTGTGTAATTTGCCAGAACATTCACTGTGCCTGAAAAATCGTGACATTGCTTTTATTTGCACCAATCTCTAAATCGCACCAAGGATCTAAAACATGGGGAGTCCTGGGAGACTTGGTTTAGAAGCGGCAGGAATCGTAACGTTTGGCTCAAACAATACAGGAGGCAATAAATTGGGCTCAAGGAAGTTCGTAAATTTTATTATTCAGGTCACTTTTGTCTACTTCCCGGCCTTTTGCCGCACAATTTGTCTTTCCACTACAGCCACTGCGCCGGTGAATGTTCGACGGATTCTGACTTCAGCAAGGGTTAACATCAAGGACGGCAGGGGTGGGTGCATCAAGACCGCAGGAAACAGTTCAGCAGCGCATTGACGGTCAGTTGACCTAACTTTTAGGAGTTGTGTGTTACGTACTAGCGTTGATGACGTATCTTGCAAGCACAAACAAGCGTTACGTACTAGCGCTGATGTCATCGCCCACCCTCCCCCCTCCCCCCCACCCCCCACACACGCACACACACACACACAAACAAAGCTCGCGCACGCGTACGTTATACGTGCGCCCACAACAGCAACAAGTAAACGCAGGGACATGAAATTACTTTTAGAAATTCTGAGGACGCCTAAGCACGTCTTAGGAGTTGTGAATGCGAAAGCATTAATGTCCAATTGAACTACGCTGAGCGGTCGTTCGAGTTTGACGCTGCGAGTAATGTGTCATAGCGGTACGTGCTGCCTGAGCCAGCAAGCAGCAGCAGCTTGCAGTACCAACGCCGCATGTCTCCGAAGTCCTGTGCGACGAGAGGCTCTCCCCTCTGTAGCACCGCATTGCGCGCTATTGCGACAGCAGATGTGCCCTTTCGCCCGCTATGCTCCGTCGAGACGCGCTCTGGACGTAGCGTCGCAGCCAATGGGGATTCAGGTGCCGTTTCGCTGCTCCATACGATAGACGCGAGCTTTTTCGCTGAATGAGCCATTTGACGCTTTCGTATCAATATGTCGCCTGTAAACGCTTTGCGTATGGTAACACGGGAATTGCCATTTCATCATTCTGTAGTGCGCGCGCGAGAGTGTGTGCGTGTCCGTGTGTGTGTAAAGGGTTCACACGGATATTTCTATTTCTTAATTCATCTTGTGATGGCAAACTATTGGTAATTGGCGGCAAAGAATTCTAAGAAATGGAGGAAAAATATATTTATGGCTGAGTAAAAACAGTCACCGAATATCCAGTTTCTCATTGGAAGTCAAAGTCAAAACATCTCAAATATCCTCAGAACAATTCTGAATTTCATAGGTTAGTTTTGTGAATCAGTCGGCTTGAATTTCTCGCTGAAACCTTTCTTTGAGCTGCGCATGTGTTGTTTCTGAAGTCATGACTCGGAAACTCGAACGATTTAAGGAGCAAAAAGTATTTTCTTGCGCTGACACTTACTTACACTTGATAAAGTTATACGGCTTCTATCAGCGTGCCATAAGCACACAATAGTACAAATAAAACATCAATAGGCCATCAAAAATTAAAGAGACTGCTGCGTTAATTAATCTTGCCAATTATTTAATCAGATCAAGACATGTGTCTAGCAAAATAAATTATGAAAGGTTGAAACACGCACTTGCACCTGTACCCAACCATGACGTTTTGTTTTATCGGTGCGCCTATGTTAAATTTTCAAGTTAATTCTTGCTAAGTGAATGCAGACTAGTAGAGTAGCTTGCTGGGCCAGTTGGTGCATGGTGAGCGTATAATGGTTTCCAGCAAGTACGGAGGCGAGCACAAGTAAGTAGAAACGCACCGGACAACGCTGGTGTCCTGTCCGTTTCTACTTGTGCTCGCGTCCGTACTTGCTGGAAACCATTATACGTTGAATGCAGACGCTCACTAAATAAAGAAAAATGAATACACACTGCAATAGTAAAGCGAAGTCAAGGCAATATACAATCTGATATTAGCTCGATTACGTTGACTCTGTGTCATTCACACGAAACGCAGCTCGTGTATTCCTTTAGCGCTGTAGAAGTTTTCTGCCTTATCTATGGAGACTTTCATCAAAGAGGCTTTGGAGGATGATATTGTATAGTGGCTTAATTGATTAGCTATCGGAGCACACACTTGCACCACTGAGAGGCATATGACTATTTATCCTGCGTTCAACATGTATTGCTTCTTAAAGCACTGACCTTAACTTACAAAAGCTGTATATTAGCACTGCTCGGTGCATGGATTAGCCAGATTTCGAAAAAAAGAAAACAACCCTATATGTGAGATGCCTGCTAACAAGCTCGTGCGTGTGTAAAGATTATAACGTGGCTAAATGTACAAGATAAGCGGTGGTGGCGCAAGAAAGGTAAACCTCGTCCAATGCGTGTAGCATGCTTACTATAAAGAACGGTGTAAGGTAGCATTATTCTTTTTTTCTGTATTTCGGAAATTCAACGGCATCTGCGCAAATCTTCAACTCATTGCCGGGACCCAGAGGCCGAATGCGATTGTGTGCGACCTAAACAACGCCGCACCACTGGAACGGCGCGATTGGTATTTGCACCAGGGGCGCGCACAATGGTTCGTCCAGCGTGTTCACAAAAAGACTACCAAATACGGTTTGCCTAGCTTACAAAAGAAAAGCATCTCTGACCACCCTGATCTTACCTCATTATAGACAACACGAAAACAGTCGATGTTATTCATCTATGTTTCATACTGCGCCTGTAGATGTTATAGCAAAATGATAGGGGGGGGGGGGGGGGAGACAGGAAACGGGAACGGAAGAAACGAGCTTATCACCTACGACAGCAGCCGCGATGTTCCCAGAGAGAACGACGCCATCCTTAAGCAGAACTTTTTTTTTTCTGTGCTGTGCGCCCAGCGTACTCCTCTGTCGGTACAGCGTTGCCCATGGCCTCTGAAATACATTCGCAGACACCACCCCCGTCAGAGTGTCTGGCGCGCGACAACCTCGCGGAAATGAGAAGCGACAAGGCTTCGCAATAGCGGGTCCAGATATCAGCTGCACACTGCTTGAAGGACAATGATTGTGAGTCCCAGTGGTGGTGCTCGTACAGTTTCTAACTAAAATTACAGGAGAGATATTTGGCGCTGAAGTCGTTTTACTGTACAATGAGAATGATGAGTAAAAGTATTACTCTGATTTTCATGTTCGTGGCTTTGTTTGGTATGGTTTATCGGATTTCATTGGACCAAATTTCTAAGCAATCCAATTGTTCTCAACGCACGAGGCAATAAAACATTCGCGCACATGCACAATGAGTAGAAAACATTTCTGTTGAAAATGATCAGTTCGCAAAGTTACGAAGACTTTCGAAACGATAATGACAAATTTGGGAAAACTCCATGTACAAACCATCATGCTGGCTCAACCACCGTGCTCGTAGTTTGCGTAGACACTAGCGCCAAAGGTGCCTCTAGTAATTTTAGTAGGAAACTTTACTGTGGTAGTAGGTAAAATAGTGTTTTTATTTGCCCTGCGGCACAGGTGAAGCTTTTAATGAAGTACCGGCCCGATGACGATGACGAGTTGACGACAGCGACCACTGGCGTAACTGAAGGGATGGACACACCAAATCAGTTTTAAGGTTTTTGCTACTGTCGTCGCAAAAAAAAAAAAAAAAAACATTTTACTGCCCTTCTACTCTGCGAAGAATCATGGCCAGCAAAACTGTGCATGTGGGGTCCTTAGCCATGAACTGCACCTCTGCCGCGGGTGGGCCCGGCATTGCATATATCTTCTGAAGCGGCCCACGTATGGGGAGTGCTTAACGCCTGCTTCTTAACGCCTCTTCATATTGTCGTCCAATCAACCCAGGACACGCTGGAGAGTCTGGCGTTGTAGCTCCAAGTGGTAACGGTGGCAGAGGACATCATCGATAGTCTCTTAAAACATCCACTTAGCGCCAACGGATGAGTCAGCCATTCTAATGCGATAACTGTATGAGTTAGTGAAGGCTATACTGTGATCCACAGCCGATACAGCAGTGTTGCGCCAGGTCGATAAGGATTTCGTGACGGACGTGTACATTATGGCATACACGTAAAGTGATGCTAAAGAGAACGTTAAGTTTACCTGTGGTAGTAAATTATAGTTAGATTGTGGTTTTGACATTTAGAACACCAGGATTTTTTTTCAAATGTGAGGGAAGGGTGGTTTCTTTGTTTTGTCATGGCCAAGGCAATACGGAGGGCAATGCTTCAACTGCTCTGGTGTAAAAAAAAAAAAAAAAAAAAAAAAAAAAAAACAAGAACTCACTCTTACAGTGCCCTAAATAATACGAAGGCAGTAAAGACCGGTGGCGAAGCCGCTTTTGAAGTTTCCGCACAAGATCGCCGCGACTTCGTGCATCTTTACGGCGTCTTTTCGGGCCTAGCAAATTTCTGAACTAAAGGAAGGACTACGTTGCATTCTAATGGAGCGAAAGACTGAACTTTGCCAGTTTCAAGGACTTTACTTAAGTCACAATGGCACAAGTACGAAAACAGCGCATTTACATCTACGGTGTCACACAGACAACATACCAGCGCTGAGGTTTCGGCGCGAAAGATAAATTTAGTTGTAATGAACCAGTCACACAAAAATAATGAAAATTATGTTTAGAAAGAACGCCTTAACAGAACAAACTGAACGAGTGTTTCTTTTTTCTGTAGTGTGCCTTTTAGAACTTCAAGTTTCTCTTCGGGTGCTTATATAGGCACAATCGACCTCTAAGTAATTTATCAGATTTGTGAAAAGAGCACCTCCCCGCGCGTTTGTTTCTTTTTTCTATGGAGCACATCCCTTAGTGTAAGCTTGAAAGCACGAGTCGATTTTTGTTTATCCTTTCGAGGAGAACTCATTAATGACTACAATAAAGCAGTGGCATTAAGAACGGAGCCGTTTCTTCTTTTCTTCAAAAGCCACATGACGGCGCAGAATTTTGTTGTTTCGAAGACAAATGAACGTCGATTTAAAAATGTCTTGTTGGATAAAATCTTTGGTTTAGCATCCACCGTGGCTAATTCAGGGGAAGAAGTGAAAAGATAACAACCGTTCAATCTAACTAAAAAAACTCGTAAAGAAGCGTGGTATGAAAGAATGGACTCGAATAACTCGGTTCAACCGCAAATGTTTGAACCTTAACTGAAAATCAATTGTGCGATTCAGCGGATCGCAAAACAAAATGACCAAATTATCACGATCGCAGTAGCGAACCTTTTGAGCTTATCGCTCAAAAGGTTCGCTAGGTGAATTGACTAAGGGTATTACGGATGGACTTTGTTGTTGATCAGCGTGAGCAAATAGCAAGCCTCTAGGGTATGAAAATCAAGATTATATAGAGGTTTCTAGTGGGGGCTACTTTTTATCGGCCACAGAGAGAGAGAGAGAAAATAAAGAAAGTAGTCGCCCTTATGAATACCGAAGCAGCGCAGGCATGCCAACAATGAGGGAGATTCTGGAAGAAGTTGCTCTTCTATTTTTGGTATCTTCATCCTATAGATACACTTCGAAGTGTAGCGAACACGCTATAGGTTAACGTCGCACTTCACTTTATAACATGTTATCGAGGTTATATGATCTTATCGGCAGTGATAGCTAATTGAGGGAGGAGAGGGTAGTGGGACACCTTCAAGGATGTTTACTGCATGAGCGTCTCACTGCTGAGCACTAGGTCGCAGGTTCGAGTCTGGCCACGGTGGACGCATTCCGATGGGAATGGAATGCATAAGCGCTCGTGTATACCGAGCACTGGGTGCACCTTGAAGAACCCCAGGTGGTCAGAATTATTCCGGAGCCCACCACTGCGGCGTGTCTCTTAATCATATTGTGAGTTTGGTGCGTAGAACCTGAGAATTTATTTTAATAATAAATGTATTTTTATCGGGTGAGTGAAACTATTGGGTGAGAGACCCGAAACAATGCGAGACGGGAACCTACCACAACGTGTCTGGAATAAGCCAACTAACAGTTTGCATTAAGAAGGAAGTGCAATCCAGAATTGGTCCCATTTTTTGCTTTCTCTCGTTTTCCTTCAAATGAAAACAAAAAGAACTTTAAACAGCATGGCACAGGACATAGCAAAGGAACCACAAGACAGAGTGCTGACTAGCACATGGTTTTTCCTGCAGTTATTTTGTTGTGTCCTGCGTCACGGTGTTTCAAGCTGCTGTTTACAAGATGTGCCGAAGGAACATGCTGTTCTTCTCATGAATATGTCACTTGAAATGGTAACAATTTGTAATGACTTGAGGATCGCGTTGCGTGAGAATTGAGGAGAACCAAAGAATAACCTATTGATTAGAGGAAAAGAGCCAGTGCCTATGTTTTGCTGTGGACTCATTTCTCCGTCCCTGGTCGAACTCTTCACAATCTTGCGCAGATTTCACTGCACCACGATTTCTTAATTTACGCCATATTAAAGGGCACTTGGCCGGTTCCCTTTCTGGAAGGATTGAGCTTCTTCAAAGATATAATCTATGCAAAAACAAGAAAGAAAGAAAGAAAGAAAGAAAGAAAGAAAGAAAGAAAGAAAGAAAGAAAGAAAGAAAGACAACACGAAGGAGGGGACAGTCCTGGCGGACGCCTACACCATCATCACGGAAATCTCAAGTTCGGCATCATTGGTTGCACAAGGAGTACTTAACCATTCAGCGCCATTTAGTCTGCCAGCATTGCCGATGCGTGATAAGTGGGTTTTTTTACTTCCACTCGTTCGACCACACCAGACTCCACACGTTATTGTACGCTAACTCCGAAACTACGGCCTGTGTAAGAAAAAAAACGGTTTCTAGCTTGTCGCACTGAAGGCGCCGAAGTCTGAAGAAATTTTGATGCCTCACCAAGAACGGTTTTGTCTCACACGTCCGTTCGCTACTGTGTGTGGCCGAGTTTTTCAATGTGTATTGACTGTATCTTTTGCTCTAGACAGCGCCCTCAAGCGCTTGCGCGTTCGAAGTGCCAAACGTGCTCACCCGTGAGTGATCCAGAATTGCTGACGTGGTATTCGTTGCAGTAGTGCACTTTCTCGCTCGTTGACCATCGTGAACTATAGCTCGGTGTAAATCCTTAAAGGCAAATACAACGCAACTTAATTATTAGTAGTTTCATACTCTAATTACGCACGGTGCCATCGCTTCTGCCACATCCGCAGACCAGCACTAAGAAGAATTTGTCTTCGCTAAAACGTTAGTCACGCTACCTTCCTCTTCCACTTCCCATTGCTTTAGGCAGTTTTTACAATGTTCTTTTTGGTGGGTTTGGTGCGTCACACATCCTTGCGAAAGCTGCACGCTTTGAGGTCCTTGCGGTTTTCATCAATATCAGCAAGTGTTAACCTAGGAAATCAATGGGAATAGTCCACAGGCGGTTGCATGAAAAAAAAGAAATTTTACAGTGCCAGCGTAATTTTATGTGCTCGCAGCGTATACATACAGTCAACAAATCATGCGTCGGCCTGAAAACTGAGGTGAAATAATATGCCTCATCGCACAGGTATACAGTGTAAATGTCGCTAGCTCATAAGGGACATGCCAGATGCCTGTAATTGAACACAGAACGAGTTTGGTTTAGAATTCTAACTCTTGTGACGTGATGGAAGAAAGGAGAGGGAGAACGGGAGAGATTTTCAGCGCGCAATTAATGACTCTGCTGCAAGGCCGAAAAATAAATATGATTATTGACGTCAAGAGAGAGAGAGAAAAAAGCAATGATCAAGCTTCGTCATAAGCGCTTGGAGGCATGATGCGAAGTGCAATCAACGACCATTACGGTGCCCACTTTTGCAGTGTTCACATTCCTCGAAGCGAGTTATCACAGTTTTCGTCGGAAGCACTAGGGGCCTGTTTGATGAAGGTCTTTAGAGGCGGCTCCCAAGCAGGCTGCGTTGCAGCACCACACTGTGAGCTTTCACGACCACCCCCGTACAGCATCCCAGTTGAGCTCCCACATGGACCCGGTGGTACCCAACGCGAGAAGGTAAACTGTCGGATCACTGGTGAAGAAAACCGCGCAAATGCGTCGTTGTCTATTCGAATGAAGTAAAGCAATTTTCATTTTGTAATCACCGATAACTACGTTTCAAAGTTTTGCCCGGAAGAAGAAGCATCGATTGCGACAGCAAATTAGTAGATAGCTATGCGAAGTAAAGATAGTTTTATCGGCCGCATAAACTTGTAAACGTTCGCTTACAAGATAAGTTAACAAGCGTGGTGTCACGCCCGCCCAAGCAAACATGAATACGTATCACTCGATGACCGCGCACACTCGCTGTCAAAGCACTGGAGTGAGGAAGCGCGGCAGCAGCAGCGCATTGACACTCGTGCTGCCTCTCGCTTCAACGCAGACTAAGTGGCGAGAATACAGCGCGCACGAAGCTATCGGCACTCGATGCACTGTGTCCCCATCGTAGATAGCTGTTGAAATAGGGCCCGCGCGGCCACGCCATGCGCAGTTGCCACCGGAGCCCCCTCCCTCCCTTTCCCTCGGTGCCTTGCGGGCGACGGAAGACGGCGCGATTCCTTCCCGTTTCGCTGCCTTGCGCGCGCGAGATTGAGCCACAATCTTCCGCTCACCTTCACCTCGATTCACTCGCACATACAGCATACGGTGCGCGGCGACGATCCTATCGCCCTTGGACCTTATACCCAACATAACGGCGACGCCGACGGCAACACGACAGCGGAGAAGCACCGGGAGTGTCCTTATGATTGCTATCGTAATGAAAATTTCGGACTCTAGATGTACTTTGATTGACATTTGATTATGAACTAGGCGCCGCACGCCAGCCTCTACTTCCGCACGATAACTTCTGCGAGGAGGCTGTAAAGCGGGCACAAGGTCTAGAACGCGATTAATCGCTTAACGGGGCATCGACTTCGTCGCGTGAAACGCGTTTGTGTCGTTCGGTTCAGCACAGGGGATGTGAGAACCGCTCATGGAATTGTTCACCCACTCGTATAATTAAACGCCGCGAATCACTCGATTAGCCTATTTTATCCCCGCGTTCCCCTATTTCGCCACGCATGCAAACTGATACAATACAAAGCTCTGCGTAGATACGTGCGTGCAGGTCGTAAGTTCCCTGGAAAGCTGGGAACCTTCGTTTGGTTTATTGTCCTGTTTCTTGTGTCGTCTGATATTTTTCCCCATTGATACATTTATTAGTTGACATACACGTAAGTTGGACACAACGCAGACTATTCAGTGCGAAGGCACATCGTGAAAATAACGTGAACGAAAGTGTATCTGTGCAGTTTACTGCATATTCCAAGGTAAGTTTTAATCAGATGGCTTTTTCTTATTGCGTTCATAGAAAAATAAAATCACGGAAAAGGAATTTCTCTGAAATATACTCACAAGTACATGGTTCAATCTTTTAGGTCCCTTCCAAAGGAATGTATGCAGGACTGCGAATATGAAAGAAAAAGAAAAGAGCTGAACGGCTACGCGTGCGTGTAATCCTTGCTCTCCACACAGCGCATACGGCTTACGCATGAGCTTCCCGCCCTGGGTACGAGCGTAGTATTCAGAGCACAGCACGTGCACGTCGTTACGTGTTTAGTTCCTGCGCGATACTCTTGCCACTTCGACGACGCGGCACTATACAATCACTTAGATATGAGCTAGAGCGCATTCTCAGCTCCATGGAGTTGTCACTATATAAAGGGCTCCGTTGCTTTCGTGAAACGCCTACTGGAAGTTGTACTTAGCGCTTACAAACAGGCGCCGTTCTGCCACTGCGTTACACTCTTGTCGAGCCAGCTTTCACGATGCGCATAGAGAGCCGTTGCGTGCTTTCCTTGCTCGTCGGTGTATCTTGGCACCCGTATCGGTCCTCGTTTTCGTTAATGACTTCGTAGTTCGCGCAGATGCGTAAAGGTTAAAAAATAAGTGTTGCAAGAATGCTGACTGTCACACGAGCTCATTTGTTGGTGCACATCACTTCCTTTACTTACTGACTCCTTCCTCACATCCCTCTCTTGCCTTCAGCATTTTAGTAAATAAAGGTGTGTTTCCTTTGGCTTGCTTTGTGCAAAGTGTGATTTCCGCTTGGGCCTATTCTGGCCCTGTCTATACACATCTGGGATTTGCTTCTCTTCGCAAGAATGGAGCAGACACACAAACCGCGCAGAAGGTCGATGTGGTGCCAACACTCATTTCCTGCTCTTCCGCTTTTCTTTCGACGTGTTGTATTTGATGTGCTCTGACAATTGTTTACAAGGCTCACGCTGTTCGGGAGCAGCTTCTCAGTCGTTTTCCTTTTGGCCTTCCCTTCTGTTACTTCCGGTTCAGGTTTCAATCATGCAAACTTTCACGATGCCTCCTTTCTACTCTAACGTGACAGCTTTCTCCTCCCCCACTTCTTGTTGGTTTTCGTTTGTATGTTTTTTTTTGTTGTTGTATGTTTCAGCTAGTATTTATTTTGTGTGTGCACCAACTCAAATGGTATAGGCATAACGACCCGACAATTATCACACCAGTCGTCCGAGATGTCTCGTCATTGCAAACATTCTCTTTAATTTAACGAAAATTAAATTTCGTACAGCAACTACACAACCGAGCTGGCAAGGCTGTTGTATGGTGACTTAACGATGACACGCTTCCCACGATATAGATTACGAAGGTCAGTAGTCACGTAGAAAGCAACTATGCTTCTCTTAACGCAAAGAGAATTTGCAGAGCAGCTGTATTTAATGGTACCGGTACTTACCTTTTTTGTTGATGCGCTGATACATATTATTGCTTGTTCGTGTCCTGAAACGAGTTCTCATTTGCATGCATAAATGCCATGTGACCTTAAGGCACGGCTTGCTTGATTCCTCCTAATTCCACGATGGGGAATGATCAAGAAACCGGTAAAGGAAGAGGAAATTCCGACGAGAATGTGAGGTAGAAATTATTCAAATGATTCGGAAATTGACTAATTTTTGAGAGACTGCGTTTTTAAAGAAAACTGCGATTTACATGTACACAGCAAGTTTAGCGGTATCAAAATAACATCGAGTATGTCACAGCTTACTTTCTTCTATTTTTCGCCAGTGTTTCGTCTTCATTTCTACGTGCTTCGTCCTTTTCAGCAATATTATGTCCATCAATTCCAATCAGAACCAAGCACTTCAAGTTAACGCTCACCTATTCGGTTTGTGACATTGTTCTCATCAAGGAAATTTAGTCAGAGAGTTGCGACATTGAGCACGCTTGCGATGACTTACGCAAAGGCAACCCGGAGAAGTTTAAGGAATCTCTAGATATGACGAGTTTCGGTTACAGACCCGTTCAAGTGCGGCTTCGGTACGTATGTATCACAGGTGCACTTGTTTCCAACTTCTAATTTGTCTTTGCACCAGCCTAAGCCCCATGGTACGTAACAAGTGAGAGATGGAGGAGCGTTTAAATCCCCCACACGCCTTGCTGTTTCATTTGGTCGTATTAGACGGGGGTATTTCTTTATACCAAAGAAATATGGCTTCAGCAGGAAGAGCATATTTCTTCACCATCGTGTTTATGCTGTCTCATCTATTTCCGCTAGCATACACCATTTCTGCTAAAGTCTTTCTTTGTTTCCATTTGAGTATATGTGAACGTGCTCTGTACATAACTGCTACCCAGTAATATACTGCTTTGCGTTTCTTTTTCTTGATTCGAATACTAAGCGTCGTTCTTATCTGTCTTGTTGACGACAAAACGGGTTCGATATAGTGCAGAAGAAGAGCGAAGTTTGGTATCTCCGACACTCAGTTTTTTCATTTTTGCGTGACGAAAGACTAATGTGACTCAAATCCCCGTAAACTGAGCTTTGATCGGTGTAAAATCATGTGGAAACAAACAACCCTTGAAATTACGCGTTCCATTGAAATTTTATTTCTGCGACATAGTTACGATCATTATTCGTCGACTTCTCATATTTCCCCAGCGCTACGAAAGTTCTGCTCAGCGAAACGGCGGACGACGCCCTGAAACGGAAAGGTAATGCAACCAGTGGTCTCTATTTTTTCGTTTTTCAATATACTCGTATGGTCCTCACTCTAGAACGTGAAATGTTTTTGCAAGTCCTCCAAGGGCGGGTCGCGACCAAGACGCTCCGAAATACACCGCATGCTACGACGTCCTCGACGTGTCCTTATTGCGCCAAGTGTCCGTTGCGTATGGACACGCTATACTTAGACTATAGCCTATATATACCGAGCGCGGTTCCTATTTAGTGACTGCTCTGCATGCCAAAGTAGGACGCCTACTCTTGTTTGTTGACCTTATGAACCCCAACTTGGGCGGCGTGTTCGGTAGCAATTGTTTTTCTTTACGAGTCTGTCTCCCTAACAACATTGAAGGGACACCGCGACTGTGCTTTTCATATTGTTTACTCTTGCTGTCTTGGTGAGAATATGAATCGTAAATATCCAAATTTTCGTTTGGGTATGAAAAAGTACTTAGCTTCATTCGCTTAAATTTGTCATTGAAAGGCTAAATGTGACGCTTATCCCTCTCCGTAAACTCAGCTTTCCTCGGTCTAAAAGGCGAGGTACGCGAGTGAGTGAAGCTGACTGGGGCACGAAAGGAAGGTGCTTGGAAGGTCGACACAAAAAAAAAGGAGGGGGGGAGGGGAGATCGGGCTAGCATTGCGCTTACTGATCTAACGAAGCCTCGTGTAGCATGTACTACACATAAAAAAAAAACCTGCAAAGGATACCTCCGTATCCACATCTTCGATTAAACCTTTGTTCATGCGGATGATCGTGGCTTTACTGGCTCCTAACACTGTTTCATGCCTAGAAAAGGGCTAACCGCATGAAACGCATTTTCTGAATGGTAGAAGTCCGGGCGTCGGCGTAGCTCAACGTGATGACTTCCATACTCTATGCAAAGCGAAATTGCATTACACGTGCATTCCATTGCGAGGAAGAAAGAGTGAGTGAGAGGTGGGATATATTGTATTAGGAAAAAAAAACATAGAGGCACGTATACCGCGCTAAAGGAAATCATATTCGACAATATTTCAGTCTTGGCAAGATACCATACAAGATCATTCCGATGGACGCCACGCAGGTGTTACTGCCAAAAGTAACGTGCTTCCCAAGGCAAGCGTCAAGCGTTAGTCAACCTTCTATCAACGGAGGCTTTCTTCGCCAAGGTCAAGAAAAAAGTCATCTTATTGCAACGACTCCATCCTGAGGCTTTCCATGTTCTCCTAACACCGACCATCTTAAGTCTCCATTTTCATGCGAACCCTTTATTGTCGTGTACGCAATTTACGTGGTCGTTGTTTTAGTAGAAAACCTCTGGCGTAATATTTCTTGGACCACTCAGGCTAAACAGGGTAAAACATAAAAATCTCGAGTCAGCAAAGTGAACTGAAAGGTCATTGCTGAAACCAACCCTTTTTAGCCGCCGTTGATTGGTGGTCTTGTGCTTATTCTAGATAGCCCCGTGAGCGGAATAAGAGAAAACGACCCAATTGCGTACACCTTCGCGAGCGACACTCGAGGCGTGTTTGCGCAACACTGAATACCTCTTCGCTCCAGGCGTGTTCTCGTCATGTAAACGAGTCCAATTTTCGTCCGCCCTGCCCCTCTTAACTCAGCGCAGTTCTCTTCATCCCACGTCGCTGTCGCAACTGTTGCCGCCTTCCAGGCGCGAACGGCGCGGGCGAGGAAGCTCCCGTTACAAACTCGTTGCCGCCTCCTAGCCGCTAATGCATGCGAGTTCCAGCATACAGCTTTAGCTGCGAGCGCGAAAGGCAATCTCTCCGCCGATGAATACTGCGCCTTTTTTGCGCTTCGGATCTCGCGGTGTCGCTAATGAGACTCTCGTGGTGGTGCAATTTACTCAGCGGCAAAGCGGACTGGCCTTTCAACACGACGGGAGCGCTGGTGCGAATTATCGAGAATACTGCTGCGGATGAAATAAGGGCAACTCTCCAGGAAATAAATACAAAACAAGCGCTTAACAAGTTGTTGATTACGGTTTACGTATTTTTTTATTGGTTGGGAATTAAGCTTTATGGTTTTCTTAAATTTACGCATGCACTCAGAGGCACGCGAGGACCATCTGTGCAAATAAGTCATGTGGCCAGGGGGACACAAAGTGAATTGACAATTATGGCTCTCAGCAGCACAATTAACTAATATTTAATAAATAACTATTTATTGAATGTAGTAAGTGTGTATGTTTGTATTCAAAAGTTAGAGGCAGTCGTCTTCTGACACAATTTCACTTGGGAGAATTCTTCTAGCATGTTTGTGATCCATGATATCCGACTCCAAATTTTAATTGCCGTTCGCATAATTGCGCATGCAAGAGAGTCAGGATCGGCGCATAGCTCCTCCCTGATGTAACGCGGCTGTTGCGTGTGGCATTTAGTCTGACAACAGGACTGAGGCGTAGGCAAAGATGATAACTGTTCCACGTCCCCTCTCCGCTGGCGAAATCAAGGTATGACATCGCGGTGTGCCACGCAGTTGCTGCTCTCGATTTCAATAAAACCAACAGTACTTGGAAAACAGCTGTCACTTTATTTGCGTAGCCCAGGCAAGGAGCATGCCCACTCGTCTAGTCACCATTACGCACGCGCACTGCCCTCCGGCTTCTCTGCGCGCGCCATTATCTCGGCATGGCGGCTGCCGCCATCGTTACAGGCTGTGCGGTCGTGAGTTACGACAGCGGTTCCGGGTTCTTCAGTTTTTATTTCGCCAACCAACAGCGGAAGGGACACAGTTACCATCTTTGCCAATGCCTCCGCCCCGTTGTCAGACTAAACGCCGCGCGCAACAGGCGCGTCACATCAGGGACGAGCTTTGCGCCGGTCCTAACTCTCTTGGATGCGTAATCATGCGAACGACAATCAAAATTTGGAGTAAGATATTTCGTAGCATAGACACGCTAGAAGAATTCTTCCATCTGATACTGTATAGAAACGCGACTGCCTCTAACCTTTCGATAAAAACATGTCCACTTGCTGCAGTCAGCAAAAAGTTAATTCTTCAATTTTAATTGATTGGCCTGGTGACAGCGGTAATTATCATCTCACTTTGTGTCCCCCTGGCCACATGGCTTATTTGCACAGGCGGTCTTGCCTCCCAGTGCCTAATTTTAATAAAACCATAAAGCTTAATTTTGAACACCCCGTATACTAACGACTTTTCTATGAATCCCACCGTGTCTTGCTTACAGTTAGTATTCGAGGTCATGCCCATCGAAACCTTGTTCACTGTTTGCGTATACAACTTAGTCGCCTCGAGGTTTTGGTTTCTTTAATGGTCTCTGTTTTTTAAG
Source organism: Dermacentor andersoni (assembly GCF_023375885.2). Taxonomy (NCBI): domain Eukaryota; kingdom Metazoa; phylum Arthropoda; class Arachnida; order Ixodida; family Ixodidae; genus Dermacentor; species Dermacentor andersoni. Next base: position 97,043,947 of record NC_092815.1, read on the forward strand.
AGAAGGGGGGGCGAGGACACGTTTTTTTTTTTTTGTACAATGAACATCACTCCGCTCTCATCGTATTGCAACGCACGTTTTCTTCCTTTCTTTGTCGCACCCAGCACAAACAGAATAGTTGCAAAAGAAGTCAACGTGTCTTGCATTCCAAAGAGATTACCTGTAGCATTTAACAAAGTGGTGTTCTCCCGTCACACGCGTAAATAATCTGGAGGTGCTATGTTGTGACGTCATTTACCCACTGCACCACACAACGGCGAACTGAAACTTTCATTGCCGTTAGGTTAATAACCAAAAGTATTGGAAACCAATCGCGGTGGCATGAACAGTGACTTCTAATCACTGTCATTGCCAAGCATTACCCAGGGGTGCGGTTAAAGAATAACTACATCGTTTCCAACTTCTCGCTAACGAGCGCTTTACACAAAACTTCGGTATATATAATCGATTCATCCGTATATATACATATGCTCCGGTACCGAATCCCCCTATTACGTGGGAAATGTGAATTTGCTTCACTTGCCATTGCATTATGAAAACGAGTGCAGTAGCGATTGTAGACTCAGTTGTATGTATGTCGAGAAATTGAACAAGTGCGCGTTCAGCCCGCTTACAAGTGTGCCTCACACCGGTGAAGAAGCACTGGGAAAGTCGTTTATCGGTCAATGTTATCGATGTTGGTGCGATGCGCAGGGTGTGGCAGCTAGTGGTGCCTCACCGGACGAAGCGGTGATGCGCCAAATACTTCGGTATAACTGGTGCAGATAGCGTTTTGCCACGAGTTAATAAGAGTTCACGCTATGGCTCCAGCGGTCTATATTTGCATAATCTACAGGGAAGAAAAGTATCACTTCTTCGTACCCATTTGCAAACGCTTCTTTTTATTTCTTCTTATGAGTCGTTGAAGCAATTGAAAGTTCTACATGAAAAGTGAGCGAAACACTATTTCAGCTCAAAAATGTTGCATGCGAAAGACGAGTTTCAATCTTCAGGTGAATTTTGTGTACTTCGCAGAAAACGTGTAGGAAAATACGACAGCATTATAGCCATGATGACCTTTCTACTTTGCTTCTTTCAGATGCTGGTCGTAGCAGTATCAATTATTGTCCGGCTTTCAAGAGAAACAACGCAATGTTATAACTTGCTGTGTTTTCTTTTTTGAGCAATCTGTTTTGTACTTTTGTTTTAGAAAAGCTTTCCTACCACTTTTGTATTTCCGCGCTTCGCTTCAAACATCTCACAAAAGTTGCTAAGCACAAAACCCTTTGAGCAGTAACTTTTTCGACTTTTAATTAACTTTTATTTTTCCTTTGAAGCAACGTCAGAGTTAAGATTCTTCTTGTTGCCCACAATTTGCTCAAATTCAGAACCCATTCAGCTTCTATGACGATAGGCGTCCAAAGTTACGTTCACTTACTACATTAAGCACCAACCTTCAGTCGAGGCGTTGCAAGAAATTTTGGAAATGGAATGCCGCATGGTGGGGGGCACGGATGCCATGATCGATCCATTTATCGTTGCGCGCTTTGAGTATTACTGTTTCGTTGGCGCTTCTAGAGCTTCAAAGAACACATCTTATAGCAAATAAATCAATGATTAGAACAGAGAAGTACCGCTTATATAAAGAACATTTCTGTATATTTGTAGGTGGCAGAAAGCTGAGCACGATTGTGTTGTTCCCACGCAGAACGCCGCCGACAACGTATAATTTTGTTGTTGTTTCACTTGCAGTCGCGAGAATTTGTTGTTGCGAACATCATCCTCGTTCCTATAGTGCCGCGTAAATGATAAGACGCAGTAGCTAATTGCTTTAGATTGGTACGTGATGGGAGCGTCCATATTTTTGCTTCCGAGTTCCAGTTAAGCATATTTTTGCACTGTTTGCGGAAGCTTCTTGTCTGAAGCTTTTTATGCGTCGTATGTGCCTCCGAGACCTCAGGTCGCACGAAACGTTAGTTACGATATTTGCACTTCTCCTTTTGTCGGAAGGCTCTTAAGTGTCAAATGCCTACGTACGTACGCACGCACGCACACACACACACACACGCACACACACACGCACACACAGAGAGAGACAGAAAGAGACGAAAAAAATGGCGGTAAGTTCCGCAAACGTATGCATCGATTTCCCAGTGGCAAGAACCGTCATTCAGCAGTTGCATACTAGCTGGCACTACGGTAGTGCGCCAAAGCAAACACACAGGCTACACCAAGGCGAGTACGTAGCATGCGCGCCTTGCTGGCGAAAGTTCGACTGCGAGATCCTGAAGGGACTAATTATGAGAAAGAATGCGTTCGAGAACGGCACGTGTGTTGGCAAGAGGGTCCCGAACTTGCCCCCGAAAGTCCTTTCAGTCACAACTATATGGGAAGGGTTTTGCATTCTCACTCACAGAACTTTCCCCGGAAATTTGCATGTCTGCAGCTACCATTGCTGCAGTTTTTCTCCTGTCCCGGGCTGCACCGAACTTCAATGAGGAGCAGCTGAGGCGGTATGTTTACGGATCACTAATTGAGTACATTCGGATTCTCTTGAGCCGAGCGCGACCTATTCCGCGTGTTTCTCTCGTTCGAGCCCGTTCCCCGTGGCATCGCTAAGCCCAGCCGGTTTCAGCGAATTCCGCCGCATAAGCCTGCTTTTCTCATTGGCAATGCGCCGGGCGAAATTCGTCGGACTAAGTGCAGCCGCCCGAAATGAGCGCCACCCCTTTGCCTTTAGACTCGCGGCTCGTATGTTATGTTGGCAAACTAAACCCTTCGTTTATTATGGTGGCTACATTTTTTCCAGTATGACTGCTGGCCAATGAACTTCGTCTTTTTCGCTTGTCTGGATCTTTTTATCTCAATGTGTCTCTGAACGTTTCTGAGATAGCTAATAATGGTATGACTGAGACCTCTCTTTTGTTCTTGCGTGTGTGTGCGTGTGTTTGTGCGTTCATATACAGCAGGACTTAATCAGCACGGTCACGAAGTAGCGCAGACGCAACGATAGTTCGTCATGGGCAACACTTGCCGCCACGTCCAAGACGCTGAAGTGATAAAACTTTGCTTTGATAAAAAGCAAACAAACAGTTAAGAGAGCCAGTTTAAGGGCGGAGAAGAAGAAAGAAGAGAAAAGCAAAAACTGCAGCGCCGTGGTTTTAAAGCGCACCCGTGGTAGAGAAACGGAATGCGATATAAGCGTGCGTAGCCATGATACGCACACGACGAACTGCCTTAAAATATTTAGACTTGAGGGAAAGCTTCGTTAGCAAACGATAGCACGGCAATCAGCACTCGAATATAATTATAACCCTAATACTAATTGTAAATATTCATCTCATCTATGGGATCTAATGCGCGCGCTGTTTCTTTGTCTCTGCGTGTAGTAGTTGAGAGAGCCAGTTTAAGGGCGGAGAAGAAGAAAGAAGAGATAAGCAAAAACTGCAGCGCCGTGGTTTTAAAGCGCACCCGTGGTAGAGAAACGGAATGCGATATAAGCGTGCGTAGCCATGATACGCACACGACAAACTGCCTTAAAATATTTAGACTTGAGGGAAAGCTTCGTTAGCAAACGATAGCACGGCAATCAGCACTCGAATATAATTTTAACCCTAATACTAATTGTAAATATTCATCTCATCTATGGGATCTAATGCGCGCGCTGTTGCTTTGTCTCTGCGTGTAGTAGTTGAGAGAGCCAGTTTAAGGGCAGAGTAGTTGGAAGGCATACTTTCTAGGAAAAATGGCCGCTCAAGGAGAAGAGCGAACTCGAGCGGCTTTAGAGGCTAGGAAAACTGCCTTAAAATATTTAGACTTGAGGGAAAGCTTCGTTAACAAACTATAACACGGCAATCAGCACTCGAATACGACGAGAGAAATTACTGAGACGTGGAAAATTCCCTTGAAAAAAATCTGGTTTGCTAGACAAATGCTCGTATGTATTGAACCTCTTAAAAGATGAGGGGTGAAATATGCGCTCACCGAGAGGGCATCTTCAGCGCGAGACATCCACAAGGCACCTTACAGAGATGTGGAGAGCTTCGCGGCCGGAACGAAGCATCCCTTCTCCGCCGGCCAAGAGGGGGAAACGTGCTTTCCGATCGCTCAAGGTTGCGCGGACAACGCATAGCTCTAGCGTCTAGGAAAAGCTTAACCAGGTGCGATGGCGGCACGCATAGCGTGGGAAGCTAGCCGCCAGAATAACTATACCAAGGACTGCTGCTGATGAGGGCGAAGTACCTTCGTGTAATTATAATAACCCTAATAGGACTACTTTCGAAAAAAAAAAAAAAAAAGGAAACGGCCCAGAGGGCTATACTACGAGAGCTATGACTGATAGTTTTCTCTATATATATATATATATATATATATATATTCATCTCATCTATGGGATCGCATTCGCGCGCTGTTTGTTTGTCTCTGCGTGTAGTACAGTTAAGAGAGCCAGTTTAAGGGCGGAGAAGAAGAAAGAAGAGAAAAGCAAAAACTGCAGCGCCGTGGTTTTAAAGCGCACCCGTGGTAGAGAAACGGAATGCGATATAAGCGTGCGTAGCCATGATACGCACACGACAAACTGCCTTAAAATATTTAGACTTGAGGGAAAGCTTCGTTAGCAAACGATAGCACGGCAATCAGCACTCGAATATAATTATAACCCTAATACTAATTGTAAATATTCATCTCATCTATGGGATCTAATGCGCGCGCTGTTTCTTTGTCTCTGCGTGTAGTAGTTGAGAGAGCCAGTTTAAGGGCGGAGAAGAAGAAAGAAGAGATAAGCAAAAACTGCAGCGCCGTGGTTTTAAAGCGCACCCGTGGTAGAGAAACGGAATGCGATATAAGCGTGCGTAGCCATGATACGCACACGACAAACTGCCTTAAAATATTTAGACTTGAAGGAAAGCTTCGTTAGCAAACGATAGCACGGCAATCAGCACTCGAATATAATTTTAACCCTAATACTAATTGTAAATATTCATCTCATCTATGGGATCTAATGCGCGCGCTGTTGCTTTGTCTCTGCGTGTAGTAGTTGAGAGAGCCAGTTTAAGGGCAGAGTAGTTGGAAGGCATACTTTCTAGGAAAAATGGCCGCTCAAGGAGAAGAGCGAACTCGAGCGGCTTTAGAGGCTAGGAAAACTGCCTTAAAATATTTAGACTTGAGGGAAAGCTTCGTTAACAAACTATAACACGGCAATCAGCACTCGAATACGACGAGAGAAATTACTGAGACGTGGAAAATTCCCTTGAAAAAAATCTGGTTTGCTAGACAAATGCTCGTATGTATTGAACCTCTTAAAAGATGAGGGGTGAAATATGCGCTCACCGAGAGGGCATCTTCAGCGCGAGACATCCACAAGGCACCTTACAGAGATGTGGAGAGCTTCGCGGCCGGAACGAAGCATCCCTTCTCCGCCGGCCAAGAGGGGGAAACGTGCTTTCCGATCGCTCAAGGTTGCGCGGACAACGCATAGCTCTAGCGTCTAGGAAAAGCTTAACCAGGTGCGATGGCGGCACGCATAGCGTGGGAAGCTAGCCGCCAGAATAACTATACCAAGGACTGCTGCTGATGAGGGCGAAGTACCTTCGTGTAATTATAATAACCCTAATAGGACTACTTTCGAAAAAAAAAAAAAAAGGAAACGGCCCAGAGGGCTATACTACGAGAGCTATGACTGATAGTTTTCTATATATATATATATATATATATATATATATTCATCTCATCTATGGGATCGCATTCGCGCGCTGTTTGTTTGTCTCTGCGTGTAGTACAGTTAAGAGAGCCAGTTTAAGGGCGGAGAAGAAGAAAGAAGAGAAAAGCAAAAACTGCAGCGCCGTGGTTTTAAAGCGCACCCGTGGTAGAGAAACGGAATGCGATATAAGCGTGCGTAGCCATGATACGCACACGACAAACTGCCTTAAAATATTTAGACTTGAGGGAAAGCTTCGTTAGCAAACGATAGCACGGCAATCAGCACTCGAATATAATTATAACCCTAATACTAATTGTAAATATTCATCTCATCTATGGGATCTAATGCGCGCGCTGTTTCTTTGTCTCTGCGTGTAGTAGTTGAGAGAGCCAGTTTAAGGGCGGAGAAGAAGAAAGAAGAGATAAGCAAAAACTGCAGCGCCGTGGTTTTAAAGCGCACCCGTGGTAGAGAAACGGAATGCGATATAAGCGTGCGTAGCCATGATACGCACACGACAAACTGCCTTAAAATATTTAGACTTGAGGGAAAGCTTCGTTAGCAAACGATAGCACGGCAATCAGCACTCGAATATAATTTTAACCCTAATACTAATTGTAAATATTCATCTCATCTATGGGATCTAATGCGCGCGCTGTTGCTTTGTCTCTGCGTGTAGTAGTTGAGAGAGCCAGTTTAAGGGCAGAGTAGTTGGAAGGCATACTTTCTAGGAAAAATGGCCGCTCAAGGAGAAGAGCGAACTCGAGCGGCTTTAGAGGCTAGGAAAACTGCCTTAAAATATTTAGACTTGAGGGAAAGCTTCGTTAACAAACTATAACACGGCAATCAGCACTCGAATACGACGAGAGAAATTACTGAGACGTGGAAAATTCCCTTGAAAAAAATCTGGTTTGCTAGACAAATGCTCGTATGTATTGAACCTCTTAAAAGATGAGGGGTGAAATATGCGCTCACCGAGAGGGCATCTTCAGCGCGAGACATCCACAAGGCACCTTACAGAGATGTGGAGAGCTTCGCGGCCGGAACGAAGCATCCCTTCTCCGCCGGCCAAGAGGGGGAAACGTGCTTTCCGATCGCTCAAGGTTGCGCGGACAACGCATAGCTCTAGCGTCTAGGAAAAGCTTAACCAGGTGCGATGGCGGCACGCATAGCGTGGGAAGCTAGCCGCCAGAATAACTATACCAAGGACTGCTGCTGATGAGGGCGAAGTACCTTCGTGTAATTATAATAACCCTAATAGGACTACTTTCGAAAAAAAAAAAAGGAAACGGCCCAGAGGGCTATACTACGAGAGCTATGACTGATAGTTTTCTATATATATATATATATATATATATATATATATATATATATATATATATATTCATCTCATCTATGGGATCGCATTCGCGCGCTGTTTGTTTGTCTCTGCGTGTAGTACAGTTAAGAGAGCCAGTTTAAGGGCGGAGAAGAAGAAAGAAGAGAAAAGCAAAAACTGCAGCGCCGTGGTTTTAAAGCGCACCCGTGGTAGAGAAACGGAATGCGATATAAGCGTGCGTAGCCATGATACGCACACGACAAACTGCCTTAAAATATTTAGACTTGAGGGAAAGCTTCGTTAGCAAACGATAGCACGGCAATCAGCACTCGAATATAATTATAACCCTAATACTAATTGTAAATATTCATCTCATCTATGGGATCTAATGCGCGCGCTGTTTCTTTGTCTCTGCGTGTAGTAGTTGAGAGAGCCAGTTTAAGGGCGGAGAAGAAGAAAGAAGAGATAAGCAAAAAACTGCAGCGCCGTGGTTTTAAAGCGCACCCGTGGTAGAGAAACGGAATGCGATATAAGCGTGCGTAGCCATGATACGCACACGACAAACTGCCTTAAAATATTTAGACTTGAGGGAAAGCTTCGTTAGCAAACGATAGCACGGCAATCAGCACTCGAATATAATTTTAACCCTAATACTAATTGTAAATATTCATCTCATCTATGGGATCTAATGCGCGCGCTGTTGCTTTGTCTCTGCGTGTAGTAGTTGAGAGAGCCAGTTTAAGGGCAGAGTAGTTGGAAGGCATACTTTCTAGGAAAAATGGCCGCTCAAGGAGAAGAACGAACTCGAGCGGCTTTAGAGGCTAGGAAAACTGCCTTAAAATATTTAGACTTGAGGGAAAGCTTCGTTAACAAACTATAACACGGCAATCAGCACTCGAATACGACGAGAGAAATTACTGAGACGTGGAAAATTCCCTTGAAAAAAATCTGGTTTGCTAGACAAATGCTCGTATGTATTGAACCTCTTAAAAGATGAGGGGTGAAATATGCGCTCACCGAGAGGGCATCTTCAGCGCGAGACATCCACAAGGCACCTTACAGAGATGTGGAGAGCTTCGCGGCCGGAACGAAGCATCCCTTCTCCGCCGGCCAAGAGGGGGAAACGTGCTTTCCGATCGCTCAAGGTTGCGCGGACAACGCATAGCTCTAGCGTCTAGGAAAAGCTTAACCAGGTGCGATGGCGGCACGCATAGCGTGGGAAGCTAGCCGCCAGAATAACTATACCAAGGACTGCTGCTGATGAGGGCGAAGTACCTTCGTGTAATTATAATAACCCTAATAGGACTACTTTCGAAAAAAAAAAAAAAAAGGAAACGGCCCAGAGGGCTATACTACGAGAGCTATGACTGATAGTTTTCTATATATATATATATATATATATATATATATATATATATATATATATATATATATATATATATTCATCTCATCTATGGGATCGCATTCGCGCGCTGTTTGTTTGTCTCTGCGTGTAGTACAGTTAAGAGAGCCAGTTTAAGGGCGGAGAAGAAGAAAGAAGAGAAAAGCAAAAACTGCAGCGCCGTGGTTTTAAAGCGCACCCGTGGTAGAGAAACGGAATGCGATATAAGCGTGCGTAGCCATGATACGCACACGACAAACTGCCTTAAAATATTTAGACTTGAGGGAAAGCTTCGTTAGCAAACGATAGCACGGCAATCAGCACTCGAATATAATTATAACCCTAATACTAATTGTAAATATTCATCTCATCTATGGGATCTAATGCGCGCGCTGTTTCTTTGTCTCTGCGTGTAGTAGTTGAGAGAGCCAGTTTAAGGGCGGAGAAGAAGAAAGAAGAGATAAGCAAAAAACTGCAGCGCCGTGGTTTTAAAGCGCACCCGTGGTAGAGAAACGGAATGCGATATAAGCGTGCGTAGCCATGATACGCACACGACAAACTGCCTTAAAATATTTAGACTTGAGGGAAAGCTTCGTTAGCAAACGATAGCACGGCAATCAGCACTCGAATATAATTTTAACCCTAATACTAATTGTAAATATTCATCTCATCTATGGGATCTAATGCGCGCGCTGTTGCTTTGTCTCTGCGTGTAGTAGTTGAGAGAGCCAGTTTAAGGGCAGAGTAGTTGGAAGGCATACTTTCTAGGAAAAATGGCCGCTCAAGGAGAAGAGCGAACTCGAGCGGCTTTAGAGGCTAGGAAAACTGCCTTAAAATATTTAGACTTGAGGGAAAGCTTCGTTAACAAACTATAACACGGCAATCAGCACTCGAATACGACGAGAGAAATTACTGAGACGTGGAAAATTCCCTTGAAAAAAATCTGGTTTGCTAGACAAATGCTCGTATGTATTGAACCTCTTAAAAGATGAGGGGTGAAATATGCGCTCACCGAGAGGGCATCTTCAGCGCGAGACATCCACAAGGCACCTTACAGAGCTATGCACCTTACAGGCTAGAGCTATGCGTTGTCCGCGCAACCTTGAGCGATCGGAAAGCACGTTTCCCCCTCTTGGCCGGCGGAGAAGGGATGCTTCGTTCCGGCCGCGAAGCTCTCCACATCTCTGTAAGGTGCCTTGTGGATGTCTCGCGCTGAAGATGCCCTCTCGGTGAGCGCATATTTCACCCCTCATCTTTTAAGAGGTTCAATACATACGAGCATTTGTCTAGCAAACCAGATTTTTTTCAAGGGAATTTTCCACGTCTCAGTAATTTCTCTCGTCGTATTCGAGTGCTGATTGCCGTGTTATAGTTTGTTAACGAAGCTTTCCCTCAAGTCTAAATATTTTAAGGCAGTTTTCCTAGCCTCTAAAGCCGCTCGAGTTCGCTCTTCTCCTTGAGCGGCCATTTTTCCTAGAAAGTATGCCTTCCAACTACTCTGCCCTTAAACTGGCTCTCTCAACTACTACACGCAGAGACAAAGCAACAGCGCGCGCATTAGATCCCATAGATGAGATGAATATTTACAATTAGTATTAGGGTTAAAATTATATTCGAGTGCTGATTGCCGTGCTATCGTTTGCTAACGAAGCTTTCCCTCAAGTCTAAATATTTTAAGGCAGTTTGTCGTATGCGTATCATGGCTACGCACGCTTATATCGCATTCCGTTTCTCTACCACGGGTGCGCTTTAAAACCACGGCGCTGCAGTTTTTGCTTATCTCTTCTTTCTTCTTCTCCGCCCTTAAACTGGCTCTCTCAACTACTACACGCAGAGACAAAGAAACAGCGCGCGCATTAGATCCCATAGATGAGATGAATATTTACAATTAGTATTAGGGTTATAATTATATTCGAGTGCTGATTGCCGTGCTATCGTTTGCTAACGAAGCTTTCCCTCAAGTCTAAATATTTTAAGGCAGTTTGTCGTGTGCGTATCATGGCTACGCACGCTTATATCGCATTCCGTTTCTCTACCACGGGTGCGCTTTAAAACCACGGCGCTGCAGTTTTTGCTTTTCTCTTCTTTCTTCTTCTCCGCCCTTAAACTGGCTCTCTTAACTGTACTACACGCAGAGACAAACAAACAGCGCGCGAATGCGATCCCATAGATGAGATGAATATATATATATATATATATATATATATATATATAGAAAACTATCAGTCATAGCTCTCGTAGTATAGCCCTCTGGGCCGTTTCCTTTTTTTTTTTTTTTCGAAAGTAGTCCTATTAGGGTTATTATAATTACACGAAGGTACTTCGCCCTCATCAGCAGCAGTCCTTGGTATAGTTATTCTGGCGGCTAGCTTCCCACGCTATGCGTGCCGCCATCGCACCTGGTTAAGCTTTTCCTAGACGCTAGAGCTATGCGTTGTCCGCGCAACCTTGAGCGATCGGAAAGCACGTTTCCCCCTCTTGGCCGGCGGAGAAGGGATGCTTCGTTCCGGCCGCGAAGCTCTCCACATCTCTGTAAGGTGCCTTGTGGATGTCTCGTGCTGAAGATGGCCTCTCGGTGAGCGCATATTTCACCCCTCATCTTTTAAGAGGTTCAATACATACAAGCATTTGTCTAGCAAACCAGATTTTTTTTCAAGGAATTTTCCACGTCTCAGTAATTTCTCTCGTCGTATTCGAGTGCTGATTGCCGTGTTATAGTTTGTTAACGAAGCTTTCCCTCAAGTCTAAATATTTTAGGGCAGTTTTCCTAGCCTCTAAAGCCGCTCGAGTTCGCTCTTCTCCTTGAGCGGCCATTTTTCCTAGAAAGTATGCCTTCCAACTACTCGGAAGAGGAGCTGCTCGGAGGAGGAGCTGTGGCGCTTGAAAGTAGCCTGGGGCCTGACGAACCAACCGACTGAGCTATCTTTCCGGGCAACATCGAAGGGTCACGAGTTCAAATCACCTGTTATGTTCCGTTTTTTTTTTTTCCGCCCCTTTTTCTTTCTTTTTTTTTCTTTCTTTTAATGTCTTTTCCTTTATTTTATCACTGTACGGGAACCCTCCTAAAAAAAAAAAAAATAGATATATATCTTCAAATATGTAAGGCCTCACATGTGCAGGTCATAAATACGAGGTTCTCTAGCCGAGTGCCATCCATGCGGTATAACCGAGCTCAGATTGGTCCACCTTGACTGACCAAGTAGGGCACCACTGTAGGTTAAATGAGGCGTACAACTCCTGCGGGACCCGCCGTGGTTGCTCAGTGGTTATGGTGTTAGACTGCTGAGCACGAGGTCGCGGGATCGGACCCCGACCACGGCGGCCGCATTTCGATGGGGGCGAAATGCGAAAACACCCGTGTACTTAGAATTAAGTGCACGTTAAAGAACCCCAGGTGGTCGAAATTTTCGGAGTCCTCCACTACGGCGTGCATAATCAGAAAGTGGTTTTGTCACGTAAAACCCCATAAATTAATTTTTAATTTAACTCCTACGGGGACGGTAGAGTATCCGTCTCCAGTGCAAGAGGACCGTGATTCAAATCCCGGTGCCGCGCTATTCTCCACCGGAAAATACAAAAAAAAAAAAAACCGTGTGTTGAGAAAATTGCACAAACAGGCCTGGAGTGCGGCCTGATCCCGGTGACCAGAACCGGTAACACACTCTCTCACCAGAGCAGGATTGGCCACCCTGGTGCAGTACTTGGCCACAACCTCCTATATGAATACAACAATCGAACCCCGGCCCTCAGTCCCCAGCAGCCGCGAAGCAACTGACCACGGCGGCGGTCAGATCTGTGACGCTGCAGAGGGTGCTAAGAATACCTGGCTCCGGACAGGCCGCCATTGGAATCTGAACCTGGCAACGTTTAACGTTAGAACGCTATCTAGTGAGGCGAGTCTAGCAGTGTTATTGGAGGAATTAGAGGGTAGTAAATGGGATATAATAGGACTCAGTGAGGTTAGGAGGACAAAAGAAGCATATACAGTGCTAAAAAGCGGGCATGTACTGTGTTACCGGGGCTTAGCGGAGAGACGAGAACTAGGAGTCGGATTCCTGATTAATAAGGAAATAGCTGGTAACATACAGGAATTCTATAGCATTAACGAGAGGGTGGCATGTCTTGTTGTGAAACTTAATAAGAGGTGCAAAATGAAGGTTGTACAGGTCTACGCTCCTACATCTAGTCATGATGACCAGGAAGTCGAAAGCTTTTATGAAGACGTAGAATCGGCGATGGGTAAAGTCAAAACAAAATACACTATACTGATGGGCGACTTCAATGCCAGGGTAGGCAAGAAGCAGGCTGGAGACAAGTCAGTGGGGGAATATGGCATAGGCTCTAGGAATAGCAGAGGAGAATTATTAGTAGAGTTTGCAGAACAGAATAATATGCGTATAATGAATACCTTTTTCCGCAAGCGGGTTAGCCGAAAGTGGACGTGGAGGAGCCCGAATGGTGAGACTAGAAATGAAATCGACTTCATACTCTGCGCGAACCCTGGCATCATTCAAGATGTAGACGTGCTCGGCAAGGTACGCTGCAGTGACCACAGGATGGTAAGAACTCGAATTAGCCTAGACTTGAGGAGGGAACGAAAGAAACTGGTACACAAGAAGCCAATCAATGAGTTAGCGGTAAGAGGGAAACTAGAGGAATTCCGGATCAAACTACAGAACAGGTATTCGGCTTTAACTCAGGAAGAGGACCTTAGTGTTGAAGCAATGAACGACAATCTCATGGGCATCATCAAGGAGTGCGCAATAGAAGTCGGTGGTAACGCCGTTAGACAGGAAACCAGTAAGCTATCGCAGGAGAGGAAAGATCTGATCAAGAAACGCCAATGTATGAAAGCCTCTAATCCTACAGCTAGAATAGAACTGGCAGAACTTTCTAAGTTAATCAACAAGCGTAAGACAGCGGACATCAGGAACTATAATATGGATAGAATTGAACAGGCTCTCAGGAAAGGAGGAAGCCTAAAAACAGTGAAGAAGAAACTAGGAATAGGCAAGAATCAGATGTGTGCGTTAAGAGACAAAGCCGGCAATATCGTTACTAATATGGACGAGATAGTTCAAGTGGCTGAGGAGTTCTATAGAGATTTATACAGTACCAGTGGCACCCACGACGATAGTGGAAGAGAGAATAGCCTAGAGGAATTCGAAATCCCACAGGTAACGCCAGAAGAAGTGAAGAAAGCCTTAGGAGCTATGCAAAGGGGGAAGGCAGCTGGGGAGGATCAGGTAACAGCAGATTTGTTGAAGGATGGTGGTCAGATTGTTCTAGAGAAACTGGCCACCCTGTATACGCAATGCCTCATAACCTCGAGCGTACCGGAATCTTGGAAGAACGCTAACAAAATCCTAATCCATAAGAAAGGGGACGCCAAAGACTTGAAAAATTATAGACCGATCAGCTTACTGTCCGTTGCCTACAAAGTATTTACTAAGGTAATCGCAAATAGAATCAGGAACACCTTAGACTTCTGTCAACCAAAGGACCAGGCAGGATTCCGTAAAGGCTACTCAACAATAGACCATATTCACACTATCAATCAAGTGATAGAGAAATGTGCAGAATATAACCAACCCTTATATATAGCTTTCATTGATTACGAGAAAGCGTTTGATTCAGTCGAAACCTCAGCAGTCATGGAGGCATTACGGAATCAGGGTGTAGATGAGCCATATGTAAAAATAATGGAAGATATCTATAGCGGCTCCACAGCCACCGTAGTCCTCCACAAAGAAAGCAACAAAATCCCTATAAAGAAAGGCGTCAGACAGGGAGATACGATATCTCCAATGCTATTCACAGCATGTTTACAAGAGGTATTCAGAGGCCTGGAGTGGGAAGAATTGGGGATAAAAGTTGATGGAGAATACCTTAGCAACTTGCGATTCGCTGATGATATTGCCTTGCTTAGTAACTCAGGAGACCAATTGCAATGCAAGCTCACTGACCTAGAGAGACAAAGCAGAAGGGTGGGTCTGAAAATTAATCTGCAGAAAACTAAAGTACTGTTTAACAGTCTCGGAAGAGAACAGCAGTTTACGATAGGTAGCGAAACACTGGAAGTGGTAAGGGAATACATCTACTTAGGGCAGGTAGTGACCACGGATCCGGATCATGAGACTGAAATAACCAGAAGAATAAGAATGGGTTGGGGTGCGTTTGGCAGGCATTCTCAAATCATGAACAGTAGGTTGCCACTATCCCTCAAAAGGAAAGTGTACAACAGCTGTGTGTTACCAGTACTCACATATGGGGCAGAAACCTGGAGGCTTACGAAAAGGGTTCTGCTGAAATTGAGAACGACGCAACGAGCTATGGAAAGAAGAATGATGGGTGTAACGTTAAGGGATAAGAAAAGAGCAGATTGGGTGAGGCAACAAACGCGGGTAAACGACATCTTAGTTGAAATCAAGAAAAAGAAATGGGCATGGGCCGGACATGTAATGAGGAGGGAAGATAACCGATGGTCACTAAGAGCTACGGACTGGATTCCAAGAGAAGGGAAGCGTAGCAGGGGGCGGCAGAAAGTTAGGTGGGCAGATGACATTAAGACGTTTGCAGGGACAACATGGCCACAATTAGTACATGACCGGGGCAGTTGGAGAAGTATGGGAGAGGCCTTTGCCCTGCAGTGGGCGTAACTAGGCTGATGATGATGATGATGATGATGAAACAAACAAACAATCAAACAAACAAACAAACAAACAAACAAAAAGAAACAAGAAAAGTCAGACCAACGTTAGGCGCAGTTGGTATTCGGAAAGAGTTCTCAAAATTTGTAGACAGGGTCGTGCATTTTTCGATCCCTTACTTGGTTCACTCGAGGCACAGCGAGAAAAGTGCCTCGCGACGGGCCGCTCGAGGCACTTTGCATTCGCGGGCTTCTCTCACGCTTGGAGAAACAATTTTATGTTGCACGCATTGAGTAACAGAAAGTTGTATCGGGAATTTTTCTTCTTGCTCTGTAATTTCCTCATTGTCGCTTTTAATCTAACTATAATATTTGAGAAGTTGATTATTAATTAAAACTAATTATGTAGTTAGAGCGCAATGCAAACAAGAAGTAATCTGAGTGTCTCCAAGCGATGGCAAACAATATTGCCTTGGTTCTGTCCAGCTACGTGGCATTGGCATATACTTAACGTTTTGCTCAAGTTACGTGGAAAACCCGGTATATATTCAAATAATGAATGATGACCGAGAGGTCTACTGGAGAAGCCGAGTGCTTGGCCCGCCATATGAATCCGGCGAAGCAGGAAGGGAATAAAAAAAACAAAGAAAGATGGCGAAGAAGAAGGTGATTGTTATAAGTAGAGAGCTACGTATACAAATTAACATTGTACAGGTTTCCCCTCGGCACAGGGTTGTTTTATATGTCCACTTTCGCTCATGGCAGAGAGATCCCGCATTCGCAAAAAGGTCCTTACGCAAAAACTGTTCATAAATGTAGGTGGCAGCTAATCCTGATGCCGGTCATAATATTAACAAAGGCGACCGACGAAGGGCAAACAGCATTTACGAATAGAAAGTTTTGTGAATTTGAGCTCACGCTCGTACATAGAAAATTATCGTACAGCCTTCTGTCAAGGGCATTCGTTCCCAAAGCGCCAGTAAGCAGGTACATTGGCCTGAAAAAACTGGTACTCGTAGTATTCATGGTAGTTTTCGAAACGATATATATGTAGTTTTGTCGATTAAAACGTGTTTGTATAGCTATTTGTTGGCTTAGAAGCAGTCTAATATGTTTGTTTTTTCGTGTCATTGTCGTGCTCAAGCTGTTGACGAAAGAACTTATGGACTTTGCTATCTGCTTGCTCCTGTTTCTGTTCATCTTCACTAGTGGAAGCGACTAGAAAGGCAGACAATTTGCCGCTTCCGAAGCTCAGATTAACAAGTGCTCCAACGGGCCATTTGCTTTTACAAAAAGAAATTATTGCTCTTCGTGTCAAGCTTATTGTTATTCTTACCCAAAGAAACAATTGACACTGCCGTTTTCGAAGCTCAGACGAACAAGGGCTCCAACTTCCTTATTTATAAAAAAAAGTGTTTCCTTACTCCTCGCGTAAAGCTCATCATGCTTAACTTATATATCCGAGAGCTAAAAGCATTTCGTCATTTCCGCCCTTAAAAAGCCTGGCTTGAGTGAATTCGCACCAACATTTCCCGTTGCCAGATTTCCGGTGCTGGCGGGAGGAGGCCCGTGAATTGTCACGCTGCCGCCCCCTGAGAGGTACAGTGTGGCGTAAGTCTGCAGCTCTTCGCGATTCTCTCGGATTTAGGAGTCATCGAGTTTATATTTGACCTCTTTTCTTTTTTGTTTCTCTTCCGCTGTCCACTTTCCACCACTTTGCATTTGATGATAACTTTCAGTATCATACGAAACCGACAGCCATACAGTGACACCGAGTAACTTCGTGCGTTAAAAGGAACTAAGGCAATTCGAAACCCAGAGCACGATGTGACGTATTACCAGCGGCGATGGCTCAGACAAAAAGCCCTTAGTGAAGTAGATAGAGTTGATCTGTCTCTTGCTCTCGCAGTCACCAATGAACGCTAATGTTTATTGATGCGTCTAAAAAATGCCGAAGTAGCCCGACAGAATGGTCATGTTAAAGGCGTGCCAGCTTCCCGAAGAAGATATTGCTTGAGGCAACCCAGAGGGTCGGGGCGTGTTTAGTGTGTGCGCGTACGCGCGCACCCTTTCTTAATATCGTCACGTGGAAAGCAAAAGGTCCAATAAACAGTGAGCGAATTCTTGCGGAATCTGAGCTCTCTCTTATTGGCTTGACAACACTTAGTAAGAGAAAGACACGCTAAGGAAAATAAA
The DNA here is from genome assembly GCF_023375885.2 of Dermacentor andersoni. Classification (NCBI taxonomy): domain Eukaryota; kingdom Metazoa; phylum Arthropoda; class Arachnida; order Ixodida; family Ixodidae; genus Dermacentor; species Dermacentor andersoni. Next base: position 97,061,165 of record NC_092815.1, read on the forward strand.
GGAAAAAAAAAACATTCCTGCTAGGAGTTTTATTGCATAAGACCCCGTTTAATTCAATCCTCCCATATATCGCCGGCTCTGGCTTATACTCCCTGACCTAGGGGACAGAGACCACGCAAGGGCCGGAAGCCAAGATTTCAAACCTAAGTAAATACGTCCAAACAACTCAGTATAAGCAACGTCGTAAATTAATCATTAAAGTTGTTCCATCTACTTGCCTTATTTGTGGGCTGGAAAGGCCGGACAGCCTTTTTCCTAAGGAAAGAAAAGTAAAAAAATCTTGCGAGTCGATTCTACCAGCACCCCGGCCAAGTGGAACGTCAGAAGAGGGGCAAATGTGAGAGGTTCCAGAATATATGTGGAAAGTAAAAGTAAATATGCAAAGAAGGATACCAACATCATAAGGAAAACGAAAATGCAAGCAAAAGAAGAAATTTAAAAGTGAAATCTAAGCAAAAATATAGATAAATATGTACCGGTGCTTTGTATAGCTCAGCTTCTAAGTGCAGCTACTCATGCAGTGCCAGCGAGTACTTTTCGCGTCTAGCATTAAGGTGGCGGCTGTCCACAGTTTTGCTATATAGCTGAGTGGTTTCAGATGGAGAAGCCGCCTCGAAATGTGCCGAGATTTTTTTCATCATGTGCAGCTTCACGCGCGGTCCATCGCTGGCGACCGTCAAGCAACTATAGCAATGAAACGCTTGCGACAAAGGCGTCTCTCTGCCTGTCAGCTAGATTTCGAAACGGAAAATTTGGCTACCCGCTGTACCCAAAATAGAGGTAGTTCCTAGTCTGCTAAACCTAATGTATGCCATGCAAATAATGAAAATAACGCGACAGCTTAGAGTGGCAGGCAAAGATGAGTACGCGCGCTCTCCTTGAAACTGCTCGAAAATATTACGACACGCGCGCTAAAAAAAAAAAAAGAAAGAAACTTTGCGTGACAAACCTTATGCTTCATTCTTGCGGCCCATGCTTTCAGGCACAAGGAACTACCACTGTATAAACGCTGCTCTTAGGACAACGTCCGCGAAAATAAAGAAAAGGTCGACAGAGTGGCGAGTTGCAAGAGCGCATTGTGCGTCTATATGGACAACTTCTTTCCGTCTTTACATCCCCTTTCCATTCCCCTAGTGCAGTGTAGCAAACCGGAGGCTTTAACTTTGGTTAATCTCCTTGCCTTTCTCTCAATTGCATCTCTCTCTCTGTCACTATCTCTTATCGGTATCGGACCACTTATCGGTATCGCAAACTATCGTGCAACCATTTCAAGTTAACATAGGCTCAAAAATGCTGTCTGGAACTAAGTCGGCGGCCCGTCTGGCATGTTTGGCTATGTTCTAAATGTTAGAGAGAGAGAGAGAGAGAGAGAGAGAGAAGTGGTTCTTGTGGGGAAGGAGGAAAAGCTAGCACTATCTTCTGCAACCCCTGAGGGAGCATGGCTCAGCGCCAGCAGGGTGGGGGAGATGGGATTAAAAGAGAGAGACGGTAGGAGGGAGAAAGGTAGAACCTGCCTAAGTGTCGTCGAGTACCTCGTCTCGTCGGGGCTCTCGGCGGGACTATAGGAAATTTCTACAAAGACGGATAGCCTAACGGCCATCCCACCACCTCGGCCTTCCTGATCCGCCACTACTTCGCTCGTGTTGGGCCACCGCCTTTACGGTCTACCCCCAGCCTACTCCTCCGGTCGAACCCACGTTAAAGACCCACCGTGGTTGCTCAGTGGCTATGGTATTGGGCTGCTGAGCACGAGGTCGCAGGATCGAATCCCGGCCACGGCGGCCGCATTTCGATGGAGGTGAAATGTGAAAACACCCGTGTTCTTAGATTTGGGTGCACGTTAAAGAACCCCAGGTGGTCGAAATTTCCGGAGTCATTTACTACGGCGTGCCTCTTAATCAGAATGTGGTTTTGGCACATAAAACCTCATAATTTAATTTTTTTAAATGTTAAAGTAGCACCACTGGCAACGAGACAGCGCCTAGTTCCGCGTTGAGAGCAACCATTACTTCACTCGTGGAATCTCTGTGTACAGCTTTTCAGTACGCTAATTATGTGATCATCCAATTATTGGTACTGCATGGCAGACGGCAATAAAGAATTATGCCAAAGGTCGAATTTCCAAGGAAGCCTTGTCCATTCTGGCCAAAGCGGGCAGATCCAAAACCGCGAGCTCGAGGATCATATGGTTCCCCGCGCACGTCACCACGGAAGGCGACGCGCTCCCGAACCTAAACGAGACGGCGCACCGGACGGCGCGAGACATGACCCGCCGCGCCGAACAGGGCAACGCCTCTCGCACGATAGCGAACGCTTCTCGAGCAGAACGGGACAGGCTCACCAGATACAACGACATCACCAGTGCATATTTGAACGCCAGAAGGATATACCCACCGCCGAGTCCCAAATTGAACAGGAGGCAGGCCGTAGCCTGGCGACAACTACAGACAAACACGTTCCCTAATCTATTCCGTCTCAAACGTATCTTCCCAGATAAGCATCAGGACGACACGTGCAAATTGTGCCAGGAAGGACCAGCAACACTCAAACACATGCTGTGGGAGTGCAATGTAGTTATAGAAGGGATGGCAGTTACTCCGGAGACCCTGTCGTCGAGGTGGGCCGCCGCTCTGCGCAGCTCACACCTCGGAATTCAGATGTGGGCAGTCCAGCAAGCCCGTGAAGCGGCGTTGAGGCAGGGCCTTGACGTTCCTCCGTGGGAGACCTGAGCGCGGGTCGCGTTAAACCTTGCCGGACATACAAGAAAGTTGTATCCATCCATCCATCCATCCATGGCAGACGGTCTCCAAGCACAAGTACACAAAATTAGGGGCCTCGTATAGGCAGGGCTGAGGGACGCGTCTGCGTAGGACTCACGAAAATTTCGTTGACCATCTCTCATACATTGCAACTTTCATTTACTGCTACGCCTTCTCGAACGTACCACGAAGGTGCGACAGGAGAAACGGGCTGTAATTACAACAATCATTTTGAGAATACTTTCTTGAGACCAATTGCGCAGGTAACTTTAGTTGTTTCGCAGTGGAAGTACTGCAGCACGTCTGGCTTTCGGGGTCAGGACGTTTACAAATTCCGTCACATTGTCCACTTCGCCATCTTGCCTGTTTGGTTCAGGGGTCCGTTAATTGACTTCTCTGATTGGCTAAAAATTCCACCATTGCGGAACTTGACAGTGTCGTGGCATTTGATGGTGTGAGGAATAGTACCCTTGGTTTCTATTTGTAATGAGGGTGATGATTACTGGCGGTCAGTGCGGAATTCTCCGGAGACCGTAATTACAGCAGATTCTCTTCGATGACCATTGCCGTGTGTTGAGGAGAGGCCAGCCTTCACAAAAAAAATTATTTGGAGAGTGCATATGAAGTACGTAGGAGTTCTCATGTAGAAGTTGTATAGTGCACACACATATCTTGTCCTCCTGCGAGGACCCTACGCTTTCTTGGGGTGTAATAATAAAATTTTTTCTGCAGAAAAGCGGAGGGAATATTTCGAGGCCAATTAGGCTTAAGGAGATAGACTTCATAACGTCTTATGTCTCTGAGAAGCGCTACCTTTCCTAGCAAAAGGAAACCTTTACAAGCAAGCGAAGCTGCACACTGGAGTATAGACAATCCGTCGACTTGTCTACACAATTTTTTTTTATAAGATGAGAACTCTCATTGTTCGGCATAGAGCAAGCATATTGCTGGTTATATACTCACATGCACCGCTGAAACAAGCGTTTATAACGTAATTAAAAGTGTTAGAAGAGAGAGTTACGACTTTATCCCCATGAAATTTAAATGGCAGATGCGAAGTAGCATTTCATGATTTTTTTTTATGTCACAGTGAAGTACCTAAAGAAAGCTCAGTTAGTTGCAGGTTGGCTGCCACATCTTTCTCACGTGTTCTGTGTTCTTCAAAGGTGTTCCTTTATCTCTCCCACAGAGATGAAAACTAACCCGATAACAATGCACTCGTTGCTTTGATTGAAGCACACCTGACAATTAAGGTTTGCTAATTTGTCTGAAATGAATTTTTAAAAAAAAGGCGTGAACATGAAATACACATTATATATTTTTTAACTCATTATAATAGTACGCATGGCACTACTCCATCCTCAGAAACCGACTACACAGCGACCCAGCTCCGAATAACTACGTGTAAGAGGCGTTCGTTCATGTTCGCATTTCAATTTACGATGGCGATACTTGCAATCATTCTCTGTACGTGTGTGTAAAAGCAGTCATTTGTATGAAAAGTGGTCGTAAACTGCAGCTGCTGTGTAAAGAGTCAGCCGCCCCACCATGCTACTGATCTCAGTAGTTCTTTTTATAGCTACTTCTTCCTTGAATATTTTGTTCAAGGAGAATAAACTCAGTCAAGACCATTACACAAACAATGCTTGCCATTGAATTGCACCTCAACAGACATCCTGTTGAACGTAAAAAGAAGTCAATTCTTCAAGGTGTGCGTGCGCGCGCACGCGCGCGCGCGTGTGTGCGTGTCCGTGTGCGTGTGTGTGTGTGTGTGTGTGTGTGTGCGTACGTGCGTGTGCGTGTGTGTGTGTGTGTGTGTGTTTGTGACCCGCGGCGAACTGCACCTCCGCCGCGGGTAGGTCCCTCATTGCACGAATATTCACTAAATCTTCGGGATTTTTTCTACACGCGGTCACAATAGTGGGGAAATCAGCCCTTAACAGCTTCGCCGTAATAAAAAGTCATTAAAAAAGATAGGCAGAATTTGCCACTTCCCAGTATGGTCCAACACACACGCCAGTATGGTCCAACACACACAGAAACGTTTTCATATCGCGGTGCGCCGAACATTCCATAAGCCGTCGTTAGACAGGCTTACTACTGCGTCGCATTTGCCGGGGACAGAGAACAAGGGTCTTAGCTGATAAGGGGTAAAAAGAGAAATCGTCCACATAGCGGCCACCAAACAACATACGACCAGGGATCACTGTGTGGCCAGCGCCGCGGCAGCCAACGCCATCGTATTCCACGAAAGTCGGTGAAGTGGGCAGATATCGAGCGGCACGGTTATAGCTGCGCTGCAAGAGTCACGACACGCGGCTCGCGCTAGTGCAAGGATGACCAGACCGATGGAGTGCCGACAAAATAAAAAAAAAAGTAGAAGACGTCGGAAATACAGGATGGATAAGAAATAGGATTTTCGGCCGGCGGAATATGTGCGCAGTCAATAAAAGGCGACCCACCGAGAGTTCCATTAACAAAAAAAGGCAAAGGGGAAAAAAGATAGATACGAACCTCGGGCGAGACTTCTGAGGACTCAATATAATTTTTTTTTTGGCGACATAGAAGAACGTGGCCGGGGAAGATCCAGTAAGCTGTCTCTGCCGCAGGCGACAAAGGAGTTCCTCCTGAAGAGTAAGTAAAGGTGTTTCTTCCCGTTTTCTGGTGGAGCTTGCGCATTGATCGCTTCTATCCCGAGATTATATCCGGTCTTCCTAAATATGAATGGGCGCCATGTTTTTTCGATGATATGCTCTGTCCACCGTGCCTTTCGTCTACGCCAAGGATTTTTACTGGGAGCGTGGTCGCGGTGGTGGAGGAGGGGGGGCACACGACAAGCTATATAGACTGTTTTGGAAGGCCAGACTAATTGACTCAACTAAATTCTGCGCCGCCTTTCTTGTTTTGACTCCTGCTGTCGGCAGGGGTATGATCCCATGAGGTTGTGGAACTGGCAATACATATATTGAAATCAGCAACGTATTTCACCAACAACAGAAACGTCTATTCAAACAATCACAAGAAATGATCAAAAGTGTGACCTATAAAGAAATTAAATAACCTTTTCACAGAAAACAACATGCCTGTAATTGTGGCTCCTTCCACAGCAACAACCTTTAAGTCGTTGTTGTTGTTCATCAGTAGCTTACGTTCATCAGTAGTTTATGTATTAGACACCCCTCATCGGGCGGGTCAAATGGCCGTAGATGGCGGACCGTACTTTGCCCAGGTCTGGTCCACGCGACCGCTATGTATGTGTAGCCTGAGGTCCGTTCTGAAGTAACAAACAGTTCCGAGGGGCAACTAGTACTAGCTCGCACAATAATTGGCTGGTTGGTTGGTTGTACTGTGAATACGCCGAATATTCACTATTATTAATTCAGTCACTAACATTAATTCATTATTAATATTCACGTGTATCGGAAATTATTATAGAAGGTTACTAGTTATATCCAGAAAAAACCTAACAAACGTTTTGAAAAATAAACAGAAAAATAAAGGTGTAATGAAAAAAACTAAGGAATCAGTTCTTTACGAAGTGACTCAACTCAAGCACCAGCTGGATGTATAACTTTAGAAAAGCACCGAAACACTAATTCATCGACTGCGCCTTGGGCAAGCATACACCAAACATTCCCTATATTGCATAAAACGGGCTCCTTCCCCGGCTTGCTCCTCTGGCCACGATGATGGGGACGTTCGCCATCTACTCCTCGAATGCCCCATATACGTGACGCAAAGACGGCAGCTAGAACAACAGCTACACTCCATTGATCCTCACCGGCCTTTTTCACTCGCAAAATTGCTGGGCTCACGGCTATCGAAAATTACACAGCGAAAAGCATTGAACGCACTTGAGCATTTTTACGAAGAAACAGGCATCCTTAACAAGTACAAGATACTGCAGTGAATAATCACACGATATCACTATAACTTGCTCCTGTTATTTGTAAATATTAGTGCATGTATATTACGTGTTAAACTTCTTGTATTTTCTGCGGACATTATTTCAACTCAGTGTAATTCCTCATCTGTTTATATATTCATAATATGGGCGTTTGTGTGTCATCGTGACTGCTTACAAACTCATTGTGGTGCAACTTGCATTTGACTTTCGAATTGTTATGTTCACGTATAGGATTGTGTACTGTAGAATTCTGGACCCTATGACGTGATTTCTCCTCATTTTCCTACATATCTTTCTTTATATTGTTGTTTCCGCTATGAGAAAAGGAGTAGCCATCACCATTATAAGGCGACTACGTCTCTCTCTTTTATTTTCATTTCAATAAAGAAAGAAAGCAGCCTGACTTTTATTTGTGTATTTAGTACTTATTTACCCATTTATTTATTTATAAATTTATTTGTTTCTTTTTTATATATTTCCGTCTTGTTGTCCTACAAAAAGAGGCGTTACAAAAAGGTAAAAATTGTTTCTAGCTACACAATCTTAGCTAAAAGTAAATACGGCTCAGAAAAGAAATCGCCGGCAAACGTTTTCAGAATTTAGCAAGAAAAGCGTTTTGAACAAAACCGAATCCCTGAACGGCTGAGCGCACATTCCTATTATAAAGTAAGATAGAGGAGGCTCCGAAAAAGAGCATATATGAACGGAAAGAGTGAATTCAATCCGCTCAAATGGTGCTTCGAAAACGGCGGCTCGATGGGAATACGTAAGTTCCCGTCTTATCATCACCACATCATGGACACCGAGGGGAGCATGCTTGACCGGCTCTACAAAGACGCAGGAACCCCGACAACGGAACTGATGAGAATAACTTCAATTATGCAATGCGGCAAAAATTTGTCCTCAAAGTTACCACGAGCTGCAGGTTTATGTTGTATACATGGGTTCAACGATTTTAGCATAATCGCAGACCTCTTAGCACTTATGACGCATCAAAGTGTTGAGTGAACACGGCCATCAAAGGGCATAATGATACAACCATAATTTTCTACATCGTCACCTTTTATTGCATTCTGTCTTTTAGCTTTCTAACACCATTATTTATGCGATGCGCATAATGTCTGCTGCATTCAAGTACGAGGCCGTCAATCATTCATGAATATGCAAATAACGCACCTGGTGCTCAGTGCGACGAAGCCACAAGGTGGGTGACCGCAACGACGGTCTACAGATTGCGGGGCAAAAAAAAAATGTTTTTTTGTCTCGGTATGAAGTACACGGAAACATCTTTGGCAGAAAAGGATGTAACTGCGTATTTAAAGCAAAAACAAAGAAAAAAAAAACGAATAGCATATTGAAGAACGGAACACATTCGCAGAACGTACCGAGGCGGTGTGCATACATAACGCATAATGCATTGTGCACACCACTATAGCTTGCTGGGGGCGACATATAAATTCTTTTTTCGTGTCCTGCCCACTAAGGAAAAAGGTCACCGAACACTGGCTTACGTCCTCTTTCTTTTACTTTTAAGCTCGCCTTTCAAAGGGCACAGTACGGCTGCAAAATTCGCAGAATGCCAAGATTTTAGGTATGCAAATAGGGGTGCAGACCAAATACTGCTAGACGAGGCACACTGTTACAGGCAGTCAGAAAAGACGGCAGGCTCCGGCGATTCTTTCTGTTCGGAACGCATTTACTGCGACAGCAGCATTCTCTCATTGTGTAGACCGCCATGTCATTTTCGTTTGCCTAATTTTTTTTTTCTCGATTAGTTTCGTTCACCCGCTACGGGAAACTGGGCGAGAACCTTTCTTCTAAAATGCAGTTTCATTTGCTCGATTACTACACGACCAAAGCGAAGTACGACGACACATTTTTCCGAGGCAAGGTCATTGGCCTTGGCCTCACCTTGTTGTTCGGAGAGGACGACTCGAATACGAAGACGCCGTGTTCGCCTCTAACCTCGTGTAACACTTCTAACCTGCTCGTGAGAGCAATGGGTGGGAGCTAAAGTGTATGGAGGAGGAATCATGGAGAGGGCTCGACAGGCACTGAGAGCGGCTACCTGATCGAGCTGTGTAAGGGAGACCACATAGCCCGCATTGGTTTTTTGGAGAATGTGCTTTTTCAATCCTGAAAAAGGACTGAATATCCGGGTAACAGCCGGGAAGTTGCTCGTTGAGACAAGATTAGCAGTGCCCGTGTTTGTGCCGAGCAGTGACAGACACTAGGTGTTTACTTTTTGCCATCAGCTTCTGTTGACGAATAGCCACTATTAAGAAAGAAAACACGCATAGATGCTATACCATGACTTGGCACTAAAAGAAATAAATGCGAATTGACTTTGTACGCGAAGTTATTCGTCCATTAAATGATCTTTCTGAGCCTTGAGTTGCAGTATATGCTGTGCACTTGAGTAAAACTGTAACAAAGATGCCGCACTAAAGATCAAAATTACAAACACGCCTAATTAAATGAAAATGCCGAGGCAGATTGTTCTTGTTAGTATGACAATTAACACGGCAAGCTGGGCGAGTTGGTGATTGAACATGTTCCGAGCTGCGCTGCCCACCCTTAGGAACATGTAGCAAGACAAACAATGCATTTAGAAATGCGCTTTCCTGTCAATTAGTCGGCGGTTCGCAATTTTGTAAGAAAACTAACTATTGTCGCTTCATTTAACCTGTCAGCATCCAGGAGTACCTACTCTGCCACTTTGGCTTAGCCAGCAGTAATTTCGGCGTTACGTTATGCATGCATTTTGCCACTATCGAAAATTGAAACATGAAATGATTAAAAAAAGAACCATAAGTCTCATGCAAATGGGCGTTAGCTGACCTCACAACAGCGACTAAATCAATGGGACAATGTCAGTGAGGACAACATCGTTATGATGCTGTGATGACAGATTTGGACGTGAAACTATATGGCACACACGATGCATACCCGAAATAGTCTGGTTGCGGACAACTAGATGCTCTATTTTTTTCTGGAGTCTCTTTTTGCCAAGGAAACGTGCACGATGATAACAAATATGATGATGGCATTTGTGATAGATATCACGAAAGTTTACGCATGTACTGTGAAGATATTTCCCCGTAAAACACACGCCCATTGCACTTCTGTACATCGAAGCTCCCACACTTCTCGCAGTAAAACATTAGAACAAACACAATAAAAGCCTGAAATCTATCGCACAATGCTCGAAACATTGCGAAGCGAAGTTGTCGGGAATAGGCTGGCGAAAAGCGATATTTAAGACCTTTGATCTACGATCTATTTGGCCACATAGCGATTACACAGGGGAACTCGCACCACGTGATCCACGCGGCCGTGAAATGCACTGCTTCGGAGAATGGCCCACTTTTCATATCGCTTTCCAGTGTCAACAGTTTATTATTTCGCTACATGTTCCAGGACCTATATAATTTACTCGGCAAGAAGTTGAAGCAAACCCTGAGGAACGAAAACACTGAATGCTTCGCTTTAGTAAAGGAACCCTGTGCTTTGAGTCAGGATATTAGGGTAGAGTTTTTTGTTTCACCGCGTCATTCCGCAGAGAACAAAGACAGCCACCGACACATCTAAAGGGGTACTACAGATCAAGCTACATATAAGCCGATTCATTATATGAGTGCTGTCCTCTGTGAACGAGCCGAGCTATTCGGCAAGGTGGCAGTGGCTGCACTTTAAAGATACGCTCATCATTTTAGCCACATTCTGAATAGCCGGTCACTTGAATGTGGTCAGACGTGCCGAGATCGAGCGCTGCGCGGCCATCTGAGACAGAGCTAATCGATTCGCCAGATTAAAGCCACACCTCTATGCTTCCGACGGCGTGCACAGCATAAGCTGTGAGGCAGCATCTTATCGACTTAGCGTCGTTCAATACCTGGCTGCTCTGACGTCTAAGTGGACGAGCTATATAGGGGTATTACACTCCTCGCATCTTGGTTTGCCGTAGCTTCCAATCACCTGAAAGGCCGCCACTCGTTATCGCAGCTATGTATGTGAGATAGAGACGCAGTTTTGTCTATATTTGTTTTGTTATTGCTGAACATTTATGAATAATGCAGCTGGTTTTGTATAAAATAACTGCTTCAGGCTTGTACACAAGCAGGTGCGTCCAAAAATTGCGCGGACAAACGTAAAGCTTTAAATGCACCACCCTTTGTAATATATAGGCGTGAAAATTTATACTTGTAATCGAGGAGGGATGGGGGAGGCTCAACGTCTACGCCACGCATAAAATTGTTCGACGAAGTTTCGTATGCAACCCTATAGGAAAAGAACCGTAAACTCCATCTCATATAATCCTATACTGATCATAGGCCGTTTCAAGCGAACCCATATGGTCTTCTATTATCATATGTGTTTACACGTAAACATAAAAGTTTTCATACAGGATCCTATAGGATCATATACGATTATGGCTACAGGGCATGGTTACATAATACAGGGAACGGAAAAATTAGATTTTGTTTGTTCTTCTGGAAAGTTACATGTGCAAGTCATACAAGTCACTGGTCAAAAATGCAAATGGTGCACACTTTCATGTGGCTCCTGCTTTTAGCTTCTTCTCGTTTTGCTTATCATCTTGAATTTCCATCTCCCGCATTCCCCGTGCTTTGACATGCTTGTACATGTAGCATACATTGAGGGCCCGTAGGCTGATGTTATATAAAAAATAATATCTAAATCCACCCCCATCGAATAACATCATCCTTATCTTCCTTTTTGAACAAACACTGAATGCTAACTGAACAACCTTAGCACAGCTTCATGGTGGCCTTATTATCTATACTAAAAGCAAATAACGCTGATCCTTGCTACCAGAGTCACGTGAATTTCATTAAAGAATGCCGAACTGTGTTCCTACAACCTATTGCAGCAACACTCTGTCATACAAAACTTATTGTTGGCTCCTTATGAAGGAGGAAACAGCAAATTTCAATTCACAACCTTCGTTAGTTTCCTTAATCGACATATACCTATAAAGCGTGACGTTCTAAGACTAAGTGTGAGCATCGGGTGAAAGAAGCGCATATATTCTTTGCTGCGATAAAGGAATCGTAGAATGGCAAATGGAAAATACAGGCTGACGTCAGCACATTGTATAGGGACATGCTAACGTCCTACTCCGGTATCCAACCTATCGTGAACACGCCTGTGGATGACAGATCCGGAAAAGAGGTCCGGAATCGGCGTTCTTATTGTCCAAGACGCACAAAAGAGACTCGCTTTGCAGTCGTTATCATGAAATCAGATATACAGGATCAGGGACCCTTCTGAAACGGGGCTCGTCTTAACGCCACTGGCAATTGCTCTTTTGTGGGACATTGTATACAGATGAAGCGGGAGTCTGCTGTCACTCGCATCCATAGAAGATGTCCACTTTGTGTCTTTTGTATGCGTGCGTGCTCGTGTATGGGTGTGTGTGCTTGCGTGTGCGTCTATTCATGTGCGTGTGTCTGTGTGTTTGCCCATATTGAATACGTAAGAGTGCGTGGATGTATATGTGTATATGTGTATGTCCTTGGGTGTGTTTGTCTATTGCCCATAAGTAGGCTTGTTGCCACCACAACACTTTCTCTATTGAATCGCTCGAGTGTATTGACGGCAAGAGCGCCATGGGACGGTGATCGGGGGTGCTGCTGAGTACATTTACATATGGAGCCACGCCGTTGAATCCGCCACCTTATTTTGCCGGCTTATATTGGCCCATAAGGCACTAACGTCCTCTGTGGCAAGAAAAAAAAAAACAAGCACGGCTGAATTCTTCATTTGGCCAACAATAGAAACGATAAAAGGGTGCTATAACAAAGCTAAAATAACAATGAATAAGCACCCCGGCAATGAAGCATTGTTTTGAGCTGAAAATTTCCAGATCGCGCTCTTATCTGTCTGCAGACGACAAACACCGGCCCTGGCTACGCCCCTGGATTGGGAGATGAGGCGTGAAAACATGTTACAAATTATCGATCACGGTGGCACCACCCTTGCAACTTCGAGCCAACTTTTTCATATGTGGCTTTCGTCATCACCCGTGTCTAGTGATGCAATGAATGCGCACTGTTTGTATAAGGGAAAGCCTAATATCTCTTTCCCCGAAAACAACGCTCCCAACTGCAGGGACGGACGATGTCCGAACAAGTGCAAAGTAGAATCCACGCACTGCGCAACCAACGTGTTTCTTGTCAATACGAGAATGCGCATTGAGTGTAACGACCTTTTCGAGGAAATAAAACACGAAAGTTGCGACAGGAGCACTTGAAAGATGTAGTCTGGTCTCACAAAACACTTTGCAGATCTAGTTTAAATCTGCGCTTGAACTACCCGCTGCTATAAGGCCTCAGGCGTCGAGCGTTCTTTAAGCTTATAGAAACGGGTCACTTCGGCGTTCCAAGAAATGAAGGCGTCTTCGTGTTTGCTGGGAGCACAGACGTTTGGTGCAACACCGCGAGCATTTGTGCTCGCGTATCGTTCGCTTTGGAGCGGCACAGAACAGTGTTGCGCCATGAACTCGAACGCGGTCGTTGTGGGGAATCGGGTTGTTAGCTAGCGACATCCCCGCTTGGCGTATCTTGAGCTTTACTAAATTATTAGTACCCACCACGATGCTTAACGAGGAGCTGCAACAGATACTAGTGTGCGATCAATAAGTGAACTGAGCAGAGTCATTTCGGAAAAGTGTCCACTGTTCAAGACCGGCTGAACAAGGTCATTTCCACGCTTTGTCAGGGGTGCGAGCGATGCTCCGATTAAACCACTGATGAAGGGCGGAAAGACATAGCAATTAGAATAGAATTCTTACTCGACTCCGGCCCAGTAGAACGAGCGCCGGCATTGAACCACCGAAGTCACTTTCACCTTTGACCTCGGTACATCAAAACTGCTGGGCTAGAGTGCCAAAATGCCCGACGAAATCCTTTGGCATTCCAGTTACTTGTTCAAGAAACTGCTGTTTTATTCATTGAAAAACGAAAGAAACTGGAACCCCAAGGCATTTCGACGGACACATTGAAAATTAAAAATCTCGGAACTGGCGCTGTCCACAATGTTTGTTCCAAGTGCATACGCAGTGCGAGCTCAGCGGCTATAATTCGTAAATTGAAATATGTGGCGTAAAGCGAATAATTAAAAAGATAATTAGCGTAATTAAGTTTATTATTCAAATGAACATTTTGATTTCTCGTAGAAGTAATGGCCGCCTCATCGAGTAACTTAGAACAAGGGTATGAGTTGTGCTATCTGCCATAGGCAATCTTTAAAAATAATTGGTGCAACTAAAAAGAAAAATACGCTCTATATACCTTGCGATTTGAATTCACCGATGTGCAATAAAACAGCAGTTCTCCAACATCTCTATGTTTGTAGATGCCGTGCTACAAGGTGTTCTAAAACAAGTCTATGAAATTTGCAAAGCCCGTGCAGCATTTCAATCAACAGAGTAGCTTGTGGTCAGAATAATTTGCACAGAAATTCCTGCACCCCCCCCCCCCCCCGATCGTTCCCGTAGACTCTCGTACTTCAAACTTTGAATACAATTTGGAACAGATTTCTGACCACAATACATTGCTCCTCTCATGTGTGGTGAGCTGCTAGTCATATACACACACACATATATATATATATATATATATATATATATATATATACACATTTCTACACACACATTTCTAACCATATACACACACACACATATATATATATATATATATATATATATATATATATATATATATATATATATATATATATATATATATATATATATATATATATATATATATATATATATAGTTTTACAGCGAAGCTTTTTACGGCTAGGATTCCTTGCACGTTTCGAGGCCAACAAATGTGTGTGCGCATGAGCTATCATCATCAGTAATGGCTCATGCCACTGCTCGTGCGTTCGTCTTCGTCGCCACCTTCCATAGCTGGCTCCGATGCCCCTCATCATGCCAGCGTTCCCATGCCACCCCCCCCCCCCCCCCCCCCCCTCCGCTCTGTCAAGGCGCTGACGGCACTGGCCCACTCCAATCGGCGCGATATTTTCGGTCTCCAATTCTTTGCCTCAACATATCGCTAAACGAAACCACGAATGTATATAACAAATGTATAACATGAATCAACGCGGATGTATAAAGAATTAATGTGTGTGCGTACCTTTCGTCACCATGGCCACCGATCAAGGCAATAAATGTGTTCCTACCTTTGTTCGAAATTCTGTGTCACTTCTTTGTCGCGTGCTGCACAGCTTTGGTGGTCACCCACCTTCACATAGTGGAATGGCTCATGATTTTTTTAGCCAGGATATGTCCGGTTTGTTTTGAGTTCGTTTCCAAAACGCATTGCCAAGGCGTGCCCTGAAAAACGACGCCTGTTTCCGGATCGCGTTTGTTTGGGTTCGCGGTTGTCGTTGTCCCTAATTCCTGGACTTTATTATTTGTGTCACTTGAACTGCTGTCTTACACCGACTGTTGAAACCATAACCAACGAAAGATCAGCAACAATGGTGTTTCACTACGAAAAACCAGAAAAAAATATAACTTTGATGACGGTGTCATAAATAGGCTTGATATAGCCCCCGGAATGTCTAGAGAAAGTGCGTCGTGTCCAGATCTCGGGTAACGATATCGCAGAGTGAGCATGAATGTCCATAGGTTTCTACACTAATGCATCCGCGACATTGATCTCTTCGCGACATACCCATCTCTCGACATATGAGAGCTTGGTACAGTGTTGTAACTAGATATATATGTTCAAATGGTGATGCACAGGAAAAGTGAGTTGGCTATCTATATATGACTCATCGCGCGTTTTAGCGAGATGGCAGGGTGTATTTAAACGAGGAGGGGGGCATGCGGTTTGTTACCAGATGTGCATATAACTCACAAATTTTCTTCGCCTAGGGGCAATCTTCACACAGAAGTCATACTGGTCTGCGCAAAATTTAACGCAAGAACGTAGGAAGAGACACGGACCAGCGCTAACTTTCAACCAACTTTATTCCTCGTCACCCGTCAATATACGCGCTTAATCGCACATGTGCGAGACCACGTGACTACAATGTCAAGAACACATGTTATAGCAAGCCTGGCACAAGAAAAAGAAACACACTTCTCACTATCCATTAGCGAAATTAATGTGTGACTTTCGCATTCTTTCCCTTTACCGATATGTAGAAAGCTTCCGAATTTCCGAGAAATCGAGACTTCGGCTAAAATTCAAGATAACACTGCCCGGGAGATGATGGAAGCATTCTATGTATCTCTAAGAGGGAAAGGATGCATAATTGACACAGAAATTTCGCTAATGGATAGTGAAAAGTGTTTTCGCGCGCCTTGCTATAATCTGTGTTGGTTACAATGTGATCACATGGTTTCGTGCATGTGGGATTAAGTGCATATGTTGATGAACGGTGAGAAATAAAGTGAGACGAAAGTCCATTTCTAACAGCGCCAAGAGAGAGAGAGAGAGAGAGGGAGAGATGAAGAGGAAAGGCAGGGAGGTTAACCAGATGTTACTCTCCGGTGTGCTATCCTAAACTGGGGTTGAGAGATAGGGGCTAGACAGAGGGCAGAGAAGACACAGTTTAAAAAATGCACACACAGAGACACACACATGAAGGGCGTTCAAGAGAGAGAGCTAAAGCCTTGAATGTTAACCGCTGTAGGGGGGGGGGGTGATATGTCCGGAGACCTGGCACCGTTCTCCATAGTTGCGATAAAGGATTGCGTGGATCTAGCGACTCACAGAAAGCATTCTAACGTTGCGATTAGAACTTGTCTAACCGGCGCTGCATCTTCTTTTGCGTGCGTCTAGCGATTCGTACATCGTCCATTGCCTTGATACGTCGGTACCTTAGTTCAGCACGTTGTTCGATTGCTCGAAGTCGTTCTAGTTACACATCAAATTCCGTTAGTTTCGAAGAGCATGTGGCAGTACGCATAGCGTCTTATACCGCGCTCTTGAGTGCCTCTTCGAAGTAGAAAAATGAATTGGCTTAGCAGTGTTCCATGACAGACTGAAATTTCGTCCGGTCGACTCTTTGGATCCTGTATTTTGTAAGGAGACAATCCTCTGATCTTGATGCACGTGGCGATATGGTCGCTTCCGTGCGTCTATATCTTGGCAAACCACCCAGAACGTCTGACAAGGCTTCATGAGACAAAAGCCAAGTCAAGAGAGCTGCTGTATGTGGAGACACATAGAAACGTAGGACTTCCATGATTCAACAGCCAAAGTTTATTACTGCAGGCGAAAGATACCAGAGCTATGCCTCTCGCGTTGATCTTCAAGCTTCCCCGGGGTGTATGATGGGCGTTCAAGTCTCCAATAATGACTCACGGATCTGGAGTTGAGGACAGGATGTCTCGTATTCTTTTGTGACCGAATAGACTGGACGTAGATAGGGCGGCGCCCACAACAGTAAAGTAAAAATTCTTTTTTTTACTGTTGTTCATATATATTGATTATCGTCAATAGGTCACACCGTGACCTCACACAAGTGAGGTCACGGTGAATAAACACGATAACCTCACTGCTTTCACCAACGATTGACAACATAAAAAAGCGATTCATATCCAGCAAGCCTGATCGTGTTTGATAAGTTCGGCTCGCAATTGGCGGTAATGGGAAACATATTGGCATACACGAAGCGACGGAAATCAGAAATGCGCGCTCAGAGTTCGTGGGCGTTCCACTGAAATATAGCTGCTTTTCGGACCTCATCCTTGAAGGACAGTGGCTGGGGAGCCATGATCTACTTAAGGGTTGCCAGCACAGGACCCAGAGCGTCCCGTACTTGAAGCGCATTTCTGGTAGACGATGTGTGCATGTTGTTAGGCAACACGCGAATGGCATTGATTAAAGGCCTAAGAAGAGCTATCACTGGCTCATCTGTTTACCGCAACTCCTCGGATGCAGCACCTTGCTGTATTGGGGGCGGCTTCTGCTGTGGCTCTTCTGCCGGTCGTGTGCGTAAGTAGCGGCCATTCCGTCGTAGAGAGAGAGCAGACAGTTTTCTCCCTTCCAACATCGGTGTTAGGGGTGCTCGAAACTTCCGCTGACGGCGCTGCTTGACGAGTCGACTTTTCTTGAAAAGTTGATATTTTCCGTGGTGAGGACCTTCGGTGGTGTTGTCGTCTTCGGCGGACTTTCTCAGCGGCCTCTTTGTGGGCAGAGCTGTCTCTCACCATTTGTTTGAGAATGGATATCTCTTTCTTGATTTGAGGATACCCTTTGGAAGAGGCGCCGTGATGCCCTTGACAGTTAGGACACTTCAACGTGGTTGCGCTGCAATTGTCTTCTGAGTCGGATTCGGCGCGTCAAGGGCACACTGCGGAATTTCTGCAAACACCCTTCACACGGCCAATCTTCTGACAATTGAAGCATTGCATTGGTCTTGGAATAAATGGTCGAACCTGGTGGCGAAAGTGGCCAAGCTTCACGTGGCCGGTTTCCAGCCAGGGGCTCCTCTACAGAAGCTGCTGCAGGTCTGTATTCAGCTATGACACAGGGCATAACGTGCCGTTATCTCAAATAGTGTCGCGCAAATGTACGAGTTGGAAGCCGCATGCACGCGAACTCCTCTTTCTGCATCCGTTGAAGGGTGAAAGAAGACTGTTTAAATACATAAAGAAGGTGAATTAAAATGGTAGGACGCTGGCGAGATGCACAGTGATGCACAGATGCACAAGATTCGTTGATAATTCTTTGTTTCCCCTTGCGGTACAGGACGGGTCGAAAGCTGTCTTTCGAGGACTCGTCACCTGATGCGGAGTACAGCTCTGTGCACTCGCTATCACTCGATGCATTTCCTCGCTTCCTCGAAGAGATGTCCGCGGGTGAACGGCAACCGGGAGGGACCTCGGAATGTTCTACATCTCTCACCAGGATGTAAGGGGCGGTAGACCCCGCAAGTTCACTGAGAAGTCCAAGAAAGCACAGAGACAGGCGAGGTGCGTCCCACCAGTAGAAGCACTTCCAAACAGCGCCCAAAATACACGGACGAGGAAGAGTACAGGAAGAGTGCTTGCTCGGGTGCAAACCCTTCTAGTTGAAAGTTAGCGCTGCTCCGTGTTTCTTACTACGTTCTTGCGTTGGATTTTGTTCATTACATTTATTTCCTCACAGCATGAACCAGCTCGCCCGACGCCAAATTTTACTGATCCCCTTGGAGAAATTTAAGTTTTTGCGTTCTGCTGGAACGATTCAGGCGTGGGAGCATGTGCGCTTCCCAGCTAGTTCAGCAAAACTACTATCCATTCTATAAAATGGGTGACATATCTCTGACAAAACGGGACACCTTCAGCCTCGTTTTTACCATTGACATCAATACTTGCTTAAATGGGTTTTCCCCGCAGTTAAAGAAGAACACACGGCAGGTTAACAGAAACAAACAACTGACATTGGCAAGTACATCTGCGACGCCTGTTCCCGAAAAGGAGAATAATAAAGGCGCGTCTGGAAGCGGAAGAAGGATTGTTGCTCATTTCATCGTGGCTCATCCAGAGTGAAACGACTCGTATGTTTCGCTTGTGCACCTACCATGGAACTTTGTTCGACCACTGAAAGACAGTGTGAACGCAGCCTGGAACTTCCGCTCTGAGAAGCCTTCGTGCTGACTAATGCAGTCTTTTCTTTCTTTTTTGGTGACACGCAGAACTATTTGAGCCAGTTCCAAGCAAACTACGCGAGCACGAAAGATGCCACGCAGTGCACAGAAACGACATACTTGTATGTACACGACAAAAAAATTCTTGACACATTTCGCGGAGCAACAGGGCTAGCTAAGAGCTAGTGGCGTCAAAACGACATGGCATCTCTTCGTTCCAACTCAAAGCCTGAGGCGTTGTCCCTGCATATTGGTTCTGTTCACAGCGGCTGTGTAAGGCACGAGAGAGCCAACAGTATTTGCCACGAGCAGGACAAGGCTTCCCAAATAGCTTACTACTTTGAGCACTTTTCTTTTTTGTAGGAATGAAGCAGCTTCAGTGCAGGCCTAAACTCCGCACTGATGCGTCCTGCTTGCTTAAAAAAAAAAAAAAAGAACAGGCTGCTTTGCCTTGCGGCAATGTGTGGGTTCGAGTACACTATTTTTCTTTGGGGATAGCGGTGCTAACGACCCTTGCATATGCTTGTAGCTTTCGTGTGCGTGTTCAGTCGCTGTGGCCGCAAAAGTTATTCAATGTCACGGGCACTGGGTGGTACTGAATCAAGATGGGGGTTTCAGTTTCTGGAAACCGACATATACGGCTGTTCGCCACCGTAGCTGAGTCTGCGGCAACTACTTACATACGTAACTGCGCGCACACTTATAGTGTGTGTGTTTGGGGGGGGGGGGGGGGGGAGTTTCATACCGCCCTAACGATTCGTAACGGTTTTAGTTTCGTCGTATTACCGCTTATTCAACGGATTCGCAGTTCTGGTCAGCTACCGTACCATGCTATTCCGACGCAGTTCGGTCAAATTGGGCGCAAACACGTCACTGATCGAACATTTAGTCGAATGCAAATGTTCTGCAAGCACGCACTGCGCATCAGCAGGTCGAGTACCTGATTCGAGTCAATTGTGCAAGCAAGCAATCCGCTCTCTCCAACGGTGCCTACAGCAACCGCGGCATCCCTAGCATCTGCTCAGAACATTAGAGATCGGTGAGCGCGTGGATAGCATCGAACTATAGACACCAAACCAATCCGTGCGAAATGTCCGTTCGTTCGTGGCGTTGGACGAAATAGTCCGTTGCGTCATTTTGACATTCAATTCAATCTATGCCGATTGGCTATATTGCGTGTACCGGCACTGCGGCGAGCACAGAACGCTCGTCGGTCGGTCGCTCAAAGGCATTGCCTCAGCAGGACGGCAACTGCTGCGACAGAGCATTGCTGTGGGCGACTCTAGCACGATTTGGCAGCGCACTCACCTATATGGAGCTCACGTCTGCGCGACTTAAGCAACTGGCCATGCGTGCTATCGATGAGAAGGTGTTTCGTTTCTCTCGCTCCGAGCGAGGGAGCATTGCACTAACGGGCAAGAGCGTGAAGATCGAAGAGTAACGGGGTGTTGCGACCATCTGCTACGTGACTTCGCATAGCAATGCACCCAGTGTTGAAATCACTTATTGTAGCGCACATTATGCCCCGCGGGCAATAGCCGTTTCTTATGTCCTGGCAGAATTGCTGAACGCTTTTAGTATATTGTAGCACAAAGTACAGGTTGTGAATTTGTCGAGTACGCCCACCCTTCGTTTTACTGTTTTGAAGCGAGTCTGTCTTTGCCTACCTCCCCACGTATTAGCGTCGGTCGGCGTATCTTGCTTAATAGGAGGCATCAAAGCGGCTCGCAGTGGCATCAAAGTGGAATCCACTCCCAAACTGTGCCGCCCTACATAACAAAAACTGGAATCAGGAATAAAACCTGTACATAATATTGTTGTCTCAGAGGGATTTCTTAATTTAAAGAAAAAAGAAAGCATGATATTCGGTGGCTTTTTCTACATTTGTAAAATTATTTTATTAGGCTTACCCTATTTTAGGACAGCTTGACGTATGCCACTGAATGCCTGGGCTTATCCAGAACGGAATTTCGGCCGACAAGGTAGCGCCAGTGAGAACAGCGTTGTCCTGCGTAATAAAGCTATAATATCCGAGTTAGAACCTGTGCATGTAATTTTTCCTTATAGGTATCTCTAAAGCCCACATACATATAAATAGAATAGCGCACGATATTGAGCTGTTTTCTTGCTGTGTATATATATTTTACATTTCAGCTACCCATTCGTGGCCGATTGGGCATGTGACATTGGGTATGTGTCAATGGGCGGGTGCCATATCTTGGCCAATGCTTCAAAATTGCTAGGTGCCACTGTGACACAAGGGTTGTAGAATCCTTGCAGATGAATTTACGTACTTGTCGTACGTATCTCTGTGCATGCACCTCTCCTCACTCTTCTTGCCTCGGCAAGCATCATGCATCGCCTTCGTCCTCGTTATATCGCTGAGTCATCATCGAGCAGTATGCGTCCACCTAATTTCGGATTCGTAAATATTAGCGTAGCTGGGGAACGATGTAACGCGTGAACATGAACATTCTACGAGAATATACGTTTCATACAAAGAAAATAAACACGGTTGTGCGCGTCGCATTTAGTGGGAGAGCCAGACGCTTATATTGATGTACCATGGGGCTCAACAATTACCTTTCGTTTTTGCTTGTACCACGTGGGCTGCAGTATGAACGCAAGCAGGGCGCGTCTACAAAGCCTGAAGAGGACACGGTAGGTATAGGAACGCTTCTGACACTCGTGCAATACTTTCAGAAAGCGCTAAAGCGCCGCCATCGTCAGATGCTGTTGAAATATGGTCGTTACTCTAGTTTAATAATAGCAGGTACAGTTGGGATTTCAGCGACATGGCGTTGTTTCTAAAGAGTTCCTGGCGTTATTGTCAGCTACGTACATTCATCTGCCAAACTTCTTGCACCGGATTTTCAGCAACGTTGTTGTCCTGAATTTATGTTGGATTTATAGAATGGTGCCTGGATAGCGCCGCAAACATTTGCGTTGGATGTCCAGGAAGCGTGCAGATTGTCCTGCTTGTGCAGACTTACGTTAATCCTTCCGGTAATGTAATAGACGAGCTTGCTTGTACTCACTTTGCTATTCAACTGCAGCTAGTATTTTTACCCCTGGCAGGGAGCATCAGTGGTTTCCTTTGCCGATACGCCCATGGAGAGCGAATTACTTGCGCTGTGAACTGTATTTAATTTCATGTTTTCACGAACTGGGTGAACGTGCCCCCTTTATTTTAATGCGCATCGCGTATCACGTGTCGCTTGCCGCGTTGGTTCACGATGGGTATTCGTCCAGTTTCACGACACCTTTTATACCCGTGTCACACAGGCTCGCGCGAACCACTTTAGAATAAGGGAGGGCGAGACATCCTGAGGGAGTTCAACCTCAAGTAACTTGTGGTCGTGTCACAAGACCAATAACCAGTTATTAAAAGAAACCACGAGATGCGCGTTCTTGTAGAAGTACAAATATGTAATTTCTTATTACGCTCGTAGCTATTATAGTTAACGCTCCTTCCATGAAACATACATTATTCAATATATTTGATGCGAAAAACATACAATTCGTTTAAGATCAAAGTGCGCTCGCCAAACATAGCAGTGCTGCCAGCTACGTTAGCCACCCTGTACTTATATGTCTTTTTGTTTGCGGCGGGGTGAGTTGGCTCCGCTTTCTGTGACCCGAGCTGCTGCAAACTGTACTCAAAGCGCAACATTTGGTGCACGGCGATCTCGTGAGTTTTTCTTTTAACGCGGCAACGCTAAAGGACACCTCACTAGGTCACATAGCAAATTTGCGTTATACGCTGGATGTTCTTACGTGCCCTCTAGGGACCGTTCTACCGCAATAATTGTTCAAATTGCTTCGTTAGTAGCCGAGATATAAATATTCCAGTGTCATGAACCCATAATTTCAGGAGGCGGGCGTCACCACCAACATAACGCCCTTTCCACTTACCTCCGTCTATACTCGCTGATAGCTTTCTGTGGCCATGGAGGGAGAGCTACGGAGGCAAAGCACGCACAAGTGAGAGCCCTGCTGAAAATAGTCCCGTGTTTTCATCCACGTTAAAGCTGGGGAAGAGAAAACATAAACACCCTATTAGCAACCGTTAAATACGACAAAACACACGACGAATGTACAAGATTACTTATCTTGCTGCCTTTAACTTCCGTGTCTGAACAAACGTGAAACCGTCGCACGTGGAAGCTGCGCCGATTCAGCGTTCGCTCTGAGCAACTAAAAGCACTGTCAAACGCTGGCAGACTACTTGGCGCGGTAACACATGTGCAGCAGCCACACGCCCGTAGTTTCCTCTTCATAGCCACGGAAAGTTGGCCGCGAGTAAAGCCTCAGCAAGCGAAGTTCCTTCCCTGCGTTATGCCATACCGGAGCCAGCAATCGCGTAACGCATACGTGATTGGCTCCGCCTTGTTCCTTTATTTCTCAATTTTTTTTTAGCGCGGTGCACGTTCGCTAACGGCTCCTCACGCGAGCTGTTGCGTTTGTCTCGTTTAGCCCAGCGCACGAATATGAGCGCTGTGCACGAGAACACCTGGTTAACGGTGTAAGTCAGTGCTACACGAACTACATGAACACTGAGGCAGGCGCAAGCGCATCACAGAACATGATCGCACACTGGAACACGGTAGAAATTAGCATAGTTTCGGCGTCTGCGTGCGCTACTGCACGACGCGGGAACGAGCAGACGAAACGGAAGCGCATCTCGCGGCCAGGATTCGATTGCCCGACCTCGTGCTTTGCAGCCCAACACAATAGCCACTAAGCAACCACAGCGGGTGAGCACTTAAAGAAGACATATGTTGCGGTGCCATAAAAATCGTCGCAATCTTGTCCCCCTAAGATTCAGTATACGCGTCCGGCTAACTTTGTCAGCATGCTCAAGCTGCTTTTTACTAGCTGCGTCACCAAGCCGGCAGTGGCGAGCGTGCCTCAGAAATATCCCGAAAAGTAGTGCAATTGATTACAATAATGTTGGGAGTCAGAGAGAGCATCACGAACTTGTCCCAGTAAGGTTCAGTTCATGCGAAACTAACTGCGTCACACGGCCGAGCTGCTTTTCGCTAACTGCGTCAGAAAGCCGGGTACGGCGAGCCTGCCCAAGAACTACTGAAATAAGTTAAAACTATGTTGGGGCCCATAGAAACCGTCACAAACGTCTCCCAGTACGAGTCATTAATTCAAATTACCTGCGCCAAGAGGGCCGAGCTGTTTTTCGCTAACTGCGTCAGTCTCGGTTTCGTGCCGTAAAAGCCTAAGTTGTTTGCAATGCGGCGCCGACTGTGAAACAAATATTCTCACCTTGCGCTAGTCCGATAGTGTACTGGTGCCGTGTAGAAATGCAGAAGAAACGGAAGAATAGGCCGGGCGCTCAACTAGCCAAGTTGCCTCCGCAAAAGAAAGGAAGAGATAAAAAGAGGCAGGTCGCCGAACAGGCGAACTTCACATTCACAGCCGGTCTCGCTTGCTTCGATGTCGTGTCTGACACATGACGCTTGCATCATGAGCGCCTGGCGTGCCATTATCTTGTTGCTAGGTGGCGTAAGAAAAACAAGACTCCAAGTAAAAGTTCAATTATACGCAATACTTTTTTAGTTTTAGCGGGAAACAATAAAAACATTAATGAAACAAAGCCTGTTACCTTCATTTCACATTATCTTTTTCCGTTGCTTACGGCAGCTAACGGATGGCATTAATACTAGCGTGACGTTTTTCCGGTTGCTACTTTTCTCTGAGTGTACACTCTTGTTGAATTTGTTGAATAATGCACTTATTTCTTCAAGACTGCTACTGAATATTTGTATGAGGTACGTATACAACCACCAGAACATACTACAGGAAATTGATAACCTTACAAAAAAGAGTTATTTGCCTATATGCAAATTAATATGGCTCTGTTTCACAACTAACAACAACGCCATTATTCCAAAAATATACATACTCGGTGCGGACAGGATATATGCGACTTGTTCTAGAAATCCAAAAGAGAAGCCCTAGCGCACAATGTATTGAACGCAACCTTTCCAGATACTTCTTGCGACACAGCACACAACACACACCAAGAACAATTGCCAATTGCGGGAAACATACATTTGTATATCAGTCCACAAAAAAAAATGAACAGATACAGTAAATATGTATCCTTTAATACTTCTTTAAGGACATTTAAAAAGAAATAAGAGAATGGTTATATAGGGAAGACATATAGTTTAAAATTTAATAAATGAGCTTATCAAATGAACAATGTTTCTGCCATAATTTTTTAAGGGTCGACGTGATATCATTTCATGTAATATATTTATTTTTTGTATTCATGCACATATATTCGTATGCATCAATGTCCGGTTTTCCCATTTCCTTTGTTTTTCATTTTATTTTTTATTATTCTAACCAGTTAGGATTTGGGATTTTTTTGCGCATGCTGTTGATTCATAACGCTCTACAGATTTGATAACGTGTATATTTACAAAAAAAAATTATTTCTGAAATTTAAGAACATCATTAGAATCCGACATGTATATTTGTATTTAGCCGTGATGAACATCACATCATTAATTTGATGGTATTTGAATACGATGACGATAGACATTGTTGCTATATTTTTTCGCAACACTCAAGTCTGTTGTACCTTCTAAAATTGTGCATATCTGTATGATCTGCTCTCTAACTTGTCGCTTACTGAGACCTTTGTCAGGCTTTGTGCCTTTAGTCTCAGCTTAGCCTCGTTTGAATGAAAGAGGAATAAAATTCGACCCAATTAAATTCGATTACTTATGGTGACCACGTTTACATGAACTCGTCTGCCATGAGTCTGGACAATGACGGCACACAGCGTCGAGCTGACAGACCCAACGCGTTCGAACTGAGCTTCCGGTTCCCGCTGCGACCTTCGTGGGTCTTATCACTACGACGGGGTTGCACGGCGCAGAGCTTGTCCTGGCCTTGACCTGACACTATTCCCGCTGCCGGTGCCTAAATCGCGACGTAACATTGGTCCCGCGCAAGTCACGGCGCTGGCGCGCCCGACTGGTCCGCGTTTACACGCACACTGCAAACGGGTAGGGCTGGGTCAGCCTACCACATGCAGTCGGGCTGACTGAGCCCTACTCGACACTTCTTCAGTCCAAGCGGCAAGCGATTACACGAACTCGACAGACATATTCCAGCCTCGACAAGCCGACTCGACCCCCTTCTGTCGGGTTAACGTAAATGCCCTGAAAGACGAGACAAAACATGGCGCCAAGCGGCCTAGGTCGAGAGTATTGTGGAGCAGCAAGCATAACTGTTGCTGAATTGTGCTCGAACTTTTATTTAATTCAATAAGGCTGTTGTAAACGCGCGTAATATTTATTTTAATGCAAACAATCATTAAATTTTCAATTATACAATAAACAGTATGGGCACGAGAGTACTCCTTTAAGCCGTCGAGAGAAATCACTGATCTCTCTTGACCCAAAGCTCCGTTAACCTCCCTTAGCGGAAGGGCGACCGTGTGACTCCGAGTGCACCACTCTCGAAATAAAGATAACGGAGTATTTATTTTAGATACTGTCAATCCCTCATGGGATTACAACAGGAAGGACAAGTACAAATGGCCTTAGCTGTTACTAAGGGATCCACTCGGAATGTTAAACTCTCTTATCGCTAAAGAAAAGAGCAAATTTTTAAACAGTCGGTACGAAAAGCATACTCATTGAGTGTTTGTGTGTGTTTATGTCGTGTTAGCCGTGTTTCTGTTCTGGAAATGAACATAGAGGTATCAATATTAAGCTTGTTCTGTAGGAGCTGGTATATAAGCTTAGAATGGCCTAGTACTGCTCGGTTTTGTACTGTTAAGATTCCGGCTTTGTTAAGTAGTTCGCTGGACGAGTTTGTTAGTCTATGATCAAAGCATATATACCGTAGTGTTTTCCTTTGTACACCTTCTAGTGTTTTTCATTAGTTGCTTAGTATACGGGAACCAGATAACATCTGCGTACTCAAAGATTGACCTGACGAAAGTTTTGTAAGCCAGAAGTTTTGTATCACGGCGTGCTAGTCGGAAGTGTCTTCCAAGAAATAAAATGCATTTCATTGCAGTGGCTGTAACGTTGTTTATATGGGAGCTCCACCTCAAGTCATGTTAAGCCGAGTTACTTGTGTTCATGAACTCGTATCACTGACATGTCATTAACGGTATACATAAAGCTCGAGTTACATTTTTTCTAGTGATTGAGTGAACAGCAGAATTTTTAGTATTGATGGACATCTGCCAGTTGGTACACCAGTTAGACACGGCTTTAAAGTCGTTAGTAAGGTTATGGGGTCACTATAGGAGTTCTAGGAGTTCTATAGGAGTTATAGGGTTACTATAGAGAGAGAATGCAGTCGTCTGCAAATAACCTAATGTTTCCTGTTATTTTTGCTGGTAGGTCATTAAGAAAATTATAAATAAATGGAAAACCAGAACGCTTCCTTGGCGTACTCCCGATATTACGTCGCTGTCTGGGAAATCTGTCCGTTCACTTCCACGAATTGGGTAGGGTTAGTAGGGTAGTCCCGAATCCAGTCATGACCTTATGATTATGAAATGGATTTATGGTTTATGAAAAGCAGCTTGCGTGTGCCAGTGTGAAAGGAGCATTAAACTGAAAGGCAACTACATATCTTCAGTTTCATTGCAGGCACCCCCCTTCAACGCCTCACAGGTTTGCCATAAATAAATCCATCTATTGCATCTCGAAACAATGTTTTGTCTTTTGGATAAAGTAGCGTTGGCTGCATGCAGCTGTGCTATAAGAGAGTGTGATGCTATTCCATGGTTATCGATGGTGCCGCTCATCAAATGCCGCAATTTTCCATACACTGAGCCCATACGAAAAACAAAAGCAGCAGTTGTTTGAAATAGTTAGACTTCTTTCCTTCCCCTAAGAAGTCAGTATGCCCTTTACATGTGCGCCGACACTTCCGCTGCTTCGAGAACCATTGTTAGGAATGCATCTACACCTACTTCAACTGCGACGTTCGAAACAACACGGCTTGGCGTAGAGGCGCAGCTTCAAACCAGAACAGGTGGATGGTCCTGTTAATAAAAAAAAAATTGGGAGGAAACCTGACATAGATCGGGGCGCGCTCGCTAAGAACAGCAAATCGCGATCACGACTTGCTGGTGAAACGAGCTCTCCTGTTTTTAGATTTTATCTCTGTAAGTAGGAGCTCTTGTTCTACAGCCGACATTAAGAACATCCTAATGGAAAAAGAAACAGACTGAATGAGCAGCCACTTGAGATGTCCTTGCGAATTTATTGCAATGACAAAGAATAAACAGCATGTGTTTTGGTGGGAAGAGCATGATAAAAATTTTGATGCCAATAAAGAAACTTCAACATGTTTTGGCGTTCCATGCTCTGTCCCGGAACGTTTCGCGATTTTTCGGTCCTTTATGTCCAATTTCGGTTCAGACTTTCGTGATGTTCTTGTCCGGGTTTTCCGTGCTCTAAGAATAGGCTGAACCGCATTGCGGTAATATCAGCATCAAAGTGCCTTTGCTCATTAATTCGGCGCTTTACAAGATGGCTCCTTTTGCATTGCAGCAGAATTTGGAAATAAAAGCACGTAGCGGCGCCTCGAGAGAGAGAGAAAGAGAGAAAGGCAAAGGAATGACAGGGATGTTAACCAGAGATTATCTCCCGTTGGCTACCCTGTACTGGGGGAGGGGCAAGGGGATGCGATAGGTGAGAGAGAGAAGGATATAAAAAGAACCTAAACACACACACGCACGTATACACGAACTGTTTCTGTGGGCACCTCAAGCGGCGACTTGCGATATATGCCATAGAACAAAGACGGTGATCGGCTGGCCGAGAAATAGAAGAACGTTCCCACTGACTGGAAAAGGATAAGGTTATGCTATTGCGGGGGCGAGCTGACACTGTTAATCGTTGACGGCAATAAAAAATGATGGCTCACATCTACCGGCTCCCTACAAACTCGTGACCCACAGGCTGGCCAAGCCCAGAGTTCAACCCGTCGCTTGCCTGGTTCCAGCCTCAGCATGTCTGCGATGGGTTTGTCACGCTGGATCCTGCCGTGGCTCAGAGCCTCATCACAATCTAAACCTTCAAGTACGAGGTTATGTTGTACATCCTCCCAACTGACGTCCTTTGCCGCCGGTCCCTGGACATTGCAAAACACAAGCAGATATGACAACCTGTAGAGGAACGTGCTGACCAGTTGGTAAGTTGGTCAGCACGTTCCTCGGCCTTCTGAACTCTCGACGCAGCCCCCCGACACCTGGTGCTTTCGTCGAGGTAACTACTCCGCTACCATCAAAGCGAAAAGCCACACGATGTGTCACCTCAAATCATGCTGTCGACGCCCCTTAAATCTTCGGTTCGGGAGAGTGGTTCAGATGAACCGCAACTGCTTGTCTGAGCACCATCATGGTTGCATCGCGTCGTGCGAGTTCGCGCCTGCTTTGCCAACTCCAGCTCACGAATACCTGCCTGGCGTTTCGTACACGCGCTTCCATGCGCCAGCGACTGACGGAGGTTCAGCGACCACGCAGAGTCAGCTCGACCCGCACTGCCGAGTAGGCCTCCTGTGGTACCAAGAGGTACTAGGTGACCACAAGAATCGCACACGAGTTTGATCACAACGTTAGCGACTTCACCGCTCGCTCTCCACCCTCACCCAGCATCTCAGAGGACTCTCCGGCGCCAACGCCACTGCACCCAGCCCTTAGATCGCGCATCCCTGTCGCTGTCAACAATGCGGCACAAACATCGTCAACGCTGCAGTTCGGTCTACCGACGATGTCCGCAGAGGACGCTCCGGAGACACGCAGCGAGGCTGCGCAGGCGAGAAGTGCATAGCTTCTCACACGCTCACTGCAACGCAGTTCCACCTGCACTGTCACGTGGGTGTGCCGACACATGAACCATTCGCCTCTCGTGGACAGCCCATACCGCGACAACGATCTCGGCGCGCTCGCAATAGCCAATACCGCCCACCTGAAGCATTTCGCGTGCCGTGGGCCCTCTACTCAATGCGATCTAGACTACATAAATAAATTTGCTGTAAGTAATTTACATATGTTTTTGTAATGCCTCGTGTCACACATTGTAAATAGTCACATCTACTTTCTGTTCGCTCCAATCAGTTGATCTTGTGCACTTGTGGGGCCTTATTCGCCCGATTGCTTGCCTCTTATGTTTGGCACTACTTGCGCCATTTCCCCCCTTACGTTATTGAGCTGCGTGCTGCGGGAGGAGAGCGGTGGGGTGGAGATAGCGCTACTGTAGCGCCGTCACAAGCGGCCGCCAGCAAAGACGATGGTCGGCAGGGAACGAGCTAGAAGAACCTTCCCACTGGCTGGGCCAAGACGATGACATACTGTTCTTCTGGCCAGCCGCAACAGGACATTACCACCGCTCACAATAAAACGGCCCGCATGTACTGGCCACCTACAAACATTAGCGGCTTGTCGTATTAGTAAAAAAACATTTGAGTAATGTTATTTGTGTAAACAAGCAGAATACGAGCAGCACTAAAAAAGAAAACAAAGGTTACTCACGTTAGTGGCATATATACCTGTCCGGCGCGCAGGCTATTGAGAACATGATAGAATTCTCATTACATCTGCCTAGAGAATGTAGGTTACTGTACGGTGACACTGCATAACACTAGGAATGACTTTGCGGGCTGCCTGACAGTGCCCACAGAAACAGTTTGTGTGTACGTGCGTGTGTGTGTGGTCTTTTTTTCTCTTAATCCTTCGCTCTCTCACTTATCGCATCCCCTTGCCCTTCCCCTAGTAGAGGGTAGCCAACCGGAGATAATCTCTCGTGATACTCCCTGTCTTTCCTTTGCCTCTCTCTCTCTATCTCTCTCTCTCTCTCCCTCACTCTCTCTCGCTCTCTCTCTGCAAATTTTTGTGCCACCTAGCTAGTTCACCTGTTTCAACATATCAGCTTTTAATCTCGCCCAAAAGATGCAGAGGCGACGTGAAACCTTTTTTATGCGTCGAGAGTTGAGGTATACAGCTTAAACCCTTTCTTTCTTGCCGGCAACCTAATCGAGCACCAGCCTAGTGTCGCCCACCACTGCACCGGCTAGGAAACGCGAAGAGTTACCCTCCTTCACAGGCCGCCCGTTTTCCGAAAGAAACCACTCAGTAAATTCTCTATACTTCCTGAAAACGGCATTGTGAGGGTTATGACGAGGAGGGGAAATGAGGTTATTGAGGCTGAACGGCAAAACAAAGCATCGGACGACGTGAGATATGAAGTAATGCCGTTACGCAGTTCAAGCTCTTGCGTTCGCTCAACTTATCGAACCATGGTGGTTTGTTCGAGTATTGGTTTTCATGTCACGTGTTCGTGTCACGGCAATAACGGTTACCCGTAGTTTGTTGGAGTTGAAATGCCGAAATGGTTCACTGGAACGCTTTAGTTCAGCAGGGTACTGAGCTGCGTCAACAAGAAATGTAATTTCCACGCATTCTGTGCGGGACATCGCACCGCGTCGCAGGGTCCATTTTCTTCTGCGTGATGACCAAGTCGTTATTAAGACTGGGAAGTGTTCCATACGGTTGCCAACGGCAACGGTGCTTCCGTAATATGGCCATAATAATATCTTGGCTGTCGGGAGGCGTGTAAATGACTGCACGCCGAAAAGGAGGTGGAAGGGCGCGCGTAATGGTTTTGCTTCAAGGTGCGTTTTGAGACGCAACTACCCGGATGCGGACATCACGACGAAGCTTCCGCTTTCCTTTCATTTCATGCGTGGTGAAGCAGCGGATGTTAGGGCAACTCGTCAGCTTCAGTATATTATATATATATATATATATAACCTTGCGCGCCGCCCACAGACCAACCACTAGGGCTCGCTCTCTTCTCTCTCTTCGCCTTTACCCAGTGCAGGGCAGCCGACCGTACGTGCGTCCAGCTAACCCCCCTGCCTTTTGTTGTTTTTCTCTCTCTCTACCGGTACACACTCACGATGGTACCGGTAAATACACATTCAGTCAGTAGTGCCCGTGACCTTGCACCAAATCGGGCACTGCAACAGGTTTATAGGCCAACACAGATGGCCAATATCTGGGGACGACACACATTTACCGTATTTAGCGAGCGGCACATGGCTGTACTAAAGGAGACTAAAGCAACGCTAAACACTGTTTAGAGAACGAATAAAAAAAAAATACGCTCGTAGGCGTAGAAAGTCGTAGTCGATCAATGATCACTAACTTATAATTCAGCCGGTATCATCAAGACGAACTCTGTGCAAAGTTTCTTTCATATCTAGACAGCGTCAAGGATGGATTCGAACTCTCCAGATATGTTATGCTTCCATGCTGGGTAAATAAGACGCTAATTAGATGCTCCCCTTACGGGGCACCTAACTGTACTTATATGCTGCGGTCATGCGAAGGCCTCAAACCGATTAATTAAATTGCGAAGGTAAATCAGCACGATTTATTTCTGGCCACGAGAAAGCATGTTTCAATACATTCTTAACTTGATAATGCCAGACAGATCAGGAAGCCAATCCTGCTGTTTTCTCCGTATACTTTTTTGACCGTTTTACACTTGTTCATTAGATTTCGCTCATCTAGACTTCCTATGGAGGGAATCACATGAAATGCCATTGCCAACTGCTCGTGACGTGTTTCCGCAGCCATGTTTGCGCCGCTTCCCGGACGTGCTTGACGCGGCAGCCGGTAATATTATCGCACCGACTGGAGCAGGAAAACGATTTCGCCATCTCGAGATGACCAGACTGCCATGCCGGCGTGCGACAAAAGAATAAACGGACATGGAAGGGCTAAGAAGCAGAATGAAAACGGGATATTCCCGTAACGACACGATATCCACGATGTCAATTACACCACGCGCAATAATTTCGGTCGCATCCGAACCTCGTTACTTTCTCGTTTCTTTTCCTCATACGCGTCGCCGCTGTTGCGTGAACAGCCCGGCGGATCACTATGAGAACCTCCGTCCCGTTGCTCGATAAATCCGGGCCTTTTAGCTTTCTTGTTTGCCCTCCATCTGTGCTTATCGAAGTGCCGCGGGCTAGTGCGAATCAGGCAAACGGCTGTTGCGCAGATTTGTCTGATTTTACGCTTAACCTCGCAGCAGTAGCTGTCGTAAAAAATAGGGGTTGGGGGTGGGGGAGCTTACTGCAAGGGAGCGAAAAGAGATCGAACGAAACTGAAAGAAAGGCGCACGTCGAATACTCTCCGATCCAGATTTTGTTTCTTTATTTTTCCTTCGCAAGGTCAACGAGACGTCGGTCTTCGCAAGGTTTCCTTTACGATGATCTTGACATTTCGTTCCGAAGCACCGGTTGCATTGAAGAAACCGCGGACCGTTCAGAATTGCGCCGGAGGAATCTCGCCCGCGCTTGATCAACTCGACGTGACGTGTGCTCCAGGCGCGAGAATTGAGGGGAGCCGTAAAATCACGAACGTGCGAAAGGGGCGTGAGGTGCTTTTCTGTGCAGCGGCCTCACGACTAAGTGTTTGCGAGGCCGTAAAACTGGCAGAGTGTATAGGCCCTTTTTTGCTGTTGTATTGCTTTACGATTTCTTCATCGGAGTGAACCTAACCCTGCTTGGTGTGTCGTCGCAATGACCGTGGGGCTTGCGCACATTGCCTCGCCGCGTTTGCTGTTTGGACCGGCAGTCACGTCTGAAGTAGAGTGCATTCCACTGCTCGGCTTTTCTGGCTGCTATACGCGATGAATTACTCCACTTGTCATAAATGGTTGCGCACGTACACAGAAAGAGACAGGGAGAGCTAGGTAATGGTTTGCGGGCACAAACCACGAAGTAAGACAAAGTAATGTCTAAATAAAAATTTCGGTTACGCATTGTTTGACCTTAATGAAATCGATTATTCACGAAGAAGGCGCTGAAGTGACTGCTAATCTTAATATGCTTCGATGCCGATTGAAAGCGGCTGGAATACATAGTATAATTATTTTCTTTCAAGACTGATCACTGCTTCCACACAAGGAAAGAGGTATGATATTGTTGCTTAAAAAAAACTAAAAATAAATGATAACCATTTCAATCTGTGAACATGGAATGGCAGCGAAAGCTGACCACAGTCAAACCTCTCAAACGAAAAGTGCTTTCGCTGCCATTCCATCTTCACAGAGTGGAAGGGTTGTCATTTTTTGCGTTGCGAGTCTGGCATCGTTGCTCGTTCGGAGGTGCCCTGGCTCGCGATTGTCGTTTTCATTCAGAATTGCGGGAACGTTCTTCGTCGGTGGTCGTTTCGCGCCGGCGCTGTTTACATTCTCGTTACTGTTACCCTACGGCGTTCCTCGTGCGCATGTTGTACTTTGGGTGTACGAACTATACGTGTCCACCCAATCGATAACGCAGCTGTTTTAGCGCCGATACCTCTCCTGCTTATATTCTAGGACACCAGGTTTTATGAACTGAACCCTTCACTACAACTCCGACCTCCACCCGGGCTTCACCAACGTGAGGCATCGCTTATATACCGGCTATGATTGGAAGTGGCCTTCACGAAGGCGTACACCACTTTGATTGGAATGGCCGACAGTGCTGCATGCGACGTCTGCGGCATGGAAGAGAACATCGAACATTTATTGTGCCATTGTCATCGATTTCAGTCGGAAAGACAAACATTATCTATCGCATTGCAATGACTGGATGATCGGCCGTTGTCTATGCAGGTGATACTTGAAGATCGTCCCCATCACTCGCCACCCCACAAAGCTATGAAGGCACTTTTGTCTTTCTTGAGGGCGACCGGCCTATGTCAATGCCTTTGACTCGCTCAGGCACTCCGCGTGCGTGCGCGAGCTCACCGCAGCCTTCCTCCCCCTCCCCTCCCTCTCTCTATCTTATCTTTATATTCCCTCTTTCCCATCCCCCAGAGCAGGGTAGCCAACCAGACGCGTTTCTGCTTAACGTCCCTGCCTTCTCTCTTTAGTTTCTCCTCCTCCTCCTCCGTGATGTCACGCTATTGCTCACGGCGAGCGCTCTAATCTATTCCGCATTTTGACATCTGTGCCGCCGCACTGCACCCGTATCACTTTGTTAGAAATCGCTAAGTTCGTTTCTGTTGCCGGACGCCGAAAAAGCTGCGGAAGGTTAGTCATATACAGTTTTCTTGTAACAATCTACGTTCATTGAAGAACCAACCTGCCGACAAAAGGTTGCGACTTAAGGAATGTCGGAATTTTTATTTACTCCTTTATTAAATGTTCTCTGCAGCACACACGAAAGATAGCGCTTTTTCTGCCGCAGACTTATCCTACGAGAAAGAGTAAACTGAAACAGAAAACACACTGCAGATTTTACTCGTAATATTATGCTGCTATGTTTTATAGCCTGCTCTTATTTCGAAGCACCTTAAGCCAATTCTGAGCGACTTACGTTCTCAGTTGGACTCGCTGACTGATTAGGTTATGTTATAGAAATATTTATGTATGCAGAGAGGGACTGCGAAGAGGGAGGGGTTATGAGTAAAAAGCAGGGAGGTTAACCAGGCTGAGCCCGAATGCTAAACTGCGCTAAGAAAGGAGGAAAGCGGGCTGAAAATGAGAAGAAAGATAGAACTGCAGATGAAATTGCAAACTAAAACACCATAATTTGCGTCTTTATAAGAATGCTTATATAAATAATTCTTAGGCATTCGAGAGCTCTGCTCCACATTTATATCGTTACTCGCGGCATCGTCATGTTACATGTGCTTGACTTTGCCCCATACTTTTACAGGGGAAGCTGTATATGACTAACCTTCCGTAGTTTTGCGGCGTCCGGCAACAGAAACGGACTTAGCGATGTCTAACAAACCCATACGGGTGCAATGCGGCGGTGCAGATGCCAAAATGCGGAACAGATTAGAACGCTCGCCGTAAACAATAGCGTGATGTCGATATTATCGCAATATATAAGGAGGAAAGGTATCGGCGCTAAAAACCACTGCGTTATCGATGCGGCGGACACGTATAGTTCGTCCACCTGAAGAACAACATGCGTACGAAGGGCTCCAGAGGGAACAGCAACGAGAATGTAAACGGTGCCGCCGGGAAACAACCACGGACGAAGAACGTTCCCGCGATGGTGAACGATAACCACAATCGCGAGCCCGGGCACCTCCGAAGGAGCAACGGCGCCAGACTCGCAATGCAAGAAAATGACGACCATTCCACTCTGTGAAGATGGAATGGCAGAGAAAGCACCTTGCTTTTCGTTTGAGAGCCTTGACTGTCGTCAGCTTTCGCTGCCATTGGATCTTCACAGAGTAGAATGGTTGTCATTTTGGCATTTTCAGCATGGCGGTAACAGTGGGGGGTGTTGTAGCAGGCGGTGCTTGCCTGCTCATGCTTGTCCGGCAATCGTTCCGTCTAGGCATCTCCTAGACATGTATATCGCATGCGCGTTTTGAGCTGCCAGTGTCAGTATTACTCCTGCTCTCTGAAGAAGCGGGCTGACAGTGTCAGATTCTCATATCGTCACCAGTGTTTGTAAATTGGGTCTAGAAATACAGCCCCATTTAATGGTACGCACGTGTTGCTCATAATAAATTTTCAAGCCGTAGAGATGGCCTGCTTGTAGCGTGCACAATGAATCATCGCCTGAGTTAGATTGTTCACTCAGACGGCTGCCGAACGCGCTAGTTGCCGTCACCGTCACTGATTTGCTCTGCGTTCATCAAATAAGCACTTTTGTATTTCACGGCTCCATGTGCAACACTTCCTAATCAACTACGATTTGCGACAGCGCTGGTAAACTGTAGTGGTCGTTTTCTCTGCCTTTTTTTCTTTTTACCGACAAAGCCAGAGAGATAAAGAGAGAGACCTGAGAGAGACCTGGGTAGAGTCACATGACTGATTTAGGTTCTCTGGGGGGATTTCTTCTGTCGCACTTTCCATATTGTGTTTACGTAAAGAAGAACGAGCTTAACTTGACAGCACACGACAGTTCTATAAAGTAAGTCTCTGTGGAACACAATAAAGCGTGGTCGACATTACGCGTAAGTGGGTGAGATCACGCAGGGAGCCAGTACACGATGTGAGCAAGTTAAGGCGTCTGCGAGTTGGTGCATAAAAGGCGCAAGGAGCAGAGATCTGGAGAAGGAGCATGGATCCTTGCAGACTAAAAGGGATATTTCTTCAAAGTGTCGAAACAACTTCGCAGAGTTCTCGGTGCGAAACTTTATAAGCCTTCGTTGAACTTTCGTTCGCGCACAATGAACAAGGCGTAATGCTAAAGGACTAGTTGCGAAATGCACTGTTATTTGTTTATGATATGTGCTATTCAAGAGAAGTCCATTTATTATGACTGTCGAATTAATTTTACTTATCTTTCAGTGTATCGTTTGTTAGCGTATCTCTCAGTCAAAACATAAACTCACAAGGCAAAAATATTCGGGGCCTGAGACAATCAAATTACCGGAGAGAGATACGACTCATAGTGAATATATATTTCTTTGTTTTCGTATCAGCCAGCCTATTCACGTGCGTTCTGCTTGTTCATCTGCTATAGCCATACCGTATCCTCTTTAGGAGAAGTTATAACTAACCACGTAAACAGGAAAGAGCTTCTCAGAATTATCAGAGCTTCAGTGCAAGTCTTCCAAAGCTTACCGATTAAGGAGAGACACCGCATCAAGGTAAGCTACACCGCTGAGCTTCCCTAGAGGCGCCCTATTAAACTTACCGGTACAAAAAAGAAAGAGAAAAGAACGTTCGTTCGACAGGCCTCTTGCGTGGTCCGCGATGCGGCAGGGGCGAGCTGCATTTAGGGGTGTTGCAAGGAACCGTGGGTGCCGCTTTATAGCCTTTGAGATGTGCGCGCGCCGGCGCGCGCAAATCTGGTACGCCGTAGCCGGTCTATGAAGGGTAGAAATGCTGGGAAATGGGTTTGTGTTTGAGTTTTCGTGAAACAGGATTACGTTTTCTCGTATACTCAAATTACAATCCGACGCTATCATGTCTGTAGGTTGTGTGTAAGTCGTACTCTACGATTTTTCTGGCGTATTTCACTTTGGCAAATTCAATTACTTCAGTAAATCCTTTGCGCTACATGGAGGGTCTGAGTGTTAGAGTGTGCGTGATTTGGTTTGCATGGTTCGGCAAGATTTTTTCCGAAACGACGGTCGACGCTGCACGCGCGATGCCGACGCCGGATTTTATCCGACGGGGGACCCTTAACGCTATCGCGTCAAAGCGAACGCTCGTACTGTAATGCCTTGGACAAACAAGATTGTGACCAGAACATGGAGGCCGTGTACGATCGAGACTCCAAAGAAGCGGGTGGTGCGTTTTGCTGCAATCTGCGAGTGTTCGGTATATATTGAACCTCAAGACGCCCTCACAATGCAACGCCGAATGGACAAGAAGGCGCCTCGATGCACTAGGGCCACAAGGTCGCTGGGGGCGTTCAAAAGCGAATAGAGCGGCGAAAGGTAGGCACGTAAAAAAAAAACGAGACGGCCGACAATAATCGCACCAACGTGTTAGTGAATGAATGAATGAATATATGATGTTTAATGGCGCAAGGGCCAAGTGTGGCCAAAGAGCGCCATGGACGTGTTAGTGGTTGTAAGCACAGAAGGTGAAACATCTCCTACACTTGACAACATGCGCCTGTTTGTGCCCGGACGCCACTCATGTGACGCTTTAGTGGGTGGCATGCCGTACAATCGGTTGTCACCTAATAGGGAGCTTGGGAATGAACGAATCACAATGAGAAGACAACAGAGGCAATCATCAGCACAAACAGGGGACATATTCTGAGGCGATCACTTTCGGCGTTACTCATATCGCCTCGGTACCGTAACTGGATGGGTAGGTGTGCCCTTTACCGGACGTGACGACAAACATGGCGCAGCGGCCAGCGGCCTCCCACAAGTGGCACGTGGCGTGTGTTGCTGCGGCCGTTTTACAGTGCAAATTTGGCGTATTTGCCACTGTATATAAACTAGAAACCATCTTCGCAGCGACACCATAGACAGTTAGAGGTTTCTGAATGCAGCCGAACCCTGTCACTTGCGAAGGTAACGTACTTGCCATGTTTGTCAGCTGTTTATTTGCCGGTTTGAGAGGCAAAAATATAGAACTCTTAACGCAGTTATGTTCGGTAAACGTGCTAAAATTGAGGCTAAAAGAGCAACACAAATTCTGTACGGTCGAAATAGCGCTTCATCGGTTCTTATAAAGGGAGAGGTAGAGCCGAAATCGGTTTTACGAATCAGTATGTGCAGTATGTGGGTGCTGCATGCGAATATAATTCACGCAAGTATTCTTGTAGCACGAAATGCATAATGAAAAACTTTGTCGGAAGGAATGTAAAATGCAATCCAATAAATATTGATACTCACACAACTGAACTACTTGGTTTTATTTCCTTTGCCCCTATGGGTGCTATGATATGTGAGATATATGGTAATATCCGTCCAGCTGTACACGTTTGCAATATAAATCAAGAACCTTTCTTGCCAATAGAAATAAACTTGTTTTCCTCAACAAAAAAAATATTTCTTACCTTCTTCGATTATCTATAATTAACCGTATGATCTGTGATGAGAGTAGCGCCTTGTAGCATGCAAAATAATAGTTTGGGCTCTTGATGGTCATGTATGTACATCTGAATATCATAGGGTAATTTTCATAGGTCGCATCCGTCAACAAGCAACACCAAACTTTTACAGGAAACTATAGCCTTAAATGAAACATGGCATTGCATCACAGTGCTTACAATACATGTAGCGCAGCATAAGTTGCTTTTATTTTCAGGAGTACGTTCAGGATCCAAGTTCTTGCTTGTCACAAGGAAGTGCAGGCAAGCAGTGGATTAGCTTGATGACACTGTCCGTAAGTTTGAGTTTGTGCTGCTCACAAGCGACCAGTCCGGACGTCTTGAGCTGGAAACAGGAAAAAAAGATTTGGTGGCTGCATTGCACGCAGCAGTCGTTTTCTTGCGAACTGCAGCCGCTGCACTCGAAGCTGTGGCGGTTGATATTTGTCGCCCTACGTGGCAAACCGTCTTGAAGCTTCTTCCACGCAGAATCATTTTGTCGACCGCCTTTACAACAGCCTAACTTGTGCACAAATACTAATTGTTCACTTGTTCAGCAGGAGTCATTTTCATACGCATCCTCCTTGCTTGAATCGCGTGTTCAAGTTTGGCTCAATGTCTTTTCAGGATTATTTTGGTGACCGGCGTTCCGTCGGAGTCTTGCTTGTTCTTTCTACGGGAGTTTTCTTCAGCTGGAGCGTCGTAACATCAAAGGAACAGTGTCACTCATTAGCCGGAAATACACTCTCGGAATCTGCCCAATACGTTCTTTGAAAGGCTCCTCGAAGTGACATTCGCACACGGCTAATGCGGTTGAGTCGTTTTCTCAACACGGTGATGTGCAAGCTCGCGTTTCTCGGAAAGTTCTGGGTCTCATGGCGTCAAAATCAGGGACATTTTAGCCCGTGGATTGCATGTTTGTAGTCGAACTTACGATTCAATGCAAATTAAGTGGTGCCCCTCCGGCTAGTTTTCTTCAGTGTAAGAAAACTCTCACTCTTTACCGGAGCCTATAAAACTTCTTATTCACCAACATCACCCACAGCATTCACTTCGCTACTAAAGTTTGTAAGTATATTACAGAAACTCCGACAACTATCCTGACTGCGTGTTAACAGAGAATATAAAAGTTCTGTTTTGAAAATTACTCATTGCACCATGAGCGGAGAAGGAAGGGGGTTAACCGAGGGGCCCGATTTCAATTAATCCTTTCATAAGAAGCCAACAAACGAAGACACCAAGGACAATCCAGGGGAAATAACTTGTACTTTAACATTGAATTAAAGGAACTGTAAATTAATGGAAATCAAGGTGGGGGAGAAAAACAACTTGCCACAGGTGGGCAATAATCCCATGTCTCCGCATTAGACGTGCGATGCTCGCGTAATGGGGAGACGTGGGATCATTCCCCACCTGCGGCAAGTTTCTTTCTTTTTTCATCCACTTTCATTTCCATTAATTTATAATTTCTTCAGTTCAGGTATTAAATACAATTAATTTCCCCTGTGTTGTCCTTGATGCCTTTGTCAGCTCTTTATGATATCATTGCGCCATGAAACATGACGATTTATGAACTCTCTCAATATAATTTAACCATTTGCTTTGAGGTTTTATTGGGAAAACCAATTATTTTAAATATAACATGCGTGCAATAACAACATACTTAGT
Organism: Dermacentor andersoni; assembly: GCF_023375885.2. Classification (NCBI taxonomy): domain Eukaryota; kingdom Metazoa; phylum Arthropoda; class Arachnida; order Ixodida; family Ixodidae; genus Dermacentor; species Dermacentor andersoni. The sequence goes on from NC_092815.1 coordinate 97,102,650, forward strand.
AGCAGAAGACGCGGATTTCACGACAGGCCTCTGACAACAGCGATACTTCTGCTGTCATGACGTGGAGAAGCAGTGAACTACGCCGGTCGGCAGACATGCCGATCTAGCCACCGTAGCCTCTGCCATCAGGTGCGCGCAGCTTGGCTGGTTTAGAAAAACCCGATGAGCTGATTGGCTGGTTCAGTACCACGTTACGCGAAGGCCATAGTAACGCCGAAAGTGATCGTCGCAGAAAACTTCCCCAGAATAAAACACAAATGAGTCACATATGGAGACACCAAGAGGAACAACACCTATACTTTCACTTATCTCTAGCTCAAGTGTATGAAGAGCTCTGACATTTCTTCCCTTAATTCGAAAAGTAAGCGCTATGCGTGCGATTAATTAAATAAAGAAGTAGGTACTGCGTATAGAATGAGCTTTCCACATTAAACTTTAAGAGCTGACAGTCGGCAACGCACATGTCGCCACGTGGCTGAGAATATGCAACATCTTGGCGTGACTTTGGCCCATTCGATGTTTGAATTCAAGGAAGTTCGTGTGAACCTATTCCGTGTTTTCTTATGTGCCCTGATTTTAGTGTGGTTGTGCGACTGGACTTTGTCTTTCTGTGTTTTTCTCTCGTTCATGTGACAAGACATTAAGGCTGAATGTTCGACTTATGAGTTTACTTTCAGTTTTAGTGGGGTCTATATGTGATTTATTTTTCATGTCTGCGGCCTTTATTATTTGCCAGTCTCTATGTGAAAAGGCGTAGCCGGCGCGAATGAAAGGGGCCAATACCTTCTAAGCGTCACTTAATACAAAAACTAAAGGAAGTACATATTATTACACTGGCTACTATATTGATGTCAACAGACGCAATGTAACTGCCAGTGGTTTATTCATTGCAGGAAAACGGGACCACGACGTTTGTCACCACAGAGTCGGCAGTCGAGACGTTACTTCGGGGATTTAGCCACGATACCTGCAGAAAAAGCATTTGCGAACTTGGTAAGAGGAATCGCCTGATTTCTTGGTTGCCTGAATAGTAATATGGCCATTTAGTAGTTCAAAAATTGTGTCTGTATGTAAAAGAAAGAAGAAAAGAAACCACTTCTATGGCTGAATTTGAATAAATAGTACATAACAATTTGTTTAAGCGTTTCCTTAATGTCGGTCATATCAAAACTTGTATGATGTGAGGAGCAACATATAGCGAAAAAATTTAACGATTAATCTGTATAGCACCTGCAACATATAAGATATAAATCTCCCTGCCTTTCCTCTCTTTGCTAGCTTTGTCTCTGAGAAGTAAAATCTTTCACTGAATTTTTCTGGATGAGACGAGGTGTGCGGCTATCTGGTGAGAGATCATATTGAGATCACATTATATAGGACTGCAACATTATATTGCGATTGGGATCATAATATATCGGTCGTCGTCTAATATATCGCTCGTGGCTTGTTTAAGAAACTGGACAGAGATTCATGGCTGTGAAAAATATATTAAAAGCCTCATGTATTATCCTCCATATACATAGTCATGATTTCAATATGTTATTTTCTCTGCTTTTCTCTCTGTGTAGAAAACAAGAGAGCGTTTCACTGAAACTTTTGATTTCGAATTCGCTTAAGGCTGTCAACAACACAAAAGTTTTCATAAATGTTCTTGCGCTCAAGATCATCATGTCAGATGCACTTCGATCTGCATGAGAGCTAGAGCGAAGGTTAAAGAAAATTGAAATGACCAAGCGACTCACCTTGTTATGTATACAGCATTTTTTAGCTTTGCCAAAGTAAGTTAGACAGTTACATTGTCGCCAGCCTTCCAGTTTCCTATTTTGATCGATTACATATTTAGACGAATAATTTCACCTGTTCCAAGATGCCTACCGGAGCAGTGGTTGTTCCATAATGGCACTGCCTGTCCCTATGCAATTAGAATTGCATCGACCAGAACATAATTTCTGGCCTTTTTCAAGGCGCTATCAGTTTTATACTCCAACAACCACATAATCATTGGGCGAACTTATGCCATTCGAAGTCAGCTCTGCAAACTGCAGTTTGCCCTACGTAACGGTCATGGTCCACACGAGCAGCTAATATACGAAATAAGGCACGCAAACTCACCGTAATATGTTTGAGAACGGACACGGCATTCTATTTCAATGGCTACAAAGTAACCGCGTAATTGAAGAAAATCATAACACAGACGAAGCTGCGCGCTCGCCTCGTCAACAAGCTATGCGGGTGGCTTTACAGCTCTCAAAAATAGATGCTGCGTAGAAACTTGAGTGACTTGCTCGCCACATCACTAATTCGGCTATAAACTTCAACGGCTATCACCAACTTCCGCTTGTATTCTGTTGACCTTTATGCGGCGACATCGCCTGCCACGAGGATTTTCCCGTCGCGGCGAAAATTATGTCGATGTGGTTATGCATTTTGATTCCTCACAGTAAGAGCCAACAATGCAGCATGCAAATTTTGCGGGTATGAGAAGACAATTGAGCACCTTCTGTCCATCCTTCGACGCTGAACGATGTGCTCTGCCAGCTAGTCTCCGGCGTCTGGATGTGAGACCACGCTCAGTAGAAAAGTTCCTGACACCTTGGCCTAAGCACACGTACACGTGCAGAGCCACAATATCCATACTGCACTTATTGAAGCCTACTGGTCCATTCGAATGCTTGTCTCTCTTAGCGAAGGAAGGAAGGAAAAAATAGAGAAGGAATGGCAGGGAGGTTAACCAGTTTAGCTTAACCGGTTTGCTACCCTACAGATGGGAGCGGGATGGGGGGGATGAAAGATGGGGAAGGGAGAGAGAGAGCACATAGTACAGCACACACATCGTCAGTTAGAGTCCATCAGTCTTGCATGGTACGTGATATAACTGTCACAGCAGCTTGTCCAATCCCGTCTCTTTCAAAAACCGAAGTAGTCTCTTCGTCGCCTTCAGCAGCGATGTCTTCTGCCGGCGGCATGTGAAAATCGTTTCAAGGGACAATGGTCTAGTGTCAAGGTGCGCTAGAACGAATGCCAGGGACTGTCGCTGAACATTACATTGAGGACAGTCGCACAGAATGTGTTCCAGCGTCTCCTCGCAAAGACAGGCATTGCAGAGAGCGTTGTCGGCCATTCCAATGCGTAATGACTAAGATTTCATTCGCTTGAAGCAAGCTACGGCGGCAAGTCGGTAGGAGGTAGTTTACAGACCAGTCTTAGAGGATGAAACCCGGAATGTTCGCTCTTAGCGAACATTTCTGAAAGAGTGCGTTCATACTGACTACATATATATTGTTCTCACCTCCCTCTTTATATACAATCTTTCCCTGTTTTCATTTTCTCCATGTGGGCTAGCCAAACAGGTGCGTCCTTGGTTAATCTCCTAGCCTTTCTGTCTCCGTCTCTCTCTCTCCCTCTCATGGTGTATGTTATGCATGCAGATAATCCGCGTTTCATCCTCTAAGACTGGTCTGTAAACAACCTCCTACCAACTTGCCGCCATAGCTTGCTTCTAGTTCTTACAATGCTCACAATGGAGTTGCGTGTTATCTACAAACAACAGCGCGTCTAAACGTGGATTCCTTTGCTTCGAAGGCACGCCTGATTATTGCTTTGCAATGCGCATTCTCCATAAAGCACACGTTTAGGCAAAGGAAGGCTTTCGGTGTCGAAATAGAGATTTGTAGTGCTTTGTGAGCTTCGACAAAGTTCGAGAAGAGGCACTCATTCGGTATGTGCAGTGCCTTGTGCAGTGCCTTGTCGACTGACCCCACGCTACGGAAGTCTATACACATCGTCCACTATAACGCGACGCATAATGTTTGGCGAATATTTCAGTTAGTTCGAGAATGCCCCTTTGACTAAACTTTCTTGTTTTCCTGTCGTTATCTTTGGGACTATATAATCGGCTCGGTAATCACGCTGCCGTATTTGAAAAAAAAAAAACACTATTTCGCTTTGCTCGAGCTTTTTTTTACTCCTCCGTAAGCACTTGTTGAGTTCCATTGTTGTCGCAATATTGTGTGACATAAGCAAAAATTACTTACTGCCTGCCTTTGACTTACTTAATAATCGCACTGCACATACCTTCACTCAAGCCTTTGTCAAAAGCCGTGATATACATTGACGATTGACGGTGGCTGGTAACAAATACTCCTTTAAATAGCTTAACCATTTGGCGACTTCCGAGTTCCCCTCAAAAAATTTATTCGAAGAACTTGAAAGCTAGTTGTTTGGTGTGCCATCTCTACAACTTAGAAGAAAATCCACAACAACATTAGGCGCCATCCTAATACAGAAAACAAGCTCGCAGGATTCGCATGTTTTCGCTTATTATAATACAATGATAGATACAAAATAATCTTCGTCCGTGCAGGGTGGCGAAAGAATAGCGGTTTACTAAACACATTATGCCGGTGTCACACGGTCACTGTCGATCGTGATTGATCCCACTACCCTGATTAAAATTCTAGACTGCGATTGGCTCCCTCGTACAGCTTGCGTAAAAGAGCCAATCACGATAGAGAAATTCGATCCCGATTAGGCTCAATCGCTGTCAAAATTGCGCCGTGTGACATCCGTATTAAGCAACAAGATAAGCGCACTATTTCACGTCCAAAAGAAAAGTACAGAGCGCGAGTACACCATGGGATATGGGATGAACGCTGTATCCATAAATGAACAAAGGTCATATGAATAATAGAAAGATTCACCACACTTCTCATAAAATGAATTGTTTTGTCCAATAGAACAGATTTCTTTAAATGGTGCGTCCTTTGACTTCAATCCGTGGTTGAAAATAATTGTACCAGGCCTGTCTTCAAATAAATGCAGAATACATGCAGCATTTGAATTTTTTTCCAATAGCACCTGCGGGGAGTTGTGTGACGAGGAACTTCTGCAATCTGTTATGATGAATGTTCTAGCGTGTAGCATCGCATTATTGTGTGAATTTTTCTCACTTTTTTTCTTCCTTCGCCTTTTATTCTCTTTACCCCTTTCCACAGCACAAGGTAGCCAACCAGTACTTACACTGGCTAACCTCCATTTCTTTCCACCCCTTTTGTCTCTCTCTCTCTCTCTGTTATGTTTAGGTAACATGTTGACTCTCTTCGCTTCGCGTAGAGGTACAGCGCGTGAATTTCCTAAGTGTCGGAAGAGGAAACGAAACTCGTTCTCCTTCTGCATGTCCAAGAACTAATACTTCGTGTTAGTTAAATCTTAGCATACGGTTAAGATTTCTAGTGCGTAGCTAAAGGTGCAAGAACATATTATCATAGAATTTCCATATAGTATGCACATAACATCCTTGCCATACAATATCCACATAACATCCTTATAACATCCATATCCACATCCGCTGGCTTTTTGTTTTTGTGGGCGAAAGTTAGCCGCCATGATAGTAAAAGAAGAACAACTCTGAGGCGTTCACCTTTTCGAGTCCCTAATCTTTGTCGAAATAGCGCAATCCTAGACTGTATGATCGCGTTCTATACGTATTGCGTGCCACATTTATGCTTTCCTAATCTGGTTCTTTTTCAATAGGCAACAAAAAAAGGAAAGGAAAATGGAAGTGAACAATTTTGCATGACATGAATTCCCTTTATATCAAGCGCTAATGGTGATAGATAGCTGAAGAAGGAGAGTCTCCTCCATCGTCGCGATAACTGAGCACACATAGTCAGAAGAAGCTTCTCGAGTCGAGCCGCTCGCTAAACTTGTTCCGCGCTGTCAATAAAGCATTGAAACGGATAAGAAGTCCTAGGCCGCACTGGGGTCAGGAAATTCAGAGTGACAGTAATGTGTAGAGCTTCGCCTCGCTCATCAGTTTCAAAGGTTGTTGGCTCTGAGGAGATGACTTAAAAGAGACTGCGACAGGACCATGTCAGTGTACTAGCGCGAATGCCGGGCTACTTAAAATGGATTGCCATCAGTTCGAAACACAGTCCTTTTCTCCACGTCACGACGACAGGCATTTATAAAGGCGGCTTCGTGAACTTCGAACTGACTGGCAGTTCAATGGCCTTTTTGTTTCTGCTGTAGAAGAAGGAGATCTGCGCATTTTCTCTATACACTACAGGAGAAAACTGACCAAAGCAAGTGATCTGAAGAAATATGTATACCATGACTTGAGGAGATAATGTACTTACAAGCCATTTGGAAGGGCAATTTCAAGACAGAAATAACAAAATAAAAATTTGCCTTTGGCATGCAACATTTTGCTACACGAAATTGTGAGGTCCGGCATCGCGCATGTATAGAATGCGTTTAGCAGGTTGGGAGGTGGTTATTTGTGGCACTATATTGCACTGTGTGCTACGCGTGGCACTCCCCTTACCACCGTGCCTTGCCCGTACGCGTGACCCATCCGGTTCTTCGAGAGACACTTCCTCAAGGATCACTTCGGAAGCCCGTGCAGCGTCTGCGACCGCCTACCATCGCAGAGGCGCGCCGTCTCACAGGACATGGTCGGCGTCTTCGACCAGAGGCAGAGCATTTCAATGACAGCGTTTCAAAATGCAGGCTGTCCCGAGAACGCTACCTTTACCACCATGCAACCATGGGTACCACCATTTGGTACCACATGATGGCACTAAAAGTATCACCGGTACCACTGCGCGGTGTTACAGTGTTATCATATCCTTGTGCGGCTTTTATTGTTGTGTTAGGCTGCGCAGAATCTTTCGGATCTGCCCATGAAAACGGCTAAGCAGTCACAAGAAATCGCAGGTAGATCCCAAAGAATCATAAATGCATTAAAAAGCGAAAATGTGATCATTGAGTCCATTTAGGCAAGTCTGCCAGCTGGTTGGAATAAAGAGCCACATGGCGCAGAGAGAGAGAGAAAGAGAGATGACGAGGAAAGGCAGGAAAGTTAACCAGATATTAATCTCCCGTTTGCTACCCTGCACTGAGGTTAGGAGATAGGGGTTAGAAAAAGAACAGAAAGGAAAGGGTTAAAAAATGCACACACACGTACACACGTACGTGTGTGTGTGTACACACACGAAAAAGACGTACACACACGAAAGGCGCTCCAGTTAGAGACGTTCACAAAGGCCGTTAGATCGCAACGAATGGCCTTCTTCTGTGACGTTAGGTCCTGTCGATGGTGTAGAATTCCTTCTTCCGATAGTGGTCGGTCGCTCAGATGGTTGAGTTCACGGCGAAGGTATTCCCTCTGTGGACTGTAGTGCGGCAGTCGCGAAAAATATGACCAATCGATTCTTCATGGCGGCAATGGTCACAGGTTGCGGTGTCGGCCATCCCCATGTGGAACGCATAGGCTTTGGTAAAAGCAAAACCTAACCACAGTCGATACAAACGCGTGACGTCTCCACGGCGAAGCTTTCATGGTACTCGAAGGCTTAATGTGGGATCAAGGGAGTATAGTCAGTAATTCCTGAAATGTGGTTCATTCCATTGCGACGTGGTCCACTGGCGAGCAAGCAGGCGGAGCTTCTATATTGCGTCCGTTCTACGAAGTGTGGTACTCGTGCTCAGTATGGGCTGAATGGGCAGCTTGATCGGCCCGTTCATTGCCTATAATCCCAAAGTGGCATGGAAGCCATTGGAAAGTTATTAAATGGCCTGCTTCACATACATGGTGCATCGTCTCTGCAATCTGAGATATTAGCTGTTCGTGCGGTGCACGTCGTAAAGGTGGCAGTAGAGACTGCAGTACCGCCTTTGAATCGCAAATCGTCCACTTGTGTGGCGGTTCATCACTGATGTAATGAAGGGCGGTAAGGAGCGCTGCGAGCTCTGCTGTCATCGATGTTGTCGCGTGAGCTGTCTCAAATTTGACGTTTGTAACTTTAACTGGAATCACGATTTCCGCAGGGGAGCTGTTTGGCAGGACAGATCCATCAGCGTAGATATGCGTAGAGTCACGTAAGTTCTCGTAATAACGTAGTAACATGAGCTGTTTCAGGGCTGATGATGACAGATCCATATTCACACTATCAATCAGGTGATAGAGAAATGTGCGGAATATAACCAACCGTTATATATAGCTTTCATTGATTACGAGAAAGCGTTTGACTCTGTCGAAACCTCAGCAGTCATGCAAGCATTACGGAATCGGGGTATAGACGAGCCGTATGTAAAAATACTGCAATATATATATAGCGACTCCACAGCCACCGTAGTCCTCCATAAAGAAAGCAACAAAATCCCAATAAAGAAGAGCCTCAGGCAAGAAGATACGATCTCTCCAATGCTGTTCACAGCGTGTTTACAGTAGGTATTCAGAGAGCTGGATTGGAGAGAATTGGGAATAAGAGTTCATGGAGAATACCTTAGTAACTTGCGATTCGCTGATATTGCCTTGCTTAGTAACTCAGGGGACCAATTGCAATGCATGCTCACTGATCTGGAGAGGCAAAGCAGAAGGGTGGGTCTAAAAATGAATCTGCAGAAAAATAAAGTAATGTTTAACAGTCTGGGAAGAGAACAGCAGTTTACGATAGATAGCGAGGCACTGGAAGTGGTAAGGGAATACATATGCTTAGGGCAGGTTGTGACCGCGGATCCGGATCATGAGACTGAAATAATCAGAAGAATAAGAATGGGCTGGGGTGCGTTTGGCAGGCATTCTCAAATCATGAACATCAGGTTGCCATTATTCCTTAAGAGAAAAGTTTGTAACAGCTGTGTCGTACCAGTACTCACGTACGGGGCAGAAACCTGGAGGCTTACGAAAAGGGTTCTACTTAAATTGAACACGACGCAACGAGCTATGGAAAGAAGAATGATAGGTGTAACGTTAAGGGATAAGAAAAGAGCAGATTGGGTGAGGGAACAAACGCGAGTTAATGACATCTTAGTCGAAATTAACAAAAAGAAATGGGCATGGGCAGGACATGTAATGAGGAGGGAAGATAACCGATGGTCATTAAGGATTACGGACAGGATTCCAAGGGAAGGGAAGCGTAGCAGGGGGCGGCAGAAAGTTAGGCGGGTGGATGAGATTAAGAAGTTTTCAAGGACGACATGGCAACAGTTAGTACATGACCGGGGTAGTTGGAGAAGTATGGGAGAGGCCTTTGCCCTGCAGTGGGCGTAATCAGGCTGCTGCCGCTGCTGCTGATGATGATCACAGATCAGCTTTTTTCGTGATGTCAGGTATTGTGAGGTTGATTTTCGGGTGAGTGAAGCAGGATGGAGGAATCGAAGGTCTCGCAGCCGGAGTGAAACAAGCAGGCAATGATTCACCTTCACCATGTGTGGTTATCGTTTGGCTGAAAAGGGTGCGTGGCCTGTCCGCTGGTAAAGAAGCTAGGTGGTGGCAATGAGTCCTGGCAAGATGCCTTATATGGGTGCTAAGCGTTTTAATTTCAATGTGGGTCTTGAGTAGGTGGTGTCTACCAATTGCAACAGTCGCCACTGTTGATACACTCTGAGGCAGGCCTAGACAGATTCTCTGCTCTTGAGCCTGAACACTTTGTATTGTGCGTAGATTCGGTTGGCCTGTATTGATTATTACTGCATTGGTTACATGATCTGCCCAGCGCCATTTTATTGTCTTAATGCCTATTAGACGATATTCTAATAGACATTAAGAGAATCAAATGGCGCTGGGCAGGTATGTAATGTGCAGATTAGATAACCGTTGTACCATTAGGGTGACAATGGGTACCACGAGAAGGGAAGTGCAGAAGGGGACGGCAGAAGACTATAGGTGGTGCGACGAAATTAGGAAATTTGCGGGTGCTAGCTGGAATCGGTTGGCGCAGGACCGGGGTAATTGGAGACCGCAGGGAGAGGCCTTCGACCTGCAGTGGACATAAATATGATGATGATGATTATGATGATGATGATGATGATAGTTATTACTGGCATGCTCTACCGGAGAAAGCCGAGAGAAAGCCCCTTGTATAGTTTTAGCATAGCACTTGTCGACATTCCCCAAGCCTTGCCAGTGAAAAACCTGGACAGCTGGCAAATGCCTGTCAACCGTGTTTTTTCGCTATAGTATAAAAAAGAGAAACAGCGCGACGCAGGACGAGCGAGTAAAAAACACAAGACAGAACGCTGACTAGCAACGAAATTCTTTATTTGCAGAATCAACATATAAAGACATCCTTGAACGCAACATAAACAACAGAAAACGAACAATGAGCGTTAGCTACGGATATAATCCAGTTCTTTTCTTGATAGCGTGATGGACGCAGAACTGACGCATGCGTCGCCATTTGTGAATATGCAAAATGCCTCAAAACTTTTCCGCGGGCGCTTTTTACTATATCTTCCAATTATTTCGCACTTCGTTTTTAGAGGAGCCATGTAGAAACATCCCACTTCCATAATTCAACAGCCAAAGTACATTACTGGAGGCGACAGATACCAGAACTCTGCCTCTCACGTTCATCTCCGAACTTCTCCAGAGTGTATCATGGGCGTTGAAGTCTCCAGTAATGACCCATGAATCGGGAGTTGAGGACGGTATGTCTCATAGTCTTTTGTGACCAAATCGACTTGACAGAGATAGGCGCCCACAACAGTAAAGGTAAAATTATTTTTCTTTACTGTTAGGCATATATATTGATTATCGTCATTAGGTGGCACACGCTGCATGATGAATGAAAGTGAGGTCATGGCGAATAAACATAACCTTACTGTTTCCGCCAACAATTGACGACATAAACGATTTATATTCAGAAAGCCTGATCGTGTTCGATAAGTTCGTCTCGCAAATGACGATAATGGGAAACATACTGGCATACACGAAGCGGGGGAAATAAGAAATGCGCGCTCTGAGATCACGGGCATTCCACTGAAAAATAACTGCTTTTTGAACCTCATCTCTGAAAGACAGTGGTTGGGGAGCAATGATCTACTCAAGGGTTGGCAGCACCGGACTTTCGAGTATTCAGTACTTGAAGCGCACTTCTGGCAGACGGTGTGTGCATGTTGTTAGGCAACACGCGAATGGCATTCATTAAAGGCCTAAGAAGAGCTATTACTGGCTCATCTGTTTACCGCAACTCCTCGGATGCAGCACCTTGCTGTATTGGGGGCGGCTTCTGCTGTGGCTCTTCTGCCGGTCGTGTGCGTAGGTAGCGGCCATTCCGTCGTAGAGAGAGAGCAGACAGTTTTCTCCCTTCCAACATCGGTGTTAGGGGTGCTCGAAACTTCCGCTGACGGCGCTGCTTGACGAGTCGACTTTTCTTGAAAAGTTGATATTTTCCGTGGTGAGGACCTTCGGTGGTGTTGTCGTCTTCGGCGGACTTTCTCAGCGGCCTCTTTGTGGGCAGAGCTGTCTCTCACCATTTGTTTGAGAATGGATATCTCTTTCTTGATTTGAGGATACCCTTTGGAAGAGGCGCCGTGTTGCCCTTGACAGTTAGGACACTTCAACGTGGTTGCGCTGCAATTGTCTTCTGAGTCGGATTCGGCGCGTCAAGGGCACACTGCGGAATTTCTGCAAACACCCTTCACACGGCCAATCTTCTGACAATTGAAGCATTGCATGGGTCTTGGAACAAATGGTCGAAGCTGGTGGCGAAGGTGGCCAAGCTTCACGTGGCCGGTTTCCAGCCAGGGCCTCCTCTACAGAAGCTGCTGCAGGTCTGTATTCAGCTATGACACAGGGCATAACGTGCCGTTATCTCAAATAGTGTCGCGCAAATGTACGAGTTGGAAGCCGCATGCACGCGAACTCCTCTTTCTGCATCCGTTGAAGGGTGAAAGAAGACTATTTAAATACATAAAGAAGGTGAATTAAGATGGTAGGACGCTGGCGAGATGCACAGTGCACAAGCGTCCCTCCAACTACAAAGCGAAATCTCGAAAAGAGATTAGGAAAATGAAAGAAAGGGTCACAAATGGGCCGTTCTTCGGGTCTTCACATCTATATTGCTGTCACTGCTTCCCACTTTATGAATAATTTCTCAAAAATCTGTCGCTTGTCCTTCTGCTATCCCTCTGCCGTCGCCCCTGCGAACGCGCTTGATGAAGCTGCTGTACTGTCCAGCCAAGGATGTGCAGTGCCGCAGTATTTATTTCACTTAGTTTCTTAGTTACCGATAAACATTTAAGCGTGCTTTGCGGAGCTGTCCAAGCAAACGAGCCAACGGTGGCTTTCGCATACAGAATTGTGAAATAACCGTGCACCATTGCGGTAACGGAGCGCAAAGAAGACCAAAATGCAGAGCGGGAGGTAAAAGTGTTCAGGACACGAACAGAACTAGTGACTCAAAATTGTTTTCAAGCAGCACAAATATACGTATAACAAGAAAACAATCATGCGCGCGCGGGCTCGCCGCGAGGAAGCCTTCCCAACGCATGGTTGCCTGGTGGCGAACATGCGTAGGCAAAACTCCTTTTCTTGTTTGATATTTTTCTTGTATAAGCTTTTCGATTTGTTTTTCACAAAGAAGTTGAACAAACACTTTCGCCTCAGCATACATAGTCGCATAGTCGCGTCTGCCGGCTGCAACCATGATAACGACAAAAGTAACGCGAAGAAAACAAGTGCAAAAATGGGACGGGTAAATCGCGGTACCGATCACCTCGAGGTCACTACCTCGCAGAGAAGTTGGTTGGAGAAATTGTGAACGACGTTTATGTAATCACACAGCCTGCAGATAGATGCGCGTTCTTTGTGGGAAGGGATGTACAGGAAACGTTTGATAGAGGACGGATGCCAGGGTTAGTGTTTCCAGAAAAATGGATTACTTCTACACGCGCCGCACGAATAAAAACTAAATTGGCGTCAAAAGCTGCGAATTTAGAAACAGTGCTGAAGCACAGCCCGATGAATCTGGACGTACGTTTCCGAGTCGGCAGTAATGCAAAGTTCCAAAGAAGTGCTGTAATCAGTTTTGCAGAGGGCACGCCGAAGCGGTGTGCTCCCGCACCGCCTCGCAGCGCCAAACCCTTCCAGATTTAGAAGGTTGCATGCACCACAACTGGAGCATCGAAAGCAGAGGCGTGCTCTGGCGGGATTTAGAGGACGCATGTCGGTTTGATTGTGTATGTGTCATATGTTAAAGTTTAACAAGGCATACCGTTCCTATAGACCTCATCGTACGCATGACTGGTGCATAGATGGGGAAATAATATACAGCAACTCCAAATGGGTCCGAGCACATGCAATATGTCGTTGACGCGTTATATTTCTGGCCTACCACGAGTGGTTCTGAGAGTGCTTTGCCGAAATGGGCGCAGATGTATTGAGGAACGATTGCGCAGCGATGGCAGACGCGAGGATGCTCCGCCATCCGAAGTGCATACTAATGGAAAAGAGAGCGAATAAGCACTGGAACCGACAACGTTAGCCCCCGGATGACCGAGGGGAACAATTTGAACGCGGGTTCGATGCTTTAATTAATCCTGCGCTCACCGAAGCGCTTTCGTGCCAGCTTCGTTGCATACTGAGCAGAGTGGAAAGGCCCCGAAAGTCTAGAGCGGATTCGTCATCTAAAGCAAGAGGTTTGTCCACTAAATGAACGTCGTCTGAAGATCTTGGTCAATGAGGGCCTCTAACGGGCATGTACTGCTTCTTTCGTGTTGTTATTTAAAATTTGCTCCCTATATACTTTACTGTCCAATGGTTCGTTATTACACTCTTTATTCAGCTCTGGTGAGGTCTTCGCCATAGGTGGCAAATATTTTTAAATACTTTCCTACTGGCTACTGGCCTACATGAAACGGAATTGGGCGTAAGAACGCAATATATATATATATATATATATATATATATATAAGAGGTGTTGTTGAACGTAACAAAATTTGCAGCTTTTTGAATACACATAGCTATAAATTTGTTCTAATGTGCTTTGCCACTTCAATAGCCGCACTAATCCGGAGCAGTGTTCCACACACCTTTTTCACGCACCTCTACCTGCAACCGTGTTTACGAATGCACGACATCATCTCGCACGGTGCGAATGATAATTTCTTGCGCGAAACTAAAGAATGTTGCTCTTGGCGGAATATCTCTAAAAGAGACGACATATAATTACCCACTAGAGCATGTTTTATATTCGAACCAGCTGTCTAGTTGTAATTAAAACTTAAATGAGTGAGTTTGAGCTTATCAATTCATTATTAAGGTATATTGATGAATCACTGCAGGATGCATTTACTAATAATATGCAACCGAAGAAAAAATATCCTGGACATTTCTACTCCAGTGCCCCGCCTTTTTTTTTTAACTTTCTTCTGAAAGGTTTGACATACGGAACAAGTATTTTCACTTTAATCTCAAGGTTTCCAACCGCACTGCCCCATCGAGTACGTGTTTTATGGCGCTGAGGGGCGAAATATTAATGGTTGCTGAGAGGGACGCTGTTTTCAACAATGTGGGGATCTAAAAAGAAAAAAAAAACGAGAGGTGCGAGATATATTGTGAATGCACGACAGCAGGAATTTGTTGTAGACTCAGTTTGAGCTTAACGGCAGAGAAAAAATTCGCAAGAAAGAACGGTGCTCTGTATCGACACTTTCGCCGCATAATATACCAATGCCGTGTTTATGCGCTTCCTGGCTTTCTCGCTTTCTTCGTTCCCCCTCCCTGTCATTGTAGCAACTAACGCTGTGCGGAAGTGTGCAAATTATGAGTTTAGTTGCATTATCTCATCTTTATTTCGATATAGGCATGCCTGAAGCAGCATGGAAGCAGCAATGAAAATATAGTCATGACATTTCTCTTAATATATCCACAACATTTAAGTGCGACATTAATTTTCATATAATTGCGTTCAAGACACGCTCGCGTATATTCGACAGTAAGACGTCCTTGCCTGTACACTTCATACGAGCTTGTTTCGACTGGCTCGGTTCTTCTATGCCTCTTTCACGTGCCTGAGAATGCTCACTGAGCGCACGCTCCAATGTACTGTCGGCTATTGTTTCATTTCGTGAATTAAGCGTGTTCAGAGGCGACACCGATCCTCACTCTAAAAACACTTTGCACCCTTAGGGGCTTACGTTGTCCAGAAACATGTTTTATTCTGCGGAACTTAGCGTGCTCAGAGGCGACACCGATCCACACTCTAAAAACACTTCGCAGCCTTAAGGGCTTATATTGTCCCGAAACAATAATTATGGTCTGTCTTGCGAGTGTTTTGTTTCCTTAAAGCTGCGCTCGCGGCTTAACAGTCACCAATGACATGCTCCACTGACACGCGCATGACGTTCGTCACCTGTATATAAGTACCACGAGCGCAGTATTAAAAAAGTGAAAGAAAGAAACTTTATTTTTCAAAAAGAAAATTAGGCGAGCGTGGTTGGGCCCTTAGTCCAAGGCTCCACTGGGGCGAGCGGCTCGCTGGGCTTGGCTCCTTTCCCTCGTCCACAAGCTATGCTTCCCAGTGTCTATTTAACTTGCTGTGAACTTATGTACGGGCTGGTAATATATGAAGGCATTTCCAGGCACTCCCATGCGATATGTTGTACTGGGGGATTGGTGGAACACCATGGACAGACGTCCAGAAATCTAGTTGGATTTATCTTACTGAGATGATGCAGGTTGGGGAAGCTGTTTAAATGCGTCGCCAGTCCCTATAGTCTGCTGTCTGTTAAGGGCCTTGTGTGGATGACCGTAAACTCTGCATTCCTCCCCTTGCTGTAGAAGAATGTCACGAGTACCTGGAAGAAGTTCCGCGCTTGGCTCGGCCGCAGCTCGGTTGCTGAATCCTCGAGCTGTACGGTCTGCCGCAACTTTACCCTTTAAGCGCTCGGGAGCCAGACACCACATAATGCCGTGGTGATCTGTCATGGTTTGTGCCAGCATGTATTCTGCGTAGCATTTTCGGTACCGTTTAATTGAGAAACAGTCGGCATGTCTTCTGCAAGTCGGATCGTATGACTGCCGACTCATTTCTGTGTTCCGCGTCTGCAATGGCCATGGCAAGTACAGCCGCTTCGGCCACACACGTGGACCGAGTTTCGACTGTGGCCGTCATGGTACATTGTTGTTGAGTAAGCGCTAGCGTGTGAATCTCCCGACTTGCCCTGCTAGCGTATTTGTATTACGCAGCGGAACCTTTCCCAAAATGATTCCGCAGGGTTACAGCAGGTGCTCGTCTTCCATCGGCATGGAATGTTGGGGGCATATTCTTTGGTATCAGTGCCACCGTGATATGAGGGGCGCTATAACGTAAAACTATTCCAAAGTTTTCTATTCCAATTCTGCAATAAGCCCTCCGCAATTGGTCAAAGCTTTCTTGGACCACCCCACTTCACCTGTCTGTCACGCGACGTCACGAAAACCGCCATAGCTCCCCATGTGATATTTATTTATTTATTTATTTATTTATTTGTTTATTTATTTACAGGATACTGCCAGCCTTAGTCTCCCCTCCAATGTCCACTCCTACCCACTCCTTGGGCAGGAGTGGACATTGCGACATACAGATGAACAAGAAAAATTAACAGCAAAAATCATTACAAGAATTCAATACATTGCAATGACGTGTACACACTGATTTTGCATGATTCGACCAAACAAAAATAAAATAATTATTTCTGATTCGACGCCCTTTCGCCATTAGCCCTCGGCTATTGGCCAAAAGTTTTCGGTCTGCACCCACTTCAGCTGCCTGCCACGCGACGTCACAAAACCGCAAGAACTCACCGCGTCAAAATGACGTATACGCTTTAAAGATGCATTAATATGCCGAACAAAACTGAATTTTCTTCTGAGTAGCCACAAACTGCCCCGTTCCAAAAGGAATAAAAGATGGCTGCCACCGATCGCTCACACACTGGCTGCTCGCACCTGCCGGAGAGCATGGGTTTATTTGCGTACAGTTAAACTTTTTGCGTGACGGTGTAACTTTCTTGAGCACTTTCGGCACGTTTACGACCTCGCTCTGCCAACTCTTCTTTGATGAGGATGCGTCTTAGCTGCAATATTAACCTTCCATTGCATGCCATTGCGATTTTCTACCAGCCACCTCCGGCCAAATAAGGGAAAGCTGACTAGTCGCAGACACCGGCACCACCCTATTCATCCGTTTATAGATTTTCAGTGCAGTGGCTCGACCCCATCAAATCCGTCTCCACTTGAGCGTGCTCCTCGTGTCTTGTCTGCGAATTAGATAAGACAAGCCGCTCAGTGTAAGCTATGTTATTCGTTTTTCAAGCAAACAAAAGTGACCTCCTATGAACCAGGGCCGCGTTTGATTGGGCTGTTCAGACAACCCTGCGGGTGACCGCCCGATTCTTAAGTCGGCGGTTGCGCAAATTTGACGTCAGGAGATTGAAATAAAAACATATTGTAATAGGTTTTAGGGCCCGACATCTCGTGTCCTTGTCCAGTAAGACTGTATCCTCGGGGCAGTATAGCTGTCGTGGCGTGAAACCCAGCTTTTCAAGAACTACTCGTCCCTGGTTCGTTGAGCATAGCCGCTCTCTTTGAGCTATGATAACCACGCTCGTGTATTCCTCGAAGGTGTTGCAGATGCCTAGTTTCTCAACTTTATCGTTGTTAGCAATTTCGCGGATGATAAGCGCTGCCTTGAAGCTTTTCCTTATGATTGTATTAGCTTGTTTATTCTCCTGGTTTGTTAGTGTTTGGTACGGAAGCGCGTACTTCATCATGCTAACTATAAAGGCGGGGACCAGCCTGATCTTTCTACTTTAGTTAGCCCATATTGACATCTAATCATTATTCGTATAATACTGGCTATGTTTCCTGTTGTTATTCTCAACATTTAGATGGTATGTGTGATGCCTCCGTTCTGCTGTGCCTACATTCCCAGATTGCGCACTGCTTTCACCTCCCTGACGGGACGTCCTTCCATATGTATCGTTATTGGTACTGTTGTAATCGCACCGCTGGCACGAGTTGTTGGGGTCTCGGTGCTGACGCCCGTTATTGCCAATGGGTCGCAAGCCCCAAGGGTAGCGTTGGCCTGGCGGCCTGGGGCACTGGAAGCATCCGAAGGTCCCGGCAAAGCATGAGAAGACTGGTAACAGAACAACTTGTTTATTCTAACATAGCAAAAGAGCGGCCGGTCAGTTCGACCGAAGTGGAGAGACGGGAGAGCACGTAACTCAACAGTACAAATCGGAGCCTCTCTCCTGGCGTCCGGGGGCAGCTGCTCTTATACCCTCGGCGTCGCGGTCCAAAAGAGAAGGTCACGGGATGAAGGTCACGGGACGGCGCAGCAGGAGCCCACGACGGCGCGAGCGGTTGAGCCGAGAGACCTGCTGAACCGAGTGTAGTGACGCATCGCCAACCGCCCACACGACGGCGCGAACGGTTGAGCCGAGAGACCTCCAGGCTCCTCATTCGGGGAACTCCGCTCCCCGGCTGCCGCGCTTTGACAAGCGAGGGCACACACACACACACGCACACACGAAGACACGTGGCGCTGAAACACGCCTGGACACGCTTGGCGGGTAGGCGTTGCGGCGGCGTCGGACGGGCCAAAATGTCCGCCGCTTTGAACAAAGCCCCGGCTTCCGTTGCATCCGCGCCGGCATTACCGCGCGTTGTAGGCGAAACGTAACAGACCGCCCCGCCGGGGGAAGGAGATCCCGAAGGTCAGGGGACTGCATCCGCTGTCCGGAGGGATGTCGCTCGATGATGCTCATAACCGAAGTTGGGCGTCCTTGGGCGTTTCTTGAGCGCAGCGCACAGAGAAGGCCTCGTTCTCACGTTCAGGTGCACACAGGACACTGCAAAGTGACTTCGGGAGAGTTGACATTTTTGTTCTCGTTTCCGGCAAGCGTTAGAACCACGCCAAAAGTCAACCGCTCAGTCAGCAAGCACGGCACAACCCTCACTAAGCCCTGCCAGGCTCTTCCCCCTTTTATACTGCTGCCTAGTTCCTTACAGTAGTTTAGCAGCACTCAGAACGCGTCCACAAATCGGAAAAATTGCACTAAAAAGCACATCATCACTTTGAAACACTACACAAAAGCAATAAGTTAAAAAAAATCCTGCCTCAGGAAGAAAAACATCAGTAACAAGCAATTTTGAGGCTGATTCCCACGTTAGGGGCTTCGACTTAAGCCATCGGCGTTACCGTTGAGACTCCCCTTTTTGTAACGCACCTCATAGGAATATTGTTGCAAAGCGAGGCTCCAGCGCAGGAGGCGGCCATTTTTGGGAGAGATGGTCTGCAGCCATTGGAGAGGGCAGTGATCCGTTTC
Organism: Dermacentor andersoni; assembly: GCF_023375885.2. Classification (NCBI taxonomy): domain Eukaryota; kingdom Metazoa; phylum Arthropoda; class Arachnida; order Ixodida; family Ixodidae; genus Dermacentor; species Dermacentor andersoni. The sequence continues at coordinate 97,121,751 of NC_092815.1, forward strand.
AATGATAAACCTCGAGCCAGCTAGGTAACATGACAATTTCTGAACGGCCCATACGATACACGCACACTCTTTCTCGGTGGCGCTATACGCCTGCTCACGACTCGTCAGCTTACGACTAGCATACAGGACGGGGTGTTCTACTTCTCCATTTTCCCGTTGGCACAGTACAACGCCCATGCCTCGCTCACTAGCATCACACTGAACAACGAACCCTTTTGAGTAGTCGGGCGATCGTAGCACAGGCTGGCTTGTTAGGGCGCTCTTTAGGGCGCTAAAAGCTCTTTCCTTTGTCTCGTCCCAGACGACTGTTTGCGGCTCTGTCTTTCTCAGAGCATCCGTCAAGGGAGCAGCGATATCAGAGTACCTGGGGATGTACCTCTGATAGTAGCCGGCGACACCTAAGAACGACCGAATATCGGTCTTCGTGCGCGGTTGCGGGAAGTCTCGCACAGCGGCCACCTTTATTTCAGAGGGGCGGCGTCGACCCCGACCAATCACGTGTCCGAGGTAGACAACCTCGGCCTGTGCTAACTGGCACTTGGGAGCCTTGACTGTCAAGCCCGCATCGCGCAGGCGGGTTAGCACTGCCCGCAAGTGCGCCATATGTTCCGGCCAGGATGCGGAGAATATCGCTACGTCGTCTAGATACGGTAAAGCGAATTCTTGCTGTCCCCGCAACACTTTATCCATGAGGCTTGAAAAGCAGTATGGCGCGTTCTTCAAACCAAAACTCAAAACTTTAGGACGGAATGTCCCCATTGGTGAAATGAACGCCGCATACCTACTAGCCTCTTCTGTAAGTGGAACCTGCCAATAACCCCTGACAAGATCTAGGGTGGAAATAAACTGAGCGCTACTCACTCTCTCAAGGCGCTCCTCGATGTTAGGGATCGGATAAATTTGATCCTTAGTGATGGAATTAAGCCTGCGGTAGTCGACGCAAGGACGAGGTTCCTTGCCCGGTACCTCAACTAAAATCAAAGGGGAGGTATAATCACTCTCACCCGCTTCAATAACACCGAGCTGTAGCATTTTCTTTACCTCAGCCTCCATAATATCGCTCTGGCGGGGTGACACCCGGTACGCCTTGGATCGTACTGGCTCTGGGGAGGTAAGTTCTATGTCATGAGTAAGGACAGAAGTCCTACCAGGCCTCTCAGAGAACAGACCTTGAAACTCTTGTAAGAGCTGGTGTAGTTCGGTTTTCTGCTCAGGTGACAGCGATGCTTTACTTATTAAGTCACTAATGACTTGATCGGTGTCTTTCCTGTTCGTCACTGAGCCTAGTCCCGGAAGCTCGACCGGAAGCTCTTCGGGCACGTTTACCATCATGCACACCACTGCTTCCCGTTGCTTATAGGGTTTGAGCAGATTACAGTGGTAAACTTGCTGTGCTTTCCGCTTTCCTGGCAGACTCACCACGTAGTTAACGTCCGACAGTTTTTGAACAATCCGTGCTGGGCCCTCCCACTGCACGTCGAGTTTGTTCTTTAGCGATGTGCGCAATATCATGACCTCATCGCCCACCTCAAAACGACGGGCCCTGGCTGTCCGATCATGATAAACCTTGGCCCTCTGCTGGGCCTCTGCCATTGCTTCACCTGACAACTCTGTGCCCTTCTTAAGCGTTCGAGGAGCTTAAGCACGTACTCTACCACGACTGGGTCGTCGCCCCTGCCTTCCCATGATTCTCGAAGCATGCGAAGCGGAGATCGCAGCGAGCGACCGTACACCAGCTCAGCTGGCGAAAACCCCGTAGCCGCATGCGGCGCGGTCCTTAATGCAAACATCACTCCAGGCAGACACAGCTCCCAGTCAGTTTGATGTTCAAAACACAATGCTCTCAACACGCGCTTCATGACGGAGTGGAGCTTCTCAACGGAATTCGACTGGGGGTGGTGCACTGAGCTGTGTAATAGCCTTACCCCGCACCTTTCGAGAAAGGCTGTCGTCAAAGCGCTAGTAAACACTGTACCCTGATCTGACTGGATTTCTGCAGGAAAACCAACTCGCGCAAATATGGACAGTAGTGCATTGACTATCTCAACTGAGCTGAGTTCTTTAAGCGGCACTGCTTCAGGGAACTTTGTCGCTGGGCAGATCACAGTCAAAATGTGTCGGTACCCCGTGGCTGTTACCGGCAGAGGTCCCACTGTATCAATAACGAGCCGTCTAAAAGGCTCCGTAATGATAGGTACCAATTTCAACGGCACCCTCGATTTGTCCCCTGGCTTGCCCACCCGCTGACAGGTGTCGCATGTCTTCACAAAGTGGTCTGCGTCCCGAAAACACCCTGGCCAATAGTACTCCTGCAAGAGACGGTCCTTAGTTTTCTTAACTCCTAGGTGTCCGGACCACGAACCCCCATGCGACAAGCGCAACAGATCCTGACGATAGCATTGAGGCACGATCAGCTGATCGAACTCCACTCCCCTGCGGTCTAGATACTTCCGGTACAGGACCCCACCTCTTTCCACAAAGCGAGCATTTTTCTTGGCGATACCTTCCTTGATAATGCAGCGTATGTTTTCTAGGCTGCCATCCTTCTTTTGCTCGGCTATCAAAGCCGACCGGCTGACTTTTAGTAACCTGTTAAGTCCGTCTGACGTAGGCGCGATGAGCAAATCTGGAGACAGCTCTTCTAACTTTCCCGTGTCGGGAATTTCCTCTCCAGTATCTGGTGCCTTTAACGCTACAGGCTCAATTTTATCCCGTTCGGGCGTGCTCTGAATACCAGCTTGCTGCGCCTCTGACCCTTTCTCATCGTTCAACAACGTCGGCCCCGCAACTACCGCCTTTGCAGCGAGCTCCCGAACCTTCGATCTGGTTAAGGCCTGAACGCTAGCCTCACCAAACAAAAGCCCCTTCTCGCGCAGGAGGTGATCGGACCTGTTCGAAAATAGGTACGGGTACTGGGGGGGCAGCATAGATGACACTGCGGCCTCCGTCTCAAGTGCTCCGAAAGGTCCTTCAATAAGCACTTTTGCTACCGGCAGACACACGCTATGAGCTTCCACTGCTTGCTTGATCCATGCGCACTCGCCCGTGAACATCTCGGGTTCTACGTAAGAGGGGTGAACTACATCCATCGTAGCTGCGGTATCGCGAAGCACTCGGCACTCTTTCCCGTTCACGAGGAGGTCTCGCATGTAAGGCTCGAGAAGCTTGATGTTCTCGTCAGTGCTGCCTAATGAAAAAAACACGACTTTTGGTTTTGTTTCTGGGCACTGCGCCGAAAAGTGACCCGGCTTCTGGCACGTATAACACAGGCGCACTTGCCTCATCTCGAACCGCTTTCTGCGTTCGGCTTCGGCTGCCGCCGTCTCCTCACGTTCGGTCGGACACTGCGCCGAAAAGTGACCCGGCTTCTGGCACGTATAACACACGCGCGCTTGCCTCGTCTCGAACCGCTTTCTCATGGGCGTGAACTTCGGCCTCTCAAACTTAGAGCCAAATTCACCCTTTTGACCGTCCTTAGCTCCACGAGCCCGACGCGTCACAAACTCCTCGGCTAGCTCAGCGGCTCGAGCCACCGTACTAACGTCTGGCCTATCCAAGACCCAGTACCGCACGTTCTCAGGTAACCGACTATAAAACTGTTCTAGCCCGAAACACTGCAGAACTTTCTCGTGGTCACCAAACGCTTTCTCTTCTTTGAGCCACTCCTGCATGTTTGACATAAGCCTGTACGCAAACTCTGTATATGACTCACTTCTGCCTTTCTCATTTTCCCGAAACTTCCGACGGAACGCCTCCGCTGACAGCCGGTACTTTTTTAGCAGACTCGATTTCACTTTGTCGAAATCCTCTGCCTCCTCTCTCTCCAAGCGAGCGACTACGTCGGCCGCCTCGCCGGGTAGCAAAGTGAGCAAGCGCTGTGGCCACGTTTCCCGAGAGAACCCCTGCTTCTCGCACGTTCGCTCAAAGTTAACCAGGAACAAACCAATGTCCTCTCCAAGCTTAAACGGCCGCATCAGGTCAGTCATTTTGAACAATACTCGTTCTCCTGCACCGTGTGCCTGACTTCCATTACGAGCGCGTTCCATCTCTAACTCGAGACGCTTCATTTCCAAAGCGTGTTGACGGTCGCGCTCTTCTTTTTCTTTCTCTTTTTGTTCTTTACGTTCGCGCTCATCTTTCTCTTTCTGTTTTTTAAGTTCGCGCTCCTGTCTTTTTGCCGTCTCCCTCTCCTCAATGGTCTCAAGGCATTCCGACAGCTCGTCATCCTCAGCTTCTAACTCAAGAATAGCCCTTAGCAGTTCTGGTTTTCTGAGTTTGTCTGAGACATCCAGACCCAACTCTCTCGCAAGCTCCAGCAATTTCGGTTTGCGCAACGACTTCAAATCCATGGCTGCTCTGAATGCTGCTTTCTCTACTGCCTACTATTGTCTTGCCGCAAACTAACCCGGTAGGAACGACAACCACAATTACCAGCTCTGTTTCTAACACTAACAAAAGCCTGGCAAAACTCAGAAGAAGAAAGTCCCGCACTCACCAAACCTTGCAGCCAAGACTTCAGCGCAGTCGTTCCGCTGCAGGCAACCAGTCATCACACAGGGCTCGTTGCACTGCTCCCGGATGGTCGTTGTGCTGCTCAGCATACAGTCAACCGCATCTCTTCGCTGCTGGCCTCCGTTGTCGCGATCTCACCGCTGGCAACCAGATGTTGTAATCGCACCGCTGACACGAGTTGTTGGGGTCTCGGTGCTGACGCCCGTTATTGCCAATGGGTCGCAAGCCCCAAGGGTAGCGTTGGCCTGGCGGCCTGGGGCACTGGAAGCATCCGAAGGTCCCGGCAAAGCATGAGAAGACTGGTAACAGAACAACTTGTTTATTCTAACATAGCAAAAGAGCGGCCGGTCAGTTCGACCGAAGTGGAGAGACGGGAGAGCACGTAACTCAACAGTACAAATCGGAGCCTCTCTCCTGGCGTCCGGGGGCAGCTGCTCTTATACCCTCGGCGTCGCGGTCCAAAAGAGAAGGTCACGGGATGAAGGTCACGGGACGGCGCAGCAGGAGCCCACGACGGCGCGAGCGGTTGAGCCGAGAGACCTGCTGAACCGAGTGTAGTGACGCATCGCCAACCGCCCACACGACGGCGCGAACGGTTGAGCCGAGAGACCTCCAGGCTCCTCATTCGGGGAACTCCGCTCCCCGGCTGCCGCGCTTTGACAAGCGAGGGCACACACACACACACGCACACACGAAGACACGTGGCACTGAAACACGCCTGGACACGCTTGGCGGGTAGGCGTTGCGGCGGCGTCGGACGGGCCAAAATGTCCGCCGCTTTGAACAAAGCCCCGGCGTCCGTTGCATCCGCGCCGGCATTACCGCGCGTTGTAGGCGAAACGTAACAGTACAATATCGTGGGTGGTTTCTCTGTCTGGTATCGTACAGGCTTGAAGTGTTTTAGGCAACTGCGGTCTCAAGTTAGGTGGTCCCCAAAGCAAATTGCGCATGTCAGGGTACAGTTGTGGGTTGCTTCTGGGTTGCGCACTCGGCAGGTACAGCACGTGGGCAAATCTGGTTACGGGCACACGTCGGTGCGATGGCCAACTTCCCCACGCGCTCGGCAGAATTGTACCATGTTACGAAAAAGGAATACACTTCTTCTCACCTCCTCTGTAGTAAATGTATATCGGTAGGACGTCGCCGAAAAAAATGTAAGGACAGCACTCTGAGAGTCTCTCAACAACCGGGCCTCTACCAGCTCCATGCCCTGGGTGCAAAAATGGATGCAGGCTTTGAGAGTCTCAAATGACGTGTGCGGCTCTATACCATGGATAACACCTTTCCCGGTTCCTTCGCCTGGCGTGACGTTGACAATGACTGGGCGCGGCCTTCCGTTGATCTTCAAAGACGTGACGCCTCTCATCGCCATTGCGACGGTCGCATCCGTGGTGGACGCTAGTGCTATGTTGGAACCCGACTGGATACGGAGAGTGAACTGGTCGCACCTGATTTTTCTTTGCCAGGCCTCCACCATTGCGTCGCAAAGCGCTTGGCTGGTCACATTCCTCAGTGGCAGTCCCTGGTGAGGTTGAAAGACCCTTTTCAGATCGTCCTTGGGTAGGGGTGGGGGCCTGCGTCTCATGGGTCGACCCCGGTGTTTTGCGTGGTTGTCCGCTGTATGCTTGCTGTCCACGGAGAAGTCACCTCCACGCCGTAAATTCCGCTCCATTGCCTGATTCTTCTATGCTTTGAGCGATTGGGATAGCTGTCAACCCTCCTGGGCGGGGTCAGTCTCCGTTTGGGTGGAAAAATGCGCGTTGGCGTGCGCGGACGCCATGGTGCAATTCCCGGCCGGTCGTTCATCGTCCCGGTTTTGGGCGGCAAAGTCCATCACCTCTTCACTCAAAACCAGTGCAGGTTGTCGAGCCATTGGATGCGATTCCGTAGTTGAGGTCATAGTCGTCACGGTGACAGCGGCTAGGTCGTGGTGGGCGTCTCCGGGCACGCGTCTCCCGACGTCGCCGCCGCTCCGCATACTCGTGGTGGCGGAGGCTTCGCATGGGAGAAGGGACAAATGGCCGTGAAATTGTGAAAAAATGGTCTGCTTTCGGTGAAAGTTGTGTCCACTGATGCCGGAGCTCCTACCCTTCGAGCAAGTGACAGTTTGCGGACGGTTTCAGGCGACCAACCAGCCGAAAATGGAGATCATGTGGAGGTCGATGTGCACGCCTCAGCACCGGCCGGCGTCCATAGGAGCGTCCCAGGGAAGTGAAAGCACGAAAATGATTCTTGTTTGGGGACGATTCGAGCCCCAAAGGATGCCTTTCTTTATGTGTAACGTTCTGCGTGTCGCAAATAAAGCGAGGAACTGTGATCCGAAATTAAAATTAAATTCTGGGATTTAACATGTCAGAAGTGCAATATGTCTACGAAGTGCAAACGCCTGATTAGCTTCGACTGCGTACGTTTCTTTAACGGGTACCTAATTTACGGTACGCGAGCTTGTTCCATTCCGCCCTCGTTGGAATGCGGCACACCATGGGCGGAATGGAACCTGCGACTTTGTGCTCACAGCAGCGCAACGCCACAGTCACTGACCTACCGCAACAGGTTTGAGAAACCGAATTCGCACCCTATTTACGAGGAGCGATTATTTGACGCAAACGACCGACTTTTCCACATAACCATCAGTCTGACGAGTGCCAACACGTCAGGTGCCTGCATCATCAAGCACCTCCTAGACATCTAGGCGCGCGCTTCTCGTGAAGTAACGACACTTTAGACGAGTCTCCATTCCAAGTGGTTATCTGCACATTCCTGGTTGTAGCGCGTAGTTTCGCGTTAGTGTTTGAATTTTCTGGTTTCCATTTTTTCCCTCTTCTTCTTTCTCCTTTTATTCCCTTTACCCCTTTCCCCAGCACAGGGCAGCCAGCCGGTAATTACACTGGCTAACCTCCCTGTCTTTCCTCTCGTTTGTCTCCTCTCCTCTTCTCCTGGTGCACTTTCCTGTTTCGAATTTCATCGTGTATAGTCGGAGCATTATAGGCCTCCAAGAATGACATATTTGCACGTTTGGCGTAGGCTTCCAATTGATTTAGTAACTGTTGCCTGATAGCGTCAAGCCACCTTGCCATTTACGACTATCATAAGACTTGAAAATAGTTTCGGAAGTATATATAGCTCAGGAATAACCAATAAAGTCTTTCCCAGAGTTCCTCCTGCTCCTTGCATGTCGCCAGCAATATGTGGTGCCAACCAACAAACGAAGCCGCCACGGCGTTGCGATTGGCACTTGACCATACAGTGTTGCTAGTCGGCGTCAAATGGTTTTCTTGAAGAGCAGTACATGGTGGACAAGAAGTTCGTTGAAGACGGCACATATGAGCTCATTGCGACATACTCAGTTACTCAAATTGGTCCGACGGTTGGTTTCAAACCCTGTTCGCTCCACACAGAAGCCCGATCGCTTTAACCATTCCACCATGAAGTATACCGTGGCCCAGGTTTGCGGGAGAACGGTTAGATATAAACATACATAGATACATAGCCCCCGCAGGAGGAAGGAAGGAGGGAAGAGAAAAGTAGAAGGCAGGGAGGTTAACCAGAATAACATCCGGTTGGCTACCCTACACCGGAGGAATGGGAAAGGGGAAAACAAATATCACAAGGAGAGAGAGGAGGGAAGGAAAGAAGGAAATTGCGGCGAGTTCGCTGACGCGTGTGGTCTTACAGAAATTGCATTAAAAGTCACAGATGGTCGCACAAACCCGTCGTCCTTAAGAAACACAAAAGCGCCTTCACCGCTTTATAGGCCGACGGGCGATGGGGGCGGTGTTCCAGCAGCACTTGCACAGAAAGCGGCCGATTGTCCAGTTTTTGAAAAGCTTTGGCAAGTTCCCCGCAACTGCGTGAAGCGCGAAGGACCACAGAGGGCAGCGAACAATTTTATATTTGGCTCAAATCTTCCGCGAGCCCTTTGAAAAGCTTGAGGTTGTGTAAGTCCACTGCCAGTAAGACTAACTACACAGTCCAGCTAGAATTGTAGAAATGGTAAGTGATAAAATGTAAAGTCCCAACGCAATAACAGTTGTATAGATTGAATGAAGTCAGGCCGTAAGTTTTATTGTTCCAACACTGGTCAGGGTGAACCATCCATGACATGGAATTCGTAATGTTCCTGCAGCTGCGTGCCTAGCTAGAGTGTCTTGCTAAGTTTATTATTATTATTTTTTAAACGTGCGCAGGAAAGGTCTAACAGAACATGGCCGAAAGTTCAACTCCAAAGAAAGCGCTCCGGGTTCGATATCGCATTCTGTATACTTGAAACTGTTTTATCGATCTGTTTGTTCTCAGAGGCTGTAAGAAATGGGACATTAAACGCTGCTTATTCGTAATGAAGCGCTAATAATTACTCCGCATTGTTCAGTAAGGTGTAGCGGTGGGTCGGCTCTGCATTATTGCGACCAATGCTTGACCGAAGATGAAAACACAGAAGACTTAGCTCGCAAAAATGCCTGCGTTTGAGATTCATTTCGTGTTTTCTAATATCGTTCCAGCGCTACGAGACTTCTAGGTCGTCGAGATACGCAATTCTTAGTTACTACTATTTATTCTTTTACTGCAGCAACAGCCAAATGTTCGAAATTGGGTTTGCTTTGTCCGTCCCATCCGACCATCCGTCCATCCATCCCTTTTGTGACGCTGACGACTACCACTGTCGTGATCCACGGCAAATGCGAGTTTTCCTCGTCGTCAGGCCACCTCGTCATCGCAAGCTTCAACATCGCTACAGGGCGAAGAAAAAAAAAACTTGTCCCCAAATGCCACCGTAGCAATTCGCAGCTTGCACTCGCAATATCGCCGTATGCGTTCGGGGTTTAGGAAAACTATCCACCGCGCTAGCGCGCAACAACAAAGTTGCGCAATTGCGGCAAGCTTCCGTGCTGTACATAGACTCTGAGAGCAGTGGAGCCTATGTATGTTTCTCGCATGCCGGACAAGCACTACTGTAATGGATGAAGGTGCCACTATATGCATCGGGTAGAAATTAATCTTTTTTTTTACAAGGTAGTGGTACATTAACGTGAAATTTGTTGTTGTCATACTCGCGAGAACAGCATCGGCGGCCCAAAGGAGGCGTGCATGGCAATGATGATCAGCGAACTCATGCTAAAAGCAGGACCCGTAGTGACAATGCTCTTCACAGTGAGAAACTGTTCTTACGAATGAAAAGCTTTGTGAAACCAAACTTTGGAAGTGTGCAGCTACCTTTCAAATGCACTCACTTCGCACGTCTCTCCTTAAGTTAAGTTGAATAGGCCCCTTCTTGTTTCGACATGCACTATCATGAACACGCATTCTGCACGTCTCACGATGTCCTGGCCGCTATACTCCACTGATAGAGCTCGTGAGACAGTAAGCATGCAGGAATGATAGATTTATAACAAGTAGAGGAAGTTGGTGCCCTACAATGAAAATTCGATTTCTACTTTAACCTTCGCGTCAGCCTCAATTGGTTTGACATTTCAAGTTTCACATTATTGACGAGCTTCCCGAACTTTAAGACAGATATACAACAGATTATGAGAACAATGACATTATTAAAATAATACCTCTAAAGTTAGAAATTTATTAATTTCTTAATATCTCCTCGCAAGTTCGCCATGATCATTGAGCGTTGTTGTGGCGCATTCGTTGACATCCTAATGGCAACTGTTGCAGATCTGCATGGTTTAGGCCAACAGTTATGTCATCCGAATGGTACCTTAACTATTACAGCCTTTGGTATTACTACTTTGGCAAATTCAGGCGAGAAAGAACAAAACCATAAAAGCTTCAAAGAACGGCGCAACATTTATTAGATGTGTTAGAAAAGTTCGCAAACTTGCACGTTCTCGTAACGTCCATGGGTATTTATTGTTTGCAACGCACGTCTTGGTGCCGCATCTAGCGCTGGATAATGTGGAGATCTCTGATACTGATGCAGGTGTGCCTGCATAAAACCATTACACGGCGGCGGCCAACCTATCGCGAGTGTGTGGCCGCAGCTTCTTCACAGGTTGTTCAACTGCGCAAATAAAATAACTTGATTACCTAGGGAGGAAGCCGTCCTAGTGATTAATCAAGTTACCCTTGGGCAAAGCAGGCGCTCCAAAGCAGGGATGGCTTTGCGTACTACTTTTCTTTAACGCTTCTAGGTACGAAAGTATTAACCGTTAGAAACGTTTGAAAAGCATATTATGGCGGGTCTTCAAAAGCTTGTTTCAAAGGACCCACAAAAACGTCTATGAGGGAAGAAATACGCCATTTTAGATAGCCTTATCCAGTAACAAAAGCTTGTATGTTATATATGTTTTGTTCTCGCCCGGAAATAGGAAGTGAAAGGAAAAGGGAACATTGAACATCGTTTGAAGGTTGCGAAAGCCAAACAATGTGAACAATGGAAGAAAAAAAAATAAAAGGTCCGGTGAATGATCTACACGTCACGTCTCTTCGTAGCGCATAAATAATGGTAGGCAGTGGCACATAATGACGCATAATTCACCAAGTGATCTATGGTCTGAAGTGCAAATGTTTGGGAGAAGAAGCGAAAGGAGAAGTCTTATCTTTTTGTGCAGCAACACAATGGACTATCCGGTCAAAGGGTCCCAGCCACAGTAACCCTTTTACAAAAGCTTCTTGAGAGCATTTTTCAACTCTCAAACGCAAAAAAAAAAGAAAAAACTATCGGAATTTCACCCGCGCACACTCGGCAACAATTAGAAAGTTGAAGCTCTTTATTCGGCTCACTAAACAGGCAACTGGTGCCATCAAAAAAGGACTCCTCACGCGGTTTCCTGGCCCTATGCGTGTTGAACGAAGAGGCGCCGCAGGCGAGCAAGCGTCAAATTTCTGCGACAAATTGCACACATGTAAGCCTTATAAACCCTGATCAGTCCCCATTTCAGTTGGACGGGCTGTACCCACTATAGCTGAGTGAGCTCTCTCAAACGCACCACTGCCGCTCGGATCGTCAGGCGTGCTGCCCAGCTACGCCTCTGTGAACGCTGCGCGGCAAGCTATATTTAGGCCCAATCGCGGCATGCGTGACCAGAAAAATGGCACCATCTGCGCAGCCTAAACGTACCTGATCAAGTAGTGGCTTTTTCGCCTCTACGCGCTAATACCGAAGCAAGCCACGCGGGTATTACGGTTGCAAAGTTATAAGCGATATTAATGTTACGTGTTTTCGTTACATGCGGCTTCAGCGCGCGATCCCCTATGCTGACCAAAATGAAAGACGCCTCACGCGAAAAAAATGAAGAGTCGAGGATGTCGCATAATTGAGCCTTTATCCCGCTCCATAATCTACTTAACATGGCGTTTATATAAGCCGATTGATGTCTAGGCAGGCATTCTTCATCATCATCAGAAAGAGCGAATAGGTTCGTGCTTCCTAACACATAGTCCAGGTGTGGTGATTGTTAGTGCGGACTGCCTCTAAATATAGCAAGCCCAATGAGAGACACGTCTCCCTTCAAGCTACGGCCGGTCAGCAACATTGTGACTGGCTTTATATCGCCGACTCTGGTAATGTGTCCGGCGAGCGCTGTACATTTAATAAATGGTTTCGTACTTAATCCAGTAAGCCCGGTTTAGGAATACTGCGTTAGACGCGAATAGCCACACGATAATAACGTGGGAAACATGCGCGTTCCAGCCTCAGGCTTTTCTGCTAACTGCAACGCAATGTGACGAAATATTCGAGATTAAGAGACAGCGGCCAGGCTTACGAATGGCAATGCGAATATACCTTCAGGGTAAACAGGGAAATAGGGCTGCTTAGGTGCCGCTCTTTGTTCTTAGCTTGGTGCATAAACATAAAAGAACGCGTGATGCAACATCACAGCTCTCTCAGCAGCTTTGGGGGAACACCGCTTGAAGCCTCCTTATCTTTCTCGCTGTGTGCCGCAACAGTGTATCTCAGCGTAACAAATTGGTAACGAATGGGACAGGAGCCGGCGTCGTGTGATAAACGGCTTTTGGGTTGTCTACTCTAAGCGTAGAAGATTAGCGCAGCAAGCATTCAGTTCGTAGCACAGGAGATCAAAGCAATGCTTTCTGGCTGGTTGGTCCGCAGGCGCAAGGACGCGGCGCTGTCCGTGCGCCTATTGTGCTGTAGCGGCCGTCAGCTGCGGCACTTCAAACAATAACAATCGGGCGTCGAAGGTTTGGGCGTCTTCAGGGTAACAAACGCTTTCTCCTAGAGACTATTAGTTGAACCTCTACATGTGTTGCGCTGTAAGGAAGGCAAGGTAAATATAAGGAGCGGGGAGGAGCGAGGGGGCGAAATAGAAGTAGAGGTGTAAAAGTAGTCTTTCAGTCTGTTTTTTTTTTTTTTTTTTTAGTTCGGAACATTAGAATAGTCTGCGCTTCCCTTCTCTAGAGAGTACAGCTTCTTAGGTTTAACGCATTTTCATATGTAGGGTGCCTCAGCTAACGTTAGCCAAGCTGTTCAAAGAAAAAAAAGTTAAGAAACATGGCGGAAGATGTGATTTTAAGAGCGGCGGTGTTCGGTTGTCAGACTATTGACTACCGAACACCATAGTTTTCATAATTGTGTCTTACACCACGCTTTCTAAATGCATTTTTTTCTTTGAACAGCTTGGCTAACGTTAGCTGAGACACAGGGTATAGAGTGTGTGTCGCTTGCCTGAAACATGTTCTTCAAACAATGTTTACATGAAAAAATAATAATAACTGGACGCTGCGCTTTCATAAAATGCTTCTCAAAGGTTTGCACCCTTCTACAATAATCCCGCCTTTTTGCTTCGTTGGCATTGTAAACGTATACACTACCAGAGCATTTTTCGACAATGCGGCATCGGCACGTTTGTGTATTATTTGTGTTTATCAATACTGCAGAGCTTAAACGGCTCTTAAGCCACTCCAGCTCGAAAACGAGTGAATGCTTTCTCTCTGGCATTTGCTTCCTTCCCAGAAGGTGCTCTCTCCTCCTCGACGTGTACTTCTCTAAAGGACACGCGAACACTGCATGCGCCAGTCCTGAACTAACGTCACCTTGGGGCTAATTGTTTGAAAGCACCATCAACCTTAGACTAAGGCTGAGGGTGGCGTTTATGTGCGGATACGTGAACCTCATGCGACGCACTGAGTCGCCAGACTATGAGCTTTGCCATGTGAATGATAATATAGGTCATGTGCTTTGTGACTGCCCAAAGTACGTGGAAGAGCGTCAAAAGTTGAACAACGACCTTATGCATCTCGAAGGCCCACCGTTGTCGGAGGACGTTATTTTAGGCCCTTGGCCAGACGCTCAGTCGAGTTTCAAGGCCATCCAGGCGTTACCGAACTTTCTCAAAAGTATGGGCCTGGGCACTGTAGGCTTCTAGCATGCAAAATTGTTTGCCATATGTGTTACATCCTCCTTCTATCGTCATCCTCACCTATCATGCGCCTCTTTCTTCCCTCTTTCTTTCCCTCTTCCCCTTCCCCCGACGCCGAGTAGCTGGCTAGAGAAATATACCTCAGGCCGACCTCTCTGCATTTCGTATCATTAAACTTCTCTCTCTCGCTCTCTCAACACCAACGAATGGGGACAAAATGCAAAAAAAAAACACCTGTGCACTTAGATTTAGGTGCACGTTAAAGAATCACAGGTGGCACAAATTTTCTGGAATGCCCCACCACGGCGAGCCTCATCATCAGATCGTGGTTCTGGCTCGTAACACCGCGTAATTTATATTTAAATCAACTCCAACTTCCACTTATTAGGACTCTGCGCTTATTGCTGTTGGCTCCGCAAGCAAACCACGCTACATGAGCTTAAATCAATAAGAAGAATCAATAGGAAGAAGACGAAGTGCTTCTCTTGCGGAACACATCTCGCCCGTCTCTGTGTTTTTCTGGACTTCTTACTGCACCTGTGGGGTCTACCGCACCCTCCATCGCGGTGATGGATGTGCAACACCCCGAGGATCCTCCCGGTTCCCTTTCACCCGCGGACATCGGTTCGAGGAAGCGAGGAAATACGTCGAGTGGTAGCGAGGACTGTACTGTACAGGGCTGTACTGTGCATCAGGTGACGAGTCCTCGGAAAACAGCTTTCGACTTGTCCAGTACTGCAAGGCCAAACGAAGAATTATCAACTCATCTTCGGCGTCCAGCTCGAACACTGTGAAAACAGCTCCTCAGCGATGGCCTCACTCCATCCTGTTTGTGCCACAGAACGCTACTGACAACCTGCGCGTCCTCAACAGGCAAGCTCTCTCCGTGTATCTAGAAAACACCATGCCAAATGAGATCAAGGATGTTAGGATAAACACTAGGCGAAACATCCTGGCAATCGATGTGATGAACCCGAGTGCACTGACCTTACTACAACATGTAACGCAGCTGGGAAACATCAAGGTCCGATCCATCGTGCCAACGAATGGTGCCACGATAACAGGAGTCATCTATGACATTGACAATGAAATATCTAATGCAGACCTCCCAATTCTCATAAAACCAGCAAGCGAACACAACGTCATTGTGCATGTTGGTCGCCTCGGCAACACACGTTGTGTGAGGATAACCTTCAAAGGCGACTGCCTTCCACCCTACGTGAAGGTCGGCCACTTTCGCCACCAGGTTCGACCATTTATTCCAAGACCAATGTAATGCTTCAATTGTCAAAAGATTGGACATGTGAAGGGTGTCTGCAGCAATTCGGCCGTGTGCCCTCGATGTGCCGAACCCCACTCAGAAGACAACTGCAGCGCAACCACGTTGAAGTGTCCTAATTGTCAAGGTGATCACTGCGCCTCTTCCAAAGACTGTCCCCAGATCAAGAAAGAGATCACCATTCTTAAACAAATGGTGAGAGACAACTCTACCCACAAAGAGGCCGCTGTGAAAGTACGGCGAAGACGACGTCACCGACGAAGGTCTTCACGGCGGAAAACATCAAGCTTTCGGGAAAAGTCACCTCGTCAAGCATCATCATCAGCGGACGTTTCCAGCACTCCGAACACCGATGTTGGAAGGGAGAAAACTGTCAGATCTCTCTCCACAAAGGAATGGCTGCCACTTCCGCGTACACGACCGCCAGAAGAGCCGCAGAAGAAGCCGCCCCCAGTACAGCAAGGTGCTGTATCCGAGGAGTCGCGGAAAACAGATGAGCAAGTGATAGCACTTATCAGGCCTTTAATGAATGCTATTCGCGTGCTGCTAAGCAACATGCACACACCGTCTGCCAGAAGTGCGCTTCAAGTACTGGACGCTCTGAGTCCGGTGCTTGCAACCCTTGAGTAGATCATGGCTCCACAGCCACGGTCTTTTAGGGAAGAGGTCCGACAAGCAGCTATTTTTCAGTGGAATGCCCACGGACTCAGAGCGCGCCTTTCAGATTTCCGTCGCTTCGTGTACGCCAATATGTTTCCCATTATCGTCATTTGCGAGCCGAACTTATCGAACAAAATCAGGTTTTCTGGATATGAATCATTTATGTCGTCAACTGTTTATGAAAACAGTAAGGTTTTGGTGTTTATTCGCCGTGACCTCACCTACACTCATCAGCCTGTACCACCTAATGACAGCAATCAATATGTATGCCTAAACGTAAGGAAAAAGAATCTGGCCTTTACTTTTGTAGGCGCCTACCTATCTCCGTCAAGTCGATTTGATTACAAAAGACTACGAGACATCCTTTCCTCAACTTCCAATCCCTGGGTCATCATTGGAGATTTCAACGCCCATCATACACTCTGGGGAAGTCCGATCATCAACGCAAGAGGCAGAGCTCTGGTATCTTTCGCCTCCAGTAATGAACTTTGGCTGCTGAATGATGGAAGTCCTACGTTCTTACGTGGCTCCACGTACAGCAGCTGTCTTCACTTGGCTTTCGTCTCACGAAGCCTAGTCAGACGTGCAGGGTGGTTTGCGGACATAGAGACGCACGGAAGCGACCATATCCCCACGTACATCAAGATCAGAGGATTGACCGCTTCCAAAATACGGGATACGATCCAAAGAGTGGACTGGCCTAAATTTCAGTCTATTATGGAAGAACACTGCGACGCCAATCCATCTTTCGACTTGGAAGAGGCAATCAAGAGCGTGGTGCAAGACACTATGCGTACTCTAACATGCTCCTCGAAACTTAATGATTTTGATGTGGAACTAGAACGACTTCGAGCAATCCGACGACGTGCTGAACGAAGATACCGACGTACGAAAACAATGAACGATCTACGGACCGCTAGGCGCACGCAAAAGAAGATACAGCGCCGGTTAGACAAGCTCGAATCGCAACGTTGGGCTGCCTTCTGTGAGTCGCTAGATCCACGCAAGCCTTTATCGCAACTATGGAGAACGGTGCGCGGACTGCGGACACTTCCCGTACAGCGATTCCCATTCAAGGCGCTTGCCCTCTCTCAAAAGAGGTCGGAGATTGACGTGGCAGAGGATTTCTGCGCCAGATTATCCAGCCAACTCACAGCTACCAACATTCCATCGCCTTCGAGCAGCTGTCCGCCTCCACGTGATCACCGGTTGGATCTACCATTCTCGATCCACGAACTTAAGGCAGCATTAGCTTTGTGCAGCCGCACATCAGCGCCAGGACCTGACGGAATTTCCTACCGAGCTCTGTGTCACCTGGGGGAGCGAGCGAGAGGAGTTCTTCTTGAGGTGTACAATGAATCTTGGAGAAATGGCACGCTACCAACAACCTGGAGGACAAGTCGCCTTGTTCCACTGCTGAAGCCTGGCAAGTCGCCGTTGGAGCTCTCATCATATCGCCCGATCGCTTTGGCGAGCTGTGGGGGCAAAGTAATGGAGAGGATGGTCCTAGGACGCCTGGAGTGGTACTTGGAGTACCACAACACCTACCCAGATGCCATGGCGGGCTTCCGACGCGGTCGATCATCGATCGATAACGTCGTCGACCTGGTGACCTACATTCAACATGAGAAATGCCGTAACCGTCTCTGCGCATCCTTATTCCTCGACGGTAAAGGGGCGTATGACAACGTTACGGATGAAGCCATCTTCTCTGCTCTCGCAGAGGTAGGAGTGGGTGGTCGGATGTTTCAGTGGATACGGAGCTATCTATCCATGCGATCCTTCTTTGTAAGCGCCGAGGAAGGCCATACTTCTCTACATTATAGCTACCGCGGCGTCCCCCAGGGCGGTGTACTTAGCCCCGTGCTATTTAATCTAACACTAATTGCTCTCTTTGAGCACGTGCCAACCACAGTCAGGCTATCAATGTACGCGGATGACATCTTCATATGGGCATCTGCAGTAACACGCCTACAGTTGCGAGCGAGAATTCAGAGAGCCGCCACACAAACTGCTATCTACCTCCGTAATCGAGGCCTGCAAATTTCCTCCGAGAAATGCGCACTAGTGCCATTTACGCGCAAACCCATGGCAAACTACAGTGTAATGATAAATGGCCAAATAATACGACGGGTCCGATCGTACAAGTTTCTAGGTGTCATAATCGACAGGGACTTGTCATGGAGCCCACACATATCATACGTGAAAAAACGGTTGACAAGCATCTGCCACCTGTTCAAGTTTTTCGCTGGCAAGACCTGGGGAATGTCGCCTAGTGTCATGTTACAACTGTACAGGGTGCTTTTTCTAGGATTTCTGCGATACAGCTTGCCAGCAATAAACAACACAGGCAAAACGAATCTACGCACAATACAAAGTTTTCAGGGTCAAGTGCTCCGGATCTGTCTAGGCCTGCCTCAGAGTGCTTCAACAGTGGCTACGATAGCAATCGCTAGAGACCACCTTGTCAAGACCCACATTGAAATTGAAGTACTCAGGACCCATATAAGGCATCTAGCCAGGACTCCTCGTCACCATTTAGCCTCTCTACCAGCGGACAGGCCACACACATCTTGCAGCCAAACGATAACTGCATATGATGAATCATTGCCAGCTTGTTTCACTCCGGCTGCGAGACCTTCGATCCCTCCATGGTGCCTCGCTCAGCCAAAAATCAACCTCGCAATACCTGGTATCTCGAAAAAAGCTGATCTGTCATCACCAGCCCTTAGACAGCTCACGCTACTATATTTGTACGAGAACTACCGTGACTCTACGCATAATTACACTGATGGATCTGTCCTTCCAAGCAGCTCCGCGGCGGCAATCGTCATACCAGCGAAAGCTACAACAATTAAATTTAAGACGACCCACGCGACAACATCGACGGCAGCAGAGCTCGCAGCGCTCTTTACTGCCCTTCATCACATTGGTGATGAACCGCCACACAAATGGACAATATTCTGCGATTCGAAGGCGGCACTGCAGTCTCTACTGTCACCTTTACGACGCGGACCGCACGAACAGCTAATATTCCGTATAACAGAGACGTTACACCATATAAGTGATGCAGGCCATGAAATAACCTTCCAGTGGCTTCCAAGTCACTGCGGGATTATCGGCAATGAACGGGCGGATCACGCTGCCCGCTCAGCCCATACTGAGGAGCGCCACGTCCCAATTCCTGTTTCTAGAACTGACGCGGCACGGAAGCTCCGCCTACTTGCTCGGCAGTGCACCGCGTCGCAATGGAATGAGCCACATTTAAGAAACACGCGCCTGTACTCACTTTATCCAACATTAAGTCTTCGAGCACCATCACAGCTTCGCCGTACAGACGCCACGCTTTTATATCGACTTTGGTTGGGCGTTGCCTTTACTAAAGCCTATGCCTTCCGCAAAGGGATGACCGACGCACCAACCTGTGACCACTGCGGCCATGAAGAATCAATTGGCCATATTTTGTGCGCCTGCCCGCAGTACAGTCCACAGAGGGCATGCCTTAGCCACGAACTTGACCAACTGGACGACCAACAGCTATCCGAAAAAAGAATTCTACAACATCGAAAGGACCTACCTTTACAGAAGAAGGCCGTGCAAGCGCTTTTGCGCTTCTAGCGATCTACAGGCCTGTGTGAACGCCTTTTGTGTGTGTATCTCCTCCATGTGTGCGCGTTCCTTTTTTTTTAATCTATTTATTTATTTTCTTATTTTATTTTTTCGTTTGCCTCTCTGTCATCTTTCTAACCCCTATCCCCCATCCCCAGTGTAGGGTAGCAAACCGGAGACTCATATCTGGTTAACCTCCTTGCCTTTCCTCTTCATTCTCTCTCTCTCTCTCATATTGCACAGGATTCGCAAGCGAAGCGGTCGTGCGACAGCATGGCACACGGATGCTACCAGGCGGATTAAAGATGATGTCACTAGAAGATGAACTAATCGACAGCTTTAGGCCTGGTGACGTCACGTGCATGTTCCTGTCAGCGTCACGATATGCAAATAAGAACCAGAAAAGCGTGGATAGGAGCACGCAACCGCTTTCTTTCTTTCTTTTTTTGAATTCTGAGGCACAATTTAGGGACTCTTCCTTACACGAAAAGACAAAAAAAAGGGGGAAAAAAAAGAACTTGGCCTTTATGCGGCCGTGCCGACACACAGCCCAAATTCCAGCGAAGCTGACGCACACAGATACCGGGACTTCAGGCGCGCTTTATGTTATAGTCTTGGTAGAGCACTTTCCCTCTAGCGAGGCCACAAGCGGTGTTTCCGTTTTCTGGGGAATTTCTTTTCACAACACTCAGCCGCTCTTCTCAACGCCTTCATTACACGAGCCGGGACAACGCTGCTGTGGCGGCGCAGGTGCTTGCGGCGGTCGGGGTGTGATCGCTTACAGTTACTGCTCTCAAATAACCATTTCTGAACTGAAAAAATATATACCCAACAATTTATTTTGAGCCCAGATAGTCTTCTCTATAATGGTCCAAATTTTATAGATGAAACGTTGCGCCGTTTGATTGCACAAACAGTATTCTTTATAAGACCGTTCTTTATTTCTACTTCCGCTGCGTGGAATATGTGCTGTCAAGTTGTTGTTCGCATTGCTGCTTTCACAGTTTCGTTGTAATGGCGTAGTCACGCTTTCACAGCTATCAAATAACGTGGTTGTTTGCGCATTAACTGTTACTCTGCTTCTCCGAAAAAAGTATGCGCGAGAGTACAGCTGCGCATATAATTGTGCCACCTGTTCAAGAGCCAAGGAATTTCCGGTGCCGTGTTTGCGTGCCAACATGCCATTCTTTCAAGTCCATGAAAAAAATATAAATTACTTCTCAAAGGAGCGTTGTAGAGGCTTCTGCCGCACTTGACAATTTATTGATGGTGACTTCAACGGATGCACATGACTGAAATTTCCTCGGCATGTTTCTGCTAACGCACACTTTATTTCTACAAAGTGTTAGTTTGATTTGTAGATGTAGGCGTTCAAACCAACACCACAAAGAAGACATAATATTAGAATGAACTTAATTATTACAGGCGATGGTGTTTGCTGCGGCGTTTTATCAATACAAATATGCTTGAAAGTTGCTCGCCATACTTCTTATAAAGATTGCATTATTCCTATTGCGCTTTAGCTTGATACGCTAAATATTCCAGTAACTACGTGCTGCTGAATATCACACAGAGGTCCAAAGCGCAGTGGACAAAATTTTGTTAATTTCGCCACACCGCCCTTAAACATCCCGCACATTTGCATCCTGTCTCATACATGGCCACTGATATCTATGCCCAATATGTCTTTCAAATTTAATTGCGCCAGTTCTACTGGTAATACCGACAAAGTTTCAACAAGATCAGGAACGGTCATCGTCCACTGCGTCTATACAGTTGCAGTTTAGTAGCTTCGAGGTAAAGCTGCAACCCCAGTTAACAAGAAAACGGTGCATTCTGATATACATTAAAGGACAACCTTGGTGAGACGATATTTATTAAATTTCTCCACGTTTTAATATCTCGCGAGCTGTCTTTGTTCACTTTGATCCCGAATGCCCCAAGCCAAGAATGCCTCAAGAATGCGCGAGTCAATAAAGCTAGCGATCTGCAGTCGACGCATGCTGCCTTCGCCGTTTTATGCTAAGAAGCGCAAGCGCGAAGCTAGAGAGCGTGAGTGTTTTCTTTAGGACCGCCTCTGGCACCCCGGGCGACGATCCACGCGTACCGTGGGCTGTGGTTGGTCGGGCGTGTCTTTCTTGCTCGCACTACATCTTTCAGTTTACACACACGGCTATACTTAGAAGCCGGGCGACGCCGCAGAGTTTTCATTCCACTTGCACACATAGCACGGGGTGAGCGCGTTTGTTTACGATCGCGCAAAAACGTCAGGGCACATCGGTCCTGCAGTTTTGCTTTGTTTGTTTTAAGTATACTCGTGCTAGAAGTTTCGTGTGACACGAAGAGTTACATTTTGCTCGGCGTGGAAACCATCACTTGTTTTTTTCTTCTTTTCTTCTTTTTTTTTTTTACAGCCGCATTTCGCAATGACGAGGTCATTCAAGTTTAGCGAGCCGAACATAGCTAAATAGCGCGTTTATTCGTGCTTAAGTTTTGCGCGGAGGTGTACAGAGAGAAGGCAGTAAAGGCGGTCTTCGAGTAAAACGAATAGCTTGCTTTGATACAGGCGACACATTGGCGGTAATGTATCGCCGCTACGAACGGTTCGCTACAATTACTAAAAACAGAATTTGTATACTCCGTGCCGAGGAGAACGTCAGCACCGAAGAAGAACACTGACGCTGATTGATTGAAAGAGATCAATATTAGCTTAAATAATCGTTTTACAAATTTACAATGGGTAGCGAAGCACTGGAAGTGGTAAGGGAATACATCTAATTAGGGCAGGTAGTGACGGCGGATCCGGATCATGAGACGGAAATAATCAGAAGAATAAGAATGGGCTGGGGTGCGTTTGGCAGGCATTCTCAGATCATGAACAGCAGGTTGCCATTATCCCTCAAGAGAAAAGTGTATAATAGCTGTGTTTTACTAGTACTCACCTACGGAGCAGAAACCTGGAGGCTTACGAAAAGGGTTCTACTTAAATTGAGGACGGCGCAACGAGCTATGGAAAGAAGAATGATGGGTGTAACGTTAAGGAATAAGGAAAGAGCAGATTGGGTGAGGGAACAAACGCGAGTTAATGACATCTTAGTCGAAATTAACAAAAAGAAATGGGCATGGACAGGACATGTAATGAGGAGGGAAGATAACCGATGGTCATTAAGGATTACGGACAGGATTCCAAGGGAAGGGAAGCGTAGCAGGGGGCGGCAGAAAGTTAGGCGGGTGGATGAGATTAAGAAGTTTGCAGGGACGACATGGCCACAATTAGTACATGACCGGGGTTGTTGGAGAAGTATGGGAGAGGCCTTTGCCCTGCAGTGGGCGTAACCAGGCTGATGATGATGATGATGATGATGAAACGTGTGCTTCACGAAACCTTCACGCTAGCTTCACATTGACATTAATCATGTTCAAAGCCTAGCCAAATATGCAAAAAAAATTTTCGGGACTGTGAGTGACATCTTATGATGGTGACCATATAAACCAAACCGACAATGAAGCGTAGGAAATCACAGAGGAAATTGGCTGTAGTTGAAATTAGTGACATCTTATGATGGTGACCATATAAAGCAAACATACAATGAAGCCTAGGAAAGCATAGGGAAAATTGGCTGTAGTTAAACTTGAAATGCAGAAAATAACAAAGAAAGGGAAATGAAGGTGGATGAAAAGATAACATGTCGCCGGTTAGAGCCGAATCCCCAAACTAAGCATTACGCTTGCGTTGCGCTACCACTTGTGCTACGGAGACGGCTATCAAACTGTCCACTAACTTGGGCATTTATGTTTCCTAGATCTAGCCGTGGGAGTAATAGCCAGGGCCACTTAGAGGCAACGTGGGCGGATGTGCAACATCCTTTCCTTGCCCGGTGGCGTCACGTAACACATGATCTTTAGAAAGTGGGCGCGTGGCTATTAAACCGTCGCATGCTACCTGATGACATCAAGCCTGCTAGATTCAAGACCCCCGCAATGAATAAACGACACAAGGAGAACCAATGGCTCGATTTTGTTAACGATGAGCATTTAAAGCAAACAGACAAAGAAGCAAAGGAAAGCATCGAGGAAATCAGCTAAAGTTGAAATTGAAATGTCGAAAATAATAAGGAACGCGAAAATGAAAGTGAACGAAAAGGCAACGCGTCGCCGGTAGGACTCGAACCCACAACCTCCGCATTGCGCGCACGTTGCGCTGCCAATTGTCCTACGGCGGCAGCTATCAAACCGTCCACTTACTTGGGCATTTATATTTAATACAGAAAACTACACGCAATACTTATTTACAGAAAAGACTCGCTATTCGTAATTTTGCTTTGACATATTCTTTATGAAAAAAAAAAATTACCGTGGTCTTTATGGTAGTTAATCTTTAAATAAATCTATATTTAGGGTTACTTTTTTACAAACCGATATTTTCGCAATCCCTGTTCACATTAAAGCACAGTTAAAGGACTCTGCACAAATACCTATTGCACTTCTTAAAGATGACCGAGCTATACGAACACTTGTAACTATTAGCCAACATTCCTCTGCAAGTTTGGCCACAATAACTGATTCGCTATTGTCAATTTTACCTTTCTTTTTATTATCCCATTCTTCCCCATTTCCCTTCTCCAAGTGTAGGGTAGTTAACCGGGCACGTTCTTAGTACTCCCTGTACTTCCCTCTTCGTTACTCTCTCTCTATCTCTAACTCTACACTATCTCAGCCTTTTTTCTGCAGCTACAAAATACCATTTTCTGTATTCGTTGCATGCTCTCCGGATCAAGTTGCTTCGGATTATACGATCGCGAAATTTTACCAATCAAAAGCTACCGTGCTGCATGACATTCTTTAGCACTGGTGCCTTTGTGAATCGGATCAAAACCCTATCTTGTTCACCATATGAATGCTATAAAGGCTGGTGGCGCAGTATTGCGAAAACAGCTTTGCGCTTATGAGACAGAACCTTCCAATGGAAATTCGTTCTTCACTGTTAGTGTCATGCGCGTCCGCAATAATCTGAAACCACAAATACGTGTAAGAAGATTACTAATTGAAAACTGCAAGGGTGTGACACGCAAGAAACGGCCAACAGTGAAGCAAGAGAATGCATTTAAAGCCATGTGAAGAGTAGCTCCAAAACAAGGTTAACCTGAGTTTAGTCGTGCTTAGGCGCTGTCAAAATCGTTGAATACGTCGTTCAATAGGCAAAAACAGCATATGTTTTCTTTCTTTTAGAGCGCAACTTTTAGGCGCACGTTCCTGTGACGACCGTCGGCGGCACACCTCGTAACCGAGCGAACGAGCACAATGAAGGATGAGAGCGAACGTGGAGCGCAGCGGGAGATGAAAGACGGCGATAGCGAAGAGAGCGCGAGGAGGAAAGCAGAGGAAAGCGCAGCAGAACTATGAGACGGAAAGCGGAGGAGGGGAGTATGGCGAAAGCGCAAGAAGAAAAACATGGTGCCGAGCAATACGGACTCTGCGGAGACGATGGCTACAAGATGGCGCCAGAGTAGCGCGCGTGATCTGCTCAACAAAGCGGTGAATGAGTAGAGGTCAGCGGCGGCTGCTGTGAATCGCGCCAGCGCGCTGCCTCTCGCGATCTCCCAATTAGCGAGACAGTCGCGCCACAGTTCGCTCCGTTTGGAACGTGCCGCTCGAGACTGAGCGTCCGCGCCAGTCATTATGTACGCATAGACGTCTGTACAATACGTAAAATATATACGTGTAGAGCTGCGCTCAAATGTTGCATTATGGAGTGTCGTATTCATCGGTGAAGCTTTACGACGTGATAAAAAAAGAGGTTGTCGGCGCACGAATGCATCACTGGTTAGTTCTTGCCTCATAAAGAATGAGTGCTCTATGCATATGGTGGTATACAGTCAGATATTCTTGTACGTGTGCTACGTATCGGCAAGTCCTATTCTGACGTGCTCCCATAAGCCAGATTAATTATAACGACAGGCGTCCCACGCATGAAGACAGAGAGAAAAAGAGAAAATAAAGTTGCTACGCCGAGTGATTAACCACAGCAACTGCCATCTTTGCTACTCCGCAGCAAGGGACAGAAAAAGGAGAAATGACAATCTATTCCAAACGCTCGAAGGTGATTTCCCTAGCGCGCGAAGGAGGAACGTAGGCTGCCGCAAATAAAGCGGCCATCAGAGCAGCAAGCGCTAAATGACACGTTTCAATGAAGTCGTCTGACGAGACGAAAAGTTATTAACGCATTTGAAGCAACTTTCAGAGCCCTGTTGCTTTTTCCCAGAGCTCGGAGCTACAGTTATGTCTCTCTAACCATTAAGATTCCCCTATAATAAGAAAAAGTACATCTATAAAGAAGCACATGTCAATCAAAGCAATCAAATCAAGCTTAATTGGGATGTCTTCGAATCAGAACTTCGAACTTTCTGGTCTCAGGATGTGTTGGAACATCAACATTTGAACTGTTAATACCCTATCTTATGCCAGAAGTCGTACACATTAATAATATACCTAAATTATTATTAATGTGGGTAAATGTGACTGTGAACGACGTCAGTTCGTTATTGGTGCCTTACAATGGCATATACTGACTTCACGAGTGAGGCGGTGTAGCAGACGGTAAGAGGGGAGTAAAAACAACGAAAAAAAAAAAAGGTTATGCCGAAACTCGTATAGGAGAAGAAGGAAGAGTGTGCAGTGGAGCTCCTGCAGGGTATACTGAGCAACGTTTTCTTTCTTTCCTGTTTTTATGCATGACTCAAGTTGCGTGAAATATCTGTGCCTAAAAAGTAGGAACATAAGCCTGGACGTCGCATACGCAAGCGTCAAAATGCACCAGAAATCTGAACTGACCGTGGCGGCTTAGGCTCTCAATCACCAGCTTAAGACGTGCTGGAAAGCAGGCAACGCTTTTGCCAACGTGTTCTCCTGTTACAGTGTTGAAAGCCGAGATGAGAGGAGGAAGTATGAAGAGCTTGCGGATTTCTCGTTCCGTGTACCTCTGCACGCCGTGGCTGTGCTGTGCCGCCTTTCTTTTTTTTCCCCCTTTTTTCTCAACAATGCCATGACCCCTCCTCCTCCATTTACCCCCCTACCCCCCTGCCCCCCTCTTTATAACGTGCTGACGGGTATACATATATCGCCAGCTCTGCCGATTTTCTGAAAAGTTTTCTTAAAAAAAGAACATGCCCCGTGGAGCATTATTCCTCAGCTTCGACAAGATATTGTTGGGTCACTCTTCCTCAACTATTTCATTGTTGTTTATATCTGAAAGCGTCCGGTACTTCGAAGCTTTGCGTGCCAAATGCCTAGTAGCTATAGATCGCCAGTATGTCTTGATTAGTTATTAATGCAGTAAAATTATTATTACAATGTAGAAGAACGCACCAGTGGTCAGGTGAAGCGCGTCTCCGTTGTAGGTGTTTGCATGAAGTTTCACGTCGCTATCGAAACACGACTGAAGTTTCCTACCACCACAATTTCGCCTTACTTTGGGAGAAAAGGCGTTGAGGAGCAGCGTATTGCATATTCAGGCGGATCAATTGCCGGCCGAGAACGTCAAATCAAATCCTGCAGCTGCAACCACCACAACACGTTGAGGAATAACGAAGAAAAAGAAATCATGTGGCGCTCACTTTACAGAATGTGTAGAATTGTTGAATTCTATGTTTGCACGCAGCCAAAAAAATGTCGTTCCAGTGCGGCATGGCATTCTCAACTTAATGAAACACTTAAGCCAAGATGCCCGAGGTGAACTTCCTGGGCTCATATTTACAAAAGAACAATCATTTTTTGCGTTACAATCATTAGCGAGCAACTTCCAGCCAATCCTGTTGCTGGACGTAACATATAGTGAAGGCGGTCGGCCAGTGCCAAAGAACGCTCACGAAAGAAAAGCTTCGCGAATTGAGCACGTGTGTTGTCCTAACCCATCGCGTCGACATCGCGCGGGGTTCCTGGAATGTGCGAATGCAACCTCTTTACCTAGCTTTTCCTATTATACGAGGACGTCGCAGTACGTCTTTCTGCGAGAGTAAAGTAAAAGACGGCAAAGGGCGGTCCAACTGGTCGCCTTGTTTGAGACCGAGCTGAGCGTTTATTTGATGGCGGCTGGCCAGAACTTCTTGTTCTTGGCCATTCCGTAGGTGCCTCGAACGGTCGAGTCACTCAGTTGGGAAACAAGCAAGCGATCCCGACTCGGCGTGCGCACCTGTTCTTGTCACGCAGGCGTCTAATCTGTAGGCGCCCTTCGGCCCGAGCTTCTGTAGTGCGCGCCATCGCCCTCGCACCTCATTGTCGCAACAGCTTGTTCGTTCCGTTTGCGAGCCGCAACAAGCTACGCGGAATAAGCTCGTTGCCCTGCTTCCTCCTAATCGCCGGCGTGCCCGAGCCCGGCGTGTGTAGTTGAGGTGCGTTCGCGAAAGACAATCCCTCCGCCGATGCGTCGTTGCGGCTGTGTACTCCGAGCGCCCCGGTCTCGCTAATGACGCTCTTAACGGCGACGAAGGCGGCCTCAGAGCGGCCGTTCCTTTCAACGAGACGAGAAGGCGCGATGATGCGATTTCGCGACGTAAGTTCCGCTAGGCGGTGGACGAAGAGAGCACGTAAAATGTCACCAACAAATATATATATACTGAACGTAACGGGAGCTTCTTTTTTTGTGTGTGTTTGATCTTCCTCGTCTTCAGTGTTTTTCCAAGAAAGTTCGTTCCACGGAAGGATTATCCTTAGGAACTTCTAATCCCCCTTCAAAATGTTCTTGTGGATTCTGGTTCTTCGCGTAATGGTACAGCTCGCGGTGTGGTCATAAGTGCACATTATTTTAATAGCTTTGTTTATGAGAAAGTGTGATACTTCCTTGAATTCTTTAATGCCTTGCTCGTTTTTTGTAGAGTAACATCGTTGCCCTTGTCGCTTCTGGTAAGCGTTCGACATAATGACCCCATTCTAAAGTTAGGTAGGATTTACGACATGACCGTTCCTTACGTACTCCGTAAGCTCTGTTACCTTTTCAGTGTGTAGGTGGTGGGGAAAATGTCCTTGTGTAGATTCTGTTGATATAAAGCTTATGACATAGAGCTTTACCGTATGGTGGCGTTTTTTTTTTAGACTTGTTAGCTGTTAAAGACTAAATAAGTCCCTTTGAAATAGGAACATTGCTGATTCGTGTGAACTCACCATTAATGTGAAAATTTTAAGTCAGCACTCTGTAAATACGACATGTTGAAGTTCGGGAACACTGACCTATTTTGTTCACATGAGTGGTTGTTAAGTGCCTATGAACATATTGGAGTCAAGCCACATTATTGCATCGTGTCTTGGAAACGACGTACGTGCGTGCATATTCGTGTGCAATTGCTGCATTTGTGTAGGAAGTACTTACAATTATTCCCATTCTACAGTGACTGCACTTGTTGCAGTTTCTCTTTTGTTGCCTGTGGAGTGGTCGTCGGGATTTTTCTTACACCTAGGTCTCCCGATTTTTCTATTCTTAATCTTCTTTCTCCTTGTGATATCAATTAGGTACACGACTTTGTTTTTCTTAAGCTGAGTACTTATAGGGATAAAAATAATAGTCCACTTTTAGTCAATATATGTTCGCCATGACAAATCAAGCAGTTTTTTTCTATTGCTATATATGCCCTTGATTTTCTGGTTCAGGTTTTCAGTTGCAGATTTTCAGGTATTCAGTTTTCATTTTCTAAGTAACCACTGCTACTAAATGTTTGTAACGTTTACACAGACAACAATGCACTGACATAAGTCTGCTTGATTGGCTGGGAACTGTAATCTCCGTAGAAGCAGTGAAGAAAATGAGCAGTTAAGGAAACTTAAGAACAAACAAATGCACACGCGTTGACCAACTTCGCTTTGCTATTTCAAAAATAGTTTCACATGCTAAAGACTGTTTGTGTTCGGGGCAGCAACAATGATTTCTAGTTTCGTTTTCCTTCAAAAAATACAAAATTTCAAACGTACTTTCTTTATCAGTAAAGGATGTGACAGACATTACGCCACCATTTGCACTTGTCGGATGTCGCAAAAATTTTTTCCTAGCTTACTGTTCCAAGCACAAATTATGCAACACTTCACATCCCAAATATGTGGTGCTATAACGTAAAGGTATTCAATCAGGCTCTACTTCATTTCCTTCCTTAGCCGTGCGCGATTAGTCAAACATTTTTGAAGTGACGCGTAGTTCACCGGTCTGTCAATATGACGTGTACGCACTGATTGTGCATTATGCATGATTAGGCCGAAAAAAAGAAAAATGTACACTTCTTTGAGATTTTACGCCTTTGTCACCATTAGCCTTCCGTGATTGGTGAAAATGTTTTCGGGCCATTCCTAGTTCGCGTGTATTTCACGCGACATCATAAAACCGCGAGAACTCCAGACGTGACAGTGACGTTTACGCACTAAATATGCAATACTATGCAGAACAAAACTGAATTTTTTTCTTTCTTTCTTTCTTTTCTTTAGGAGTAGTCGGAGACTGGGACTCGTTCCAAAAGGAGCAGATGATGGCTGTGCACTGATTGCTCCGGCGCTGTGTACACGGACCTACCAGTGAGAATTCATTTATTTGCCCATAATAATGTTTTCGCGGGGCAGTATAACGTCACCGAGCCCTTTCGTCATATATACGGCATCGCTCTTCCAAAATATTCTTAATTAGGAATTCGTTTTTGCATATTTTTACCACACCGTTGCACACGCCATCGCAATCGTCAACGGGCCACCACGATATCAGCAAGGGGAAGCGAACCATTCAGAGACGCCTGCACCACTCTCCTCGTCGAGTTATCTACTTTCACTGAACTAGCTTGGCCTCATCGAAACCCTCTCCTCTTATGTGCGCTCCTCACCTATGTTCAGCCAATTAGATCAAGAAAAGCCTGTTACGGTAGGCAGTGCTTTAGCTTTGAAAACAAACAAAAGTTATAACCTCCTATAAATGAGGAGAGCGTTTGGCTGGGCTGTTCAAACAACGTTGTGGGCCACCGCCCGTCCTTGCGTCAGCGGTTACTTAAATTTGACATAAAAAGATTGGAATGAAGTCAGAATGGAATCTCCTTACCTTAAAGTACCCACGGTTACGCGAACATTTGGGTGCTTTCAACACCATTACTTATGAGCAGAAAACAGCGGATGACACCGCTAATTGCCATGACGACGATGTCACCACTTATAATTCCTCGCTTAACCAAGTCTGCCCGCTACACAAATGAGACTGCCAAGAACGAATAATGGTCTTTACCTATAATTCATTCACATTTACCGTGGGCCGTCGCTTCCGTATCACGAAGAGAACATAAAAATGCATACAGTTCATTGAAGACTACCTTCTATACCCTGTGAATGCGGCCATGTACGATCAGCGTGATGGCGAGCTTATCGGGTCAAATATGTTTAAGCTCTAATGCCGTAAAGCGATTTTCGTCGGCCAACGAATACGGCACGAAAGACCTAAAAGACCCATACGACTGTTCGCGGTTACTTTTTCCTTTTTTATTTCGTATTTTTTGGTACACCATCAGCAATAATCCACTTCCTTTTTTTCTACCAAAACATTTGTTCGATTTGAAGCTATAAAGTGGAGAAGTGCGCTCCAATTTGATACCAGCCATCTTCTAGTCTCCTCCTTATGACAATATCTTTTGTAATTCCGAAGCGCTGCAGATAATAATGCATGCAGATCCGATCGGAAAAGCCACGTGCTATTTTATAATCGCAAATGAGAGCAGCATAACAATATAGATTACGAGCATTATTGTTGCCGCGAGAATCACAGGCAGAACCCATAATTCTTATTCATACGTGTTGTTTGCCTCTGGCCGGTTGTGTCTGCTTTCCGTCATCACGATTGGCTGGCACCTGTTTTTGAGAACAATTCTAGCGGAAGAACGTCTTTCTTTATGTGTGAATACAGGCCCATGTACACTTGACTCACAGCTCGAAGGAGCCTGTATCAGGTGTTTATATTTTATTTCTTCCAGCGTTTATTCTCCGCTGACTGCGAGCCTGCGGAACAATGGCGGTCCACTGCGGGTGACTTCAAACAGTGCAGAACATAAGAAGCCAGCTTCACGTGATCTTCCCACTGTGTACTGAGTGGATTATGACGTCGATAGACCTTCGGTTCTACTTGTTTGCTTCTTTGGTGAGTTGACTGCTATTTTATATCGAGTGTTCTTGAATAGGACTGATAATGTATTTGTGAACCTGTGACATGTAAAATCCATCGCGCTTATTCTAGCTGCAACCTACGTCTATATATGAACGAGGTTGCACAAACATCCAGCCTCCCATGTAAAGCAGTACAATGATCTAGGGAACTGCGGAATATTGCACATTTGTGGAGAGGCATCGTTCAGTGTCTGCACAGAACACAAGACGACTGGTCATTTGGTAAATGTACCTTGTTTTAACGATGGTGTACATATGAAACCAAGAAGTTGGACAACATTTTGACGCAGACTTTTATGAAGCCAGAAATAATTTTTTTTTATCGAGCTTTCAAACTTCAACATATCTTCTGGTAGTCCCGGAACATCTATTGTGGGTGCAAGAACAACCGTGCTGATTCTACTACTGATTTACGTGTTTACCACGACTGCAGCTTTAAAGGACCTCAAGCTTCGCAATGAACTTTCGAAGGATTGACGAATATACACTGACATTTGTCGAACGTCGCCTGCAACATATGGGTCACGTATAAAAATGAAATGTTGCCGTTGGCATATCTCAACAGAAGTAAGAAATCTATCACTCACAGAACGACACGTGTCTTGTCTGATTCATCGGAAACATTTTCCAGCTTGCAATTTAACGCAGTTGCAAAAATAATTTTGCAGATGACTGCCAGCTACGTGGAAGTAGCGGGGGCACGAAGGTCAATGTACGAGAGGGTCCCTGGTACCTGCCGCATGGAAAGTCAGCTGTACCTGGAGCCGCATCTCTTCAGCCAGCTCACCTGTGCGCGTTGCTACAAGTACATGCCAAACCTGGCCT
Organism: Dermacentor andersoni; assembly: GCF_023375885.2. Classification (NCBI taxonomy): domain Eukaryota; kingdom Metazoa; phylum Arthropoda; class Arachnida; order Ixodida; family Ixodidae; genus Dermacentor; species Dermacentor andersoni. The sequence continues at coordinate 97,154,133 of NC_092815.1, forward strand.
TCAAGAACGCCTCTAGGCTGACGTAAGCACTTTTCCTTTTCGGTTACTTCTTCTTCTTGGTTACAGACGTTGACTGACTATAGAGCAGTGTAATCTACCATCTGTCGATAATACTGAATCGCAAAAAAAAAGAAGGAAACTCTCCCATGTTGCGACTAACAAAGAAAGTAAGTTTGGAGGAGTGTAGAATAAGTTGAATAAGTGAGGTGCTTTCTTGCAGTTATAATCATGCCCTGCGCGGACCTTTAGTATAAGTAGCAGTATTAATCAGACGTTTGGGCACATTTTGGCGTATATTCACAACAAAGATCTCGCTCTTCGTGAAAGCAAGCGTCAGTCAATCTAGGTGGTGGACATATTATTTGCGAAAACAGCACTTGCGAACAAAGAGCTTTGTGAATTCAGTCCTGGCTCACAGCGAAGATTTGCATGAAGTTGCCAAAACTCGTTCCTCTTCCTTTAAGATGCGGAGAGGACCTATTCAGTAGTTAGTGCAACACTGGATAGCGTTTGGGACCACGACTAACGCTAACACCTCGTCTAGGTCAAGGGTAGCTCGCTGTGCTCTGCTGACCGATGCCCTTACGAACCACCTTGGTGTGCAAATTACTTCGCAATTTCGGGTAATGGCCTACATAGGTTAGGCAGTAGGAATAGCGGGCTCTGGCAATAGTGAATGTGCTCCTAACTAAGTGGGCCATCCACTGGGAAATAGCTCTTGGAGACAGAAAGGCTTGTGATGTTGACCTCGCAATAAGTCTTTCTTTCTTTCTTTTTTCTTTCTTTCTTTCTTTCTTTCTTTATGCCGCTAGAGGCCCCTTCTGACGAAATGGTACTGGGTTGTCAACGGCTACGATAACTGAAGTATTTGTTTGGAACTACAGCCATGGCGCCACCAAATTATGAACCATGGTTACTGGACATGAAGGTCCGAGACAGGAAGTTGAGAGAGCTTTGCGTTCGGAACATTTGTGGAAGGCCAGCGAATTAGCTCCATGCCGGCTCCAATCCTAATTCTTCACAAACTTGTTTGGGAATCCAGCCAGTGTTACACGGCGTTACAACGTGAACGTGTTGTAATTAGCTATGGCGGCTGGGCCACTGCATGGAACGTATTTTAGACATGTGTTCCGCGTCAGCGCATCTCTTCGTCACTAAAAAATCGCCTCGATCTGACACGGACTGAATAATCACCTTATTGTTATCGTTTTATGCAGCACAAATTAAATTAGATATATTTCTGTCATTGACGCATGCGGAAAGCTTAGAATAAAGAAGGGTTTTGAACCGAGCTTGCTGGTACATATTACGTGACCTTTTCGTAACTGCGCGAAGAGCGGCATTGGACTAGAGCGAAGGAGAGAGAAGCCATAAGGGAAAGGCAGGGAAGTAGGCCAGGCTGAGGCCGGTAGGCTGCCCTGAAATGGAAAATGGGGAAAGGGGATTGAAAGAGGAGAAAGAAGAAAGAAGTTTACAGTTTGCACTGTTACACACGAAAGCGTTCACTGCTGAGTCAATCAGGCTGGCGCACTTCAAGAAACAGGCAAATACGCACACTGCGACCAGACAAACACGATGTGCACAATGAACTCGCGTTTATCTAGCCTAGTCCACTTCTTCGCGCGGTTCTGAAGAAGCCACGTCCAGAATACGTCACTGCTTTGACGTGCCTTGCGGCCACCGCCTAAGCTTCTCGGCATTCGCGTGGTCGTGCAGGTACTGTCGCGGCGGAAGGCTGTGCCGCGGAGAGTGTGGCGGCGAATGCTTCCAGCCCTACGCTAACGTAAGCGACGCGAGAATCGTGGAAACGTTCAAGAAGGGGTTCTACGCCGACCGCTGGAACAGCTGCTGCCTCGCTGCTCAGGAATGCTGCCGGGAGATGCTCGAAGACGAGATGGCTGATCCAGCCACGGCCAGAGGTGAGCGGCACCGTTCACGCGATCAAACGATCAAAACGTAGCTACCTAATTGAAAATATTAATTTGATGGCAGCTACAGCACTTCGGAACTGTTAAAACGACGCGCAGCCTATGCTATTGTGGTTGTGGTGGTGATGGTGCTCGTATACAGACTGATTCAACTATGTGCTGATTGAAAAAAAAAAGAAAACAATCATAAGCATGTACAATTTACAAGATCTTGTACGAGTTATCCGTTATAATTAATTGGAATATAGAAATGATGCTGGAAAAAAAGAAACATTTTATGAACGGAACTTACTATCAGCTTCTTCATTAGGAAAAAATTGGAATTGTTCCACATATACTATGTTATGAAGTCATGTTCTTTTTTTTTTGTCGGTGGCACTTTGCAGGTAAATGTAGATATGAAATATTGCCGGAGAGTAATAAGGCGATAACGAAATTTATGTTCCAGGAATTGTTCAAAGCTACATATCTTGTAAGGTTCTCTCAAGAAGGGTAACAGAGAAGAGGCGATGGTCAGTTGTAAATGCGAACAAAATTACACCGAACGGTCTTGCTAAAAGCAAAGGACAATTATTTTTCATAGGTTGTCCGAGTTTTAGAGCTGAAACTGACAAATTTCGCATTTGTGCGAGTAGCCAACTTAATAAACACGAGCTGTTGTGGGCCTCGTACGATGTCGGTGCAAACTCTCTTACATAATCAAGACGAGCGCAGCGTCACAAATAAATTCCTTGATATCTACCTCCTTCGTTCAATAGCAGAAAGGCAGCTGCTGGTATAGTCCGGTGTTCGTTGACATCAATTCAAGTGTCCGTAGACAAGAACTCATATACAACTCCATTTTCATAGTTCGCTTTCGCGTCTATATGCCACAGCTCTTTCCATTTTTTTTATCCTGCTGTATATATACGGCGGTTTTAGACGCACTTGACTGTTCAGAGTTGCGCATTCTGCCGGCTCTTTTTTACAAGAGAACTCCGCTCCTGCACTATGTACGGCACGATGAACCGAGGCTAGAGCTAGTGTGCAAGTCAGGAGTGCGTGGTCCAGAGCAACAATTCGTCACCAGGACGAAAGAATACGACGTGGTGGGATGCGTCGTAAAGAAACTTGTGGTCCTGTTGTCTGGCGTCTGTGTTCACACGAAAGCGCTGGCGACACTGGGCGAGGTTTGAAACATGCTTCGCAGGCGGATGGAGACGAATTGACAGAGGAAGTGAAGATATAAACCATACAGAAACAAATTCAACAAGAGCGGACACTCCCACAGAGCCCAGCGGCCGAATTGACTAGTAGCGTACCAAGCGGATGGGATTAACATCTACCGGTTTCGGTTTTGGACGCGCGCGTTTTGAACGCTAGCATACACGCGTTGCACCGCCTGCGCTAATCGGTGCGGAGTTTTTGTTTCTTATTTTTTGGCTTTGCTTCTGCTGCGCAACCGCGCGCGTTCTTAGTGTGGAATCGTTTTACTTAGTATAAATGATTGCGAAAGATCTCTGCAAACCTCCATCGCGAGAGGCAGCTCGGATTCGCTCACTGCTGCTGCCGCTCTTCCTCACGCCAGCGTTTCCACAGCGAGTGTCCGCGGTTATCGAGTGAGATGTTTACTGAGATGTGCTTATGTTTACCTGTGTGCGTTTGACCCCATGAATTTACCGTGGTCGCTTAGTGGCTATGGTGTTGGGCTGCTGAGCACAAGGTCGTGGGATCGAATCCCGGCCACGTCGGCCGCATTTTTATGTGGGCGAAATGCGAAAACACCTGGGTGGTTAGAGTTAGGTGCACGTGGAGGAACCCCAGGTGGTCAAAATATACGGAGTCCTCCACTACGGCGTGCCTCATTATCGGGAAGTGGTTTTCGTACGTAAAACTCCATAATTTAATATTTTTTGACACATTGCTTGTTAATTTAGCTAGTAAGCGAATACCTATACCGCTGATAAAACTACTATGCTTACATCGTATAGCTGTCTAATGATTTGCTATCGCATTCGATGCTTCGTCTGTTGGGTGAAACCACAACTTTTTAATGCTTTGTAGCATGAACTGGCGCTACCTGAGTTAAACCTGACTTAAACCTAAGCATAGACACCTGAGGCATAGAGGCAGCCATCTTTTTTGAATTTACGGCTATTCTTCATGTACTTCCTAATCAGTTAATCTGTTTTCACTGCAGCAGACAAGTAACTAAAGTAGCCGAGTTATATTTTATCTTGATCTCTCCTCGGTAACTCCCTTATACCGGAACAGAACTAATGTCTAGCCGTGGAACCATGTTAATCATAACAGCTTAGGTTATTGAAGCAGCGCACTTACATCTGACACGTACAGTTACACATAAAAGGGGACACTACAAAAAGCGGGACTTCGAACAATAAAGAAGTACTTCGAGTGCAGCGCCTGTGTATGTCCTTTTTATGTGCACGTGTACGTGTCAGATGGAAATGCGCTGCTTCAATATCATTGCTCACCAACTAGCCAATCAGTATCTTTTTAGCAGCTTATGTTAACATTTATCTCATTGCTTTGTTGAATATGACAAGCGGCTGGGGTTTTTAACTGTTTTGGTTGGCGACATAGAAGAGGACAGGCACGTCGCCTTAACCTGCACTCAGTGTCTGCTTCACACACCTGCTCTACTGTCCACTGTAACTAGGACTGCAAATGACGCGTATTCCAATAATCGGAACGTTTCACGGTTTAGTGAACAAAGGCACAGAAGATCGAGCACGCCAGAACGGGAAAACAGCAACGACAGCAGCAGCGAAACTGTTTAATCGCAGCTCAAATTGGGACAAAATTCCTTTGGAGAATAACTTCACTCTGTGTACCCGACATAGAACATTGAATACTGATCACTGAAGGTGGCAGAAGAATCCTGATTTAGCAAAAAAAGGAGAAACACCGTAGAAATTAGAACTCTGTAGTTTATCACAGTACATTTTCAGTGTGCCACAAAAAGGACTTGTGGTTGGTGAGCATCGGTGAGCCTTGTTCGTGATGGTATATATAAAAAAAAGAATTACCGTCCTCTTTTTTTGTTCGTTTCTTTTGCAGACGGGCCACACTGTCCTGCGACATGGGACGGCTGGACGTGCTACAAAGACACGCCTGCCGGGACGACGGTGCATAAGCCGTGTCCCGCGCACGCGTACTTTATCACCGAGCAACCGCAGTGCATCAGTAAGCCACCTCCGTAGGTTTGCGCATGCGGCCTTTGCAGACGGGTGCAAATTTACGACAGTGGTCTCCGGGGAACTCTGTACGGTCATAATAACGGAACGGCACCAACTCCAGTACCGTCACCTCCCTTGTTGCTATATATAAACATCCCCTCATTGATTAACCACTGCGGAGGCAAGAGCATATTAGGAAAAGTGAGAAAGAAGGGACTGCCTGACCTTTGCTGTTCGCAGAGTAGGTAAGTGCTTGCCACCTTGGCAGGAACATTACGAAACGTTAGGTGCTAACACATCAGCATTCGGCATTCCGATGAGCGCGAAGCTTGTGCCAAAATAGTATGCGGCTCTTGATTATTTCTCTTTGCTACGTCGCTTCTTTCTCCTTCGATTCGCTTCGATTATTCAACAGCGGACAATAGTGCAAATGCAAAAGGTGGAACCTCGGAAAAACGGTTTCGAATGTTTCAAAAGTGGCAAATCTGCATGTTAGTCATTGGCAACGCAGTAGATTGCCGCGCTCGTAGTAAAATCTGCGTATTCTAGCAGCCTTTTGGTTATCACATTGTTACGTTTTGAAATACCACTGTCAGACTTGGCTCCTGCAATGCAGCTGATTACAGGAAACGGTGTGTGGAAATTGCGCGGACATCGGTGCGCGGCCTTGGACAAGTGTTCCTACGTTTATCTATACGTCCTTAATAATGCGTCTCGCATGGCTGCGTTCAGATATGCGGATATCGGCGAACTTTAAGTTTCTGGCCGATAAATTATGTTTCAATTACATTTCCTCAAGGTGTTCTGCGTTAGAAATCAGTGATGTTGGTTAAACGCAGCTCATAAACAAAAAGAAAGTTAAAAAAAGCACTTCAGTCAGCAGATGAGCTCTCCTGTGAGAACCGATACGTTGCAAAAAAGACGCCGAGGCGCTGCTACACGAGCTTTTCTAAAGATGACGCAGGTTGTTTCGTTCTCGTGTGCAACGAACAGACTGGACAGCTGAGTTGTCAAGAAGCAAAATCACCCACGCCTTTATTCTGCATCGTTATTTATAGTCGAAGGTGGAAAGGGTTAGTAACAGTGAGGGGCGGGTATATGCACGTGGCAATCGTGCATGTAGATAGCACATGCGCTTTCATCAGATATGATACATCCTCTTTCCAAACAGTAATTACATGACGGAATTAATACCGCTGGCTCGTCTGCTGGAACTGCTGGTCATAACCCAGACGCTCTGGCTGCCGCGTCTGTCGTTGACTGCGTCGCAATGGCTGAGACGACGGCTGTTGAGCTACCACGGGCGAGGCTGCAGTAGTAGTTGACGCCACACCTTGAAATGGGGTCTGGTTGTCGGTCATATCTTCGTCGTCTGATGAGCCAACCTCATACGATTCCTTCGTCGCCAGAAGATGCCGACGGTTGCGTCTCAGCGCAGTATTGTTCTCTGTGCGCACATAGAACGATCGTGGGCCGGCCGATCCGACCACCTTGGCTTTCCTGGCCCATGATGTTCCATTCAAGCGTACCGCGTCATTGTTGCTGAGGCCTGGTAAGGTGCGCCTATGACGACTTCTCTGCCGGTGTTTCTTGACGACAGTCGCGGACATTGGATTGAAGTCCGGCAATGGTGTGCGCAGCCGCCTTCCTTGCAGCAGTTCCCCAGGAGACCGGCCATCTTCAACAGGACTCGCCCTGTAATTTAACAAGCCCAGCCAAAAACACTCTCCTGCAGCTTTTGTTTTCTTTAGAATACGTTTCACCACCTGTACACCCTTCTCAGCGAGCCCGTTTGATTGAGGATACTGCGGGCTTGATGTCACATGTTTGAAGTCGTAACGCTTTGCAAAAATAAACTCTTGGCTGCTAAACTGTGGGCCGTTGTCTGTACAAACCTGGACTGGGATGCCGTACCTTGAAAATATTTCACTCAGCCTATCGATAACGGCACTGGCTGTTTTCTCGGGCAGTAGCGCTACCTCAGGGAAATTGGACATCGAGTCGTATGCACACAAATAATCCCTTCCCGAGTACTGAAAAAGATCGACGCCGATACGGTACCATGGCTGCGTAGGCGTAGGTTGCATGATTAAAGGCTCCGATGGCTGCTTATAAGCAAACGTATTGCAGGTTGAACATCTTTCAATCAGGGACTGAATGTCAGAGTTTATGTTCGGCCAATAGACCATTTGCCTTGCTCTAGCTTTGCACTTAACCTGGCCCAGATGGCCTGCGTGGATCCGTTTCAATATGTCGCTGCGCATGCTTGTCGGTATGACTACTTTCGTCCCTTTCAATAATATGCCGTTTACTACGGACAGCTCTGCGGCCACTGGTTTCAGGGGGCCGTCGACAGGTTCTCCCTTCGCAAGCTTTCTTAACACAGTGCCAAGATGTGGATCGAGAGCCGTTTCCTGTGCAAGTTTTCTAGCTGTCGTTTCACTTGCGAGTGCTGATACGACCGTGACGGCATGGATCTCGATGTCACTCGTGTCTGAAGCTGCCTTGAGTCCTGGAGCAGGTGATCGGGACAGCATATCAGCAAGGGCCATTTGTTTGCCAGGAATAAATGTTAGCGTGTAGTCATATTTCATCAATCTCAAGAAAAATCGTTGCACTCTGGGTGGCATATCACTTATGCCTTTCTTTGATCTGTTTATCAGTGGACTGTGGTCACTCTCGAGGATGAGGGGGCAGCCATAAACGAAATGATTGAACTTTTCGCAACCGAAAGCTAAAGCCAACGCCTCTTTTTCAATCTGCGAATATCTTTGCTCCGATTCTGTCAAGGCTCTTGACGCGTAGGCGACCGGCTGCCAGCAGTCCCCATGACGTTGCAGAAGCGCCGCACCAACAGCACTCTGAGAGGCACCTGCAGTTACTTTTGTCTCCAGACTCGGATCAAATATAGCAAGCAATGGTGCATTACTTAAGTCCCGACATATAGCCTGCCATTCCTTTTCGTGGGTTGGTGTCCAATCAAAGATGACACCTTGTTTGACGAGGGATCGTAAAGTAGACGTGCGCTGCGAGAGTGACGGTAGGTACTTGCTGAAGTAGTTAACGACTCCCAGCAGTCTTTGTACCGCCAATTTGTCCTGAGGTTTTGGCATTTTTAAAAGACCGTCAACGAGATCTGGATTTGGCCTAATGCCCTTGTCGCTAATGATGTCACCCAGGAAGAGTACTTCTTGCAGGCCAAAGAGACACTTGGATGCATTGAAGGTAAGGCCTGCCTTTTCAGCTGCTTCTAATACTCTGCGCAGCCTCTCATCGTGTTCAGCCCTGGTCCCTCCACAGATTAGCACATCGTCTACGTACACGCGTACACCTGGCAGGCCATCAAAAACCTCGTTAAGGGCTTTTTGAAACACTTCGCTAGCCGAAGCTATACCGAACGGTAGCCGAAGAAAGCGATAGCGGCCGAAGGGCGTCGCGAATGTGCATATCTTCGATGACTGTTCGTCTAATGCGATTTGATGAAATCCCGCATTTGCGTCGAGACGCGAAAAAAACTTCGCGCCTGCTAAGTCTGCCTCAATATCCTCTCTGCGCGGCATTTGGTAGTGCTCCCTCTTGATGTTTTTGTTGATGAGTCTTGGGTCCATGCAGACTCGCAATTTGCCGTCTTTCTTTAGTACAATGACAAGGGGGCTTACCCAATCTGTGGGGCTGCTGACCTTCTGGATGATGCCTTCCTTTTCCATTCTGCCTAGTTCAGTACGGAGAGGCTCTCGCAGGGACAGGGGCACTCTTCTAGCTGGCTGGACGACTGGCACGGCATCCTTGTGCAGAGCAATCTTGTATTCACGCGGAGCGCGCCCTGTTCCATGGAAAAGACGTGGGAACTCCTTCACAATTGCTTCGGTGTTGCTCGTCGTCACGCAGTCAACAGCGCGCTGTACGATTCCTAGCTTCTCGCTGGTTTCTAAGCCTAAGATAGCGCTGTGGTCCTTTACCACAAAAAAACTTGCGCACGCCTCACGGTCGCCAATCTTGATTGGCGCTGAAAACTTCCCAACATGCTTGATCATGTTGCCCCCATAGGATCTCAGAACGGCGCAACTGGGCATCAGACTGGCCATCTTGAACTTGCGAAATATTGAAAGTGGCAACACGTTTGCCTGCGATCCTGTGTCCACCTTAAAGGAGACGTACTTGCCGTCAATGCATGCGTTCACATGCCAGTCTCGTTCTCTGCTTGCGCTGCTGCTGGCGACATTCAGTACTTCGAAGTCGTCGTTTTGATGCTGTACTTCGTATACGCGCTCTTTCTCACTGCAACAACATGCGAAGTGATTTCGCGCATTACACGAGTAACAGACTTTGCCGTAAGCTGGACAGCGTCTAACGGCATGCCTTCGGTTGCAGCGGCTGCATTTTAGGTCGTGCCTGGACCCTCTAGGAGTGCTCTTGCTGGCTGTGACAGCGTTCATATCGAGTTCTTCCTTTGTTTTCTGCCAGAATTCGTTTTGGCGTGTTGATGTTTCAGCCGCCTTGCATAGGATGACAACCTTTTCCAAGGTCAGGTTTTTGTCCCTGAGCATCTTTTCTCGAAGCCTTGGCGAGTTTGTTCCAAAGACAATTTGGTCTCGTACCATGTCGTCTGTCATGGTCCCAAAGTTGCAGTACTGCGCTTGTTTTTTCAACTCGCGTAGAAACTGCTCAAAAGGCTCCGCCTCACCTTGGCTACGAGAGCGGAAAACGTATCGCTCGTGGATTTCATTCTGTTGCTCCGTGCAGTATTCTTCGAACTTGGCAATCACGGTATTATAGTCTTCCTTGTTCTCTTCTCTGCTGAACACAAAATTGTTGAAAACGTCCAAGGCTTCCTCCCCCGCCACGCTGAGGAGCAGGGCCGTCTTCGCCGCTTCCGACCTTGGATTGGCTTTGCATACCGTCGCTTGCAGAAAAAACTCGAACTGCTGAAGAAACCGCTTCCAGTTCCTTCCGCCATCCGCTGTCAGGCGTAGCGGTTCAGGTTGCCTCAGGTGCTCCATGTCGTTGCTTCTCACGTTCGCCTATCCCAGGTACCATTCGCTTGAGCTGGTAGCCTTGCATCCCACTTCTGACAGCATGTTTCGTTCTCGTGTGCAACGAACAGACTGGACAGCTGAGTTGTCAAGAAGCAAAATCACCCACGCCTTTGTTCTGCATCGTTATTTATAGTCGAAGGTGGAAAGGGTTAGTAACAGTGAGGGGCGGGTATATGCACGTGGCAATCGTGCATGTAGATAGCACATGCGCTTTCATCAGATATGATACACAGGTGCCTCTGTGGCACGCTAATACAGTGGGTTAACCAAGGAGCCCGATTTTTATTAATGATGAGAAGCAACCAAACAACGAAGCCAACAACAACATGGGCGAAGTTACTTGTACTTACTAACTGAATTAAAGAAATTATAAATTAATGGAAATGAAAGTGGATGAAAACCAACTTGCCACCGGTGGGGAACAAGGCCACGTCTTCGCTGTTTCTCATAACTTTCTGCTTTGTCTGAGATGGCTATATTGAAATTGTGCCATTATCAAGATTAATTGTGAACGAAGAGACCGTAAAGTATCTAATCATCCGACTGCTTTATAGTTTGCGTCAGAGAGAGCGGCATATCATTTGATTGGAAGTTACTTTGTTGAATTGCGCAGAAAATAATTCTTCCGCGACATCCATTCGCCTCCTGGTCTCCCGACCTCATCCTACGCTTATCATTGTAACTGCTACTTGTGATAATGCGTTGGATCATACACGAGCTTAGAATATACTTTATGCAAGCATTTATTGATTCCGTGCTTCGAAACCAGAAAGCACCAAGTGCTCTACGATGCAGATAGGTATTTATGTCTTTATTTGGTCCCAGCATATTTGTTTTCTCGGCCACTCCCCAGAATGTGTTTCAGTCTATCATTCAAGGTTGCACTCCCGGCCAAAAAAAGAAAGAAGAATACTAAAGTAATACCACTAAAGCTCAATCGTTTAACCAATGCCCTTTCCTCAGACACCTACTGAACCTAACATGGGGCGCTATACCATAAAGCTGGGCCCTATAACGAAACACTATTCCTATATGTTTTTATTCCAATATCCTGACGTCAAATTTGTGTAACCGCTGACGCAAGCATTGGGCGGTGACCCGCAGGGCTGTCTGAAGAGATTAATCAAAAGTTCTCCTCACTTTTTTTTGCCTTAAAAACGATTAACATTGTCTACACTGAGCGGCTTGTCTTCTGTAATTGGCTGACAAGAGGCGAGGAGCACTCTCAAATGGAGAGGGACTCGACACGGCTGAGCCAATGCACTGAAATTCGATAACCGGATCAAGAGGGTGGTGCCGGCGTCCGCGATTGGTGCGCTTTCCCTTAATTTGCTTGCCGTGGCTAGACAAAAATCGCGGCGGCATGTTACGGAAGGTTAAGAATGCTGTTAAAACGAATCCTCAGCAAAGAAGAAATGGCAGAGCGAGGTTGTAAACGTTCCAAAAGTGCTCGAAAATAAACGGCCATGCGCAAGAAGGTTTATTGTACGCAAATAAACCCATGCTCTTCGGCAGGTGCGAGTAGCCAGTTCCTGAGCGATTGGCGGTAGCCATCTTTTATTCCTTTCGGAAAGGGACAGCCTGCAGCTATTCAGAAAAAAAATCAGGTTTGTTCGGCATATTAATGCATCTTTAACGCGTACACGTCACATTGACGTGGTGAGTTTTCGCGGTTTTGTGACGTCGCGTGACAAGCAAGTGAAGCGGATGCAGCCCTAAACCTTTTGACCAATAGCTGATGTGTAATGGCGAAAAGGCGTCGAATCATAAATAACCATTTTTCTTCTGTCCTGTACAATCATACATATTCAGTGTGTACACGTCATATCAGGCGGGAAACTATCGCGGTTTTGATTACGTCGCGTGACAGACAGGCGAAGTGAGGGCGGTCCCAAAAAAGTTTTTGACCAGTCGCGAACAGCTGATTGCTGAATTAGAATGGGACAGTTTGGAATAACTTTACGTTAGAGCGCCCCTATTCCAAAACTTTTCTATTCCAATTCTGTAATCAGCCCTCCATGATAGGTCAAAAAATTTTCGAGTCACCACCCACTCGCCTGTATGTCACGCGACGTCATGAAAACTGCGAAAACTCCCCATCTACAATGATATGTACATACTGAATATGCACGATTAAACGGAAAGAAAGAAAAAGAATAATTTCGGACTCGGTCCCTTTTACGCCATTAGCGAAAAAAAAAAGCGTCTTTTCTATTGCTAAAACGTTTTTGGGCTCCGCCCACTTTACCTTTCTGTCACGCGACGTCACAAAACAACGAAAACTCACACGTCAAAATGACGTATACGCGTTAAAGACGCATTAATACGCCGAACAAAGCTATATGTTTTTCTTAATAGCCAGAGGCTGCCCCGTTCTAAAAGGAACAGAAGATGGCTTCCGCCGATCGCTGTGGCGCTAGCTACTCGGAGCTGCCGGGAAGCATGGATTTATTTGCGCATTAGATTTCGCGTGGTAGTATAACGTTATTGAGACCTTTCGGCACGTTTACGACCTCGCTCTGCCTACTATCTTTTGCTGAGGATCCGTTTTAGCAGCATTTTTAACATTCCGTAGCATGCCGCCGCGATTTTCGACCACCTATCGCAAGCTAAGTAAGGGACAGCGGACCAATCACAGACGCCGACACCACCATCTTCATCTGGTTATTTATTTTCGGTGCACTGCCTCGGCAACATCGAAGCTCTCTTCATTTTAGCGTGCTCCCCACCTCTTCTCAGCCAATTGGATAAGAAAAACTGCTCAATGTTGCAATGCTCTTCGCTTTGAAAGCAAAGGAATGTGACATCCTATAAACGAGAAGCGCGTTTGATTGGGCTCTTCAAACAACGCTGCGGGTTACTGCCCGATGCTTGCGTCGGTGGTTACGTAAATTTGACGTCAGGAGATAGGAATAAAAGCAGATCGGAATAGTCTTATTATATAGGGCCTATGGGCCCTATAACGTGAAACCCGCCGCGTTGTCTGAACAACTAAATCAAACGGCCGCCTCATTTATAGGAGGACACTTTTGTTTGCTTTTAAAACGAATAAAATTGCCTACATTGAGCGGTTATTCTTATCTGATTGGCTGACAAGAGGTCAGGAGCACGCTCAAGTGGAGAGGGTTCAAGAAAGGCCAAGCCAGCGCAGGGAAAATAGATAACCGGATGAAGAGAGTGGTGTTGGCATCTGCGATTGGTACGCTTCCCCTTACTTAGCTTGCATGGCTGGTCGAAAATCGCGGTTGCGTGCAGCGGAAGGTTAGGAATACCGTTAGAACGGAGACTCAGCAAAGAAGAGTTGGCAGATCGATGTCGTATACGTGCCAAAAGGGCTTGATAAAGTTATAATGTTATGCAACAAGTTCTATTATGCACAAATGAATCCATGCTCTCTGACAGGTGCGAGTAGCCACTGCCTGAGTGTTCGGTGAGCAGTCATCTTCTAATCCTTTTGGAATGGGGCTGTTTTGAATATGGTTTTGTTCGCCCTATTAATGCATCTTAAGCGCGGTGAGTTTTCGCAGTTTTATGGCGTCGCATCACCGGCGGGCAAAGAAGGCGCCGCCCGAAAACATTTGACCAATCCCAGGGGTCTAACAGTGAAACGGCGTCGAATCAGAAATGATTATTTTTCTTTTGTTCGGTATAATCATGCATAATCAGTGCATACACGTCATATAATATGGAGAGCTAATGCGGTTTTCGTGACGTCACGCTACAGACAGGTGAAGTGCATGTGACCCGAACGCTTTTTTTTTTGACAAATCGTGAAGGGCTGATTACAGAATTGGAATAGAAAACATCCGAATAGCTTTACGCCAGAGCGCCCCATATGTGCATATTTATATGTAATACGAAATAGATTTGAAAATAAATTTTGTTATAGCTTTGAAAACCGATCATGTTTTTCATTACCGTCGACCATAGCGAGTTCACGTAAACAAAAGTTGAAGCATCACACATAAGTCCGAGCGTCGTAAGCCTGAACACACAGTGTTCTTGTACCACGCACTGTTACGCTAAAAGATCAACGAAACACAACGTAATATAACCTTCGCTCTGGACAGTTTGAGCCTGAGAGAGAAAACTATTTTGTATCATCAGTAGGATCTCTAGAAGTTCTCGCAGCCATAATGAACCAAGCTTTAAAAAAATTTTGTGATATCATACTCAAACAAAACCAAGCATAGATAGCGTTCTGTGTCGAGCTCAGTATGTGCCAGTAGTTTTTTGTTCATAAGACTGAATTTCATAATTCCTAATTATTATCTAACTCGTGAATTACAGATAAACTCGTTGATGTGTCAATTATATCCTGTATATACTGATAAGAAATGTCGACCTAGGATGCTTTCAGCTATGTGCTATTTGCTTTCTTAATTTTACGGTGATTTAAAGATGCAAAATGCAATAAAATGAATTCAGACAGACTCACTAAGAGGTGCTCACTAAGAGATGCTCACTAAGAGGTCCTCACGAAAGCCGCAAAAAGTTGTTTCGACTCGAAAGATAACTGCGCGCACTGTCCACGACGGGTCAGCCGCTATCGGCGATAGTTCCGTACCAATACCGAGGCGATACGCTGTCTCTGGTTTGAACAATATGAATTTGAACAATGGTTTGAATATCAACAGATCTACTGATTTGTTCATATTCTTCTTTTATACATTTTTTAAGCTAACTTCGGTGCGCCTCTCTGAAGTGGATGATTTCTCGTGTGGAGTGGGTGTGCATTCAAGTGGTTAGTTCTCCTGTTCTGCAGGCTTTGTTCTTCAGCCGAGAAACATACACACACAAATTATATAGAGCTGAAAAGATCCCAGCTCGATGTTGCTTTAATGGTAGGCAACTTCGCAATTCACATCTTATCAATTAAAACAGTAATTCGCGAGTTATATTTAACCGATTAACCCTCTTGAACAAAAGAAATAATGGGGGATGGTCTGATTTACTGCAAATGTAAGCAATACGCACACACGTTTGTGTTCATCCTAATATTAAGCATGATTTCTTAAAGCTCGATGCATGATAATTGGGACACCCCGTAGGAAGTGTCCTTATACAGTTCATATTTAATTGCTTCTTTCAACGCAGAGATGTCGAAGAAAACCTGCTGGCAGAACGGCACATGGTTCTACAGCCAGGAGTACGGGAAGGAGTATACCTTCTATGACTGTGGCTCACTTGAGGTTCGTTCAAGTATTTCAGCACCGTATTTGCTTAAACGTAGTGTGGCAGTAGAATACACAATTTTTAATTACAAATGGTAAGTCTTTTGTGCTCTTGGAAGCTTGATGGTCAGCACAGCTCACCTTCATCCTCGAGTTATGTTATTTGTACCCTTTGGAAGTTGTCGTTAATTGACATCAAACTTCACCATATTATCGCCTTATTGCTCCACATTTTCGTTCTCACTGCCGCTCTCGAAACAGTTCTAGCAGTTAGAATTGCGTATCGAACCAGCTTATTAAGTTTGCTAGCTATACAGCAACTCTGACATCTTTGATGTGCCTGTATGCCAGGAACTACGCAAGATGATTCCAAAGAAGAATATATGGACACAAAGAGCAACGCCTATGTGCAAAAGTCTCACTGCTGATCTTAGAAGGACCACATAAATGACCTACATACTTCCACATCAAGTTCAGTGAATGGTCTGTTACTATGGTTATTACGAATGGTCAACCACTTGAAGTTAGTCGCTGTCAAGCAAGTCAATTCTAATTATTACATAGCACTTCTTTAATTTTGAGCCTTTTCATGTATAAATTAATTTTAGCAAAGAAACGAACTGCTGTGGTTCGATGAATTGATCGTATACAGCTGTTCCCGCTGGGTGCGATCAATACGCGAGTGAACTTAACCGTATACGCGTGATGAAAATACACCTAGTTATAGATATAATTTTTTGCATATGGAGTGATGGATGCAGCCGTATGACCCCAGAAAAGAGATATGAGGTCACATTGAAAACATTGCAGTAGGCTGCGCAATCAGTACTTTTACAGAATTTTATGTAAAAAATATTATCATTTGATATGACAATTATTCACCTCTGTTATTTGTATTCAAAGCGAAAATGTGCGTAATGAGCAATGAGATAAAACAGAGCCACTAACTAATTTAAAATACTGTGTCATGAGACGGCATGAAATAGAAGGTATCAAGAACTGCGCTCTTAAATAAATATTTCTGCGAAATGCTGTGCTACCTCAATTCACGATAGCGTCACTTCTAAAACGTTGGGATTTACTATAACATGACACGTCATGCGCAACACATACACATGAATTAACACTAGAGAATAAATAAAGGTATTCATTTCACAAATGTCCTCTCTTAGTCTGTTTCATTGGTATTTGGGCTTTCTTGCAGTCTATGAGAATGTCACTCATGTTATGCCTTTTTTTCTTTAATTTTTCAGACGTATATTAAAATGTAAACTCATGGGCTGTCCAGAAATTGGTAAAAGGGTTTGTGGTGTGTATAATGTTATAGTGTAAAGGAGTTACACTAGCGTGTTTGGTATTACTGTAATGCACAAGGTGCGAACACTATGGATAAACATTAGGAATGGCAGAGACGATGATTATGATGATGATGAAGTCCCGCTTAGTGGTACAAAGCCACTGTGGGGGATAGGCCATGAACCGGGTGGTAATGTGATTGAAGAATGGAAAAAAAAGATTGTTAATAAATGGACCGCGGTTAAAGACGAGCTGTTCTTCACCGTCTTCTCGTATTAGCGATTCCTCCGGCATTTCGGCTCAAACCACACTGTGGCAATATTTTGGTGTCTACTAATCAATGCGACTAACGAAACACACAAAAAGGTAGCAACATATCAGCGCCAGTGCAGGCTAGTATTTGTGAAAGCAAAGGTACACATACACATACCCGTAAGTTGCCAAGAATTTGTATGGCGGGGACCAAGTCCCTTTGTAGAACAGTGAGCGCATCATTCAAACCTGTGAATGCAGATTCCACTGGTAGTAGGTCGTCCTTTGGTACCCTTTCACATATTTGACCATCATTCAAAGTACTGACGTCTAATTCAATGCTCAGAACCACCTACGAGCCACCTACGTGCCATATTAACGGTTCGATGTATCTTCTTGTCCGAAAATATACCCTAGAAAAACAAAACAAAAATTTTTGTGCCCCGTCTAGAGGCTATAGCACTGTCACTTGACCGGATGAAGATAAATAATTGTACTTTATCACGAATGATCAATGGTTTAATACGAGTGCTTATTAAGCTGATTATGTACGAGTATTATGCGTACTGAAACTACTCAAACCTTTTTGAAAAATTAAGAAACAAGACTCATTTATTTA
Organism: Dermacentor andersoni; assembly: GCF_023375885.2. Lineage (NCBI taxonomy): Eukaryota > Metazoa > Arthropoda > Arachnida > Ixodida > Ixodidae > Dermacentor > Dermacentor andersoni. The sequence goes on from NC_092815.1 coordinate 97,171,617, forward strand.
CTAATGCGTTCAGCCTGTTCGTTTATATTAGACATCGTTTATATATGGGTACAGGATACAGCAAGTAAATATGTTTCCCGTAACAAGGCGTGAAACATGAATGCGTGAATTCCTCTGGTTTGAGCTGTTGTGCGAATTCACCTGCCTCAATGCTTATGCGATTTAGGCTAAAAGCCACACCATGCCATAATACTAATACCGTGCTCATATCTTTCGTTACTCTGCTTTTTTTTTACATGTCACATGGTGTCTTCGTACCTGCAGTATCATCGCTCCATGACCATCTTCTCCATCGTGCTACACTCGCTGTCAGTAGTGGTCCTGGTGCCTGCAATCATCATATTCTCTGTCTACAAGTGCGTCCCTTGCTTATTTGTTACAAGTTTCTTGTTGTGTTCTCTCTAATGTAGTACGTATCCTGCGCGAGGATCGTTTAGCGTTAACGCGGTGCCCTCTGCTCGGAAGCTTTTTTTCCTGATGGCATTCGCAGATATAACTTATAGTGCGTCTCGCTTGGCCCGTGGCCGAAATCGAAAGCGATGGACGAAAAGTAGCAAAAATAAGCCGGTTAGTGGAGTGGTTTCGTAAGACGAACGCATAGTGGATTCAAAGCTATATGGCACAGGAGGAGGAGGAAAAGAGATAAGAAGAAGGCAGGGAGGTTAACCAGAATCATGTCCGGTTGGCTACCTTACACCGGGGGAAAGGGAAAGGGGGAAAACAAAGATAACAGGGAGAGAGAGGAGGGAAGGAAAGAAGGAAATTGCAGTGAGTTCGCTGACGTGTGTGGCCTTACAGAAATTGCATTAATAGTCACAGTTGGTCGCACAAGCCCGCCGTCCTTAAGAAGCACAAAAGTGCCTTCACCGCTTTATGGGCCGACGGGCGATGGGGGCGGTGTTCCAGCAGCACCTGCACAGAAAGCGGCCGATTGTCCAGTTTTTGAAAAGCTTTGGCAAGTTCTTGTCTCTCAAGGGTGTATCGTGGACAGTGGCACAGCAGGTGGTCGATGTTTTCTTCCGTGCCACAGACCTCGCATGCTCGACTGTCAGTCTGTCCAATTAATGTAGAGTATGCCTTTGTGAAGGCACAAATGACATAAAAAGTAGACAAACCCATGGCGCTTTTTGTGTTAATACATTTTTTGTCTCATGGGGGTGCATAAGTGCTCAATACCCTATGTATTGCTTTGGAATAAGTTTTCTCGAGACTCTTCCCGAGAGCATCACTTCTACTCGCCGGACTGTGGACTATTGACAGTGCGAGTCCCTGGATAAGTCATGACGACCCCGAAGTTTCAGTCTCAAAAAGGGAAGCATCACTCTTGCCTTAAGAGTATAGCATGACTACATTGCTTACGATCATGACTCATTCAGCAAACTGCTTTTGGGAACTGCGGAGAATATCTGCGTCCGGCCCTCAATGAAACATAATAGGCTCGCTTCACGTGTGAGGATGGAGAGGTATCGCAATGGTGGTGTAGCCACGTGGCAAGCGTACTGTCTGGAGTTCTGGCGACTGAGACAGAAATGAATTGTTAATGCACTACTATCTTGTTCTGAAGCAATTGTGCTTGGCGTAGCTGCTTTCTTTATTTCCCGTCTTTGTTCTTCTTTCGTCATCACAAATGCTTTGGACAAAGCCCACTGCAGCACATGCGACGCCCGTAGCCAGCTAATAGGAACAGTGCTGCGACATTTCTTTCTTTTTTCTTCTTTTCTGCCACTTTATTTATTGTACGCCAGGTTGTCATTTTCATATCATATTACTATCCAATGAGCTAGACAAATAGAAAGTTCAAGTGTGTAATCTATGCCCCCGGCGTATAAGCAAGCAAACAAAAATTATTCTCAGGAATGGGCACCGTCTTCTGCTTTTGAACGGGTATATATACAGATTTTACATTATTAGTTTGATGCAACACACTCCGAATTTTCGACATAAGAGGTAATGTTAGCAGGACCAATTTTAGACCATGTTTTTATAATGAATTTTCTAGAATCGCAGAAGCAGCCACATAGTATTGTGAATATATAATGAATATTACCGCAACATAGATGCGCCATGAGCCGTGACGCTTAGAAAACGGCAAAAGTAGACACGCGGGCGAGCTAAGCGTGACTAGTGACAAGTTCCAGTTTATCAGCTTTGGTTAATTTACGATTCTTTTAACAAAAAATGTCTCCGTTAGTACCCTTCCATATAATGGTCGCACAAAACAGGTCGAACAAAAACACCGCGCCCTTGTGCTACATTGCAGAATTACAGCCCATTGTCCAGCGGACATATTTCAATCGAGCAGTTGCAATTAGAATTTCAGTTGCCTGTAATTTGATCAGACACCTTGAAATGTTGCCCGTATGTGACTGGCCCGTTTGAAACCTTGCCCCATGTAACGTTTTGGAGTGCTTCTTAAAAGGAAGGTTTAGCTCGGGCCCAACTCCGACGCGGCCTATTCAAATAAATGTAAAACGCAAGAACGTTTTTCTGAGGTAACCCCTGTACCGATGTTAATGAAATTTATTGCGTTTGAGAGAGAAATCTAAATTGCAGTGACTGTTGCAAGCGGAATTTCGATTTAGGGCCTGAACATTGTGAGAGTTTTCGAAAATTCGAAAGTTCGAAAAAAATAAACGCCCGAAGTTTATAAATTATTATCTCTGCATCAAGAACAGATATCGCGGTTCTGTAAACGACATCTATTAGATCTATCAAAGCGGGCAAATTGGATATGTCAATTTATATCTTACGCGAATTTGTGACGTTGTGTACAAAGGTTCTGCAAGAGCTATATTTACGTATTATTGGATTTTTTTTTTTTGGGATTCATGTGTAACATATCGATTTGATGTGCTTTAGATGTGCTATGAGATGTAATTAACAGAATTGTGATATCATCTTTCCTTGCTGAGGTATAGGGTTGTAAACTTGATAGTATCGTTTTCTGAAAATGTTAAATTTGTTCGAATTTTTAATAAAATATTATTACGATATGATCGGTAAATACCCGAAAGACGAGCCGCCGTGAGAACGACGACGAAGTGGCTCTGTGCACTTGGCGCGAGTGAATGTCGGCCTGGCGCTCTGGCTCCATTCTAGTGTAAATAGTCTGTAAATAGCCTCTTTTGTCTGTGTCTTTCTACACGTAACATTCTGGTGGAGGTCAGCGATCCCCGTCCTCGCCACGGAACTCCGGAGTGGTCGGTACGTCGAGCTTGTCACCATGCCTCCCGGTGACGAGCCCGCCTCTGCAACGGCTTCGGCTGGTCCGACTGCTCCCGTCGTCACGGTTGCCCAATATCGCGACCCTGGTGTGTTCTCTGGCCTGGAGGGACAGGACGTTGACGAATGGCTCAAGCTATATCAACATGCCAGCGCTAATAACAGGTGGGACCCAACCATTATGCTTGCCAATGTCATCTTTTATCTTGGCGGCACGCCACGCGTGTGGTACCAGACGCATGACGAAGAGATCAGCAGTTGGGACTCTTTCAAAGAAAAGCTACGGGAACTGTTCGGCGACCCCATTGGCCGCAAGGTTGCCGCGAGAAAGGCTCTTGCGTCTCGCGTTCAGACATCTACAGAGCCGTACGTTTCCTACATCTTCGACGTCTTGGCTCTATGCCGCAAAGCTGACGATGCTATGTCTGAATCAGATAAAGTGTCACATGTCCTAAAAGGCATCGCCGACGACGCTTTCAATTTGCTTGTTTTCGGCAATGTCTCGACAATCGACGACATCATTAAAGAATGCCGTCGCCTTGAACAAGCCAAGAGCCGTCGTATCACACACCACATCACGCGGCTACCCAACACCGCTGCTACGTCGACATGTGAGGGTCGATCGCGTCAGGCCACCACCTGTGACGACGTCACCCGTATTGTTCACCGCGAGCTTGAGGCCGCCTGTTCGCCAGCTTTCTCCACGACGCCTCCCGATCCGCCAGCAACCACGATTGCCATGATTGAGGCCGTAGTCCGACAAGAATTTGAGAACATGGGTCTGAACTCCGTGTGTTCAACATCTCAACCCAGCGTTCCCCAGTTCTCCACCGGCCCTCCTCATCCCCGACAGTCCTTTTCCGCCACATCTCGCCGCAACCCGTTCGATTGGCGTGTTGGTTAAGAAGAAGGATGGCACGTGGCGCTTCTGTGTAGACTACCGTCAACTGAACAACATTACTAAGAAGGACGTCTACCCGCTCCCACGTATAGACGACGCCCTTGACTGCCTCCACGGTTCCAGCTATTTCTCTTCTATTGATCTTGGTTCTGGATACTGGCAGATTGCTGTTGACGATATGGACAGAGAAAAAACCGCGTTCATCACACCTGATGGCCTATACCAATTTAAAGTAATGCCGTTTGGATTATGCAACGCCCCTACCACCTTTGAGCGTATGATGGACTCCTTGCTCCGAGGTTTCAAATGGTCCACATGTCTCTGCTACCTCGACGACGTCATCGTCTTCTCACCCACGTTCGACACTCACCTTGAGCGTCTCACAGCTATACTTGATGTATTTCGAAAGGCGAAGCTGCAACTTAACTCGTCCAAATGTCGTTTCGGCCGCCGCCAAATTACTGTTCTGGGCCACCTCGTTGACGCTTCCGGCGTACAGCCTGATTCTGACGATATAAAGAAAAAATTCAACATCAACAGTCACTAAATTTCAAGTGTTTCTTTTAAATGCAACAAGCCTGGTCAAATTGGGTGCAGTGGTTGCTGAGAAACACGAATTCTCTAATGCCGCAAATTTGATTAAATCAGCCCAGGGATTATCTCGGGAAAACATTTTTTACCTTTTACATGTATTTGAATAGCGTGCGTAGGAGTTTGCCCCGAGCTAAAGCTTCCTCTTAAGGAAATTTCACAAGGACGAACACTCATCCACCGTTGTTTTACTTCGTCAGAACATTCACCGTAATGTCAATGTTCGAATGTCAGAGATAAAATTTTCACTAAACTTGATCTAAGATGCATACATCATTCCCTCATAATAGTGGGATAAATTTTGCGTTGTTCGTAAAACGCACTTACAACGCACCAGATCACTCGAATACGTGGTTTGCTGATAAAAACGTAATTTGTCCATCCAAAATGAAATTTGCCTGCTCATTACCCATCACCTGCCACTAATTTTATATGAATAGTAAACAAGATGCTTCGTTTAGTTTACCGATGGCACTGGAGACAGCGACTACGAACCTACTATAACACATAAATAAAGAGAGGAAACTAGAGTCCCGTAATTATTTACAACATACCTACTTACATCAGGAGTGTTATATCTTTAACACACATTGCCCTTAATATGACCTTCATTTCCACCGAATATAAACTTGGAGTAACGCAGAGTCATCTCGGGACATCGGGAAGCATAGCTCATTACGGCAAGTATGACTCTTTTGAACACGTACTTGCTTGTTTAGACATTTCTTGAAGGAACTGTGTGTAATTCACAAAAACTCAACTTACTCATAAGGTTTGCCATAAATTTAATCTCAGTGGAAATTGTACTTATGCCAGGGTGGTAGGCTAAACTTTGTGCCTTCGTAAAACACAATCACAACACTCTGGAGCAACTTCATACGTAATTTGTTGCAGGAGCCGCACATTACGCATAACATGCGCTTTGTTTTCGCCAAATAAACGGTGCGTCGTTTAGTTTCCATAGGCGAAATCGACTACGAACCTCGTATAACGCATAGAAATAGAAAAAAAGTACGATGGTGCGGCAAACATTCGCGATGGCTCTAATTAAGCCAGGAACGTTACACTTACTTTCTCTAACCTTTACCTTGTTGTTCTGCAAGAATGAGGCCTCATTCAATCGCCGTGCCGTCGTTAAATCAAAATTATTCGTATTTCTGCTGTTGCCTTTCTCTCCGGCGACTTCAGGCAGCTGCAGGTTCACCGCATTGCTCTGCACAAGAACTTCTGCCTTGCCATGGTGCTGTACGACATCAGCGTGATCCTGGTTGACTCCGTCTTCATCTTGGACCACGTCAACGAGGAGAAGAACATACGCGTCAACGAGAACCCGGTACTGTGGGCGTTGTGACTTCGTTTGCCACTGCTCGCCATTATCTCAATTATCGTGTGGGTATCGTAACCTCAGTTACTCGATGAATTGATCCTTGGCCTTTTATTTTTCTCGACAGTAAATCTTGCATCAAGATATCATGTTACGTAGAGCGGAATTTTTTTTCAAAAATTATCGATCTGTAAATAGCTCAGTAACGCCTACAATAGCTTGGTGCCAGGATTGTCAATCAGTGTACAAGCGATAAAAAGAAAAATAAACATTGTGCCAAGTATTGCTGAACATGCGCTTGTTTTTTTTTTCCTTGTTCATGCCCCGCGTCCTCTTTTTTTTCTTAATTTCGAAGAGTGCTGCGTCAGCGTCGACCCCTCTTGACACCTCTCTTACCCCCTTTGTACTGTGGCTGTTACCGCTTTGTATGAGCACACACACGCATATATATATATATATATCCATGAAAAAAGCTGAACGATAGGGTGTGATGTTCTGAGGATGAAAACAATGACATCTATTGTCTTATCAAAGGCCCTGTAAGCGTTGTCAGCAAATAAATTAGTCGCTTCCTTGTTTAAATTAAGATAGCTAGTGACAATGTATATCCCATATTATGTATCATCCGATATCGACGCAAAGTAGAGATATCAGGTGATGTTGAGAGGCCAATAGGCTGGTGCTTCTCTTAAATAAAAATATTTCTTTGCAATTAAATGTGCACAAGGTAACGTCGTTTCTTGCGGTTTTATGCAGTAGATATGTTACCCGTTCTTTAACGCGTGCGTTTTTCTGTCGAATAAACTACACAATAAGCGTTCAAATAATTCTCATGCAATGCTAAAATAATGCTCCTATCTGAAATTAAGGAATGCACAACTCATTATTATTATTATTCTGTCGTGACGTGCATTCTGGTGCAGAACTTATGCAAGGTTCTCTACACCCTCTCTCGCTACTTCCGGTTGTGCCAGTATGCCTGGATGTTCTGCGAGGGTTTCTACCTGCATAGGCTCATCACGTCGGCCTTCGCGGAGCAGAAATCGTTGCTGGTCTTTTACGTCATCGGTTGGGGTGAGGAACTATAAAGCAATATCACGATTTATGCCCTGTACTGCACTCCTCATTGCTTCAAAGTGTTTCAACAGGATATTCGCTACAGGTTAAGAAATAATATGGCGCATCAGTATACAATATGCGAGACCTGCGACCCCGCTGCTGCACATATTTGGTTTAACCTTATTATGAAACCGGACGCTTAATTAACATCGCCATTAAGTTATCAATGTGGGAGCTCATAACGTCATTCCCGCCGCCATCAGTTCCCTGCACCTGCTAAGCTCTCGAGATACGTGTCTCGGCTTCAACAGTGCCACTAGCTGGAACGCGGTCATATCTAAGTTAGGACACGTTGCATATGTGGGAAAGCCTGGGGACGGGATTTTTGAAATCGTTCATTGTAAAGCAGTTTAATTGTATCTTTTTTTAACGCAGTGGCAGTTGTCACTTTTAGGGATAGGCAACATTATAGAATTTTTACCTAACTATACAGGAGTTTGTTCGGGAGTGCTGTATACCAGAAAACATTGCGTAAACGCTCATACTTGATAGTTGCAAATCTGTGTACGTATGTTACCGTGTAAGCTAATGACTCCCGTATTAGCAGGAAGTATAATCAACTTGTTTTGGGGGGTCGAAAATACAGTGTAATATATTGCAAACTAACGGAAGTTCGTGAGGAAGTGTTGATCGTCGAACAAATTCTTTAACAAGCTGCTTCTAAGAATCTTATTTATGCGTATATTGTAACTTGGCATTTTTGCGCGTCTGTGCCTGTCTTCGGTTTATGTATGTTCATGTGAACTCACTTGAAGTGTCTCTTTGTGAGTACACTTACTTTTACTGGTGTATTTATATATTTGATGCCCCTTTGTGCTTCTGTGTCCAGAATTGACGGCGCATATGCGACTTAGTTTACTGCTCCGTATCCTATTGAATTTTGTTGCGTAGTTATTTTACATGCAACGGATTGCTCGCTGCCCCTTGCAAGCAGCAACATCTCCGGACGATAATGTATTACAAAAGTAATTACTCATGAATTCATGCAGCTGACTTACTGGTCCCACATCGTGAAAATCTTCCTTGTTAAAAAACGTTAACCCACTCATAGTCCCATCGGAAAATGCAGTCCGTTTGTCACACGGATGGTGTGTTCATTTAAATGCTTGCGAAATTCCGGAAATGTGTCCCCTGGTTTCAATACAGGGGCTGCCGGCTCAAAACACTGGCACCACTCTAGCCTCTTACGTCAGTGGCACGGGCATTATTGGACAGCATGCAGTGCTTTTCGTGCTTCTGCAACCACCGTTGCCGTGACAATCTGCAGGAACGTACTGAAAGCGTGCAGCAAACGAATTCTTCCTTTGTATCCAGGTTGCCCCGCAATATTCGTCGCCATTAGTGCAGCCCTGCGAGCCCTACGTACCGGCCACCCGTAAGTTGATTACACGACATTGTAGTTCTGTTCCGTTCTTGTTTGACGCAGCTCTACCGTTTCTTTTTCTTTTTTTTAATTTTGTTTATAGTATTTACTCACAAGACGGACCTACCTTTTCTTCCCGAGAAAAATTGACGTCGATTTGGGGGGAAGGTTCATAAGGTGGAGCAAATTGTTTCAAAAGTTGGTTCAAAAGTTGTTCAAAAGGTTCAAGGTTCAAAAGTTGTTAGCTGCGTCATGTATTGATCCGGCGACCCTCCGGTAGTCACTGGCGCGGGTGAATCATCACGTGATTACGATGCTGAACAGGGGCTCTCGTGGGGAAGCGTGCGTTTTCTTGCTACAGGTAAAAGAGCAACTTATCAAGGAGAAGGGTTGGTTCATTACGCGAGTGAATGCGCTATGCATGTGCCTGTTCTTTGTAACACATTCGGCCTCACTTCTTTTTGTAAGTTCTGCGGAGCGCAGAAAGTTAATAACATCCAATTAATGGTCTCACATCCGCACTGGTCCAGACTGCGTGGAATGTAAGTATCAGTGGCGAACCATGTTAGATTATTTTTCTACGTGATTCTCGACATGTTACGTGAACCTCATTACCATGAAGCCGATGGTCTTGACGCAGTTCGTGACGAAAGAAGTAAATAATGAAGTAGTGCGTAGAAAGAAAATGTCGAAAGCTTATTGGCCATTCCAGAACTGCTACATTAGTATGAGTATATCATATAAGTAGAGTAAGTAATATCGCGGAATACCATGACTGAAAGCTATACCCTCGATGAAACGTGTTCAAAAGGCAATATTAAGCCAATGACATGACGGGCTGCCGCGTTTCTCATTCTATTCTGTCGTCGGTGGTTGAACACTTATTTATGCTACGGCCAATATGAGCTGCTTTTGATATCGAGAGGAAACTCTTGAAGATGACCTGCAGCATAGCATATCTTAATTGCCCCTTTGATGGACAAGGGGGCTAATAATAGCGAGGCGGTCTTCTTCTCAGCACTTATTGCACAGAAAAAAAAGATAGCGTGCTTCTGACATTGTCTTGATGAGTAGCGTGCTACTCATCATGTAGCACAACGCAGCAGAACGACTGAACCCCTGGTCTTATGTGGGGCTGCGAGACTTGTGTTTATTCCCATTCTTAAAGCCATGTACACGGCCCGTAACATTGTTCCCGCTAAAGGTACAATCTATACGCAGCTGTTAGTACTCAGGGACTGCATTTCGTTCTGAAGACATCTTCTCCAGTGCAAATCATGCGATGCCTCTATGACATTTCAATAAATCATTACGCATTTTTTCTTTCTTTTTTCCTTTACCCATCGCAGTGTAACTGGCTAGAGGAATGTACTTCAGGTCATCCTCTCTACATTTGCCATTAATAACCATCTTTCTCTTTCTTGCACTGGGCTTAAAAATCACTGTTTTGGACCTACCTGTGTCAGCTTGCGAATCTATAAGAGATTATGTACATGTTATGTTCGCCCAGGGGTCGCGGTTTGCAAAAGGTCACGCACCTTTGCAGTAGGTAAAACTCGCGTAAAGTTTTGCTATGTTTCCTTATGCCTTTTTAGCCTGAATGGCTATGCTGCGATGTTCGGCTATTGTGTTCGCGGGTGGCGGCTTATTCTCTCAGACCCTCTGTCCACCCCCGTGGATAATGGCTTTCACACATTTCATAATTATACCAGAAATGGTAAGTTACTATATTCTGGCGAAACATAAGTATAGATCCAGGCGACATTATATGTTGAGCATGTAAACATTTTGTTACAAGCACCTTTCCAGAAGACTGCTATTTGTATTAGATGTACGGCCGCATTATCACGGATAAATAACTCAATGTGTAGTACCTCTCAAATACCACTAGCTGGATGATGCAGCAATCCGGAATGAAAAGTTAAGGCGAGGAGCCACCAAATAGTGGTAATCCTGTTTATATCTCTTTAGGAAAAGAAGAAAAAAAATGCGTTTATCTGAACAAACTAGATATGGACGCTGTTCACGTATATGGAGGTCCTGATGCGAGCGTGCGCCAGTGTCATCATATCAAGGAAATAGTTTTACAGCGTCAGTTGTTATGGGATCATTCCAACAGCTGTTTCGGTGGGCGATGCTGTCCGCAGCCGCCGCCACCGCAAGTGTCCGTCGCACCTATCGCCAGAAATGAGAAAAAAATATATGTATACCCAGTTCCCGCCAGAATTGAACCCATGCCCCCTGCGTGGGAGTCAGCTATCTTGCTCCTGCACCACGCCAGCGCTTGCTAGCTGCTGCGGCACAGGGCAGCAACCAGGCAACGTCGGGCTCAGCGGACGGCTGTGCAGAGTGGAGCTCAAGCCACCACTCACCGTCAACGCCGGAGGCTCAGTTGATTTTGTTCTCATGATAACGACGCAAAGAGAGTTCGCAGCAAAGACCCTTTAATGCGTGCTGCCGAAAACGGAGCTCTTATGGGGCTGCTCCTCCGGCTTACGCTGTGACCGTGCTGTTGCCTTTTTCTTTAGGTTCGTAAGATGTCGGTTGACAATGAGAAATGACCTTGAAAAGTATGGTGTCACTAAGGTGTTTTAGGGCCTAAAAAGGTTATAATTGACTAAGCGCACTGAAGCAGTTGTATGGTAATTTCTTTCTCTAATGCAAACTGTGGAAATGTGAAACAAAGGCAAAAAGCGTATTACCGCGTTACAGATTTTTCTGAATCTGCACTTAAAAATGGACACATACAGCTTGCTAACATAAAGCAAACATGTAACACAACATATTACAGAAGAAATATATAAATATTTGTACTGTACAAGTTCAACTTGTAATTTTACTGAAGTAACGGAAATATTTCATACCATAGTGATTAAAAAAAATATTAAAGCTGGGTTAGAATGTAACGAAGCGCCCCTCTTGCATACTTCTAAAAGAACCATAGATTAGATTGCTCTAATACTTTGGTTCTTCTGCAGTTAAAGTCTGCATTGGTTCCTTTTCAGATGTGTTTAGACTAGAGTCGAATTTGGACTTATTTGTTAATTTTGTGTGTCGTCTGAAAGGATGACAATTCTTTTGCTATTTCTACTTGTTCTGAACGTTTCTTACGTTTTTCTTGTTATACAGCCTAACACAAATCACTTAGCCATCTGCACATATATGATACCTCACCGAAACGTTCCTGCAGTCATGTTTAAAGCATTATTTCAAATATTTTAGGTTGATCAATCTGGTCACCTTAAAATTATCCCCCCGTTAGGCACAGTACACTGGTCCCACCTCTTCTTCCGTTGCTCCAATCACCCTTGGAAGCCTTCTTTTGTTAAGCGCTTCAGCCGCAGAGATAGCTTTTACTTTCCAAGTGTTTAAAAATTCCAGAATTGTCGCCTCGGAACACCAGCTAAAATTTCAGGAAGAAAAAAAAAAGGTTAAAGAGGGTCGAATCTCGCGAGCAGGCAGGGTGTTTCAGCACAATGATAGAATTGCGTGGCAAAACATCACTCACCATCAATACAGACTGCGCAGGCACATTATTGTGGTCCTTAATCGAACGGCACTCTTTTGACAAATTTGGTGTCCTTCGAGTCGCGGTACTGCGGAGAAGGGCCAAAGTCCCACTCCAGAAGATTGTAGGCTCGCAAAAGTGAGAGACGCTGCTGGCCAGCTCTGCTACGGAAGAAGTCCCGGACACAACAGTCCAAGAGGTCGCCTTCAGCACCGACTGAGGGCCGTCTCCTGAGTGGCAAGGCTCATCAATCTCAGTACCGATAATAAAGTATTACGACTGACTGACTGACTCGACAAATTTAGTAGCACGTGGCACACACTATCTTTCAGACAATTCAGGATCACCACGTAGAAAGCTGCACTGAGAGTTTCACCTTCAGTTCCACGTTCGTGGTGCCCAATTTCATGGCAGCAAATAATAAACGCGATCAACATTACTTTGATTTTTGCTTTGTTCTTTCGCGCGTCCTTGGCCTCGGCTCATAGTTTTCTTTTTTCCACTCCTTGCTTTGCGACTTCAGGTTGATGTCACATGCACAAATGCGAACTTCGCCGCTTGTGACGACCTTTTGCAAGAATTCATCACTGTCGTCTAAATAAATTTTCTGAATGATTGTTCGCCGCAACGTTTGCTCAATAGTCAGCAGTTTCGGCACTATTTAAGCGCAAACTTGATATTTTCAGAATTTTCAGTCAGAATCCAGGTAACGGACGACCGTCCCATACAAAGTGCCTCTTTGCTATCATTCTAACATTTATTAAGCGGTCACTCAGTATAAGGGAATGCACACGATCGTCGTTTCCACCTTCACACAAGGATGGAAGGACATCCTGATCTTGCATCGTCCTTGGGATCTTCACAGCCACCCCACAAACGCAGCACCAACTTGAAGTAAAGTCTATCCTGTTAGGGCATCCTTCTCATAGGCAATCTGCAACATTTGGTGTTTGCATATTGCCATATGTGCCCAATTTCACGGGAAACTTGATATTAAACCTTCGTTCCTTTTGTTCGTCGATGTTCGTTTCCAGAAAAACTACATGAATTACGGAAAAAGCACACGCATAAAATTGTACCTTGTGATAAAGCAGTCAGGCTCATTTCGGAGGTCAAACAGGTCTTTTCGAGCAGAGAGAGCGAGAGATAGCGGCGCCACTACAGCATTTCCCACTTTTTGCTGACTCGCTGCATTGACTTTTGGAACAGACCTCGTACTACAGCTTCTTCACCTGTGCTTGGTAATAGCTGCAAATAATATATCCGAGTTGTTTTCAACACATTGTACTTTAAAAACGCAGTTGTTAATTGTAAGCTGTCTTACTGCGCTGATAGTTCTTATATCAGGGGCCCTATAACGTAAAACTATTCCAATATGTTTCTATTCCAATCTCCTGACGTCAAATTTGCGTAACCACTGACGCAAGCACCGGGCAGTCACCCGCAGGGTTGTCTGAACAGACCAATCAAACGCTCTCCTCGTTCATAGGAGGTCACTTTTGTTTGCTTGACAAACGAATAACATTGCCTACATTGAGCGGCTTGTCGTATCTAATTGGCTGCCAAGAGGCGAGGAGAACTCTCCAGTGGAGAGGGATTCACTGGGGCAGAGCCAGTCCCCTGAAAATTGATAACCGGATGAAGAGGCTGGTGCCGGCGTCTGCGATTGGTCGGCTTTCCCGTGCTTAGGTTGTGCTGGCTGGTCGAAAATCACGACGGCATGCAACTGAAAGCTTAAGAATGACGCTAAAACTGACCCTCAGCAAAGAAGAGTTGGCAGAATGAGGTGGTAAACGCGCCGAAAGGGGTCGAAAACGTTACACGGCCACGCAAGAAGTTTTATTATACGCAAATATACCCATGCTCTCCGTCAGGTGCGAGTAGCCAGCGTCTCAGCGATCGGCGGCAGCCATCTTTTATTCCTTTTGGAACGGGGCAGCCTGCGGCTATTCCGAAGAAAATTCAGTTTTGTTCGGCATATTAATGCATCTTTATCGCGTACACGTCAGTTTGACGCGGTGAGTTTGTGCGGTTTTGAGACGTCGCGTTACAGGCAGGTGAAGTGGGTGCAGCCCGAAAACATTTTACCAATAGCCGAGGGCTAATGGCGAAAAGGGGTCGAATCAGAAATAACTGTTTTTCTTTTTTCTGTCAAGTCATGCATGATCAGTGTGTATACATCACATCAGATGGGGAGGTATCGCGGTTTTCGTGTCGTCGCGTGACAGAGAGGTGAAGTGCGCGTGGTCGAAAAAAGTTTTTGACCAATCGTGGAGGGCTGATAGCAGAATTGGAATAGAAAAGTTTGGAATAGTTTTACGTTATAGCGCCCCAGCACTAGATTTCTTATTAGAAAATTTTACATATTGCTATTATTCCTTGAATGGTTGTTACCGATAGGAAGAAAACACAAAGTGAGCTTTTCATAAACAAAAGTTATTTGTCGATGCTTTTCTTCAGCCCTTTGAGCACCTATTACCAATGCTTAAAATGAAGATTCTTACAGCTATACAAAAAGTTGCACAGTATTAACTAAATGACTGATTTAACTAAATTTAAATGAATAAATAAATCTTTACATATTTCAGTCTGTTTCTCTGTAAATAATTACGGCAGTATTTCTTGTCATCCGTTTAAATAACTATGTTGTGTTCGTTTTCACGTCCCTACAGAAAAACTTCGAGGTAAGTACTCAGAGGCAAGAATTTCAGATATAGACTCGCTTCTTTACTGCGTTGTGCTTTAAGTGCTTGGCGCTGTGCTTGTGTCCTTTTGCTGGCGCTCGTAAAACGGACGTGGAACGCTGCATTCAGTCGTGTGCCGACTGGAACGGGACGTAAATATAACTGCCAGCTGGGCTAACATTTCTACATTCCCGTTATAGGCTCTTCCTCGTACTTCAGCTCGATTCAAGCTTGCCTTGAATGTATTCAATTCATGGCTCGTATTTAATCCCATTTGACTTATTTCGACTCTTTCAGTACACTTTTAGAAGGTTGTGTTTCAGGATCCTATCACTGCCAGAACGTTCTCAAGCATTCTTGAATGCTCTCTGCTAGCAATCATGGCTTTCAGTGCCATTACAAGGACTCTTTCCACTTTTCACTATTTCTACGTGCAATTAACACTTCTATTAATTAATGCCTATAAATGGCAGCTAGGCTTCCCTTGTCAGTCTAAACTGCCAAGCGAAGCGAAGCTTGCGGGCTAATAATACATTCCTGTTTAATTTCATAAATGTTTACGAATTCATGTGCAAGATATAACCTTCACGGAATAAATGTGGTAAAAAAAGTTTATCGCAGAACACAATTACAGGGATGTCGCTGCTTGAACAAATCCTTTTTTTTTTTTTTAATGCGAAGCATTCTTTGCCTCATACTTGATGCTTTACAATGGGTTGGTAGGTTCCTGTCTCACCTCTTCAATAAAAGGAAATTGAGCAGACTCAACTGCAATTGACACTTAAGGGGTACAAGACTAAGTTATTCGGGCAGAGCTCAACTACGATGGCCTTCCAATCCGCTCTCTTTATCTCTGGTGGCCGCTTCGCGAAAGCGGCCAGATACTTGGCACACGAAACAAAAAATGTAATTGACTGGGACAAGAATGCTTCGCATTTAAATAAGATTACGTATCTATGGTGTTGGGAACAAGCCAATATCTTCCTGAACATAAACTGATAGCTCCATCTGTTATCCCACACGCGTATGCATGCGCCGCTTGTGCCGACACTAACAACGATTTTCTTGAGAGCGCGCACGCGCGCGGCGCAGATGCAGGAATGGAAAGCGCGAATAATGGGCAACTTTGTGACTGTCCTTCCCGTAGCATAGGAACACTTCGCTTATTAAAAAAAAACGAGAGCGCGACAGTTTCACGCAGGTTACACCGGCAAAGGGATAGCCCAAGTTTGTAATAGAACGTGTTGTAAGGTGTATTTTTCTTACTTTTTTTAGATCAGAATATATCACTAAGCGTGCCATTGCCGCCGTATCCTATAGCGTCGGCTTGCTGTAGCATGCTGTCGTAAAACGCACACTCGCGTCACAAACCAACGGCTCGCCTTACTCAAAAACGTCTGGCCATCTTGTAACGCTTTGCAGAACCTCAAACGACGTCGGCTCACTAACTACTTGCAAGACACTTCGCTTAACATCGATTGCCACAGTGCGAGCGATCTGGGTGTGTTTGAATTACAGAGTGATTTTCGTGATGCTTGGCCATCTATCTAACAGGCGCGCAAGATGTCGCTGGAATTCTAAGGAGGCGTGAACGCGTCCCTTTGAAATAGATTAAGGCGTACCTTAGTGAACCCGGCGTACTTTAGTGAACCCGATACGTGGTTAAAATTAATGCGGAGTCGCTCTATCCGAAGCTCCCCTAATAGGCCCAGTGCTAGTTCGAGACCTTAAGCCCATGAATCAATAAATCAATTCATTAGTCTGGAATCTGCACTAAATTTCCTTGAAGAATTATGTTCTTCGTCATGTATTGTATTCTATTTTTTATTTTTTATAGTTTTGTAATGAAAAATTTGGATACCAGCTTTAATAATGTCATCGAATGGAGCACTAATGAATTCCTAGGCACCGTATCTTACAACGGAACCGAACTCGACCTGTTCGTTGTGGACTTCACTTTTGCACGAACGCTTGCTCTGCGTGCTCTGGGCTGGCTTCTGGCTGGCTCTGTGATGTGCTAACGTTGGCTTTGATTCGCTGCCATCGATACTTCCCTTTGCGCACTCATGTCGAACGCAATGGCTCATGTGAGGAACCGCGTCAGCGCTGCGAGCTCACTTTCTGTTCTGATTGCAGGTGCTGGATGGACAACATAGAGGGATACAACTGGATCACCCTGGCTCCGGGTCTCTTCTGCCTATTCGTAAGTTTTACTTCTGCATTTCGCCTCGGAGATACACAACTACTCTTTCCGGGAATTAATCTTAGGCTGTATTGAGTGTAATACTCGAAAACACATAAACCGGGTGTTTGCCTCTTCAATGAAATATGTGTCAACCGCTATCCGTCTCCTGTAACGAAGGCAAGGAGGTTAATGTCGATCAAAACTCTTCGAGAGAATTGCAATATTAAAGAGCTGCGAAGGTAAGCATCATCTAATGAAATAAATATCTCATTGCTTTCGATAAGTTGTTATGCCGCGCTTAGAAATTCCAATCGGAAAGGTGCCTAGCATATAAGTAAAATATCATAGAAGTCTAGTCTGGCAGTATCTTTAACTTTCTCCGACCCCATTGACAAGCGAAAGTCTTCTGCTGTTGCCTTGCTCAAAGCCCGTGAAAGTAACTTTTAATCTTTTCGTCCCCTTTTCCTTTTTCCCAGTGTAGGGTAGCCAACCGGGCTCAGTCCTGGTTAACCTCCCTACCTTTCATTTATCTTTTGCTCTCTCTCTCCCCTCTACTTCTGAAGGCGGTCGCCTGATAAGGCTATGGAGCTTTTATTACCGGCAAAGCTCACTTGAATTAAATCGAGCAATTCAGAAGAAATTCTTTTAGTAAAAAAAAGTCCTCTTATTACACGCGGTATATGTGTTTCAGTGACACCAAGGACAGAATATAAGCATTTGCGCACATGCTCTTGTTTGCAAGAAATGTGTAAAAACTGATAAGATTATTTGTGTGAGGCATTCTGTTTAAGGTACAGCACACAGATCAACTTCGTATATATGCGTTTAACCTGAGTACCACATGAAAGTGCCATAATTACCATGTAAACTTTTTTTTCACAAGTATCATTGCCTACATTCTTTTCTCATGTATTGGAATCAATACATGTTCCTTTGTGTTCAAGGTATCTCCAAAGGCATATAACTCACGATTATAAATCGAGCAATACTGTCTCACAATCACCTAAGTCACAGAAGCGCCAGTGAACGTCTATGGAGCGTTGTAAAAATTCTTTGTTTACAGAAATACGATTACAGCAACATTACCAGCGTTGTTATTCGTAGCTGATTACGTTCCTGTGTTCATACCTGATCTTTACTTGGTGCATTTTGCCATTAAGCCTCTCTAATTGGTCGTGTTTTCACCATCCTCTCCTATTGCAGGCCAACTTCGTTTTCCTCTGCAACATCATTCGCGTCCTCGTCACAAAGCTCAGAAGCACCCATGCCAGCGAACCTAGCCAGTTTCGGTAAGCTATCCGGAAGTCCTCATGAGGCACTGAATACTTATATTATGTCAACACTACGCAAACGATTGACAAAGATTTGCTAGTACCAAGCTATGCAAAAAAATCCATAAATTCCGACCAGGAAGAATGCAAAGCGCTTCTCGAGAAACTGTAGGAAGAGCCAAGGTCATAGTTGGAGGAAACGTAGACAGAAAAAAAGTAAGTACAAGGTAGCACATATATTGATGCTTGGACATTCAGCGCGAGGCTTCTTCTTCAGGAAATACGAAAGGCACTGTAATCGTGATTATTTGCTCAGAGACTGACGTAACCTGTCCGAATATATTTCTCTGACATACGTACCCATTCACACGCGCTACGCCGCCTTTATTTTCGTTATTGATTTTGTTTTCTCACGTGCTTGTTTTATATGCACTTCGGCTTTCGCGAGCGAGGTCCCAGTGCTGGGCTCCGGAACGTCAGCACATATATGTTGATATATTTATTTTTGAGGAATGTGCCTTTGGTTGTACTGCGACGCTAAGGAAAAACCACGCTCTTGAATAAACAGCGAACGAGTAGGGAGGCTTCTCAGAGTGGACGATGATTTACATACGTCCGCTCATGCAGCACGCCCAAACATCGGGGCATCGAAAACGACGGTTGAGATTTAACTCGTGTATATGGCGGAACTTCACTTGGCAGAAGCTGGCCTTGCGTCCAGATGCTGCAGTAAACTGGCATTTTGGTCTCATGTCGCAGAATTATAAGCAATGTGAGGCTGTTCTGACTTCAATCTTCGGGACAACTTAAGCGACACCTGCTTTTTACAAAGGAGGTTACCGGTGCTAAAGCCAATATACCGAAACATAACTATCTCGCTTCCTGCCAGTGAGCGTCTGAACGATGGTATCAACATCCTGTATCAGTGGTGCCTCTTTCTTTTGCAATGATGGCATCGACAGTATGCGCCTTCTTACCCTCAATAAGTACGACCACTCAAAAGCACAACATGTATTATATCTTCTGCTTAGTGACTTTCCTATCTGTTTCCTATCATATTTATGCCCTATCAATATGTGTTCGTTTCATAGATAGTTCGTATTGCAATGAATCAAAGAAGTATACGTGGCCTATGATTAGCACCGTAATTAGATGCTAGATAATATTTTTGCAAACTGGCTCGTGCAGCGCTCGGAGAAATATGTTTATGGGAGCATTTTCTCATTCCGTCCCATCGTCAGCACCGCCAGGCCCACGAATTGAGCCTGCTACCTCGCTCACAGCAGCATAGTTCTATAGTCACTGACCAACCTAGCTAGCCTTTCACTCAATGTGCGTGTGATGAAATATGTGATACATATTTGTTGCGCATATCACTGAATCTGCATGCCATCCACGGAAGTGTACTTTCCAACTGAACAGGCATGCTTACAGTGTTGGTACGTTAGGATGCATTCTAGATCAATAAAATAAAAGGACTTCATTGTTCTTAATTATGCAAGAAATCTCACGATCACAGAAAAAAAAACGCAGTGAAGGATATCTAGTGGTCCAGCGAAGCTTGTTGAGCAAGAAAATACACTCCAGATTACGTGCCTTCTGCTTCTCTGGTTTGGGGCTACGGGAAGCGGCGACTTGATTTGTATTGCTATGTGAGCACCAACACTGGACATGTTCGCTCATAAGTACAATATGGGCCAAACTAAGTGGAATATAGTTCTATTGTTCGTTTCACTTGAAGCACTGGCTCGTCAGGAACATAAAAAGAAACGCAAAACAGGCCTCATGTTCTTGTGTTCATGTCGATTAAGCGCTGCAGCTTGAATGCTCAACCAACTGGCCCACCAACTCGACCACACGCATTCATAGGTAATTATGATTAAATACGTGAGAATAGCTAAATTTAAATTTCATCCTTGCCTCCCAACATTCTCTCTTTGTTGCTGCACAATAGTTAAAGCATTTGCTTAGCGGGTACTGAGATCTTGCTACTCTTTCATTTTTCACAGGAAAGCAGTACGAGCGGTGCTGGTATTGTTCCCGCTCTTTGGTATGCACTTTCTCATGACTGTGTACAGAAGCCCAGCCAACTGTGGAGCATGGGAAGTATATCAATATATCAGCAAAGCTTCAGACGGTCTACAAGTAAGTCTTTCTTTGTTTCTTAACCGTACTTTTTTAAAGCAAGATTCAATGCACGAAGTGCGTCCAGTCTGTCCGACTTGCCCTCAAAACATCCTTGTTGAAGCAATTGAGTTTTCGGACTGATATTATTTAAATGTTAGTGGCACCGGGCAATTTGGCCTGTGAAGCTGACACTTAAGCTATCATTGCTGAATCATGTCATTACATTGATTAACATGTGAACTTTTACGTCTTAAGCAGCAACAGGCCGTGCTATAACGTGGTCTATGTCGGACGTCGTAAACTTATGAATACTTTTAAAGGATGATGATCGTTTCATTGTGCTGTGTTCAAAGTAAACTTAGCCCTGTCTCACAGCCTGCAGTAGTATGTAGTTCATGTTTTCGTAGATCGACAAATTCATGCATCACCAAGCCCAAGGTGGCATTACAGCCTGAGGCCTCAGGTCAGGGTAAATGTGAACTAGCGTGACTGAGGTAGTTGTTGAGAGCTGGGCGACTGGGGAATTGGGATACTAATTTGGAAGAAGAGTACAGTGTGCTAGAAGCAAGTGAGTGCCTAATGAATCTTACAAAATGAAGGATAAATAGACAACGGCCATTATCATGATGATTACGATGATGATGAACGCGATATACCAGCTTTTCTTTCTTTTTTTTTTTTGCAGCAAGAGCAACTAACACCATCTTAGGCATCTCATACGCTCATGTAGTCTGTCAACATCTCAGGTTTCTTTAAGAGGAATGCAGGAATAACGGACGATTACAAGCACCGCCATTTACAAAGGTGGGGGCGGGGTTGTTGCTCGTGCATCACTCCCTCATATTATTATGCATTCTACCGACTGCGTATTATCGACAAGGCGCTGCAGTAGCGAACGATGATGAGAGGACAGAAAACGACGGCCATCGCCGATAGTCGTGCGCACGGGCTCCATCTTGTATAGCCTGTCTTTTGTCCATTGTATATATCTTGTATATATATTGTCAAATCGTCTTTTTCCCCACTGAGATTTTGGTGGAGAGTGTGGGTTTTTCAAATTTCAAGACGGATTTACGCAGCGGACACTCCTTGGCGGCATCTAAAATGCCAGCGCACGGCGGCGACGAAAATTCTTCAAGCAGGTCACCAACCGTGCCTCAACGATCCGCCACCAACCGCCCCGTTGTCTTTACACAAGTGCGTGACCCAGGTACCTTTTCCGGTTCTGACAATACCGACGTCGAAGATCGGCTTCAATTGTACGAAGAGGTGAGCCCTAACAACAACTGGGACCCCATTTTGATGCTAGCGAACATCATATTTTACCTGACGGGCACGGCACAAGTCTGGTTTCTGAACCATGAACAGGAACTTACGAGCTGGGAGGTATGTAAGCAAAAGCTCATCGATCTGTTCGCCAAGCCCATTGGACGCCGTCGTGCTCCGCAGAAAGAACTTGCATGCTGAGCTCAGACTTACACCGAGTCATATGTGACGTACATCCAGGATGTGCTCACTCTTTATCGCAAAGCCGATGACACAATGCCGGAAACGGAAAAGGTTGCGCACATTCTGAAAGCTATTGGGGATGAAGATACACTTCTGGTTTTTAAGAACTCATCTACAGTGCAAGACGTCATCAGTGAATATCAACGCTTCGAAGAAGCAATAAGTCGCCGCGTTACGGCGAACTTCACACGTCTTCCGAACACAGCTGCGACGTCTACCTGCAAGGACCTCCTTCTCCCACCCGCTCCACCCGTTCCTGCTGCATCCGACAATATTGTGCGCATCATCCGCCGTGAGATTGAAGCTGCCTCCCTAGTTCCCCTTCAGGTGCGTAACCTCGACGAGTTCCATGCAACCATTTGCCTTATCAAAACCGTTGTGCGTCAAGAACTCACAAACGCTGGATAACAGGCGCTTCGCCCAGTCAACGGACCTGAATACCACCCACCCACTGCACCTGAGTTATACCGAAGCCCATTCGTTCGTCCTCGTTATCAGAATTCCGCACAATGGCGCACTTCCGATGACAGGCCGATCTGCTTTTGTTGTGGACACGTTGGACACATTTGCCGCCATTGTCTCTGTGCATGGGACTCGTAGCCTTGGCCGAGCTATGAAAGCATCCAACGTCCAGGTACTAGTTCCCGAGTGCTGGTATACAATGACGACGACAGCGCTCTGTTATCGTGGCCAGCACGATCAAACAGCTCCCTTTTACCATCCCGACGCCTGCCCCGCTCCCATCTGCGTCGTCACTCTCTTTCTCCCCCATACTCCTGCCACTCATCGGAAAACTGACGGGCGCAGCTCCGAGAGGTGAGCGTGCCACGACGACCCGACCCGAAATTCCTCTGCTAACACTACCTAGACATCACAACTTCATCAACGTAGACGTGGACGGTATACTTGTCATCGCACGCATTGACACCGGCGCCCACATATCGGTCACGAACTTAAACCTTCGTATTCGTCTGAAGAAAGTTTTTACCCCTGCTCCGATCGCTGTAGTCCGCGTAGCCGATGGTGTGACTCCGGCTGTTGCTAGGTTCTGTACAGCCCGTGTGACTGTTGCCGGAGGCCACTCTTCAATTTTGTTTTACACCTTGGATCAGCGCCCACATGCAATCATCTTAGGACTTGACTTTCTCTCGGCACATTCGGCTCTTATTGACTTCTCTGCAGGAGTTATCCAGCTTGCCTTACCTCATGCCGTTGAGCCTTCTGATCGTGCGCCGAGTCGGCTGTGTTCCGCCGATTACATCGCCTACCACATCTAGCCATGACGTACGTCGACGTTTCTCCTGATCCCCCTGTAGACGACGGCGCTTACATCGTGTCGCCCAACGCTACCGTCCTCTGTTCGCAGAATGTCATGTTCTCGCACTCAGTCATCAGCATAAAGGGCAGTGCCGCATCTCTCCCTATTGTGAATTTTCGACTACGCTTCAAGTGACCCCCCCACCCCAGGATATCTCTCCTACAACCCTAGCTCCAGCCTCCGACTATCATATTTCCGTCTTAACTGAGTCTGCTGCACGGCCTCCTGCTGCTATTGATTTGAACCCCACGATGTTAGATAACATAACGAAGATGATCGCCACTGATAGTCCGAGCGAACACGTACACGCGCTTCGGGGCCTGCTCATGTCGTACCAGAACATTTTTGATCTCAATGACAGACAACTGGGACAAACAACGGTTGTGAAGCATCGGATTCACACCGCCGATGCCAAGCCCATACACCGACGTCCCAGCCGTGTCTCCTCCGCTGAGCGCCAAGTTATGCAAAAGGAAGTTCACAAAATGCTCGGCCGTGATATTACCGAACCTTCTTCAAGCCCATGGGCATCTCCTGTCGTGCTCATCAGAAAGGACAACCAGCTTGTGCTTCTGTATCGACTACCGGAATCTTAACCAAGTAACAAAAAAAAGGACGTGTACCCCTTACCTCGGATAGATGACGCCCTTGATTGTCTCAGTGGTTCCAAGTATTTTTCTTCGATGGACCTTCGTTTCGGGTATTGGCAGATTGCAGTTGATGACATGGATCGTGAAAAGACGGCGTTTATTACACCTGAAGGGCTTTATCAGTTTAAGGTGGTGCCATTCGAGTTATGCAATGCTTCCGCCACATTCGAACGAATGGTGGACTCCCTCCTTCACGGATTAAAGTGATCAATCTGCTTGTGCTACCTCGATGACGGCATTGTCTTTTCATCGACTTTCGACACACACCTCGAGCGTCTCTCGACAGTTTTTTCAGTGTTCCGCAAGGCGAGACTTCAGCTCAATTCGACGAAATGTCACTTCGGCCGCAGGCAACTTACTGTGATCGGACACCTCGTCGACTCTTCCGGTGTTCGTCCCGATCCAAAGAAAGCTCGCACTGTCAAGGATTCTTTTGTGCCAACCTGCGCCACCGACGTTCGAAGCTTTGCAGGCCTCTGCTCCTACTTCCGCAGATTCGTGAGAAATTTTGCTGACATCGCACGACCCCTAACGGACATTCTTAAGACAAAATTTTTGTGTGGAGTCCCCACCAAGCTAGTGCATTCGCTGAGCTGACGATGCGACTCACATCGCCACCAATTTTCGGCCACTTTGACGTGTCCGCTCCAACGGAGGTTCGCACCGACGCCAGCGGCTACGGTATCGCTACTGTTTTGGTACAATGACAACACGGTTGCGACCGTGTCATTGCCTACGCTAGCCGTCTTCTGTCACCAGCCGAACGCAATTACTCGGTCACCGAACGTGAATGGCTCGCCCTAGTTTGGGCAGTAGGTAAATTTCGCCCATACCTCTATGGACGGTCTTTCACGGTTATCACCGATCACCACGCACTATGCTGGCTTTCGTCTTTAAGAGATGCAGCTGGGCGTCTCGGGCAGTGGGCTCTACGGCTCCAAGAGTACTCTTACACAGTTGTGTATAAGGCAGGCCGACTCCGTGAGGACGCTGATTGCTTGTCACGTCATCCTGTAGACCTTCCAGACCAGCCTGAGACCGGCAAGTCAACTTCTGTCCTCGCACTTACCGCGTTTGGTGATATAGCCGATGAGCAACGACGCGGCCCTTAGCTGAGAGACATCATTCTCAGCCTGACGGACCTGACGAGTTTCGCCTCTTCACGTATGTTTGTGCTGCAAGATGACATATTGTACCATTATAACATGCACCCTGATGACCCTGATCTGCTACTGGTCGTTCCCAAGCATATGCGCGAGACTGTTCTGGCACAGTTGCATGATGTCCCAACCACTGGTCAACTGGGAGTCTCAAAGACATATGACCGTGTTCGGTGTCGTTTCTTTTGACCCGGTATATACCGTTCCGTTTGTCGCTACGTCGCCTCCTGTAAATCTTGTCAGCACCAAAAAAAAAAAAAAAACAGCCCTACCAGCTGGCCGTCTTCAGCCCATTGAAATACCATCTGCGCCATTCTTACGGGTTGGTCTTGATCTTCTTGGCCCTTTCCCTCTATTGCATAGTGGGAACAAGTGGATAGCAGTTGCTACGAATTCCCCCACCCGGTACGTGATCACGCGGGCTCTCCCTATCAGTTGTGCAACCGACGTCGCCGACTTCCTTCCCTACGCAGTGATACCACCCCACGGCGCTCCCCGACAACTCCTTACCCACCGAGGCCGTTACTATATCTCACAGGTTGTCCTGGACATATCGCACATGTGCGCTACGAAGCACAAGTTTACAACGGCGTATCACCCTCAGACCAATGGCCTCACGGAGCGGCTCAATAAAACTATCTCAGAAATGCTCGCTATGTACGTCTATACCGACCACCGTGACTGGGAGTGCGCTCTTGGATTCGTCACATTCGCCTACAATACGTCCCGTCATAATTCTGCTGGTTTCTCTCAATTTTTTCTCTTGTATGAACGAGACCCTATCCTACCGTTTGACAGTATCCTCCCAGGCGTTCTCGATACAACGTCAGAATAAGCCCGAGAAGCCATATTTAGCACTACCGAGGCACGTGAGATTGCACGCCTGCGTCTGGCCACTTCCTAAGAAAAGCAACGACGCATATATGACGCTCGTCATCGCGATGCCCACTTTAACCTTGGTGACATTGTGCTCCTTTGCAAACCAGCACGGCAAGTTGGACTTTGTGCGAAGCTGATTTCACCCTACTCAGGCCCAAACAGTGTCTTGCGTCAAGTGACAGACGGGACCTACGAGTTACAATCTCTCGATACCTCCACACCGCGATCCTCCTCTGATATCGTTCGCGTCACTTGATTGAAGTGATGTCACTCAAATCTACCAAGCGCCTCGACAGCGCCTACGCCGCCGGGGGTCATGCTACGAGGCACTGAAGTAGCGAACGTGCAATGAGAGGACTGAAAAAGACGACGATCAACGATAGTCGTGCGCACGGGCTCCATCTTGTATGCCTTTGTTCTGCCCGTCGTATATATCTTGTAAATGTATTTTCAAGCGTCTTTTCTCCCCGTAACAATATCATGTATGTATTACTGCAGTAAGCTGTTTCACACACGTAAAGATCGTGACATCCATACCTCTACAAGCTTTTCGTTTGTCGAAGCATTAGTAAAACAAATACTTAAGAGTCCAAGTCTGTAATGATCCCTCTAACGTTGCTCTCAGATGCACATTTCTGTCTTTATTATAGTGTGATATTCGCAAAGTAATGATACTAGTTACTCCAGCAACGACGGTGGCTCTTTGCTGTTGTCTCTTCAGTAGGTTTTATAATTATTAGGTAATTGTGTGTAAAACGTTGTCCTGTCCCACATGAAAAGGAAAAAAAATCATGTGTTCCATGAACATGGTGTGTTTCTAAAATAGCGACTCACAGATACCAAGTACCACAACATTATTTTACCCCTTAATGCCGAAACATTACAGAAAACACCTGCCGGCGCGAGTAGAACCTTGCATTATGCGCTGGCGCTGTGGAAAAAGTACCTGCTTCAAGATATATTGGCGCGGAGAATAAAGCCATTAAAACTCAACCTCCCAAAGAACACCAGACTTCCTGGTGGCGTGCCTTGCCCCTCTCGTATAGTGTCCTCGATGGCCTGCGTGATGACAATTTGGTTGCACTTTGCATGTTCTGGTGTGACCATACCGGTCCCGCTCTAAACCCTTCGGTGAACTTTTCTAACTTCCTTGAGCTGTGATGAAATATCTTGCATCTTTAATGATGAGCAGGAACTTAATTTTCAGTCAACTGCCAGGTATCTGCATCATACTCTGTGAGTTTCTTAGTATCACGATATAATATTTATAGCGTAGCTTAATCCTTATTGTGTATCTTCATTCTCTATTCTCTTCCCCAGTGCTCAGTAGCCAACCGAGCTGTGTCGTGGTTCACTTTCGCGCCTTTCATTTATCTTTCTTTACGAAAGCTGCAAGGGCTAACTTACCTTAAGTCGCTGGTACCTCCAACAGCTCAGCGTGTCTGCTTTACTTACTGATATGTGGGAGCTTTAAAGCAACGAAGGACGTTAAGTCGTCGGCTTCTGAAAGAATAACAAAAAGTGGGTGCTTCCCAATTTTCAGTAGCATGGTACTTCGCTTGCGGAAGTAGAAGTGGCGGCAGACAACTGAAGTTACGGTAAAGTCACCTCCCGCAACTATGTATGACAGGTTCAAATCTAGACAAATTTATGGAATTGACAGATGCTTCGTTGCAGCGCCAAAAGAGACAACCGCACAGCTCTCGCCTTGTGTTTCCTGTCTACTAAGTATGTTACTCCACCAACTCGCCCAACCATGCATCATGAAATTAGAAGAGACAAATAAAAGTCTTATGCTTTGTAGCTTCGGTAGAAGAAAACTGGAATTTGCAGTAGGCAAGAACCACGCAATGATATTCGTTACATGACTACTCGCTCTGACTATGTTTAAATAAACAGACCAGTGTGAAGCATGCTTCAGGCAACAGGAAAAGTACACTCTTGTGTCCCGCGGTACAAACATAAAAGCGAAAACACAAAAAGGGGACGCGAAGTGATTACCAGTGGTCGCACAACGCATGCCTCAGGAGCCAATGATTAGACAAGGAGCATTGTCTTTGTCAAGGTGACAACTCCTTTTCCAGACAGCATTCATATAGCTTCGTTATCCTTCTCCAAGTTGGGGGGAAAAGGGTTTTTAAAGGCTGTCAGGGAAAGCAATTCAAAACATTTGTTGACCTGAGAAAGACAAGCCCCAATGTAGAAATTTGACTGCAAAGACCTTGTTCGACAACTGCTAATCACATTAAGTGTCTGTCTTCCTGTGTACCTCTGTCTCAAAAGGAATCCTTTAGGTGTGCTGCATAGAATTTAAGACAGCCATTTCTCAAGTGAGTTTATAGCGGAAGGTTTTGAGCGAGAAGGTACTTATGTTGACTGTGAAATAACAGAGGCTTGAAAAAGAACTCTACTGCATGATCGCCTTGTGAGCTTGGGTGTCCTGTCTTGCAGCCTAACAGAGTTTCCCTTCAGCAGTGATTCCAAGATACGTAATAATTGGCAATACAACTTGATTATTAACTGGCTCCTGCGAGAACTGTGCAAACCATATCGTCCTTCTCTTCCTTGTTTATTCACAGATTAGGGAAATTTGTAACTGTCAAGGCAACTGGTGTCTGTTAGGCAATCTGGCTATCTTTTCTTCCTCTACTTGAAAGAACGCTATCATTTGACCTTCCATAGCGCTGTTGCGAAAAACACTGGCGAGAATTTTCTTCCCCCCCGCTAGCCGAGAACGAAGTTCGTCTCAACCCAGTACGCTTTGATGTGCAGCGGTTACGCCATGCTGTCCGTATTCAGTACCCATCCGACAACTACAATGCCGGGAGATAAGAGGAAAATGCATAAAATGTATGTGCGTGTCTGTTATGTCTAATTGCAAACGCTGGAACAATGCACCACGACTGAAGCTCTTACGTCACAGTCACAGCAGGGGAAGCTAAGCCGACGTCGTAGCGCAAGAAAACAGGGCATTCTGCGATTACCTGACGGCCGATTGCAACGAAGATGATTGAGCCAACATAATTCCTATTGCGGGCTGCCGCATTGTATGCACGTGCCGTGTGAATGCGCATTATTTTGACCACCCGTTGTCAGCGGTCACTATGCCTTGAGTCGTTTGGGTAATGTTCCAGGAGCGGGAAGCCTGCACTAACGTAGCAATCACTCAATACGACTAAGCCCAAAGATACCCAGTATTTCTGCAGTGCGCGTTTCTTCGCCAAAGCTGTGATTGTCTGTCATAAATGTTGGACATTGTGATTGGAAATGAAAACGAGTTGCCCTGAGGGTGAGGAAACAACTTCAGTTTCTACACCAATTGGCCTCTAGCTTCTATCCAAGCGTTCACCGGTACGCCAGCCTGAAAAATATAGCTACGCGCAAAGTATGTAAACAGAAAGGTGCTCTTTATGGATTGTCGGTAATCAAGTCAACCGATCGTTCTCGAATTTTCAAAAAAATATTCTTACTCACAAGCGGAAACTATAAGGTGGCTATATCTTTCAAACATCAATATAGTCAAAGGAAATGAACATTCGTATTCTGAACAGGTATTGCAGATATAGCCAACCGGGTCAAGCGTTGCGTACTTTGACAGCGTAAATCACCAACCATGGGTTGAACTTCTTGCACCCGTCACAACTGCTGGGCTCCTTCATTCGAGACGTAGCGGTAGCTGTGAAAAGAATAATAATAAACACTTCCATCATTCGTCTTAATGCGTCAGCATTCTTAGCCCACTGACTCAGGTATTCATCTCTCCGTCAGTCTGTCCGTCCGTAACCCGTAACGCGATGCACTCCATGAAGAAAAACATACTAAATTAATAAGAAAAAACGCTGGCAGTGGTGAGTTTTGAACCTACGAGCCCACGCTCAGAAGCCGACTGTCTTACCCACTGGGCTAAACACTTTTCTTTTTTTACTGCCACTTTGAACAGAAGAGTCACAGAAAAAGTTCAATTCGGGGGAAGAGTCTCTAGAAACTGGCTCTGCGCAGTCCCATTCCATTCGCGCCTGTTTAACAATTCTTCAACTCTTGGAAGCCATTCAGGCTCCGGGGTTTGAAACGGGTACACTGCTATATTTATACTGATGCTTTCCTTGAAATATATCCTTATCGGCCTTGCGTCTATGTCAGAGTTCCGAACTGCCATCCTATATTGCCAAATTCTGTGGAGGCCTAAAATTATAATGAGGTCAAATGGAGAGCGTAAACGTTTATTTTCAGATCAACAAGATTCGAGTCCGGGGTCTTTTTAGTGGGTCTGGGCACCTGCCGTGGACGCGGTTCCAAGACCTTGTCTAGAAGCGGCTTCCTCAGCTCGCTGGACGGCCCAGTGTTGTGCTGTCAGGTTCGAGCTGAGCAGTGCGCTCAAATGGAATACCTTCCTTATTTTCAACTTGCAAAAGTCTTATGCCGATAGCATTCACAGATACGTTGTAAGATATCTTAGAGGAAAAAAAATCATGAGCCATTGCACTCTGTCAATGTGGTTGAACAGCGAAGCTGTTTAGCACCCGATGCGGAGGTGACAAATAATTTTGAACAAAAGTACGAACTCATTTACTGTCTTGATGAGGGATCATAGTGACGAACGGTACCCACACTCATTTATTGTCTTGATCGGTGGTCACTATTGCACTCGCAACTGAAGTCACATTCTTTGATAATATCAAATCGATGCACATACGGAGCTGAGTGGTCGGCTGGACCGGATCGGTGCGGCATCTCAAAAGATATGTCTGCAACATGGAACGCGTAAACCACTCCCTTTTCAGTACCGACACATCCACACTGAAATCACCGACAACGACGACCGAGGTAGTGCCACCGTAGCTAGTTCACGCTAAGTGAGTAGCCGTGAACCTTACTGAACTATGAGTCTGGATTTTTTTGCTTGCTTACGGGGGTATGAGCTATTGCTCACGGGGGTATGAGTCATTGATGATGACAGTTTACGACATGGTATTCTTAATGTTGTATGCGTGATTACGAAGAATTTAAGGATTTTTCGCTTCACTTTGCAGAGTTATTGTAGCCTCGGCCATACGCGGCTATGAACCATTGAATTTTTTGCTTGCTTAAGGGAGTATGAGCCATTGATGATGATAGTTTCTTTCATGGGGAACAAAAATTCATGGAACATTAGCCATATGTACTGCTTCGCTGTAAAATGCTTCACAGCAATCTAGAAATACATGCTTGATTGTTTCTGGCTTCCGACAAAGGATACAGTGAGTCTCCCAAGGCAAGAAAAATCGCTTTTCCTCCAGATAAGTCTTCACATCTAGGGTATTTGTATGCAACTTAAAGTAAAACGTTTTAACCCCTCTTAGCTTTGAACTCGTTTAAGAACACTTGCTCAGGGTCAGTAAAATAGTAGGATCCATACGGAGGTACTCGTAAGACAATATCACACAGATCTCTATATAGATTTTTTTTCCGCGACACAGTGCAAAGGTAGTCCAGTGAAAAGTGAGCCTGCAGAAGAATACATGACAGGTAGACCTCCTTTAGGTATCCACCCAGGCCTCCTAGCATACCTTCCGACGCGACTACTAAATTGGGCAATGCTCTTCGCAGTGTAACTTCACAAACTGTGCGCAGAAACGCGTCTGATACATCTCTGAAAAGCATGAATCTGTGAACTAGCTGCCGTTTGTAGCGCACAAACTAAATCATTCGTAGCGCACACGATAGAATAATTTGCTTGGCTGTGTGCGCTCCCACGTAGGTCGCCAAATGAAAACGGCGAAAACTCTACGCAACTTGTGCACATGAACACGTGAATAATGAATTATCTGCAATATATACCATAGTTTGCCTATTAAAAACAAATTACGCATCGTTGTTCTCGCAAAAATTGAGCAGTAAAGGCATTTTAGGCTGTCAGGCTTTTTGTGCACTTCGACGATTTTCCGCCACCACGAAAGCTCAGTGTCTTTGTAATTTTCCAATAGCACTCCCAAATAGGATGCTGGTGTCGTCTCCTACCTTATGTTGTAGAAAATGCTGTTGGTCGTTGGCCAGTATCCATGCCACAATTCCAAGCACTTTCTCCAGTTGACTGCGCTGCCACTAATCCCACAGGAATCTCTGACCATTTTGCAGCATTAATGATGCTTTCATGACCAGCACTTTCATAATCAAACTTTTGCCATCGATATTCCCATTGAAGCAGTGAAAACATCAATGCGCGTTTTCAATAGGTCATCCTCTTTCTCGCTAGACGCCACGCCTCCGTCCATCGCGCCTGTCGCCGTACTCGCTGATACTGCTGATGCTTCCTTAGTTGAAGCACATAGAGACGCTTGCTGCTGTCTCTGGTCACCTTCTTTAGCACCACTTGTATTAGCTGCGTCCCTACCTGTCACAGTGTCTGATTCCGTGGTAGCGGCAGCCTGTTCCGCTCCATCTTCGTCCATTCTCAACTCGCTATTTTCGGCCGTTCCTCGAAAAGCGGTTCGAGCATAGTACCTTGCACACTCCGCCTGTTCGTCCCCATAAGCATGGCACTCGTTGCATCCGGCCACCTTACAGTCACGGCGGATCTGTCCTGTAGCTTCCGTTGGGACATTACTTCATCGACTGAAATTCCACCGATCTCTGGTGGCTCATACGCTTCACGTTGCGCAACACGGACAGATAAGCAGTCAATGAGTTGATAAGGATGATAAGAAATGATGAAGGCTTGTAGGGGTCCCATCATGGTTAATGGTTAGACGCGGCTGTATAAGGTGCTAAAGAGCGATGAGGACTTGTAATGGTTGGAACAATTCTTATAAGGTGGATAAGGATCCATAAGGGTTAAATCATAAACCCGATCCAAGCGATCTTGCGCGCGACAGCGATAAGCGACGCGATGTACATGGCTGTCGCGTTCGCTCGTTGCCTACCAGTCGTACCCCATGCGAGCGACGACATTTAGCGACGTCTCCACGTGGTTGCCGGTACGATGGCAGCAAATACGCATCGAAACTGGCGTGACGCGTGCTTTATTAAATTAAGTTGATGTGTTTTACTGTAAGGAGCAGCGTAAAATATTTCTGAAGGCCTTGCATGAGGTTCTTATCCTTGCATGTATCAAAATGAAGCCGTTTGCTGGTTCCATGCAACAATAAGTAGTACTTGACTGATGTACACCCAGTTCTGGCTTCGCGCTATTGACTAGTCGCTCATAGCACTTGCGGCCGACGAGCCTCGAATTCAACATGTCCAAAACCGCGCGATTGAGTGAAGAGATCGAGCGATCTGTTCCCACGGTGGCTGTTTCGTCGCTCAAAGCCGTCGTTCGTCGCCGTGGCGCACAATATAGCTCTCATGGGGTTTGGGCTTAATAAGGGTCAAATCAACTCCGATAAGGCTGATAACGACAGATAAGCGTTGCAAAGGATCCAATCGAGGGCGATAGGGTTGGTAACAACCAATAAGGGTTGCAGTAAGAATGCATCCAGTTAACTGAAACCTGGCTGCATTCCGATGTGCAAAATTCAGAACTAATGCCTCCTTCGTACACGCTTATCCGTAAGGACAGAGGATCAAGGGGTGGTGGAGTTGCAATTGCAATAAAGAATAACATTAAATTCACACGCTTAAACGGCGTCAGTGATCATGAAAGCATATGGTGCAAAATGTATTTTTTTGGTAAAACTATATTATTAGGAGGGGTCTATCGGCCTCCGAATGCTCCTCAGGAATACTTAGATTCCTTATATGATTATTTGCTGCAAAATACAAGTTCGCGTTCCAACATCCTTATAACAGGAGATTTCAACCTTCCCGAAATTAACTGGTGCAGCCTTTCTGATGACGGCAATGATCCCAAAAATGCTGAATCATTAATACTAACTGCATTTACGTTTTCGTTAACCCATTTGGTTTTGGATGCTACAAGAATTTCCAGCTCTGCTGTACTTGACCTTGCGTTTGCAAGTAGCTCGCTTCCAGACTGCTCAGTCAGTGTCAAGGACGGTATATCTGATCATCAGTTACTTGTGCTTGAGTGTCCTATTTCGAGCTTGAGATCGTATGTTAAACCTTCTGACACATTTGTAAGAGACTATGCGCATGCTGATGATGACGGAATTACTAGTTGTGTGGAATCTTTATTCCCTTCCTTTAATGAGACAAATGACGTTAGTGTGCTGTGGTCAAAGTTTAAAGACATAGTCATGCACTGGTGAAAGCACCTACGTGCCTTTAAAGAAAAAGCACATCAACAGGGAGTACCCGTGGATGGATCGTAATCTGATACATCTGAAACGCAAAATAAACCACTCTCGAATACGTGGTGACAGGAAGCAGCAACTTGTAAGTCTAGTGCGCACTTTCAAAGATAAAGTGCGTGCTGCAAGAGATCAGTTCTTTTCTTCCACATTGACTTCTTTCATGTCGGACCAAGCAAGGAAATTCTGGCAATATTTATCTAAAGATAAAAGCGGCATCACAGAGATCAGAACATCTGGCATAGGCATTGACGATCCTTTGACCATTGCTAATGAATTTAACGCGTTTTTTTCAATCGGCGTTTACTATCAACGCATCGCGCGCGCACTTGCAACCTTACACGCTTCGTAATCCGATGCCCGAAGTAGATTTAAGCAAAAAACGACATTCTTAGTCTTTTGCGTAATCTAGACATAAAAAAGTCATCAGGTTCGGACAAATTAGCTAATGTTTTCCTCCGCAGATACGCAATCTGGGTAGCAGAGTACTTATATGCAGTATACAAAACATCGTTAGAATCCTGTGTGATACCGGATGACTGGCGCTTTGCAAGGATAGTTCCGATTCACAAATCTGGATCCCCTTTAGAACTAAATATTTACAGACCAGTTTCCTTAACATCCACAACTTGTAAACTGCTAGAACACATTTTATTTAAAGCGATTATAAAACATTTAGAGAATAATCATTTACTTCATGTAAATCAACCTGGATTTAGGGCTGGTTTATCCACAATAACACAGTTAGCTGAGATAACGGATGATTTTATGAATGCACTGAATATGAGGGTTCAAATCTATGCAGTGTTTTTGGACTTTTCCAAAGCGTTCGATGTAGTTCCGCATGCCGATTTAGTAACTAAACTGCTCTCTATGGGCATTGAACGCAATATCATCCGTTGGATAGAATCGTATTTGTCCTCAAGAAAACAATACGTTGCTGTTAAAGACTGAGTTTCTGGTACAATGGAAGTGCACTCAGGGGTGCCACAGGGGTCAGTTCTCGGTCCTTTGTTGTTCTTAGTTTATATCAATGAAATCTATTTATCTGTTCAATCGCCTGTGAAGATCCGGTTGTTTGCGGACGATTGTGTTGTTTATGCTAATGTAAATCATCACTCCGACCAAGTAAGACTTAATGAGGCGTTGCAGTCAATTAGCGTATGGTGTGAAACATGGGGATTGAAACTAAATACTTTGAAGACGGCAGCTATTACATTTACCAACAGGAAAGAACCCTTAGATTTTGCTTATATTATTAATAATTTTTATATACATAAAACCCAGCGAGTGAAGTATTTAGGTGTTACACTCACAAGCAATTTAAGTTGGGAATCCAATATAGAAAACGCTTGCAGCAACGCGCTAAAAAAGCTGGCATTTTTGAAACGGAAATTGCGCCGTACCTCATCGGCCGTTAAGTTAACAGCATACAAAGCTCTTGTCAGACCAAGATTAGAATATGCGGATTTGATCTGGAGCCCCCATCAAAAATATTTAATCAAGAAAATAGAAAGAGTGCAAAATTTAGCTTTGCGGTTTATATACTCCACATACTCGCGCTTTTCTAGCGTGTCCGTTCTTCGCGACAGGGCGAAATTGAAAAAACTAGCTCATCGCAGAATTGTATCTCGCATCAAATTTTTATATCAGCTGTACCATGGTCACTACAAAATACCGCGTGAATGTTATTTATCTGAGCCCCCCATGCGGTCTGCTCGTACAAACCACAACAAAGCAATTAAGCAACCATTTAGTAATCTTAACATCCATAAATATTCTCTTTTTCCCCATGCAATTTCACTATGGAATAAATTACCCGAAGTAGTTAACACTAATACAACAGAATCGTTCGTTCAGCTTTCAAATAACCTTTTCTTTGACCTCTAAATTGCCAGAATGAAAGCAGTTGCTTTTGGGTTACGCTTTTTCATTGTTATTTTGTTTATGTACTGCACTGTTGTATGTTCATGTTTATTTCTGTTACGTATAGTATTACAATGATGTATGTACATGTTTTTGTTGTGTTCTTAATTGCTCATTGACACTTGTAATTTACGTTGCTGTATGTACCCACTCCTGCTTGGGCCCGAATAGGGCCTGCAGTGTTGTAAATAAAAAAAAATAAGGGCCGGGCCGAGTCCGATAAGGTTGATAACAACCGATGAGGGTTGATAAGGTTCACTCTAAAAGAAGTTTACACCCTTCGGGACTTATCTTCTCCCAGAACAATAATCGTCATCTGCCTTCTTGCGTTCCCTATATAGAAAGCTCGGCGCTCGCTACTTTCCTGTGGAGAAAGCTGTGTCAAGCTGATAAGTGCAAGCCGTTCGTGTCTAGGAAGTACCGGGCTCGCAGCGTTAAAGAAAGGAAATGCGCTAAGACAGATGACGATTGTTGTTTGGGAACAAAATACAGCCCAAAGGACGTAAAATTTTTCGAGAGTACATACTGGTAGGATCGAGTTTGATAAGATATATAATGACACCAAACCGCATAAAGATGAGAAAGTGGCGCAATACTTACGCGTACTTAGGCAACTCCAGGTGAGTTCCTGCATAAATTTTAGCCCTCTGCGAGAGCGAGAGAGAGAGAGGGAGAGAGAAAGCTTTATTTAAACGGACTCTTTTGCAACGCCAATGTGAATGATAATTACAAAGAGTGTATAGCCCACAAATATGTATCTTTGCAATTTCAGTTTATTCCTTCACAAACTGCTCAAAATCTTTGCCAAATATGAAATACAAAGTTCTTTTAAATCATAGGGGCACGTCATTTGACTAGAACTCGTTGGTGCTCCCAAGCTCGACAAGTAACGTAATGCACGATATACATGAAGGAGGGAAAAAGAAATAGGGCCTACCCGCCCGTCTTCGTGTACATTGCGCAGTATGTTACTTGTTCTGTATAAACCAACTAGTCCGCAACGAACTACTTCTCACAAGCTCTGTTTTATACAAATAGGCAATCGCAAGTTCACGAGTGACCGCAAGCAAGCTACGTAGCTTGCTATCACCTTCGCTCTTACCCGTAGCTGCGCGACCAACGTTGCCGACTTCTTACTCCATTACGTCATTCTACAGCGTGGCGCACCTCGGCAACTCCAAACCAACCGGGCCGACAGTTTCTTACGAAGGTGATGGATGACATTCTACAGCCTCGCTTGACGCAGCATAAGGTGACCTCGGCGTACAATCCACAAGCTTGGGCTGCTAAGCACGAGGTCAACCAATCGAATCCCGGCCACGGCGGCCGCATTTTGATGTGGGAGAAATGCGAGAACACCCATGTATTTAGATTTAGCTGCGCATAAAAGAACCCCAGGTGGTCCAAATTTCCGGAGTCCCCCAATACGGCGTGCCTCATAATCAGATCGTGGATTTGGAGCGTGAAGCCCCATATTTTTTTTAAATCTACAGACGAATGACATGACGGAGTGACTGAACTGAAATATTGCTGGTATGCTGCCAATGTATGTGTTGTCCACAGACCACCAGGATTAGAAAACTACATTGCCCTTTGTGATATTCATATATAACACGTTAAGACATGACGCCACTGGTTATTCGCGTGGACACGTTGGTGCCTCCTTCTGCGTACTCCTCTGCCGGGTATGCTGGAGAGGCCATTCGCCGCGCCAACCATGCACGTCAAGTTTCCCGCACTCAATTTTGCGAGTCGTAATTACAAGACTACCCACTCTGCCCTTGTATCCCTTGTCCTCCTCTGGTCCCCAGCGTGTATGTCGGGTATACTGAAAAGCTGCTGTTCCGTATGCCAGCCCACATAGGGTATACCGCCAAATGATCAATGTAACAGAAATCACTCCATTTTTTCTCCCCATCGATTCAACCCGAGGATTCAAAGGGTAATGTTATGACCGACCTATCATATGGACGAAGAGGAAGAAGCTGCAGTATAGAACAGACCAGAAAGAGGATGAGCTGTGCCCCTGTCCGCCATCTTTGTTGGTGTGGGATCACTCGCGGTCACTGTGTAAATATTCTATATAAACTATTTTAGGCGCCTCCCAATAACAATATTTCTAAGACTGTCAGCGACGCAAGACACCAGAAATAAGGCCAGCGAGACTGCTACAACCAATCGACCCTCTTTGCCGACCATTCCAACAAATCGGGAAGGACTTATTGGGACTATTTACGCCGTCAACATTCGGGAATAAGTTGGTCGTTGCGGCTACCAACTAACTTGCCCCCCACTTCCACGATATGTCACGTTGTAGTGGTGTTGAACACATTGGCAAAACTGTGATTCACGAAACGAACTCTTTAATGGGCGACCTTGTGCCTAATAAAGCAAATGACACTCGAAGCACAACGATAGCGGAGATCTCAGTCTGCGATCGT
Source organism: Dermacentor andersoni (assembly GCF_023375885.2). NCBI lineage: Eukaryota > Metazoa > Arthropoda > Arachnida > Ixodida > Ixodidae > Dermacentor > Dermacentor andersoni. The sequence continues at coordinate 97,210,023 of NC_092815.1, forward strand.
CAAAATCTGATCGGTGGGTCAAACCCGTCTCCTTTTATACATGAGTCTTCGAACGTCTCAGAGTAATCACTGGTGCCCGCGTGTCTATCAGAAAGTGCTAAACTATTCGCGTCGCGCATACAGCCATAGTATACAAGGTTCGGCGACAACAGACAACAGATAGAACCACTGATAACGTTCGAGAAACTTCAGATGCGCGTCTTGCGCGGAGCGATAATGTTTAAAATTTGCTAGCCGGTGCAAAGCTGTCACCCGAGAAAGATTAAGTACACGTGTCGATGTTTATTGCATTTAATCTTAGGGGTTTTTAAGTTGAATGTACCTACGTCGCAGTATTCGAAGTTCTCGAATTACATTCCGAATATATTTCGATTCACTTTGATCCGAATTCGCATAACGGGGACTGAACGTTTAAAAGGACACTGAAGAGAAAAATGATTTGAGCTATGTAAGAGAATTACCCTACTCCAGTACTAAAAAAATCCCAAGTACTGCGAGAAAACGCGTGGTACTCCAGGAGAAACGCAAAAAAATTTGCCGTAGATTACGATACTCCCTTCTGCGATTTTGCGTAAGCTCACACAGCCGTTTTTTGCGAGGCTTCACAAACAAGAAGCACAACCACAGGTAGCTGCACAATGTTGCTGATGCGCGGCGTGTAAGCCCATTGATCTTTTCGTTCGTAAAGCTAAACGTATAGCTCGTTACTGATAAACAGATGACCTACGTGCTTCGCGCCGTCCTAAAACTTGACGTCGGGAGCACCATTAGATATCAGCAACAAGCACAAGTTGTCTACCATATGAGAATGAAAGTATAGTTATCCAGCATTTGCGACAAGCAAGTTACTTTCACCTACAACGGCTCTGTAGTGAACTCGAAAATTCTCTTCGTTTCCAACACATTTGCAGTGACGAGTCCTCCTGGAAAAATTCAGATGAAGTTATTTCGTTTCGGCTAAACAATGTTACAGGAAAATGCATTTATTATTACGAGTAAGAAAGACTCATATCTGACGTGCTGAGTTAAACTGATTTTACTGTTAGCTGCATATCTGTCAGCTATCTGACGAAACATAGTACAGCGACCTTCAGCATATGTTTCCTTCCTCTTATAAATATGTGCTTTTTTGTTTGTATGCGAATTTATTAGCGGCAAGCAGCACAATCAAATTATATTGAAATACTTGGCATTTGAAAAGTCCAGAAGTATTTTATATATAATTGATTTTGTACAGTTATTATCTATCGTACGTTATTCGGTTTCAAGAGAGCACGAAGAAATTAAATTACCCCACTGCTTTTATAATAAGGACAAGAGTGACGCCCGCAGGGTTTTGAAATAAAATTTGAGGTTGGTTCAGGGAACTAAGCAAGGAGTATTCTAGCACTTTTAAAAAAGCTCAGTCCAGTAAACGTTTTGCAATGTCTGGTACGATGCGCTGCAGACTCAGTGACATCGTTGAATTTTTGCACATATACGGGGGCATATTACGGTAACTATTATTGTCCTTGAATATAATTATTTTCTTTTTGCGCAGGGATTCTTTGTAGCTGTCATATTCTGCTATTTCAACGGAGAGGTAAGCAAGGCCCGTTTGATTCTGACTGATTACTATTTTTGTTCTTGGTGTTCTTGACATCTTTATGCCAAATCGGCATTAGGTTGAGCAAGTTCACTCATCTAAAACGCATCAATCTACCCATATATTGTGCTCTAAGATTAAGGCGATGGGATTAGAATAGAGATGAAATTAGATTGAAGGAGTAACAAAAGATCAAAGAAAGTTCAACCTTTAGAATTGTCTATTACATAAACAAAAATTTAGTTCTAAGAATCTGCACCAAAAATGATAGAAGTGTTTTGCAAGTATGAATAATAAGAATGTCTGCTTTCCTAGTGCTTATTTATGTTCCAGACCTCACTTCCATCTTCACTGTTGAGTTCATTTACGTCTTTTTGCAGCTCTTTGTGGAAATAACAACAGATAATACGGGCACGCTGCGTGCGTGTGTTAGGGCATGAGCCTTAGTTTCTCATTTTTACGCACGTGAATTCACATGGCACATTTAAAAGCGGAAGCAGGTGACTAGTGGACCCTAGAGTACTATTCGGTTAGAAAACCCCGGCTTGATGATATACCGGTACGGGTTTGCGATACTTACTCATATTATTAAGAAGCCTTTGAAGTAGTTGCAAGAACATTCCAAAAAAGAAAAGCGTCAGTACAGGCAATCAGAGGCCATCCTTAGTGGCAAGCGCATGAAACATCAGTAATAGTGACTGTTGTAAACATTCATCTCCAAATTTATTCTGCAATCTGAAACACTGAGGGAACAAATTAGAGTGCAGTCATATTCCAACTATATCCTTGGCCATAAGACGCTACGACTGTCTTACGGGACTTTCAGATAGATTGTGACGCATGTAGCTTGATTGAAAAGCACTTCATAACGGTTGTTCACTTCGACACAAGGTGTTTGTTGAATACGGTATCTGTGTCGCACAAGCGTCACCTTTGTGACATTAATTCAACTCGCGGCAGGGTAATTTAGATTCGAAATAACGTACATCAGTGAGCAGATATATTTTATTGTGACAGTGTGTGAGAAGCTGTAAGGAAGAGAGAAACGCAAGTAGCGAGAGGAGCAAAAGAAATTATGTTGTTGCAAAGGTATACAGCGAATATAAAAGCTCAAAATAAAGGTGACACAAGAAAGGGAACAAAGAATATAGTAGTACTCAGACTCAGACGCAAAGTACTGAAGAACGAAGTCCCGGTCTGCAGGTAAGCCCTTTCATTTATGCTACATCTAGCTCAGATCCGCCCTTTCACCTAATCAACAAATTTCGGTGTGCACTCTGCTGCTCGGCGAAAGGAACAAAGTTACAAACAGCACAGGCCAAATACGAGCAGCGTAACTTCTGGAGGCAATTTCGAACGTGCACAGTAAGCCCTGTCCATGCGTTCCCACGCCCCAAACAGGTCCAGGGCCAAATCACGCGGTCCATCGAACTCGTGAAACTGGAGTCGTCGCTCACCAGGGCATGTGACCGGAGGCGCTCCACGCGAACCCAGGTGCTAGCTTGCTGACAACGCGAGGAGCCCCCGACGCTCACGCTCCGTCCCGTTGCCCGCCGGGCGCCGGTTCTGTCACGGCGGCCAAGTGCGTTCGGCCCGAGTCCCTACCTGCCTGCACCGCCCCGTGAGTGCCGTGGCTTCGCCCGACTTTTGTGCTTGTACGACTCCACCGCTGCGCCATTAGAATACAATTTCTGTGTGCGCGAATTTACTGCATTCTTGTCGCCCACCGTGAAAACCAGTTCGTTCTTCAATGAGGAGTAGGTGAGGCACTGGTCGCTAGCGTAACAAATGGTGTAAGAGTTTATTGTTGGGCTACTTGGTCGTCCATATTTAAAGTAGTAACTTAGCGCAATAAAAACACTGAAACAAGAAAGGCGGACAAGGACAAGCGCTAAGAAAGGCGGACAGAGGCGCTTGTCTTGGTCTGCCTTTCTTGTTTCCGTGTTCTTCTTGCGCTAAGTTGCTACATCAAAAATGGTATAAGGCATTTATTTCAAGCTAGAAATTAAAGTCTGGAGCTTTACGTGCCAAAACCCGCTTGTAATTATATAGACCCGCCGTATACTGGCAGACTCCGGGTCAATTTTGACCACCTGAGGTTCTTTAGCACGCACTTACGTATAAGTACAGAAAGGTTTTTTTTCTGTTTTTTTCCCTCCACATCTAAACATGGCCGCCGCGGCCGGAAAATGAAACCGCGGCCTCGCGCTTACCAGCGCAAAGCCGTAGCCAATAAGTGACCACGCCGGGTAAAAAGAGGGGCAATGTTTTGGAGTGAAACTCAAGTAGGATGTGTTTATTGTTCCTGCCCTTCGTCGAGATGTGTGGAATCCTTGCGCATTATTGGATATTTCTGATAAACGAGAGTGGAAACACTCCTAACCTTGACTTACCTGTTGTCCCTCTGACCATCCTGACTTGGCAACAATGTACGACTGCACAAGCTACGCTTCTTGCTTCGTCACACTGAAAAAGTTCAACAGGACTTGAGTTGAAAGGTTTTTTAATAGGTCGCGTCCTGCTTTTCCTCATTTTAATTTATTTTTATTAATTCGTCGGCTATACCGCAAGGGGGAGAGTGCACTGTTGTATCAGTTAAGATCAAAGCGCGCAAGGGCTGGTTTTCTAATACTTGAAGATAACGTGTGCCCCCGGGGCATACTAGAAAATAAGAAGATTGAAAACTGCTTAGTAATCTTCTATGGCCCAAAGAAACGAACCGGCTATGGGAGCTGCCCTGTTGGGGACTGATATGGATCATTTTCGACCATGCAAGGATAGCTACACGTAACTATATAGTCGAGCATCAGAGGAATCGCAAGTGCACAGATGAGTGTTCTCTGCAGCTCAAACTATAAATGATATAAGCAGAAATTAATTATGCAACCTCTCTTTGTGATACTAGAGAGGTAAAACGCATGAAACAAGCACCTGTCATTCAGTTACCTCCTGAATTACAATCGAGCCCGGCTCGCCGCCCCTTAAAAGCTATAAAACCAGAGAAATAGGGAAAAATACTTAACGAACGAGAAAATATTGGCCCGTATAATTGGACAGCTTGCCCGTGCATTCACTATACGACGGCAAGGTCCTTTCCTAACCAGAGCAGCAACGATGCCGACGCATCTTCGTTAACGCATACTGCATTCACGCATGGGTCGTGTAACTGGCGCTTTGAGTTTCCGTGGTCATTGGTGCTTCCTTATGCTTGCCGAGCCGCCAGTGTGGTAAATGTGGCAATAAGCAGTGTCACTCGCCTTGGCTATGGCAAAAAGAATTTCCAAAAGTTGCGCGGTGAACAGCCTAATACGTTGTGCGCATTGCTTAACTAATATATCATGACGGCTTATAACGAAGGCCTATATATTCCGTTTCAATTTGACTCGCATTAAGCTTGTGCTCGAGGATAAATAACAAAGAAAGCTTCAAGCTCACGTATTCTGGCCGTTGCAATTGTTTCTGACGGGAAGCGCTAATCTGGCGCCCCTTCTATTTACCTGAAATCAATTTCAGGCCAATAGTAGAGAAGCACTTCAAGGCTCACTACAGAGAAGCACCAAATCTGTCTAGTAAACTGATACAGTTAATTTCGCGATGATAGGTTCATTATTAAACGATAAAATTAATCTCCAATTTTCATTTCATTGAGTTTCGTGCCAAATTCTCAGCGCCTGTACGTCAGTGTGACGTCACGAACAGCAAACTTTTTTTTTTTTTGTGCTTGAATCGCGTTGGTCCAGTAAATGTTACCTGCAAGTGCCATGTTAAAACATTGTCTCTTTTAGAGCACATTTTAGTCCATTTTTACCGCTAAGGAAATAGCTAGGCCCTAGTAAATGCCGTGAAAATTCATGACGTCACGGCCTGATGGTGATTTCACCTCAAGGCGATGTCACCACCTGTCATTCCTTCTTGAACCTCTTGTGGTTTACCACGCTTCTTGTTCAGATAAGAGTAGGCGTTTTTGGTATTGTAGAGGGGTAAGGTACTAATACAGGTGAAATTACTTTTCTCTTTAGTGTCCCTTCAACGCCGATTTTATCATTTATTTCTGCTTGTTTTTGTTCTTGTTCGGACAAGCAAAGTTGCCTGGAAATGTCGCGCGCATAAGTGACACTGCGCTTGTAACTTAGATTTCTTTCTAGCCATTTCTGTGCTGCAACGTTCCGTCCTTCTTCCTGACATATTTGCAGGTGCTGTACCTGTTACGGCGTTCGTACGGCCGCTAGCGACTGCGACGAGGATTCTTTAGTCGAACGGGCCGGACCCTTGCTACATAACCAACTTGTCCGTGTCTACACACGTCTCGTCGATTGGCGATGAGGAAGCATGCGCGCGTGTTCTGAAATGGTGGCACCATCGTTGAAGACAAGATCTGGAAATGAACACTCGGGTGCCTGCGGGGAGCGGAAATGATCATCGTTCCCTGTTCACTTTCCCCTGCATCCATCAGACAATGTTGCTGAGAATGTCGTAATATCAACCAAACTTCCTTCTCAAGTGATGTGACTCCACCGGCATCGGTTGAGACGTGCAAAAAAGAACTGCGGTGCGCTACACTTACAGAACTATACTCGTCTCGTGCAGCATCTTATACATGAATCCTTCACTTGGGACTGGGTGAGAGCAATGAAACAGACATGTGCGTTTCATGAACTAGACCTCAGTACATTGCGTCGATACTCCAAGTGACTTTTTCTGTCTTCGTGCGAACACTTGCAAACGATTACACGAGACTTTTTGTGACGTCACGGCACTGTCGTCTCACAATATGCATCCGCCTGATTTGCTGTATGCATTTCAGCGCAGCTCGTAAATGGTCCACTGCATAAGCAGCACATTGCATGATATAGTTGTGACCTATGCGGCATGACACCATAACATTACTTGGCTGGTACGCAACATAGCAGTAATTTATCCTTTGGGATCATGCCGGAAGCATACACTTCATGAGATCTGTCCGAGAGCACATTATTTCAATTTTGGAATTGAACACAGCATCTATTCCTTCTTTTGCCCTGCAATAACCCCTGTTTTACAGAACCTGCGCATTTCTTCACGGCAGTCCATCTTGGCAAAGAATCCGTAAACAATAAAGACTGAGGTGCCCGTTCCCGCTATTTATGTTATAGCAAAGTCATCTGGCCGTAATAAGCGGTAAATTTGTTGAAAGAACTCTCCGGTGCAGTTAATGTATTCTGGGAAATTATCATAGATGTTTGTTGCAACAACGCTTAAACACTTTCAACAGTTCGAACCTTGTCTCTAAGGCAGGGAGTGTTTGGGAAGTATTACACAGAGAGAAAGAAAAATGTTACATGAAAGGCAAGGAGGTTAACCAGGACTGAGCCCGGTCGGCTACCCTACAATGGGGGAGGGGAAACTGGAAGGAAAATATTAAGAGAAGAGGAAGTCCACTGTTGATATATCCGACGAGGTAACAGTTAGGGAAGTATTAGAAGTCAGCATGTGACCACGAACGCAGATGTCGAATTGGCGATAGGCACTCAAAAGGATATCCTTATATGTTTTTGGCTAGTTTGACTATCTTACGGATTAAGGTGTAAGTCCCCAGTGTGGTTCGCAAGATGATGAAGTGTTGATTCTGTCTATATTGATGCGCCGGAATAATATTTAATGACTATACGGCAGGTTGAATTGCAGCACACAGCTGCCTCTGGAGTGTGGCCTGTACCAACGCGCCATGAGACCATGAGCAGTGACAACGATGCACAGTGTAGTCGCTCAGAACGTTCCTAAATAATAACATTTCGAAAGCGTCATATAGGTATCCGTCGTTTGACAAAGCGAGCATTTACAAAAGCCCCTTGAGACCACGTATAGTGTTATAGCCCACCTGAAAGATGCATGCAGGTCACAACTCAGCAGTTGAACGTGAAACCCCACGTCTTGTGTGTTCTTCAGTACATTCTTCTCATGAAACAAAACTGTGTATAAGTGTTGCACGTCTTTCGAAGTTTTGAATAAAATGATTTTAATCCATGTCTGTACGCATAGGTTTCGTGACTCCATGCAGAGTTTGCCCTGAAGATTAGGTCGCAATAACTTTGTGATCGGACAGAAGGAAGCACGGAATATAAACCGAAGAATTCCAGATCTCCATGCTACTCCACGGGGAAAAATGCAAATCAAGTATATGTTTAGACAAGTCGCAGATTTCTATCACTTTCATTTCGTCAAGCTCGTTCTGCAAACATAGGCTATCCACCAAAAGGAGTCATTTCCCTTATACCGTATCGTACGGGGTAAGTAGCGTGACGGAAGGGAAAAGTGACAACGCATCCCATTGTGTCAAAGAAAAAATTATCTCACAGATATGTTTGGCTGTCTCATCAGCAATACACAGATATGCACTTTTTCAATGTTCTTCATGCGACTATATTCTTGAAAGCCTGTAGCCACATATATTGTTTCGGTATGGTGTCCCAGCTATTGTTAGCGAAACTGTTCATCGAAAAAAATACGTTAAGAAGATATGGTAAAAGACAATTTTAAGAGGAAGCTTTGAGCTCGAGGGCTCCTTTTTAAATACATAGGAAAGGAGAAATCGTTTTTCTCTGCAACCACTGCACCAAGTTTGATGAGTCCTGTTGCATTTAAAAGGAAAGGTTAAAATTTAGCGACAGTTTTCGCAAGTCGTCAATTTTTTCATCAATATTGCTGAAAATCGCTCATTTTCAGAAAACGAAACTATCAAGTTTACAACTCAACAATTAAAAATGACATCACAATTTTGTAAACTGCAACTAATAGCACATCTAAAGCGGACATAATTTATATATTATACATGGCTCTGAAGTAGACGACTAAATTGTGAGTAGGACTCTTGCAAAGGACTCTTGCAAACAATGGAACAAATTCATGTAAGGTATCAATGTGTATGTCACATCCATCCGCTTTGGATAATAGATGCAGTTTACAGAACTGCGACATCTTTCTTGGCGCATAGCTACAAATTTGTAAACTCAGCGCGTCAATTTCTTTCATACATACCGATTGCTAAAAATTCGCTTAAAATATTCCGGGATTAAATCAAAATTCCGCTTCCAACAGTCACAAGAATTAACTTTATCTTTCAAATGCAACAAATTTCATTAGGTTGGCTTCAGACATCTCAGAAAAGCGTTTCTGCGCTTCAGATGTATTTGAATGGCCAGCCTCGGAGTTGTGCCTGAGCTAAAGCTTCCTCATAAGAGCTATGGTGTCCGGTTTTCAGAGGACTGGCGTCCAAACACCGTAGGTCGAACAATTGTGGCGTGCACCACGTTTTCTAAATATATTTTCTTATTGAACAACTTCGCAAGAGTGGGTTAGGCCACACGGCATAAATGCAAAGCATGGGCGCAATACCTACAGGAGCTGCAGTTTATTTTACTAGAAAAACATCCAGCAGCCACATAAAAGAGTGTGTTTGGTCAGCCTGAACGGGTTACAGCAAAGCAAGCACAGAGAGAGAGAGAGAGAGGGAGAGAGAGGAAGAGGAATATAGGAAGGCAGGGATGTTAAACACTCAAGGGTGTGGTTGGCTACCCTACGCTGGGGGAAGGGAGAAGGGGAAGAGAGAGAAGGGAGAGAGAAGGGGTAGATACGTGCACGGACAGCACTTGAGTTAAAGCCGCTCTCGCAAATCAGACGTTCTGAGCAAGCACAAAAGTACCTTCACTGCCTTCTGAGCCGATGATTGGTGGGAACGGTGCTGTAGTAATGTCTGTTCCCTCAGAGGACGATCATCAAATTTCTTGAATGCAATAGACAAAGATTGTCTTTTGTGTTTCAAATTGAGGACAACGGCACAATAAGTGGGCAATGTTCTCCTCGCATCCGCAAACATCACAGGTAGGACTATCAGTCATACTAATCAATGCTGAGTAGGCATTCGTGAAGGCACAGCCAAGCCACAACCGACACAGAAGAGACGCTTCGCGTCGGTGCAGACCGGCCGGAGGTCTGAGTTGAAGTGACGGGTTTAGTCTGTGGAGTCTTGTGCGCCTTGCATGTGCGGTCTTCCACTCTGCTAAGGAGATCTTGCGAGCTAGATTGCGAAGTTCTCTCGCGGCGTCGGCCCTTGAGAAAGGAACGGCGACGCAGCGGTCTTCTTGGTTTGACATCCGAGCTGCCTTATCTGCCTCATCATTTTCTATGATACCGCAATTGCCTGGTATCCACTGAAAAGATATATCACGGCCTTTTTCTCCTAAATGAGGGACAAGTTCCACGATTTCGCACGTGAGTTGATCGTGAGTTCATGTCGGAGAAACGACAGCACACATTGCAAGGCCGGCCTTCAATCGCAGAAGACTGCCCATGTCCTAGCACTTTCAGCGCATATCACATGAAGCGCGCCGCGGAGAGCAGCGAGCTCTGCAGCTGTAAACGTAGTGACATGGGAAGTCTTGAACCGCTGGGCTATTCTCATTGTTGGTATACCTACAGCGCCAGCAGAACTGGTTGATGTAGTTGATCCATCAGTATAGATGTGTGTGCAGTCACTGTATTTCTCGTACAAAAGAAGGAAAATATGTTGCTTGAGTGCTGATGACGGCAGGTCTGACTTTTTCTGAAGTCCTGGGACTCCAAGATTTACTTGAGTACGGCGCACACACCATGGACGAACAGAAGGTCTTGCCGCAGGTGTGTAACCTGACCTGAGAGGAGCACGGTGCGCGAAGACAGTCGCACTGAATGTCGTGTGGGGCCTATCTACTGGGAGACTTGCGAAGTGGTGGATAGGGGTCCGGGCGAAGTGTCTTATGTGCGCACGCATTGTTTCAATGCTAATGTGCGTTCTAAGAGTGGAATCTTGAGCGACTGCAATAACTTCAGTCGTTGACGCATTCCGCGGTAGGCCAAGGCATATGTTGAGGGTTTGGCTTTGGATGCTTTGGATTATATTCAGGTTAGTTCTGCAGGTGTTGGACATCACCGGTAGGCTGTACCGCAGGAATCCAATAAAGATGACCCTGTACAGTTGCAACATAGATTGTATTGGTACTCCCCAGGTCTTTCCTGCTAGCAACTTAAACATATGACAAATTCCTGTCAGGCGTTTTCTCACATAATTCACATGAGGGGTCCAGGAGAGATTTCTGTCAATGACCACCCCCAAAAATCTGTGACTCGTGCTGTACGAGATCAATTGTCCATCGACGGATATCACGTATGAAGACATTGATTTCCTGGTAAATTCCACCACTGCACGCTTTTCATATGATATATGAAGTCCTTGTTCTCGAAGGTAGGATGATGTTAATGTGGGTGCCTTCTGTAGCCGCGCGCGAAGCTACAGTCGCGTTACAGCCGACGTCCAAATGCAAATGTCGTCGGCATAGATGAAGAGCCTAACGGTGCATGGCAGGATGTCGGCGAGCCCAATGAGTGTTAGATTGAAGAGCGTTGGGCTCAGTACTCCGCCCTGAGGCACCCCACGGTTACTGCAATGCTGACAGGTCGGGCCATCCTCGGTAAGTACGAAAAAGAATCTCTTATGTAGATAGTTACTCATCCAGAAATAGGCCTTGCTGCCAAGTCCTGCTGCTTCTAACGCGTTGAAAATCGCTTCGTGCGTTACGTTATCGTACGCTTTTTTAACATCCAGAAACAGGGCAGCAGATAGTGTTTCGCAGGACTTCTGGTGCTCGATGTAAGTCACCAAGTCGATAACGTTGTCAATGGAAGAACGGCCACGCCTGAAACCGGCCACTGCATCTGGATATACCTGGTAATATTCGAGGTACCATTCTAGCCATGCTAGAACCATCCTCTCCATTAGTTTTCCGATGCAACTGGCAAGCGCAATTGGTTGGTATGACGCAATGTCTACAGGTGATTTGCCAGGCTTGAGCAGTGGAATTAGGCGACTGGTCTTCCATTCCTGGGGAACCGTACCAGTCTGCCAGGGGCTGTTGAACAAGAGCAGGAGCACTTTCTGAACATCTTCGCCAAGATTACATAGGGCACGGTGGGTTATATCGTCAGGTCCTGGTGAAGATAAACGCTTGCACAAGGCCAGTGCAGCTTCGAGTTCCTCCGTGGAGAAAGGACGGTCCATGCGGGGGCCGCGTGAAATCAGTGAGTGGTGGAGCGTCGATGTTCCAGCGGAACTAGTTTCGCCAGCAATCATGCTGCAGAAAGCTTCCGCGACGTCAATCTCACTGCATTGTTGGTGAAGGGCCAAAGACTTAAAAGGTTGGCGCTGCTGGGGGGTTCCACGGAGACCACGAGCAGTTCTTATGTCAGACAAAGGTTTTCGTGGATACAAAGACTCGCAGAATGACTTCCATCTTTGCGATGCAAGCTGGTCCATGAGACGCTGAATTTTCTTTTGAGTTCTTCTGGCCGACCTCAAGTCATGTACAGACTTCGTGCGCCTGTATCTTCGCTCTGCACGGCGACCAATTGCACGAAGCTTCTCCAGCTCAATGTCGTATTCGGTGCGTGTATATATTCTCGGAAACGAATGTGTGACAGCCTCTAGGGCACCCTTTATGATGTCCTCTAGGCTAGAGGACAAGTCATCACTAAAGCTGTCTTCGACATTTGATTTGAACATTGGCCAGTCATTGCATTGTGTGACGCCGGCTAACTTGGAGCCCGTCAGCCTTTGAATCTTAAGATAAGTTGCTAGGTGGTCACTTCCCCGCGTTTCAATATCCGAAAACCACCTGACCTTTCCAGTGAAGGAGCATGAAACAAAGGTGAGGTCTAGGCAGCTACAGTAGGCAGTTCCACGCAGAAAGGTGGGGCTTCCATCATTTAACAAGCACAGTTCTTGTTGGGAGGCAAATGACAGTAATCTTCTGCCTCTAGAGTTTACCTTAGAACTTCCCCAGAGATGGTGGTGGGTATTAAAATCTCCAGTCATCACCAAAGACTGCGTAGTCGCTGGAGGGGCTTCGGTACGAATGGTCGTACTGGATGGCGGACATGTCCTACTTTGACGTGGGAAGGAAGACTGTCTCATTCAAACAAAATCTTCACACAGCGTGCGTTTCCCAGTCTGAAAATCCTCGTAATGAAAGTGCCTTCTGTCGTTGGCTTGATCAGTATAGGCAAGTCGTCATTCTGGATGGCAACGTCGACGTCATAAATGACGCCCGCATGTACTATCGCCGCCTGTATGGATCATTGATCGCACCTTTACGTTGTCGATCTCAGTTATATTACATAGGTCTTGTAGGGCGCTGCGATGTAAGACACCAACTACCAAGACATTCTGCCGCGAGTTTATTCGCACGTCTTTAATCCCATTTGGTGCGATTCTCTCGAGTAACGAAAAGAGGACATGCCTGTTGAGGAGCCGCAAATTGGTCGCCTGGTCCACGGGCATAAAGTGCATAGTGTGCGGCCAGCGCACCGGTGCATTCTTCCCGGTAGAAGCACTCGGCGACGAAGATGCCTGCAGTAGTCTTCTTTTCGCTGATCTACTCATCACGACCTTGAAGTCATCGTCTGACGAGTTGTATCTGTCCGAACATAACTCAGTGGCCTCGCTGTCTGTATCGCTTGACGCACTTCCACGTTTCCTGGACGCTATCCTACCTGACGGCTGCGCATCAGGAAAGTCCTCGGAGATGTCTTCATCTATTGCCGCAAGCAGGGAGCGGCAGCTCTGAGAAATGCAGGGAAACAAAGCGAAAAAGCGGAGGCAAAAGCACAAGCGTTCTATCAAAGAATCACTTCGTCTTCCTCCCAAAAGCAAGCCCATATTTCACTAATAACATTAGTGCTCAACCAATATGTAAAGTCGTGTCCCGCAGTCGTATTATGTAACAATCTCATTTACCATTCTTTTTCTTCAAACATTTGGCTCGGACATCCCCTATCCACTGTTATCGCCGGGATCGCCAACTCGGCATCGCAGAAAGCAAGTATTTAAGAATGGAATGGACATAGATTGTCACGATTGTCACGAATGGCCGCGAATCTGAAGTGAAGGAACGTGCCGCAGATTTGAAAGAGATTCGATGTTGCCACAAAAGTTAGCTCTGCGCAGCATGTATAATATTTAATTGTTCCAGGCTTCCAGCTTTCTCTGAAATGTACGACAAATGTACGATTGTGACTTAAACGCATTTACCATATGCTTAGTGGGTGAGAAGGGTGTACCTTATAGGATATGGAGTTGGCCGTACTTTTGTCCGAATGGTTAGAAAACTTTCTTAAAGCTGTGGAAATGAAGATGGGTAGTTGGAATAAAGGTAGGGCGTCAAAACAAACTACAAATGAATACAGAAATAAATCCTTTCGGTCTCCAAAATGGCACTGTTATTTAATGGTTTTCTTATAATGCTCGCCAGTTTGGAATACAGGCGCCGTATAACGTACAACTATTCCAATATGTTTTGATTCAAATCTCCTGGCGTCAAATTTGCGTAACAGTGACGCAAGCATCGGGCGGTCACAAGCAGGGTTGTCTGAACACACCAATCAAATGCTCCCCTCGTTCATAGGAGGTCGCTTTTTTTGCTTGAAAAACGAATAACATTGCCTGCACTAAGCTGCTTGTTTTATCTAATTGGCTCACAAGAAGCGAGGAGCATGCTCAAGTAGAGAGGGATTCGATGGGGCCAAGCCGCTGCACTGAATATTAGTACCGGATATACCGGATAAGAGGGGTGGTACCGGCGTCTGCGATTAGTCCGCTTTCTCTTACTTAGCTTGCGGTGGCTCGTCGACAATCGCGGCGGTATGCAACGGAAGCTTAAGAATATCCCTAAAACGGATCCTCAGCAAAGAGGAGTTGGCCGAACGAGGTCGTAAACATGCCGAAAGTTCTCGAAAACGTTACACGGCCAAGGAAAAAGTTTTCCTACACGCTAATAAACCCATGCTCTCCGGCAGGGGTGAGTAGCGAGTGCCAGAGCAATCGGCGGCAGCCATCTTTTATTCCTTTCGGAACGGGGAAGCCTGCGGCTATTAAGAAGAAAATTCAGTTTTGTTCAGCATATTAATGCATCTTTAACGCGTACACGTCACTTTCACGCGGTAAATTTTTGCGGATTTGTGACTTCGCGTGAGAGGCAGGTGAAGTGGGTGCAGCCCGAAAACTCTTGACCAGTAGCCGAGGGCTAATGGCAATAAGGCGTCGAATCAGAAATAACTATTTTTGTCTTTTTCGGTCAAATTATGCATGAGTAGTGTGCACATGTCATACCAGATTGGAAGCTATCGCGGTTTTCGTGACGTCGCGTGACAGACAGCTGAGGGGGGTGGTCCAAAGACGTTTTTGACCAATCATGGTGGGTGATTGCAAAATTGGAATAGAAAAGTTTGGAATAGTTTTACGTTATAGCGCCCCACTTTTCAATTTTGTGGCTCAACTGTCCAAGTTATATTTCCAACACCATATCCCTTTGTCACAATAGCATAGTCTTTGGTATCAGAATTTTTTCACAATTTTCGTATTGCGCGACTGTCAGAAAAATTTTTACATCAACGAAAATCCACATCCTGCGTATTATGCAAGCCCACATTTTATACAGCTCACATTTCCTTGGCAGAGCTGTTTGACAATGCAAGGCTTGTTTGGTTTCGTCCCGGCATTCGGGTCACGCTTTTACACTATTTGTTGCTCTCTAGCCCTATTCATTGCATATAAAGCCTACATCCTCGACGTAAAATAACTGAAGTGTAACATACACAGCAGCACAATGCAAGGGCCACAAAGCGAGCGCGGTGAACCGGCGTTAGGTTTCGTCTACAGCATCTGACGTCTCGCTGCTCCAATCTCAGTAGCTATTTCTGCAGCGTACCAAACGCCGAATGCGAATGCACGCGTTCATAAAGTCGGTGTATTCCCATATGAGGTTTCAAGGATGAACTACACGTGTCACCATTCTGTCGTTCCGTAAACTTATACTGTTGGGAACAATAGAGGAGACGCATCGCAGTCAGTTGATGTCATTATATACATCCTACGAATACACGTTCACAAATTACTTCCAGTGCTGCATAACGGTGAAACATAGGAACTATTCTCGGCGCCTGAAAAGCATACTGTCAGATGCAGTCCACAAAAGCTCGCGCGAGCCCACTGCGTTGACTGTATATGGCTATGGTATTCTGCTATTGAGTATAACAACGGCAATTCAATTCCTGGCCATGGGCCATAGTAGAAACACTGACTATGCGGAGTATGAAACGCTATTCTGCACGTATGCTAAGTGTGACTAAGAGTACTTCAAGTGAGAGAAATTATGCCGCGGTATTTGTTACGGTGCCCCTCATGCCCGCTTTGCAGGTTTATGAAATCACTGATTAGTACTAATATTACAAAGTCTAACATGGTCGCATTATAGTGACATTTGTTACACTACCTGTCAGACTATACATTCACAGCCTCCGCCGAAACAGCGACACTGTTTGCGGGAGCAGGTTTTCGGAACTAGCAAATATACCGAATGCCCACTTTCTTGGCTTAACACCTCAGTCGCTGTGGAGCCCAAAAGTAGCACAATAAAGACAACATATCTCTATCGTGGAAACCAGCGGCTTCCACTGCCTCTCAGCGTTAAATCAGTGTATTTTCTACATTGGATTGCACTGGGAACATTTGCGTTTGCAGGGAGTCACTAGAACGGCGGCGCATTTGCTGAAAGTGCGCTGGATCATATAGGAAGGGACGCTCGTTTCACTGCATCAGCGCTAGGGCACATTTGTCGGTGCATCATGCTGGTTCTTGGTAGATGGCAGTCTGCTTGTGCGTACTGGAACCTGCGCTGGCCGCATAAACGTTGGTTCTAGCAAGTAAAGATATCCAATTCTGCAGCTTGCATGCAAAGTAGCTGTGCCGACCCTACAACATAACAGTACAGGCATGACCTTCAATGATCGATTGACCCGCCGTGGTTGCTCGGTGGCTATGGTGTTGGGCTGCTGAGCACGAGGTCGCGGGATCGAATCCCGGCCGCGGTGGCCGCATTTCGATGGGGGCGAAATGCGAAAACACCCGTGTACTCAGATTTAGGTACACGTTAAAGAACCCCAGGCGGTCGAAATTTCCGGAGCTCTCCACTACGGCGTGCCTCATAATCAGAAAGTGGTTTTGGCACGTTAAACACTATAATTTAATTTTCTTTAATGATCGATTGCGGTGGGCAGGTAGTCATATTGGTAAGGAAGTCATTTACCTTGGGCTGCTTGACGGTAATCGCCCAACTAATCTTGGGAAACTATTGTTCTCCTACTTGCCTTGGGGCCCCAAGAAAGAAGACAAGTTCACCTTTATCTTAATATTTCTTCTTTTTTGGCTCAGGCATCGTAAACATATTAACAAGCCTCTAACAACCTCTTTTAACAGAAATGATCATTCTCAGTGACAGTATCTGGCTAATGCGCCGATTATGTGATTGCAGAATTGACTTGCCAAGTGAAGGCCAAACAGTGCCTTATACGGCCTAAGCCTCTACTAGGTCTTTTCTTTAACAGTATGAGTAGGTGACATGAAGAAAGATATAAAATATGCATTTTATGGCTGCACTGCAAGATACGTGGGGGGTACGTAGCATTCTTTCGCACGAACATTAAGGGTCTACATCACTATGCTGACGAGAAAATCCAATGCTCCAAAAGGTCGTACTCAGTACTTCAATGTAAATGAATATAAGTACTTAAGTATACTCTATTTCGTAATACTCCTTAATTCAGAGTTATATAAGCGCCTATCGTTTCAGGCGAACACAATGCTATCCATGAAAAGAATGCTTCTTCATTCCGAAATCGTCAATGCAGGCACTTATGTACAGCGGCACCAACAGAAAAGTGTCGAGTGATCGTGTGTACCTTTTCGTGCTTTTCATTGCTATAGTTTAGACGTAAAGCTTGTGGCAGGAAAAATAGAAGGAACGAATCGCGAAAACTAGGATATCCCCTATATATCCATCATTGTCCCAGGCGCAACTAGACACGACCGCTAATGTAGGCACAGTGTTTCGTTGAGTAAGGACATATCGTTGAAATGGGTCCCTTGTCTCACACATAAACATGACTCGCTTAGCCATAAATGATGTCCAAGGGATAAATGAGTCCGTCATAGTGCATCGCCCGCACCAATCGAAACAATTTTGTCCTGATGGACAACAACCCACGCAGCCTGCGATAGTCTCGTAACTTTACCCGCAAACTTACATTCAGGATCGGAAGACGACGGACGACTAAAGCTGTCAAACGTTACGCATGTAACGCACATTTCGCAGCTCGCGAGTACAAATAGAGCCGGGCTTCTGACTTAAGTCGTCCAGTTCGTTGTTTTGAGTACTCATCATTTTAGCATTACTCTCATAAGAATTAAAAGTTGAGCTAGCTCCAAACAAGCACAGAATGTGGGGTCAGTGTAGGTTTCACTCCAGGATAGGCCATACTCTCGACATGTGGCACAAACTGGACCTTGTTGCTTAACATCTTACGCTGTTAGATGACGATGCACACAAGGAGAGCGCCTACATTATGCGCACAAAGAAAAGGCTCTACATTATGTGCACAAAGACTCTGTGAAGATGGATGACCCACGAAGCTGCTTAGCACATGACACAGAGGTGACTCAGAATTTTGAACAAAGGTTCGAACCTATTTATTTTCTTAGTCAATGGTCATCGCGATGATAGGTACGCGCACATATTCTCGTATCACCTCTGTTATTAAATGCGTAAGCAGTTCCATGCCTATCACACGAGAAATTTGTCCGTCACTTACGAAATAGAATTTAATTATGGGGTTTTACGCGCCAAAATCACTTTCTGATTATGAGGCACGCCATAGTGGGGGACTCCAGGTTCTTTAACGTGCACCTAAATCTAAGCACACGGGTGTTTTCGCATTTCGCCTCCATCGAAATGCGGCTGCCGTGGCCGGGATTCGTTCCCACGACCTCGTGCTCAGCAGCCCCACACTATAGCCACTAAGCAACCACGGCGGGTTCGGTCACTTACGACAATGAATGCCTCATACCCCCTTAAGCAATGATTGACACCCCCGTAAATAAAAAAAAATTAACGCCGCCTCCCCATTACGACGGCAGAAGAGTAGCGAAATTTTACGCTGGAATGATGAGCGGCAACGGAGCTAGCAGTAGAAGAAAACGACGACGCTCGGGCCATGGCTGATGATGATAGTTTTTGCTAACGCAGATTTGTTGACAAACACGAAAAAGGCACTGAACGCTAGCCACAAACAGCTTCGCTATAAAACACACACCCCACGTGTTCTCATAGCAGGAGCAGTGTTATCTTTCTCAATCACCTGCTCCTTTGTGTACGGTGTGTGCGTGCTACATTTGTGATGTTTATTATACGGTTGCTCCTGTCCTATCTCGTGCTCACTCACGGAACGACCTGATGCCTTTTGTCGGCGCCATTCATTTGTGTTATATGGATGATACTTAGGCAGAGCATTAGGGAAGCCAAATTGTAGGTATCGATTGGCCTAATTTCCCAATTGGCTTTGTCGGATTCGCGCACCTTCTGCACACAAATTAGTGCCACACCATAGCCACAAAGCCTAAGTAAAGGCCGCATATAAAAAGAAGACCGGCTTTGGCTGCTTCACCGAGGCCACTTCCCAAACAGGGGCAAGCACTCATTAGCTCCAGAAGTGCCACTTCGACAAGTCGATTATGATAGGAAGCAATCGAAGGGATCCCTCTCTCTTTCGTTCGGTTTCTGCCTCTCTGCTGGGATCACGTGTACCTTACGGCATGCGTGTGCGGGCCGGTGTGCAATTACACATCGCAATTCCAGCAAAGCTCGCGGGCCAGCGCCGGTCACCGAGATAGTTGCCTGGCCATCGGCACAATTACGAGGCTCGCTTGCCTTCTTCCGTGGCTAACGGCGAATCATCGCTTCCGCTCCTTCTTTTTTTGATGGCACTTTTATTACCGGCACTCACCCGATAGGCACCGTGCAGATGTAACTCGAGCCCTGACGAGGGCGCCTTTTGCGGTGGCGCGAGCATCTGTTGAGATAGGATTGATGATAGCAGCAGTAGTGGCACGTCGGCAGTAGTAGCATCGTTATACAGAGTCAGCAAAAAGTCAGGAGGCGCTCATCGCTTTATTTTTGTTCTGGATCATTTATATTTCAACTTAGAACCCAGATTCTTGACGCGTTGACTGCAATTGGTCGGCGTCCATACCAGAACACCTGCTGTACTGAGGGGTCAAAGCATGTTCGCGGC
Source organism: Dermacentor andersoni (assembly GCF_023375885.2). Taxonomy (NCBI): domain Eukaryota; kingdom Metazoa; phylum Arthropoda; class Arachnida; order Ixodida; family Ixodidae; genus Dermacentor; species Dermacentor andersoni. The sequence continues at coordinate 97,229,797 of NC_092815.1, forward strand.
AATGCTCTAAATAAAGCGCTTTCGGCAGATACATATTCGGCATTTTCGTTGAACTTGTTGACAGATTGGTGCATCGTGAAGTTACCGGGGGTGAGTTTCTCTTCCTCTCGGTTTCTCTTGTCTTGTTCGGAAGACCGTCCGAACTGCGTATGAAGTTGATGAAAGTAAATTCGAATGATAACGCCTGCTTAATGGCTCTCGAACATTAAAACCGCGATTTCGGTTTGCGGATATACTTCCTCTACGTTGATAGAACTGGCATGAACAGGTGTTGATTGTTTTGCAATTGTGAAAAAAGCAAACACATGCACGTGGCGTTGTTCTGGCAACAATGGGCCGAACTCTTGCAAGCTGCCACACCATTGCACACATTCATATTTAAAAAACGTTTTCGTATTAGGCAGAGTTCACATACAAAAATATGTGCCCTTTACCACTCTGCTAGGCAATTACTTGCACACATGACTTCGCAGACTGTGCTTTGAAAAGCAATAGCTGGTTTTTTGGGATGGCTGAGTCGGTGCATTCAAACATGACAGATGTGGTTTAGTATGCTTCCCGTCAATATAAACCTGTAATACGGCGAACCATAACGAGTGTACAAAAGCGAACTTGGCCTGTAGGGCTGCAGCGAACGATAGTTGTCAAAACGTGCATACCGAACAGAAATTCAACCATACCACGCAAAATACTTCGCTGCGGACGATAATCCTTGCAGCGTCGTAGGTCCTCCTTCTTGGTCAATAAACTTCTGGAACTGTGTTTTTTGTTCTCTCTTTCGAAAACGCACCACTTTCCCATTGTCGATAGAATTAGGGGATCTGATTTCGCTGGAAAGGTCGTCCGTTTCTGCAAGGAGCCCATTGAGTAATGGACATTCGGTATCACCGAAACATAAAGCACCTGACAACGCGGGGAACACTAGATTTCTGAAAAAGCGTGGCTAGCCACAAAACCGTTCTATCTTTGCGAATTAATTAAATTCTGAAGTTTTACTTCCCAAAACCAAGATATGATTACGGGGCACACCGTAGTGAAGGAATCCGGATTAATTTTGACCACCTGAGATTCTTTAACGTGCGCCCAATGCACAGTGCGCTGACGTATTCTTAGACTGTGGTGTGAATTGACACACACATAGACTACAAGCAGACCAGGACGAGCGCTAACTCTCAACTAAATCTTTATTGAAACTGTCAAAATATGCCGCAGCACACGAACATGACAAGGTCTAACGACTATCAGTTAAACAAGACGCAGGAAAGCAAGAACAACCAAACAACAAAAGCTATACTTGAGGTTGACACACGTGCTGAGAAGATATTGAAATTCACACTCTAAGAGAGATATTGATGCGTGGCTAACGCAAGCCTCTCCTAATCCTTTAATGTGGAATGGAAAGAAGCGTGTGGTTTGGCATTTGTGTCTTGAAAGGGTTTTTGTGTCTTCAAACAAAAGTTTACAACCACAATTGAAACAATTCCACGCTATATGTGAAGCATTAGGGTTGTAAAGTGATTGAGTTCTTTTAGTCTGATATTGATACACCTGTCGCTCTGTCCAATGTAAGTTTTCCCGCACTTGAGTGGAATCTGATAAACTATACCAGTGTTACAAGGCACTAAAAGGGACACATGCCTAACGCCATAATAATTTTTTCTTCTTTTGTCCTTTGTTCAAGTTCCTCTCTTTATCATAGGGCACATCATAGTGAATTTGCGGGAGGCCGAGAAAACTGTATTGACGTCATATCTACTGGCCACGTTCCGCAAACCGTGCGACAACCTATGTACATAGGGCCACACAGCGAAACTTTTTTTCCTTGTTTTGTTTTTTTCTTGTTTCCTAGCGGCCCTTTTTACCCATTTCGAAAGCTTTTCACAGGTTAGTGGTAACAAATGAACAGAATAACCAGCCTTCTTGAGCCTATCTAGCTGTTGTGAAAAGCTTTGTTGTATACTGTTCTACAATGCAAGAATATGTTACCGTACCAACTCGCCCAACTTTCTATCCTTTTGCAAAGTGCGCTGGCGTTTTTTTATTTTGCCCCCATCGAAACGCGGCCGCTGCGGCTGGTTGTGCATGCCGCGCCCTTTGGCTTAGACACGCCACTATTCCACCACCGACATTTCTCAACTTAACCCTTTGTCGCGAATTCGCGACATACAGAATAAATGCAGCCCATGCCCTGGCAGTTTTTCTGGCCCAACTGCGGTTCCCACGCATTTGCAACAATGTTTTCAAGCGCTAACCCGCGATGCCACCTATAGGGGCAATAACGGGAGGCTGACAACCACACTCTTGAAATGTTCACACCGTTATGGGTGTAATAGGGGCGTTTCGGTTTTTTCACCTTTGTAAACACCCTTGAAACGCCTCTTTTTTCAAAAAGGGGTGTACCCCCAAAAAACACTTTTGGAGCAACCCAGTCCTTCTAATTTGCACCCTAATTTTACGGGTGTAAATTAACCAGGCTATTGTATGATAAATGAATGTTGGCAGGATACGCATTTATATTATACGGTGTGCCAAGCAGTGAGACATCCTGTGTCCTTAGTGCAGAATGCTTTGTTGTTATGCTGTGCTGCCTAGTGACCGTGTACTATCACTGCAGAGGAAGATGACCAAAGGCATGGATTGTGTGCCTTGCTGCAATGGCGAAACCTTAAGTTTTTTACCTGACCACATTAAATATAGTACTACATGCTCAACCAGGGGAACTATGTGACCGCACCTCTCACATTCTGGCCATATACTGAACAAGATAGTTACATAGCTAAGGCTAGGCAGCAGTTACAATACCTAGGCGGTCCATTAACTACACGGATGTAGTGAACACTAAAATACTTGCAGGAACCCACCGTCGTTGCTTGGCTATGACGTTGGGCTGCTAAGAACGAGGTAGCGGGATCGAATCCTGGCCACAGCAGCCACATTTGATGGGGGCGAAAGCACCCGTATACGTAGATTTAAGTACACGTTAAATAACCGCAGGTGGTCCAAATTTCCGGAGTCCCCTACTACGGCGTGCCTCATAATCAGAAAGTGGTTTTGGCACGTAAAACCCCATAATTTTATTTTTACTTGCAGGGATAACACCTCTTTGGGAGGGCAGTGTCCTTGCCATGCTACACCCATATTAAAAAGTGGTGTCTGTGTTATACCCATAAAGGATGGGTGTCGTTTGTTTTACACCCATGTCTTAAAGGGTGCTTTTTATTTAACACCCACAGGCAAGGCGTCATTTTAACCCCCTTTTCTTTGTGGGGTGTTACTTAGCACACTTTGTTTTGGGGTGTTGCAATACACCCAAAAAGGGTGTCACCCATGGTACAAGTCATATACACCCTTGAGGGTGTTAACATTTTTGGAGTGCACTGTTTATAATCGCAATCGACGAAGTGCTAGCACGTGGAATGTTAACTATTTTCTACAGGTTTCGTGAACATAATGAATGTCAGTTCATGCTTCCAAAATTTTATTCGTCCTGTTTAGACCTAAGAGATGCCACAGGTTTGTAGTGAGCTTAGGAACGTAGTTCATTCTTTAATGGCCACTTTGGCTTAGGCATGTCGCGAATTCACGACATTTTCTATTTGCGTCACTCAATTGTTGCTGCAACATGCTGTCCAAAGTTCAGGAAAGCGCCTTGTGTTCCGGTAGGGAATGGAAGTTAGGTGCTTTTACTCTAGAAAGGAGCTTCGCGCACGCCTTCCACCGGCGGGTATAAGCGGCGATAGCTGCCTGAGACGAAGGGAAGTCTTGCGAAATAGGTTGCGAAGTCTTGAGGTGGGCGAGAGGGGAGGGGAGCTTGGAAGGCGGGTGTTGTCGCACATCGTTTTGTGTGAGGTACCTCTGGTACACCTGAATTTCGGAGAGAGGGGGTTACAAGTGTCTTATGGCAGCACAACCCGCCCCTCATGCCTAGGCGTCCTACCTGTACGATGCGTTAGCATTGACAGCACCGGACACTGGCTAGCCATCAACAGCACACGCCAACCATGCAAGTACCTAAAGTGGGTGGACAGTTTTTTATGTGTGCCAAGCGCAATGTACACCTCTGTCTGCCAAAAAATTGTCGACTGTTTTCAGTATTAAGCATGAAATACTTTTAGCTCCCGGTGCGGACGACCTTCAAGTGCCCTTGAGCCAAAAGCCAGAGCCGTTATCCGAGCACTAAAACAAGGACATCCGGGCAAATTCCGAGAACACAACGAGATCTCCCCACCTACTGTACAGGACCGCATTACATACGCTACTTACTCCCAAACAAGCTACAAAAAATATTGCTTCCGAGTTCTTCGTCAAGTTTGATCACAATATCCTTCAAGCTGTAACTTCTAGTACGCTGACGTTTTATTTGCCATTTGCAATAGCGACGTTCAAAAGGTAGATAAAGGGCCCATACACTTGAATTCTGGGGAAATTGAATTTGCTGCGGGGCTACAGCGCCCGCCAAGCTACTGTCGGGAGTGGTGCCAGACGTGTCTGGAAGCGCCGCTTTACCTTCACGGAGGAAGGAAAAACTTCTGAGAGAGCATTACATCACAGAGCCAGTCTTGGCAAGCGAATGATCCGTGAAGCCAGCCCTTTGCTAAGTGGCGGCCCAACACGTGGTCTCTTGCGTCGAGATCACGCAGCAGGAATCGAGATTTGCATAGACGTTTCATCGCGCCTCCTTCATGCGTTTTTCTTCTAGCTGGGCAGTGCGCTCGGTCTCCCTGGTGGCTTTCGCTGCCTGTCGTGCCGCCTTCAGCCAGTTTTCTTCTTCTAAATGGGTGGCGTCCATGTGGACCAGTGCACAGTACGGCATGGTGCGGTGTGGTGTGGTGGGTGGGTTGGGGGGTGCCGTTGCGAATGTGCATTACACCCATCTTAAGATTGTGGCAAGTACAATCTCCAACCTATCTACTTTGGCAGTTGCCATTTCATGCTTACATCTGCTCTCCATCACGGGAGAGAGCTTTTTTTTTTTCAGCAGCCATATCTTACCGGAAAAAATTGTATCGACCATTCCTTCAATATATGGTCATCTTTAGTGGAAAATGGCTACAACTGCCATCTAGCCTTTCCCGCGGCGAAGCAACCTTGCTGTACCGCTTGTGGCTGGGAGTAGCGTTCACAAACTCATACTCCTATTGTTTGGAATGGCCGAGAGCCCGATGTGCGATTCCTGTGGGTGCGAGGAGACCATCGAGCACCTATTGGGTACCTGCCCCCGCTACGATGTACAACGCCTCCCTCTGCGGGAAACTTTGCACCGACTGGACTTAAGACCATTTACAGAGTCAAAGATACTCGGGCCGTGGCCACACCCGTCACTGGCACGAAAAGCGAATTGTGCATTAGTGCAATACTTGAAGTGCACCGGTTTAAGAGACCGTTTATAGTGTCCCTGTGCATAGTGTCCCGCCCACACGCACTCAGAGCTCACTCTCTCCCTTTTTCCTCTTTCTATTCCCCTCTCCCCCACACCCCCAGTGCAGGATAGCAAACCGGATGCTCTTCTGGTTGACCTCCCTGCCTTTCCTGTCCTTGCTTTCTTTCTCTCTCTATCTTTGAGCAGGCCGGGAACCACCTCAGACTAATTACCTTTCACAGTGATAACTATGAAAAATTTTTGGCCTAAGTTCTGGATGTCACAGAAAATTCAGCATTCACAAAAATATTGGTGGCATTCGATTACGAGGGCTAAATGTAGTTAAATACTTCTACAACGTTTTTTTTTTTCGTCCATGCTTTTGAATATTCCGACGTTTAATGGTTAAATAGAGCATCTCTGGTCCCTGTATCACTGCTACGTGACATATTTGGACGATCAGTTAAGCCGGAAATCCGGAGCCGTGACGCAGGCAAGAAATCAATATCGGATCCTATACGCAACACAAAAGAGACAGACTATAGCGAAATGGCTTGGCCAATGCTCAATTAGCTCTCCAGGGGCCATTTTACGAGCGCCAAACAGTTTATTGCACCAGACAATAAGACTTAAGGCTTACAGCGCCCCATGTTTCTTCTCAAGCACGATAGCTTATTGGGCTCTTATTCTTGGTCAGGAGCGAAACAGGGATGCTAGCGCTACATCACTACTATAGCATGGCTTGAAAAAGAAAAACGCCGGACGAATAGGTTTGCTCCCATCTTTTAACCATTGTGAGTAACAAAAAAAATTGGAGGACGCTTAGGCTTCGCTGTTAGGAGTGGCACGCGATAGCATTCAAAGACACCTGACTGCTTTTCATGCTTCCCGGCAACTGCAGCTTATGCAGCCGTAACGTTTGCCAGGAAACTCTGGTAGCGAACACCATGCACGAAGGCAAGCTTTCTGGTATACAAACGCGGCCTCTTGCGTGGGTCGAGCTCCTGTTATTGTTCCGCACTTTTAATATTTCAGTCTCAGTAGAGCTATATATAACATAAAAGATATGCGCTGTCGGTGTTTCTTTTTTCGTTATGTTTGTTTGTGGGCTGCCGTTCTCAAAATTCCGAGGATTAACTTTGTGAACAATTAAAGACACGGTATGAGCAACTTTGGTGATAGGAGAGTGGTTGGGTATGCATGCGCGGCCTCAGGGGACACCCGACGCTGGACGCCGGATGCCGACGCTGAACGACGACGCTGGACGACGACACCAGATCCACTGCGACACGGGAGCTTAATAAGCGCTATAGCGTTGATACATGTCAATTTAATGTTTCACACAAACGATAAACACGGAAATGGTTAAAAGGCGTGATGTGCCGGACCTTATTCAGTGAAAGGAGGCATTCATCGTTACTACGTAGCGACTTAATCCAATAGTACTGTGCGTTTGTTCGCCAGAGGCACCAGCGATATATAATGGGTTGAAGGGCACCCCTATGCCTCCAATGAGATGGTCAATTCAGTGTAGTTGCATACCTCGGTTACTCCGTATATATAATTTCGCATGTTTGTAGCAAGGCACCTTCAGCGCTAGCTAGAAGGTACTTAAGAGAATGAATGCTTCGTACGGAACTCGCCAGAACAGTTTTTCAAGTTGATTTGCCAGACGTATGCACAGAGTTGCGCTTAAAGGACACAGACACAAGAAAGAACGATGGCAAACACAAGAGGCAAACTATATATTACCAGACGTCGTGGGAATTCCCACTACTTTCAAATGCCTAAACAGAACCAGGAGTTGCTGGCCATTTAAGAACATGGGGTCAGGTGTTTTCTTTTTCAATAGGCCAGTTAAAACAGGTCGTGTAATTGAATATTTACCCTTTCCCTGAACTCTTCTTATGAACAACACTGGCAAACTGAGCTCTGCAGCTCTCAGACTTCTGCGAACAAGTTTAGTTGCGATGTGATGTGATTCATTTTGACGAAATTAGAAAAGTTGGCAACTGTTATGTCGCCGGCGTTTTCACAAACATGTTTACTTGTGACAACCTTCAATCGCTAAAGCTACTTTGATCATTAGAGACCATATTTACTCGGCTTCATGAATGCACAGTTCAATAAAAGAGATGAGAAGCAGATACGCGTCTAAAGAGCGACGCGGCTGTACCCGGCAACGCGTCGGCTCACAGTCTGGCTCGAGATCTCGCGCGCCGAGCCTCGTCCGCAGATGCGGACGGCGTGAATGAGGAGGAGAGACACGAGGAACCCTGCGAGACTTATCATGAAATAGCCCATCGGTATCGCTTGAGGCGTCGCGCGCTCCCACCACCGGCCCAAGCAACTCAACAAAACGCAAGCGGTCGCGTTTCGGCGACTTCAGACAAACACATACCCACACCCAAAATCGCGACAAATGTAGGCTCTGTTCAGAAACAGGACCACTCACACACATAATGTGGGAATGCACCTCGCTCCCGTTCTCTCATCCCCCCGTCAGCGGCGAGACTGACTGGACAGCCTGGCTCAGTTCCGGGGACGTCGACCGACAACTTGAACTGGTGGACTGGGCGGAAAAGGCCAAGCAGGCCCAGGGCCTTACTTGAGCCCTAACCCTCAGCCACGTCCCTCTTTACCCTTCCCCCTTTCAATAAAGTTTATCACCACCAAAGAGCTCCTCACTAAACAGACAGGTCGATCTCCTTTCAGCTCGAACTTTATTATATTGCAAAAGAAATCCCTAAATAAGCGTTTTCAATTTCGCGAAGCTACTGCATTACACAGATAAACCATATGCAGAGAAGTAAAAACAATCATTCCGCTGATAAGGGGAGAAAGAAATGATTAAAAGGTTCGTTGACGTCGACAGCTGTGCCGCGAGATAGTGTTGCGCAGCCGAGGCAGGACGCGAATATGCACCAGCTTAGCTGCCGTTCGTGCATGTTTGTGCTCACAAACGATTTCGTGCTACAACATGGGTGCTGTTTTTAGTTTGCCTGACCATATATACGTATAAATGTAACAGCTTTGCATTCTGCCTGGTGCGTGTGCAGTGTACTGTGTCACTTCTTTTATTCTGTTTTTTGAAAGAGCAGCATTGTGTCAGCTGCCTTTTCGCGATAAAAGCCAGGTACCCCTTGTCCATAGGAACGCAGCGGACATCGCGTTTCAGTCTCCTTTTTGTTTTAGGAGTCGAAAGAGCGTACAACCATTAGAAAGGTTTGAGTTTGCCGGTAATATTATGAAGTGCTGTAACAACACGCTGTTATGAAGCGGAGTTGTTGCAAAGACAGGAAGAGATAGAAGGAGCCTTGTGCTAATCACTATGAATAAAGGCTTCGAACCGAGCTTCTCACACTTTGTGCGACAATATGCGTTTTAACATCTGCATCATTCTGGCTCATTGTATAGCCAGCCGAGAGTCTACAAAAACCGTAGCATTGCTCGTTTGCTCTTTTTAGAAATTCAATGGGATGAATAACTTAAAGACAAAAAACGCGGTGACACGCTCCCAGATAATTAGTCAACACCTGCTGACACCGACGAGCCTCAATTCGTTTTTTGATAATAACGTGATCTTTAGGAAATGCTGGCCAGCTACTCCTTTTTACCTGGGCGTCCATACATGCAAGAATTGAATAAGAAGGCCGCACTGAATCCGCTTATAATGTTTGAAAGTCTACTGTCAGTGTGCATGACAGAAGTTGTATATATGAGGACCGTTATGTGTATTCACGTCGCCTTATTGGTTTTCGCATACTTAATACAGACTTCGTTTGTGAGATTTTCTCTTCGACTACAGCTAGTGGCACGGGCATAGACTTGCGTATGCGACATAGTGGTTGTTTAAGGACTGTGCATTGTAGTGTACTGCGCGGACGGTGACGCGCGCAGGCGCGCAGCGTGACGAGCACGCAGACCAATGAGGCTCCGGAACAGAGAAGTGCTTTATTAGGAACAGCGCGCGCTTCTTATACGCGCTGGCGGTTGCTTATCCGCTTCTGACAACAAACACTGAACGACGCCTGTCGGCGCTATCACACAGATGTTAACTCAGGAAACGGGAGAATGGGAAACAGCTGAAGGAAGAGGAGAAAAAGCAATATGGCTTACGGGTCATCTACTCTCGTGTGAGCTGAAGGTTTCCACGACGGGGACCGACAGAATGAGAAAAAGACGAAAAGACAAAGGGAAATCGAAGAGGACAAATAAACACATGGAGATTCAACGCTCATGTGGGAATCTATTAAAATTATGGGGTTTTACGTGCCAAAACGACTTTCTGGTTATGCGGCACGCCGTAGTGGAGGACTCCGGAAATTTCGACCACCTGAGGTTCTTTAACATGCACCTCAATCTAAGCACACGGGCGTTTTCGCATTTCGCCCCCATCGAAATGCGGCCGCCTTTGGCGGGATTAGATCCCGCGACCTCGTGCTCAGCAGCCTAACACCATAGCCACTGAGCAATCACGGCGGGTTTGGAATCTATGTCTATAGTGAAGCAGTTGTGTAACGGTTAATGTAATGCAATAAAACTGTTCATCCTATTCACCGCATTTTCCTGTAGGGCTGCAAGATTACAAGACGTGAAGATCCCCACCAGGCCAACCCACATTGCCGCGGATTACATGCACCGTTTACAAATCGGCGCAGTTTTTATTACCCCGTCTAGGCGATCGGCGGTGTTTACTGTTTCTCTTAGGACCGGCCCACTTTGGACGGCAGAACTGACCGCGTAGACGTGACAAACCACATGGTAAAAAGGCGTAGAAACCATCTCTTTAATATAATATTAAGGTGCTTGAAGCGTGTAATTGATGCCCTCGGGATATTTAGGTGCTGTTTGTTGTTTCACTGCGTAATTTCGCAGAAACGAAAGCCGGCCACCCCCACAATTGTCGGGGCAGTACAGTTAGGCTGCATTTTAAGCCGATTCATTTAATGAGTGCTGTCCTATCACTATGGTGCGTGAGTTATTCGTAAAGGCAACAGTGACCAGGGACGATCCCGAAAGAGGTAAAATAGCGCCTCAATGTGCTAGCCGATACGAGGTCAACATGGGAGGAATTGGCACGCTATAAATTCCATCCTGTTGCTATGGAACATGACGCACTCGAAGGGCGGAGGTAAGGCTGGCAATGTCTGTGGGTTCAGTGCCTGCTTTTGTTGCCTGCCGTCCAAAGTGGGCCGGTGCGAGCATGCGCTCTTTTTTTCGAAGCAGATTATGTCCGTGCGACATGGCGCACGTGCCAATCATGTCGAAGCGCTAGTTGGCACGATAGATGTATGCACGCGTCTGCCGCCTAATGTGTAGAGCATAGGGCAATCGCGCTGGGGTATCTTGGTTCGAAACACACCATCGTACAGGTAATTAAGTTTTTTCTTTAATCTTTACCTCTTAATTTGACCTTTCCTCCTCCTCTTTTTCTTCTCATCCTCCTTTTGTTGCTTCTTATTCTCATTCTTTCCCTTCTTCTTCTTGTTAGGTTGCTGCTGCTGCTCTTGCACGCTGCGCCACGCACTGGTTGAGAGTGCTTATAATGTTCATGAAATGCACGCGGGAGACGGTAAAGGCGAGGTCAGAAAGCATGCCTCGTTTGAAGTCTAGTAAATCTTTCCATCGAGAATTCACTGGACGTGACCACAATGTCCTCTGGACAAGCTGTAATAAGGCGTGATCTCCCCCCGCAAACGCATTGCAGAAGCTGTAGTGCTTGCCTTCGTACTTACGCACAACATTCCAGAGAGAAGCTAGTGGGAATGCTATATAGGAGATAGATAGATAGAGAGAGAGAGAGAGAGGGGGGGGAGGTAGTGAACGAGTAGAACTAATGCATTCACGAAACGATTGAATAACTTCCTTGCCACTCTTGGCTGGTGGCATCTCCCATACATGGGAGGAGTGCGGGAGCGGGGAAAGGCCACGTCAAAATATGTGCCTCACTTGGGGTGTCTTTGATAAAAGAAACGCGGCTGGTAGACAAGGCAACAGTTGCGGACAAACTGGAGAAATCGAAAGTCAAAGCATAATAACGTATGTTTCTGCTATTTCTGAAAAATAAACACCCTGCAGGTTAGTACACGCGGACGATGGACGCAGACGTGATGGTGTAAAGCTACAGTGAGGCACTGCAGCGTCAAGACGATACTACGCGAGTGCCCATCCAGCAAATGAATCCTTAGGTCTCGACGCTATGCTCTGTGTGAGACAATGACAGTACTAACCTTCTCGCAGGCTAAGAGCTATGGCACACAACAGAGGTCACTCGAACGCGTCTCGTTGTGTATTCTGTGTACCACGTAATCAAGCACAAGTGGCACACGCAAGGTAATTTTTAATATCACCTCACCACTTTCTTATTGCACAAAGGGCTAAATAACTTAACGTTCGCCGTCAACGTCACCACCCACTGTGGTTACTCAACACATACAGCACTGAGTGCTTCGTGGGATGCACATGATTTCTATTGAAGAGGTCCAAAACGAGGCTAGACAGGAACCAATACTACGAAGAACCTGGTAACGGCAAAGAATGATTTGCATTAAATGAATTCTGAGCGGCTTGTATGCCTAATGCTGAAGGCTGCAATGAATTTTCTTTTGCTTTCTTTATTTGCGCTTCTTCCACTTGTTCGGTTGTCATGGCAACAGGAATTAGCACTGAGCCATATCAGTCACTGCTCTTTACGAATTGTACAGCACAGCGGAAGCACAAATGCGCCTGCAGAAACGGAACACATAGAATTAACAAAACGCTCCTAACATTCCCCGAACAAAACACTAAGCGAAGCATGCACCTTGTCACATGAAGTGTCTTTCTGGCCTCTTTTTTTTTTGTTGTTGTTGATTGTGATGTTGGTGCATGATACTGAATTGTGTCCTTGGTGTCCGTAGGGCCATCCAGCTGTTACAAACGTAGTTCGACCGAGAGTAACTGCGCATTGCACGCTCTCTTTGCTAGGAAAACAGGGTCCAAGCCCGTAATTGCGACATATCGCCTTTCACTTACAGGGAGTGAATGCTGCCTTAGCGCCAGTGAACGACCGTTTTCAGGTTGTCCGGTGACAGCTATCGAGCCAAACTAATGGACTCACTCCCTTGGTGACAGCGGAGGCGAACCATAAAAACAATATGTTGAGACGTGTAATTAAGCGTCCCATTACCACGTCGATCCTAGATGCCTTTCGGTTTCTCGCCTTTATGCGCTCCTATTTTTTTCGCGCACAAAAACATCCCGCATTCTTTGACTTCCTTCTTTTTTGCTCTCGGTTGTTAAAGAACACAGGCGATGCGCGTGTGTGAATCATTGTGACGCGGTCCCTGTAATTACGCTCCGTTCCAATGCTCACGTACGCTCAGCAAAATAAATGAATGAACAAGCAACAGAGAACTCACAATATATAACCAGCATCCAAGGACAACACAGCAAATGGTATACATTAAAAAGCAAAGTGTCACAAACAAAGATAACGAATAATTTCGCTAAAACAATAGGTGCGAATGGAAATCTCTCAACTTGATCAACAATGGTCGAACCAGAAATGCCGCTGAAGCCAATGTTTCGACACGGGAATTTGTCATTATCCTCACGCTCACAATTACGCTTGACAAAAACGCCATAACTCTTCATATTCCAGACAACTTCATGTTTTGCTTGTATATATCATGACTAAAGTAATCTAAACATGTTCGAGGCCGCCTTGCGTTTAAACACTCATCGCAGAAGATTATACGAACAACATCGTAAAGCAGTTAGAATACTGTAGCCTCGATAGCATATTCGATGAGAATTTTATAAAATCCAAATGGACAAAATTAGTAATGATGTATGTATGGGGTTTTGTGGCGCAAGGGCCAGGTATGGCCAAAGAGCGCCATGTCTGTGGTAGTGGGTGTGCAGTGTAACTATGTTAGTTAGTTAAATGAGGTTTAATGGCGCAAAAGCAGCTAAGGCTATGCTGCGCCAAACACGAGGTGTTTTAAAATCCAGTTTGTGAAGGAGAAGGCTGTGTTAGTAATCTATATTTTATGTAAAAGTCCAGTGTCGTGTAGAAATTTACGGACGTCACATAATGGGACTAGCGGATCATCACCTAAAATTAGAGCAGGGTGTAAAGGTATGTGTAGTTGATATAATTTGTGCAAAAGTGTTCGCCTGTGTGTTTCAGTCTGCGTACATGTGAGTAATATGTGCATAACTGTTAGTGGCTGTTGACATTTATCGCATGTTGGTGTGTTTTCTTTGGTAAATAAGTAATTGTGTGTGAGGTGTGTGTGCCCAATGCGTAGCCGGCATAAAACAACTTCGATGAACCGCTGTTGATGACAACACGACTTCCACTCGCCAACTATGGGTTTCGTGAGATGTAGCTTGTCAGCACAACGGTCCCATTCGCGTTACCATTTTACCATGAAGGCTTTTCTAATTGCACGGATGCTATCATTGTATGGGAGCGTCGTGTTCGTAATATCTTTGTGCGCTGCCATCAATGCACATCTATCAGCTGCTTCGTTACCTGGTATCCCAACATGGCTTGGGACCCAGCAGAAACGAATTGACCTCCCGTATTCGTTAAGCACCAACATGTTTAAAACGTCTCCTATCAGGGGTTCACACTCAGATTTCATATGTTGAGCCTTCAGTGTACTTAAGGAATCAGTGTATATGACTGTGTTTTTGTGCTTGCCAGTGATAATCTTTTTAACTGCAACCCATACAGCATAAACTTCAGCAGTGAAAACAGAAGCATGTATTGGTAGACGGACACTTGTTTCCCAATTTTCTGTTACGGCCCCTACACCCACGTGTTCTTTTGTTTTGGAGCAATCCGTGTAGAATTCCATGTGATTTTGATACTTGTCTTGAAGAGCACGGAATTTTTGCATGATCTGTTCGTGTGGAGTGTTTCTTTTCTTTAAATGTGTTAATGTCCAGTCGCACAACTGCGTGAAATTGTACCATGGGGCCAACCGTTGTGGTTTCTTGGCGACCTGGAGGACTTCGTGGGGGATGTCATAATTCTGACAGTATTTCTCATACCGCAGGACAAGTGGCCTAATCATGTTCGGTTTATTTGTGTAGTGTAAGCGTGAGTTTCACTGTGTGAGGATGTTGTAGCATATATGTTGCGGTGACGACTGAATTCTGAGTATGTAAGAGAATGTTAATAATGCTCTGCGCTGATGTAATGAGGGTTCATTACACTCGACATATAAACTTTGAATGGGTGACGTTCTGTAGGCACCACTTGCCAGTCGCAATCCAAGGTTATGTACTGGATCAAGGAGTTGGACGTAGGACTGTCTGGGTCTGGCTGAGCCGTAAACCACGGAGCCGTAGTCTAAAAGGCTACGTACAAGAGACCGGTAAATACGTAAAAGACATGTTCGGTCGGAACCCCAGTGCTTATGAGATAAAACTTTCAAGATATTCAAGGCTTTATTTGCCTTAATCTTTAGTGTTTTAATGTGGGCTTGGAAGTTTAGTTTTTTGTCAAAGATTACTCCCAAGAATTTATGTTCTTGTTTTACCGGCAGCGCGACCTCATTCAATTTTAGAACCGGGTCTAAGTACAATCCTCGTTTCTGCGAGAATAGCACTGTAACGGTTTTTTGAGTAGAGAAGCGGAAGCCATTTTTCTCAGCCCACTCGGTTAGTTTATTAATTGTTATCTGAAGCTGTCTTTCACATGCTCTTAAGTTTGAGGCGCGGCACGCTATTTGCAGATCATCGACATATATGGAGTGCATAACAGAGGGGGGAATGACTTTGTTAACAGAGTTCATTTTTACTACAAAGAGTGTTGTACTTAGTACGCATCCTTGTGGCACTCCATTTTCCTGGATGAATATACGTGACAGCGCCGTTCCTAAGCGCACCTCGAATGTTCGGTCCGACATGAAATCGGCTAGACATTTGAGCATTCTACCTCGGATTCCTAAATCTGCTAAGTCCCTTAAGATACCAAACCTCCATGTTGTGTCGTAGGCCTTTTCTAAATCAAAGAAAACAGTGAGACAATATTGTTTGTGTAGAAAGGCCGCACGTATCTCGTCTTCTAGCCGGACAAGGTGATCTGTTGTGGAGCAACCTTTCTTGTATCCACACTGATGGTTATCTAGCATGTTCTCTGTTTCAAGGATGTGTGTCAGTCTTATGTTGATGATGGCTTCATAGGACTTTGCAAGACAACTTGTGAGTGCTATGGGTCTATAACTGGTTGCTGTTGTGGGAGGTTTTCCAGCTTTCAAGAACGGGATTATGATAGCTTTCTTCCACTCTTTCGGCATTTTTCCAGTTTCCCAGATTTTATTAAAAAAACGAAGCAGTGTTTCAACTGCATTAGGAGATAGATGAGCGAGCATCGCGTAATGTACTCTGTCCGGACCAGGTGCTGTTTTTTTGTCAGTTGTTAATACTCTATTGATTTCCGGTAGTGTTAAAGCGGCATTATACGGTCGTTCTGAACTTCCTGTGGTCGGAAGCTTTAGTTTTTCGGCTAATTGCTTATGTTTCAGAAATGCAGCTGAATAGTTTACCGAGCTTGATATATTATGGAAGTGTTGTCCTAATATGTCTGCTTGTTCTTCTATATTTGTTTGCGTGCCTGGAGGTGATAGTATGGGGATAGTGTAAGAAGCGTAGTCGCCTCTAAACTTACGAACCTGATCCCACATTCGTTTGGATGTTATTGAACTATTTAAAGACGAGACATAATTTTTCCAGGAATGTCTTTCGGCTTGTCTGAGTGTGTACCTGGCCTTCGCTTTTGCTTTTTTGAAGGAAAGTAGATTGTCTTGTGTTGGGTATCGCCGAAAGATACCCCACGCTTTGTTTTGTAGTTTTTTTGTTTGTGTACATTCCTTCGTCCACCAGGGTTTCAGGTTTTTTCTTAATAAGCCAGAGGATTGTGGGATTGTTTCTGCTGCTGCAGCAAGTATACAGGCGGTGATCTTATCATTCATTTCATCTATGGTTAGCTCATCTGATATGTTATCCAGAGTGGCCTTTTCAGTAAAGAGAGGCCAGTCTGCTAGGTGGAGTTTCCAACGGGGTGGTCTTAATGGCATGGTAGGAGAAGGAAATTTTCTTTTAATAATCGCAGGCATATGGTCACTACCATAGGGGTTGTCAATAACACTCCATTGAAAATCGTCAAAGAGAGATGGAGAGCACAGTGCCAGATCTAAGCAACTCATAGCTCCTGTGCTTGGGGAGTAGTAAGTTGCCGCCCCGGTGTTTAAAAGGCATATGTTATTTGTTAGGATAAAATCTTCAAGCGTTTGACCCCTGCGGTCAGTTGTTTGACTACCCCACAACGTGTTATGTGAATTAATATCACCGGCTAATAAAAATGGTTCGGATAGCTGGTTTAAAATTAACTCTAGGTATCTTACGGTGAAATGTAGATGCGGCGGAATGTATACAGAACAAATGGTGATGGTTTTGTGAGCTAAAACGGTGACAGCAACGGCTTCTATGTGAGTGTTAATCGGAACTTCTCTGGCTGCTATACCACCTGGCAGGACAATGGCTACACCACCTGACAGCCGGTTCGCCTGAGTACGGTCGCGCCGTACAACAGTGAAACCTTTCAAAATGTTTTTGTGTTTTTCGCCTAGGTTTGTTTCCTGTAAACACAGGGCTACAGGAGAGAAGTTTATTAATATGTCTTTAATGTCACCTACGTTGTGTAAAAGCCCTCTACAATTCCAGTGGATAATAAAAGCCATTTTAAAATGGAAAGATAAGAAATAGCACTATGGAAAAATTAAGGGGTGTGGTATAGGTGACATGGATTTAAGTAGGCTAATACAAATGAGCGGTAACCTTTAGGTTAACACTTTCTTATTTTGAGTTGTTATTGGGATTTTTTCCCTCTTATCGCGCTCGAGAGAGCGCTTATCCTTCGGTGTCGATGACACCGGCGTTTTTGTATCGACCTCCATCGTTCTCTCTGAGGCGCTGGAGGACCGAGAGTTAGGCGCCGAGACACGTGCCTCGGGCCTCGGGCCTTGGGGTTCGTTTGATTTTAGGGCCCTGCGGGGCTGGTGTCTGCAGGGCCGTCGAAGAGGGTGGAGCAGTAATGACTGCTTCCACCACGGGGGCGGGAGGAGCCACTGCGGCACCACTGCGCGTGGGCTCGGAGGACTCCGGAGGCCTCTGTGACGCTGCCCCCGCCTGCGTCACTTCGGCATAACTTCTTCGGGGTAGGTACGACAGTCTTTTTCTGGCTTCGAAGAACGAGATTTTGTCTTTAACAGTTAGTGCAATGACTTCTTTTTCTTTTTTCCAGCAAGGGCAGGACCGCGAATAAGCTGGGTAATCTCCCTTGCAGTTAACACAATGTGGCGAAGAGGTACAATTCTCTGATTGGTGGCCGTTGGAGCTGCATTTAGCACAAGTTGTTTGTCCTCGGCATGCATGTGAAGCATGTCCAAATCTTTGGCACTTGAAACATCGTCTGGGATTCGGGATATACGGTCTCACATTGACTTTGACATAACCTGCATCGAGTGAAGTAGGCATTACGCTTGTTCCGAAGGTGAGTATAACATGTTTGGTGGTGATTTCTTGATCGTGTCTTCGGATTACTATTCTTTGTACTTTGGTGACATTTTGTTCCTGGAAACCTTCCAGCAGTTCCTCGTCGCTTAAACCAATAAAGTCTTCTTCAGATATTACTCCCCTGCTTGTATTAAGTGTCCTGTTGGCTGAAACAGTCACTGTCGCCTCGCCAATACTGGTAAGTTCAGAGAGCTTATCTGCTTGATCTTTGTTATTCAGTTCTAGTAGGAGGTCCCCGCTAGACATTTTGGATGCTTTGTATGTTGGTCCGATTTTGTCTTTCAGATACTTCGCTACCAGGAATGGAGAGAGTTTCCTTACCGGAATGTTGCTTTCACTATGCACTACATAGTACTTTGGAAATGTTGGGGCGTTGCTTTGAAAGGAAAATTGAAATGGTACTTCGGTGCGGCATCTCTTCAGACGCCGATCATAAACAACAGAGGCTTGCGCTGCCATAGGAAAATGTGTATGTTCGGCAACAGCGCCGACCGCCCAACGAGGGGACGCGGCACGGCTTGTGTACAAGCCTGCACGACGCCAGCCGTACGCCATCACTATAACCCAATATGGTGTACCCAAGGTAGGATATCCACACAAGGTTAACCCTTGCCCCGTGGAGAAAGGAAGTAAATGGAAGAGAGAAGAAGACAGGAAAGATATAAAGTGAGAGATAAAGACGAAGGTTTGAGAAGAGAGAGACAGGAAAAGGCGACTACCGATTTCCCCCGGGTGGGTCAGACCGGGGGTGCCGTCTACGTGAAGCAGAGGCCAAAGAGGCGTGTTGCCTCCACCGGGGGGCCTTAAAGGTCCGAACACCCGACATCGGCTCAACCCCCAGGATCCCCCTTTCCCCGGACACGGCTAAGCCGCGCACGGCTACACGCCGGAGGGTCCAACCCTCGTGTGCTCGGGTACGTGGTGTCGCAACACACCAAACGCCTGCTTACGCAGACGCCCCTGCGGGGCAAAATTAGTAAGGCCGCAGTAATGCTGAGAAGCAGATTAGGTACAATGCACTTTCTTTCACAACTTATCGTTCGCTTATCTTCAGCGTTGACTTTCTTGACAAGCTAGCTATAGGAAGTGTTAAATTTATATGCACATTCGAATGACAGAGCTTCATTTTTACATCGCATTCGTCTTGAATATAGAACATGGTGCTTCATTTTACATGTAAATACGAAGTCCATCTCTTTCGGGACTTTTGACGTGAGACATCTTTAAGATCGACCATAGGGGGTCGCTTGCTAAAACCACATATACAAATATATTATCGCTTATATCTCTGCAATCGTACTACCCACGCACCTTACTTTGAAATCGCTGTGTGGAGGACACGAGCCATTGCTCGATCATGCATGTCTCGCGTGCACAGATGGCGCCGTTGTCACGCGACGCATTACGTAATCGGAGCTAAGTTAAGCCTCTCGTTCAGCGTTCAGGGAGACATAGCTCGGCAGTACGCTTGTCATCGGAGCGGTAGTGGTCTCGTTTGAGAGAACTCACTCATGCATGGCAGGTTTAATCCATCAAATGCAAATCAGTGCTCAACCGGATGTCATATGGTCTACGAGTGCTTCTCGCTTTCTCGGCTATGCGCCCCTGGGTTTTGACGTGTACGGTGCAGAAGTGGCCTGAAGATACTCGGCCAATGAGACAGAGCGGCAGCCAAACGCGTCGACAATGGTGAAACGTATCCGTCCCTATAGGGGGATGGGGGGGGGGGTACACGAGCCTTAGCGATCGAGGATCGCGGCAAGCTCGAGCGACGCAGAGATGTCTTGGGCGCCACCAGTAAGGGGGTGCACAAGGGGGCGGGGGGGGGGGGGTGGCAGGATTATTCTTTTACTTCTATAGTGCTTGAACAGTCTCTACGAAGCAAACGGGCCCGCTACGAATAGGGAGCGAGCACAATTGCTAAATTAGGTCGTAAGACCCTCTATAGCTGCAGAATAAGTTAGGCAGGTAACCATTCTAATACGTGAATAAATGTACAGCTTGCGTATTTGATTAGGTCATTTTTTACCCTAGTACCCCTACACCGTTTGCAGCACACACAAGACGTTTCACAGCCCCAACTTCGGCTGCATTCCTGATACAGCCTCGGCGATTTCAATATTAAACTGATAGCGTTAAGGGCCCCATGGCGCAAAAAATACGGTGTCGGCGTCGCTTCACGAAAAATCATTCTGAACAACCACCACGCAGGCCCTCTGCGTAGCGCAGAGCCGTTAGTACTGAACTAACTGAATTCCTCAATGTGAAATTCGTCAGAGAAATTGTAAAGTACGACCTAAACGCAGCCTACAGACATGATTGCGTCGAAGTTTAATTTGAACATACCAGAAAATACAATTCAGTTACGCGGAAACTCAAACACAAACCCCTTTTCCGAGCGGCGCGGCCTGTTTGTTTCCTTGCAACAATACCATCGCGCTCGCCCCCGCGCATCCGCAAGAAAGCTAAGGTTGCCGGGAAACGTGACAAGCAGTCAGTGATCTTTGAAATCTATCGCGTACCGCCCTTAAAGGCGAAGCTTATGCGTCTTCATAATTTTTACTTCTTTTCTTCCATCCCATCTCTCTCTCTTTCTCTCTCCTATAAGGCCTTTCAATCGCTCATCCCCTCCCCCATGCAGAGCAGCATGTAGCCTACCATACACACTCCGGCAGAAATCGTGCCTAGCGGCTCTAGTACGGCCCCCATCTTATGTATATAAGCTCTCACCAGTTCTCATCATCCCAATACTTCCACTCCCCTCCCCTCTTCCCCAATGTGAGTATCAGACGAGATCGTACCAGCCTAGGTCGACCTCTCTGTCTTTCCTATATGCAAGATGTTGCTGGCGGCCAATACGTCAAAAAGGGAAACACAAGGGCGGAACAGCACGTCCCTCCTGAAAACCTTATGTCTCCGCTGGAAGACCAAGTCCTCAATGGTCGGAACTACGGAGCCCCTCCACCTTTCAACACATGAAGTTTCCGAAAGAGGCCAAGTTGTCCATAGTATGGGCAGGTTTATCAGTACCTGCTATTAGCCGCCGAACGCTGGCTGTAGTATGTCTGGAGTGGAGGCATGCTACTTTAGCTCCGTCTGCTCCTTTAACAGCGTTAGTGGTAAAGGAGATGTATAAACCACATCTAACATTGTGATACATATTCACCCCTCACAAGTTAAAACGAGACAATCGGGCAATTGTCCTTGCAGCCCCGCCGGCAGCTAGCACCATCTTCCTCTTCCTACAAGCACGAGCGCTCGGTGTCAATGGTTAACCAACTATCCCGCCAAATAACGCCATGTGATCAAGAGCACACGCAAAGAAGTTCAGTGTAGATGTAGTTCTCCGGATGTACAGGGGCCATCAAGGAAGGAAGGAAGGAAAAAGTGGAGAAGGAAGGCAGGGAGGTTAACCAGTCTAGCCTAACCGGTTTGCTACCCTACACATGGGAGCGGGAGGGGGGGGATGAAAGATGGGGAGAAGAGATAGAGGGCACATAACACGGCACACACATCGTTGGTTACAGTCTATCACTCTTGTGCGTTCCGTGACATCACTGTCACAGCCGCTTGTCCAAGCCCGTATCCTTCATAAACCGAAGTAGTCCCTTCGTCGCCTTCAGCTGCGATGTCTTCAGTCGGCGATATGTGAAAATGGTTGCAACTGACAATGGTCTATTGTCAAGGTGCGCTAGAACGGACGCCATGGACTGTCTCTGAACATTATATTCAGGACAGTCGCACATTCTGTGGCCATCAATATGAGATGAATCACCTATGCCCGGGGTTAAAGGCGCTCCAAGACTACACGGCAGCGCAGTCATACGAAATAATGGAAAACTATATAAACGCAATTCCAATTGATAGCCTTCAATAAACCAATTCTTCGTATGTCAGAGCCCCTGTGCAGTGTTGGAGCTGATATCATGCACCACTTTACTTGCAGCCAAATGCGGTGCGCTACAAGAAATGATAACCTTCGCGTCATCATGATGGTGCGAAATGACGTATATGTATATATATATATATATATATATATATATATATATATATATATATATACTGCCACGTGCATAACAGGGCATTTTTGTTATAGTTGAGCTAAGAGTTATAAACGTTCAAAGAACCACCTCAGCGCAACAGCTATTTAATCACGGGCATTGCCTTCTCGAAATTCGCATTGTAGTCGATTTAACTACGAGAACAGGCACAAACTAAGGGCGCTTAAAGCAGCGATAGCTCACGGACGGCCTTGGTCTGGTTTACTTATTTTCTTAGAAAGCTTAAACCACGGAGCGCACGTCTTGGTCGGTGCCGCACGGCATGAAAATAACTCATGCCATCAATATGGTGATAAAAATAGTCGAAAAAAAGGGGCACTGTATCCTCATTTCGCGATGTGCACGCCTTGTTTGCTTAAAGGAAACATATTTTCGCAGTAAGACCCTCGCCGGTCACCGTAGTGGACCATGACGCAACCGAGAGAGAGGTAGAGTGAGAGAGAGCAACAGAAGAGCGGGATGGTAGGGAGGTTAACCAGACGCATGTCCAGTTTTCTATTCTCCACTTTGTGCGGCCATCTGTGACTTTTAATGCATTTTCTGTAAGACCACACGCGTCAGCGAACTCGCCGCAATTTCCTTCTTTCCTTCCCTCCTCTCTCTCCCTGTGATCTTTGTTTTCCCCTTTCCCATTACCCCGGTGTAGGGTAGCCAACCGGACGTTATTCTGGTTAACCTCCCTGCCTTCTACTTTTCTCTTCCCTCCTCCTCCACTTGGGGAAGGCGATATAGAGTTGAAAAGAGAGAGAGAAGAAAAAGAAGATGCAGCCGAACGTTGTAAAATAGCAATGACGCGACATAAGATAAACTACTGGCTGCTGCTTTTTGTCTTTAATGTGTACCTTCTGAAAGCTGAGCAGAACTTTCCGAAGGTTTTGTAACGTACTTATTAAGGCTGAAAAGTTCCCCAAACATTTGAAATGGCGTTTGCCGCGCTTCTTTGTTAATTTCAGTGGTCTTCCTCCCAGTAGTCAGTGTATCTATAGTCTAGATTATATTGAGTTAAATTGTGCGGTGTTACTTACGATGTCCCCGCTAATTATCAGCTTAGGCTTTCCAACGCAGAATGTGCTAATACCTGCCACATCAATAGAGATGCTGTGAAGTGGAGAGGAGAGCATTTCTTAGCTATCCACATGACATTTTCAAGCGGTCACCAACGTTACATATCTACGAAAGCCAGCGCTCCGCTAATGGAACTTCAAGCCATCCATGACGCTGTGCAATATGCCACCTCAAAGGTGCCTACACTCAGGCACTTCAATATATTAACTGATTCCTTAGCTGTCATTCAAAAACTCGAGGTTCACAAGGCAATACACACCATGAATCACAGTACCGCTACCTTCGTCAAAATACACAGAATTCAAGACCATCCTGCGAACCCTTGCAACAATGAGGTTGCCCATCGGGCAGACAGGTGTCCTAATCCAGATATTTTTTTAAATCGATCAGGAACAAAAAAATCGGCGAGTTTGTATGGAAGCATGGCTCATTGGCGTGCGAACTACTTGGACAAAAGCAAGAGCACGACATGGAGACTCTGTCTTGTCATAGCGTTGTCCTATAGTAGTTTGCGCTCTAATTAGCCATTTCGTAAGTATTCCCCCTCCCACCTCACCTCCACTTTGCGCCAGTAAATTTCCCTCCGTCAGGGCACACATGGTTTTATCTCGTCGTATGTCTGCTCCCTGCCCCGCAATCTTACTAGGGAAGCTGTGCTTACGAGGCTTCGAGGTTGGGTTTCTCCTACACTGGTTATTATCTCTACGGGAAACTGGCCCCACTTTCCACTTTCCATTGGGTGCATCGTGTTCATACTGTCCCCTTCAAGAGGCGGACGCAGATGCCTACCACTTAGTGGGAACATGTCCAGGCTTGCAAGCTGAACACTACCGTCTCCTGCTGCAACATATATATGCAGTCGTGGCGATGTAGCAGCGCCAGCTTGCAGCAGGAAACAATATATATATACATATATATATATATATATATATATGTGTGTGTGTGTGTGTGTGTGTGTGCGTGTGTGCGTGTGTGCGTGTGTGCGTGTGTGCGTGCGTGCGTGCGTGCGTGCGCGTGCGCGCGCGCGCGCGCGTGTGTGTGTGCGTGTGCGTGTGCGTGTGCGTGTGCGTGTGTGTGTGTGTGTGTGTGTGTGTGTGTGTGTGTGTGTGTGTGTCTCAAGGCACAGATTTACGCACCAAACATTAGGCCTCCAGGCAAGTCTTCAACACAATAACGAAAAGAAGACAAAAAAGTGAACAAGTTCTTTGATTTCGACCAAATATGTATACAGGACGACACATATCAATTGGCAGCCTTCGATACGTCACCGTAAACGTCACCGTAAACTCTTCCTTGCTTTTGGTAAAATAAAGTAGTTAAATAATGCGGAGTCGGAAAAAAAATGTTCTGCAGCACGCAGACCAAGCATTTCCGACACCTGCTGGCGCGTTTTGGTTTCCACATCTACAAGCGAGCCCACAACAGCGGGCCTGGATCGCTAGCCTGGAGGCCATCCTTCGCAGTTTGCCACGAAGGACAGACGCTTTATTTTTGCACGTGCCATGTCCCCGAGAAGTGACTAACGCTAGCCTATCATCGCAACCAGTGTGAATAAGTAAAACCACGAATGAGAATGAAAACTCACTCATATCGCCCTAGGCCGACAATGGCGTCTATGACAGAAGAACAGGTCAAGCGGTAACAACGGCAGTCTATCGGTCGCGAAGTTTCTGCAGGCATGCCCTTCGTGACAGAGGAAACTTATTTTTCTTTCTTCATCAACGTCATTATGCCCCTACGTCAAGCTGGGGTGATGACTTGGCCGTTCACACGGAAGACTTGGCCGAAATAATTCGCGTGTTCTGCTTTCGTTACACACAGAATATAAAAAAAATATGTAAAAAACAAATGAAAAGTTACAATTTTACGAACATGGTTCAAGTTTACGCTCAGCAGCCGTGCAGGAAATGAAAGAAAGAATAATTGAGGAAAGACGAAAGGAGGATGTCTGCCCGATGCATACACGCAGGGGACAATGTGCGCCAAGTTATAATTAACAGCTTCATTGATTCTGATACGTTTCTAAAATAGGTGCGGATCTTGTTTTACTTTGAAGATGCGTTAGCTTGTGCTAAGTAGCAGGCTTTACGTTTGCACTGCTTTTCAGCCAAAAATGAGTGGTCTTGTGAGGCTTGTTTAATTAATGCTTCCAGCTTTAGAAAGCGTTTAGTGTTCAGCGTGTCTTTTTGTTTCATTGTGTGAGACTGCGTACGTTGTTCTTATATAATCCGTTCACTTCGCAGCTGCGCGCCAGTGATGCGTCTAACTGCTGACACGAGGCTAATACTACTCGCTATATTCACTCGCTTACTCTCTCCGTTTTTTCCCGCTTTCCCATTTCCCCCCTCCAGTGTAGGGTAGCAAACCGCATGCTCTTCTTGTTGACGTCCCTGCCTTTCCTATCCTTCTTTTCTCTATCTCTCTCTCTCTCTCTCCCACTCTCAAATAGGGTCTATTGGAAGCTGTGGTGAAGGCGAACCAGGTTGCTAGCTTGTTGTGCCTCGTCTGTCCGGGGGCAACCAAAGATCTCGGCGACGGAGTATATCAGCACTGTAGCTTTCAGAGTTTCTTCTCTCAATATTGTGCTACGTCTGTTTCTGGTATCGTCGCCTTGATTATCAGAGCTTCTGTAATGAAAGGATTCCTTTCGCTCGATTGCAATTCTTTCTCATCTCACAACGCGCGTGGAGCGCCGCTTGGACAGCCGAAGAAGCGCGAAGTGTAATTACATTGAAATAGAATCGTCACGTTATATCATGAGAGTATCATGTTTTCTGGATAGTATCATGACAGTGTCGTGTTTTCTAATCTGCGCTGCGCTCCGCCGAGGATACCTCCGTGATTAACTGGCCATGAACCATAGATAATAACAAAAGAATAGAATCGAGCGAAATAAACACTTACATTATAACGGCCCAGGATCGTATGCCCAGTAAGGGAAGTGTCCACCATCGTGCTGGCATAAATGTTGCGCCATAGTTGTCTTCTCGTCGTCATCACTACCATTCCAGTGATGGTTGTTATCGCTGTCGTAATTGGTTTTGCCATTGCCGTAGTTATCAGCCCAGCTACGACCGTTCTCGTTCGCGCTTAAGGCTTTCCGTTTATTAAACCTCCAAAAATTTCTTAACACCACCCGGCTTCGCATGAAGTAGTGTGATGTTGATTAAGACGCAGCCTTAACTTGTCGTAGTGGACACGCAATAATCGCGGCCCTAAGCGCTCTCAGTGCGCAGATGCCTAATGAGGCCACCGTTAAAGCACGAATACTAAAGGGAGAAACGATCAAAAGCTGTCGAACAAGGGATGTGTCGGGCTGGAACCGTTGCCTTTGGCTATGACATTAGCCTAATTGAATCACTGTTGATCCCTCTAAGTATGAATCCCCCTATGAGCATCTGTCCTGTTTGAAGAGAGAAATGCATCGCCAGCCGCTATGGAGTGCAACGACAACTCAATGCGTCAATTGGGTGAGAAAGTAAACTGACAACACAAAATGGGGGAACAAATTTTAAGAGAAGAGAAGCAAAACAAGGCTCGTATTCATAAAAAATTCCTTACGCTAGATTTGTTCGCAAGAAAGAATTTCAGCCACTCCTGATAGGGGTCATATTATTTTAGCGACGGCGGCCAGCCAATAGCAAACAGTTCTTACGAACGAAATATCTAATAAGTTTGTCCTCAGATGCTTCTTGCAGCCCAGCAGAGCGATGTGAGAAAACTAATCGAGGGGATGTCTTAAAGAGTACCGCGCAAGAGTGTAGTTTTCAATGCTTTGCAGTTCTGTTGCAAGACTCTGTTTTAGCTCTGACAGACTTTTCTTTCTTTCAAGCACTAGATTGTCCTCGGCAAAACTTTCATTGGCTCCGACTAGCTTCCTGTATACAAAGTGTGCCATGAGGTGGAAATTGTCTTAACTTTGCTCTGGTTGTTTTCAGTCATCTATTCGCACGCACTTTTTTATGAGCACGAAAAAAAAAATGAGCTGGGCTGAATGAACGGGTCTCAGCTGATAAGTGCGCCATTGCTTGTGGCCATTATGCAGTAGCCGAATATGTGCATTCTTGCCAAGTTCTTTCCCATTTTGGTGCCTTTCCTGCTCGTCAGGCGCTGGGGGGATTCGCAGAGCAGATATTCTTATCTGACTCGTGACACAGAGACGTTGCTCATGTGTCAGGCAAAAAGAGAAGAAAGAAAAACAGAAGCCTTTTGCGAACATACCGAATCACTTCTCAATTTCCAGCAAAGCTGTTTCATTGAAGCGGTTGCATTAAACAATTTAGTTGGTTATAACTAAACCGCACACGTTAAAGCTTTGATCGCATATTAGCCCTCCGTTCACTCACTCATTTGAAACGTTGCCAGCATTTCATATTTTCTAACACCTGTTTCAGAAATATTTGGCAAACACAATGCTTCGTTCATGCGCATTTGCCTGCGCATACGAATCAGCCATATTTCTCGCTTTTATTTTGAACAAACCTTATCCTAATGATTGCTGTAGGTTTTTCAGTACAGCTAGCTCAATTCTACGCCATTCGTGATAATGCTTTCGAGCATTTACATACATAATTTGCTACAAGGGCCCTTAGTAATCCAAAACCTTGGAAGTTGGCCTAACCATCCCTGAAAATTCACCCCCTATTTCAAAGAAATATAAACAAGGTGTCTCGCTTAAGTCTGTAAGCACTCCAGGCAAACTCACTACGTACCTTGTATTACTGGTGAAAGTAGCGAGAAGGAGAGTGTGCGGCAAATTATTTCCGACGCTCATAATTAGGCCAGGAACGGTTGTCTCTCTCCACAGTTTTCCTTTAATACGCCCTCCCCTTTCACCGAATGTCAACTTGGTGTCACGTACACTTTTATGGACATTGAAAATTACTGCGGATAACGGCCGTATAGCATTTTCGACTCATGCTTAAGATTTTTTTTAAATTTTCGCAGCCCGTAATTAACTTCCACACATAAAGTATTGCTAGCGTAATACTTATGTATCGTCCTTCCTCCAAATGCCAAGATTGTGGCAGGTTGATTTCTTTCAGCATATTGGAGAAGCTTCCTACGTAGTTCATATAGAAACATAATTTATAAATTATGCTTCTAATGCTCAAAACACCCGTAGAATTCTCTAGAAAAGCTGTAACTCAACAATGGAATTTACACTTTGATCTTGCATCAGCACGAAATGCTTTATATTTCAACCAAATATGGACAATGTGCATTGCATGGCTATCGAAGAGACAGCGAAAAATAAAAAACGAAAATATGGAGAAATCTAGTAATCAGCAATCATTCTTCAGTTGTAATATTCAAAACACGTATTTAACGTTCACAATTCAAACCTTCGGCACACGAGACCTATAACATGGACTGCAATCTTTTCAAATGTAAAATTACTGCCAACTTTGGTTTATCCAGGGCAGTGGGGAAATTTTATAAGCGTTTCATGTAATGTTCGTAAACAAGCCGAGAACGAGAGTTTAGCCATTTCGATTAAGCCTCTAATTCACCGACACAGTTAGTCCTTTGTTTGCACGTTACGCCTAACATGCCCCTCCTCCTCCCTCCACGCACCCCCGCATATTCGAAACACAAACGTCATGAATGATCTAGTTCTCCCCATGATAACGGGAAGACCAACATATGACGTTAAAACCCATCCTAGCAGTTTCACTGAAACAAAAATAAAAGTATTAATAATGTTAATAATACATATTAGTAAAAGACAGAATGGGCAAGGCGAGAAAGCCATTGTAAACAGTGAAATATTAACAAAAGGCTGAGTTCTGGAAGCCAATAGAACCTGGCAGTACAACTTTTGAAATGAAAATACCATACGTCGGATTTCGGCGACACTACTCTGATAGCGACGAATTGAGTGGCACAGGGAGCAAAACTACTACGATTGAAATGCAAAAATAAACATGTACAATTATGGGAAGCACATCTGCCAACATTATGCGACTTTCCAAACAAGCAGCCATCGAAAGGACACGAAGCAATCAGTTGTACGAGTCACTTAACTCGCACGAATGACGAATGACTTAGCAAAGCCGGTAACTAGGCCTTCTAGAACTCGTTGAGGTTCCTGCCTAACTTTATCGCATTCTTTCACTGTCTCCTTCATTCACGATACCAGGTATTGCGGGTGGTGAAGGTTCCCCACGTGCACAAAGAAATGAAGAATGAAGAAGCTTTGATGGCCGGAGTAATCAGAGAACGCGGCCACAAGAATGTGCCTCCACGCTGCCTTTCCACGTTGAGTACTGGGAGCATAGGAGACTGAGTGAGGCTAATGCGACGTGCGCAACAATGCAGTTGGCTCCGCTCGTGCTTTCGAGCACTATACCTGGAGCCATTTGTAATCGTGTTGCCTTTGTGGGCCACCGTCTTGGGACTGGCGCATCCCTCCCTGACACCTTGGGACTTGAACTGGGAGGAATTAAGGGTCCAAGAACCCTAATAATACGGGCTTGCGAAAAACCTTACGCAATCGCACTTGTCTCAACGGTCACATACGCTCATAACGCAAAAGTGTAACTCCTTGGTCCCACTTCGCAGTGACGCAGTCTAACAATTCTACGGGGTGTCCCAGCTAAGTTTATCCAGAGTTAAAATATATGTGAATGCCACGTAGCTGGATCGAACCAAGGTAATGATGTTCGCCGTCGCTTGCATATACTCAAATTATTCTTTTATTCATTCCGCCGAATTAGATGATTAGTCTTAATTAATTAATTGACTTCTCAGATAGTATAATTACATGAAAAGTGTCAGTTAGAAAATTGTAGAGCAACATGAAAAACTCCCGATACAGCTTTCTGTTGCTCAATATGTGCTACATAAAAGTGTTTATTCGAGCGTGAAAACAGCCCGCGAATGCACGCGAAATTGCCGTGCGACTGACCGCTCGAAACACTTTGCGTGCATTCGCGGGCTTCTTTCAGGCTCGGAAAAACACTTTTATGTAACACGTATTGAGCAACCGAAAGCTGTATCGGGAGTTTTTCATGTTGCTTGACAATTTTCTCACTGACACTTTTCATGTAATTATAATATCCGACAATTTGACTAATCGAAAAAGAATCAATTGGTTAGTTAAATAATTAATGATAATTACCGCATTGGGCGAAATGGTAAGCTAATTTGAGTACCTGGATAATTAACTAATTATTAAATTATTCAAGACTAATTATCTCATTAGGCGGAATGACAATATAGTTTGAGCATCTCCAAGCGACGGCCAACAACGTTACCTTGGTTCTGTCCAGCTACGTGGCATTCGCATATTACTTAACCTCTAGGTAATGTTAGCTGAGACACCCTGTACATTTCTACACAACCTCGGCTCCAGCAACTTAATCCATAAGCTGCGGAATCAGTCTGCGTAGAAAGCTAAACGCGGATAAAAAACGTATTTCTTATTTTCGTGTCGCTGTAAAAGTTGCTGTAGATTCATTTTTCAGCTGTATTCGTAAACCAAGACGCAGACATAGTGCGAAACATTGCTGTGAATTCGAAGCGTGCAGTAAAAAAGTTACAATAATATAAAAAGTATAATATTTCTTCGCAGTTTTATACACACGGATCAAAACATGCGGAATATTAGTAGCCGAGACAGCAGGTAGAAAGCGAAGGTAAGTTAGTGCTGTATTCATTCTGGGGAAGAACGTTCGACAGAAATTACGCTATCGTGTCGTTTTCAAAGTAGGACCCGGCGTGTTCTCTTGCGTTGCGTTCCGTACTGAATATGACAGGCCTATATATAGCCTGGCACATATGCAATGTCCAACATATGCAACGTCGGCAGAGATTAGGAAGTGAAAAGAATACCATGCGCAAGCGACGCTTCTTCAGAGTAGCATTAGCAGTTAAAGCCGGAGATATAGCTGTAATTCATAGGTCCAGTCAAACTGCCACGTGCAGCTTGTCTGGTCCATACCGCAGCAGTTGCCTAGCGGTAGAGGATCCGTCTCGTATGCGGCTGTTGCCGAGTTTCCATTCTGGTGCAGGCAAAAACCCACTAATGTGTTTAACGTTAAGTAAACGCGTCTTACAAAAGTTGGTCGTCTCTGTCCTGCACACACCCACACTAGTATATATATGTTCAATATATATACTAGTGTTCAATGTTCAATTAGAATCAGTCATCTCGTACAAATACCTTGGCATTCACATTACCACTAACTTAACCTGGAACATTCATATTGAACATATAGTTAGCAACGCAAACCGCATGTTAGGTTACCTACGTCGTAACTTCCTTAGAGCGCCATCGTCACTCAAACTATTGCTGTATAAAACACTAATACGTTCCAAGCTGGAATACGCATGCTCGATATGGGATCCAAGTCAGGACAAGCTTGTAACGGCACTAGAACTTGTTCAAAATAACTCCGTTAGGTTTATTTTGTGCAACTACAATAGAACTGCTAGTATTACTGCCATGAAGTCTAATCTTGCTCTCCCATCCCTGTCTGCGCGCCGCCAAATTTCCAGACTAACTCTTTTTCATAAGTTGTACTACCATCCTGTTTTGCGCGACCAATTTATCTCTAGGCCTCATTACCGATCCCATCGCATCGATCACAGCCACAAAGTCGGTATTGACATTTGCAACACTAAGCATTTCTTTCACTCCTTTTTGCCCAGGACTAGTCGCGATTCGAATCACCTTCCTTCTGATGCTGTATCTATCATTGATAACCATCACTTCCGAAATCTTCTAGACAACTATGTATAAATAAGGTTTTTTTCATGTTATTGTGCTAATATTTTACGTAATTTTTCCAATGATATAGCTAACATTTTATAATGAGCGAATATTGTATTTTTCTTGTACGTTTTGCTTGTATATTAACACCACTCCCCTCTGTAATGCCTTTGGCCCTGAGGGTATCATAAATAAATAAATAAATAAATATATATATATGTGTGTGTGTGTGTGTGAGTGTGTGTATGTATGTATGTATGTATGTATGTATGTATGTATGTATGTATGTATGTATGTATGTATGTATGTATGTATGTATGTATGTATGTATGTATGTATGTATGTATAGCACCGCGCTGGAAAAGTGTTTCTTAGATAGAGTGAGGGCGATCGCGCACACTTGATGAAGTCGCCTGCAGATCTGGATAAGATCGTTTTTTGAGCATAGGAGCGAAAGTAAGTTGTAGTTAAAATGATGATGTTGGGACACTCGAAGAAAATGTGTTCGACGGATCTTCATGATAATGCAAGCTCACAGAACGGTGGTTTGACTAGATGCATACATATCAACTGCCAGTCAGTGAAAAATAAAAAGGATGAACTTGACATTTTTTTCAGCAGCCTAAACTTTCGTTTTCATTTCATAATGCTTTCTGAAACGTGGTACAGTGATTGTACGGTCCTCTGGTGTCCGCCAAAGTACGAGTGCTTTGCAAGATCAAGAATGAACTCGCGCGTTGGCGGGGTTAGCCTAATTGTGTGCGATTAATTTAATTTCAACTGGGTTCAAGAATTTTTTTTGTGTTAACAATGACCACGAGGTATTGTCTGTGTTACATGCGCGCACTGTTTATTCTGTTGTTTACAGACCACCGCGAGATAATCTCCAAGGCTTTTTTCTCTTTCTTGAGAAATTATTAAAATACATTGTAGAATTACAGTATAAATTGATTTGTGGTGGCGATTTCAATATAAACATGCTGGTTCACTGCAATATCACACGTGAATTTGAATTGCTTTTAAAAAATTACGGGTGTTCCAATGTTATCAATACTCCTACCAGAATTACCTGTGATACGTCCACATGCCTTGACTTGTTTATTACTAACTACGGATCAAACAGTGTTCAATTTGGCACTATTTCATACAGCTTGAGTGATCACATACCGGTATTCCTCACTGTCAAACGGAAAGATAAAAGATCACCAGAACGAGTTTGCTTTTCGCAAATTAAAACTGAAGAACGGCTAGAGTCTTTTCGCGATGACTTACGTCGCGTAGTGGGGACAGTGTTGTTGCTGCTACAAGTGCTGATCGCGCTTACGGTGCTTTTCTGGAAACGTTCATCTCTTATTATGTTAAACATTTTCCTTCCGTTCCTAAAGTATCCGCTCCATCAAGGATACGTAATTTCTGGGTTACTATTCAATTATTTAAAAGATAAAAGAAAAGGCTAGGTTATTCAATAAATTCATCACATCTCGGGATCCCGATGATTTAAGAGTGTTTAAATCATTTCGAAATGGCTTAACTAACGAATTACGTGCTGCGAAAACTACATATTATAAGCAATCCTTCGCATCTTGCAGCCATGACAGCAATAAGATATGGCAGTGGCTTAATTCTTTGCTGAATAGAGTGCCCAATTCAGCGGCAGGGTTGCGTATAATTTCCGATGGAGCGGGCATACCTGACGAGAAGTTGGCTGACTGTTTTAATAATTATTTCACTAATCTACCTAAACGCAAGGAGAGGAGGAGGAGACAAAGGAGAGGAAAGACAGGGAGGTTAGCCAGTGTAAGTACCGGCTGGCTACCCTGTGCTGGTGAAAGGGGTAAAGGGAATAAAAGGAGAAAGAAGAACAAGCGGGAAAAAATGGAAACCAGAAAATTCACACATTAACGCGAAACTACGCGCTACAACACTCAAAGGCGGCCGCACAATTCGCATGTCCTTAAGAACTTCAGCAAAGCCCTTAAGGCCTTGAGTGCCGAAGCCCGTCTGGACCAATGTCCTAGAGCTTTTTCCTCTGTAAAGGGGCGATTGTCCAGTTTTTCGAGAGCGGTCACGAGCCCTTTTCTTGGCACTTTGTAACGGGGACAGTCACAAAGGAGGTGCTCAATCGTCTCCTCGCAGCCGCAGGTGTCACAAGTAGGGCTGTCGGCCATTTCAATGCGGAATTAATAGAAGTTCTTGAATGCCACACCGAGCCACAGGCGGCACAGAAGTGTTGCTTCCGCTCGTGGCAACCCTGGTGGTAGGCGCAGTTGCAGACGTGGATCCAATCTGTGGAGACGTGCGTTCGTGAATTCACTGGTGTTCCACAGATTCTGCGTAAGCTCGCGGGCGAGGGAGCGAAGACTTGTGGCTGCATCTGTTCTTGACAGCGGTATGGGTATAATCTGGGCACCATCATGAGCCGACCGGGCAGCGTCATCCGCACTGTCATTTCCTGAAATTCCGCAGTGACCCGGTATCCACTGGTAGATGATGTTGTGTCCCTTGTTGATTGCGTGATGGTGGAGTAGTCGGATGTCTGCGACTAGTTGCACATTTGGTCCATGGTTGAAAGGGGACATCAGACACTGAAGAGCTGCCTTTGAGTCACATAAGATGGACCATGAATGTGATGATTTGTGAACAATAAACTCCAGAGCAGCACTGATAGCTGCGAGTTCTGCAGCCGTCGATGATGTAATGTGATATGTCTTGAATTTGAGGGTGACACACACTGCGGGAATCACCACTCCAGCTGAACTATTAGAGGAGACAGAACCGTCCGTGTAAACGTGGATGCGTCCTCTGTGCTTGTCATGTAGCACTGAAACACGGTTTGTTTGAGGGCGACAGTTGACATCTCCGTTTTCCTTTTGATACCGGGAATAACAAGAAGAGCCTGGAGTGGATGGAGGCACCACAGCGGTTGAGATGGTCGTGCTGCAGGCGTGAAGTTTGACGGTAAGGTTCCATGGTGGCAATAATCTTGCTAAACGCTGAACGTGGTCGAGCGGCAGGAAGGGAGGCGAGATGATGCGATGGAAGTCGGGCGAAGTGCCTGATATGCATCCTCAAAGTGTCGTCTTGAAGATACGTGTTGATGGGGTGGTCATGCGCGATGGCTATTGTTGCTGCCGTGGACGCACATCTGGGAAGACCAAGGCAAATTCGCAGCGCTTGAGCTTGTACAGACTGGATGGCACGGAGGTTGGTCTTACCGGTCCCACCCAGTACAGGTAAGCTATAGCGCAGGAGACCGAGGAACAATGCGTTATAGAGTGGGAGCATCGCACTCACAGACGCACCCCATGATTTTCCAACAAGAAATCTGAGTACGTGGGTTATCATGACTAATTTCCTTTTTAGGTAGGAGATATGAGGACTCCAGGAAAGATCTCGATCTATTATCACTCCTAGAAAGCGGTGCGTCTTCTCGTAGGCAATTGGCTGTCCATTAATTCTGATAACGTACGGTTTCATTGCTTTACGCGTGAAAGCGACTATTGAGCACTTCTCGCAGGACAGCTCCAGACCTCGTGCTCGAAGATAACCTGATGTCAGTGTGGCCGCTTTTTGAAGTCTCGCGCGCACCTGGGGACGCGTCGCTCCTGATCACCAAATGCATTATATCGTCTGCATAGATCGACACATGGACGGATTCCGGAAGGGTATGAACCAGGTCGATGAGCACCAGGTTAAATAGAGTGGGGCTCAAGACTCCGCCTTGTGGTACGCCTCGGTAGCCGGTGTTGCGTTGTGATGACGCACCATCCTCTGTTTGCACAAAGAATGACCTGTCCTTCAAGAAGCTGGATTACACCGAAAAACAAGGCCGCCTAGGCCGACATCGCCCAAGGCATCCAGGATGGCTTTATGGGTTACGTTGTCATATGCGCCTTTAACATCCACGAACATCGCCGCTGTGTGAATGAAAACGCCTGCCGTTTTATTACAACGAACTGTGTGCATGCAATTCTTTTGCGTCCCACAAACACTTGAGAAGTAATTTTACTGTTCTCCGCACTAAACAATAGCAATTCCTGCGATGCTGATAGCAATAAAATCAAGCCTGTGAAATTTGTAATAGATATAATCGCTCCAGTACTAGCCCACATTTATAATATCTGCCTTTCTACCGCTGTGTTCCCGTATAAAATGCAAATGGCAAAAGTAGTTGCATTGTTCAAGAAAGGTGACAAAACTGCCTTACCTAATTATAGACCTGTGTCTGTTCTCCCTGTATTTGCGAAGTGCTTGAAAAAAATTATTTTTTGCAGAATATCAGACTTTCTGGACAAGCACAACTTGATAACTAAGCATCAGTACGCTTTCCGGAAAAATATGTCAACACATCTCGCTTTGCTTGAACAGAAAGAACTAATTCTAAATAATTTTTAGGAACGTTTGCTAACATTGGGGATATTTGTCGATATTTCAAAAGCCTTCGATTCTATAAATGATGATCTGTTGCTTAGTAAGTTAAACCACTACGGTATACGCGGCAATGCACTTGACTTGATTAGGTCGTATTTTGGTCATAGAAAGCAGTTTGAAAAAGTAAATAGCTTTAAATCTGAAGTTCGGTCGGTCAATGTACGTGTACCCCAGGGCAGTATTTTAGGGCTCCTCCTCTTTAATATCTTTATTAACGATTTAGTAAACATTGATTTTGATACGCGTTACGTAATCTATGCTGATGACACTACGTTATTCTTTTCATCTAACCGCCCTGCCGAATCGATTATAAGAGCTAATGCAGTTTTGAATAAACTATACACATGGTCATTTGACAACGGTTTGACTATTAATTTGCCAAAAAGTAAGGCGGTGTTACTTCGCGCTAAGAACACGCAAATTACTCTAGAGGTAGATTTGCTAATGAACAATTCTAAAATTGAACTTGTACGCTCGGTAAAATCGCTAGGTGTATTTTTTGATCATACTATGACGTGGCAGAGCCATATAGATTTTCTTGCTAGTAAGCTTTCACAAATCACTGGAATATTTTATTCCTTGAACTATCTTCCTCGCTCTATTAAGTGCTTCTTATATAATTCACTTTTAGAGCGCAGCTCTTTGGCGTCCGTTCCTGGGTTTCGCGTCATCGTCGGCGTTGTCGTCGGCCTCGTAACCAGCTCCGCCCCCCTTTCATCCCCCCAGCGCTAGCAGCGACCGACTGATACCGCTGGATGCCGCTGACGCCGCTAGAGAGTCAAGATAACGTGACTGCATAGAACACCGTCGCCGCCATGCAGAAAGAGGAGGAAAGGGTCCCCCCCCCCCCTGTTCTTGTGTGGCGGATAGGGTGCTCTTCAGTTGCCGACGCGCCGGTTATTTCACGTAGGCCCCGGCACGTCGACGAATACGTGACCACCTTCCCACGGCTAGACCTGGTTCTTAGCGCTGCGGAAGCGAGGGTATCATATTGTTTGTGTCGGCATCGGCGGCGTTGTCCCTGAAACCAACTCCGCAGCTGGGGTTGACTCACTATCGGCGTCAGCGGCATCAGTCAGTCGCTGCTATCTCTTCCCTCCTCCCTTTATCGTGTTGTCCGCTTGCTGCGCGCGCTTCTGCCCCCATCGTTTGCCGCTGGGTGTACACGCCGCCCCCCTCCCCCCTCTTCCTGCGAGTCTCCGGTTGTCAAAGCGCCGGCTACCGCACTCACGAAAGACGTCGTGCACTTCCTGCAACTCGCATTAACCGTCCATCGATCCACACCGATGTTAGTAGTGGGGGACTTTAATGTTGACATAAAGACAAACAGCAATTTCCTAACACTTATGCGGGAGAACATCCCGTTCCTCTCGCTCGTAACGCGTCCCACGGCTGTGACAACCTCGCGAGGCACTTGTATAGATCTCGTCTTTGAGAATCAAGCATTGGTGTACCAAGTCGAACATATATCAGTCTATTTCTCCGACCACAAAGCTTCCTTCATGACTGTCAAGAACTGTTAGTGGAGTCTTTGTTAAAGGAATACGTGTGAAAAATAAAAAAAAAATTCTGTGATAGCGCATACATGTGTTGCTCGATTTCTTTGCCTCAATCTATCGAAAAGGTGAAACAGCTTATTTGCTGCGCTCAAATTTCGCATTAGAAAGTAACGTAATCGTCGGTAATTTTTTTTCTCAACCATTTATTTATTTATTTATTTATTTATTTATTTATTTATTTATTTATTTATTTATTTATTTATTTATTTATTTATTTATTTGTTTGTTTGTTTATTTATCATACCCTCAGGGCCATCACGGCATTATAGAGGGGAGTGGTTACAAGCAAAACGGGTAAATTCAACAAACAGGAGTTACTAGTGCAGAAAATTATATATATATGTATATACAAAACTATTTAACAAATGGCACCTAGATATACAATGTTAGCTATGGCGCTTGTGAGTACAGGTTGATCAATGTGAAGAAAAAGGTTCCTAGTTATACAGTGCTAGCTATGGCATTCTTGAATAATTGGTGATCTGCGATAGTGGCCATCGAGGCGGGGAGGCGATTCCACTCAATGGAAGTGCGTGGTACAAATGAGTGCAAAAAAGCGCTGGATCTGTAAAATGGAATGCCGACCTTATGAATTTGATCTAGTCTTGGTGATACATATGGAGGCGGAGAAATAAGTTTGTTGCGTAGCAGCGGGTGATGAAATAATTTATGAAAAAGGCACAAACGGAACATTTTTCGACGTGATGACAAGGACGGTAGGTTAAGGCTAGATTTCATGGCACTGATACTCGCGGTTCTATTATAGTTAGAAAGGATGAAACGAGTAGAGTTATTGTGAACCATTTCCAGTGAGTGCATTAGGTTTACTTGACCTGTATTCCAGATTGAAGCAGCATACTCAAGTTTAGGTCGTATTAGAGTTTTATAGAAGATTAATTTTAAGGAAGAAGGTGCTTTGGAAAAGTTGCGTCGTAAGTAACCTAGCATTCTGTTCGCGTTACTTATTATATGGGTGATGTGGGTATTCCAACTAAGATAAGAGGTGATGTGAAGGCCAAGGTACTTGTAAGTTGTTACCAATTCTAATGGAGCGTTATTAAGGGAGTACACAGGTGGTTCACTGGTAGTTCAAGATACACGCATGAATTTACACTTGTTAACATTTAGTTCCATTAACCATTAATTGCACCATGCAGAAACGGCGTTAAGGTCAGCTTGAAGCCTGGTTACATCCTCGTCGCGAGTTATTTCGGTGTAAATTACGCAATCGTCAGCAAATAGGTGAATTTGAGATGAAACACAGGAAGGTAAGTCGTTAATATATATGAGAAATAGGAGGGGTCCAAGCACGAAGCCTTGTGGTACACCTGAATAAACAGCACTCAGATTAGAGGTTACTTCGTTAACTGAAACAAACTGTGAACGGTTAGTGAGGAAAACCTCAAGCGAGTACAAAATTATAGGGTCAAGGCTTAGTTGTTGCAGTTTGTAGATTAACAAGCTGTGGCACACTTTATCGAACGCTTTTGCGAAGTCCAAAAAAACTAGATCTGCAACTGAAGAGTGGTCAAGCAATAGGTTTAGTTTATGCGTGAATGATACTAGTTGGGAGTCACATGAATATGTTTTGCGGAAGCCGTGTTGAAACTCGGAAAAAAAAAGGAGTTTTCTTCTAAGAAGTTGGCAATATGAGAAAACAGAATATGCTCGACAATTTTGCATGGTATACTGGTTAAGGAAATAGGCCGATAGTTCAGTGGGGAATTTTTAGTACCTGTTTTGTAGGGTAGAATCACCTTCCACACCTTCCAATCAGCAGGCAGTGAACCTTTGTCAAGTGATTGCTGGAAGATCTTTGCAAGAATAATGGAACAATGTATGCTAGTGTTTTTTAGAAACTTTGCGTTAATTAAGTCACAGCCAAGAACGGATGAGAGTTTCAATGAGGCGATTATTTTTTCTATGCCAACGGGTTCGATTATTAAAGGGTGCCTTGCGGCGTAGTCGTAAGATTGTGTAGTTGGGCGTGTTACATGAGCGTGTTTAGAAAAGTTACGCGTAAAAACGTCATTTAATACTGATGCGCAATCGGAAGCGGGAATAGCGGTATCGGTGCTATCAACAAGGGTTATGGCGTCGTCATGTTTTGGGTTAATAGTGCGCCAGAACTTTTTCGTATCAGTAGTTACCATGGATGGCAATGTGTTCTTTAAAAAGTTATCTTTAGCTTGTTTAAGCGCTGTTATGTAGTTATATGTAGCGCGTTTGTAAGCTGCCCATCTTTGAGCGTTTGCAGATGTTTTAGCTAGTCTGTACGAACGTTTCTTTTTGTTAGAAAGGCGCTTAATGTGGGTGTTGTACCAGGTAGCGTTATCATTACAGGAAAGAGTGTAGGTAGGGATAAATTTTCCTGTTAGTTCACGAATTTTAGCAACAAACATATTCCAGTTCGATTGAGCACTGCGGTTATCGAAATCAGTCAGGAAAGTATCAAGGGATATACATAGCTCTTTGTTAATTGATTCAGAGTCAGCTTTCTTATAGTCGTGAATTGTCTTGATCTTCTTTCTGATTTCGGACGTGAAATTTTGATATTGAAATGGATAAGGAATTGATCGCTTAAGGATGGTATGTAAGTAATGTTCGAAATAAAATCGGGTCGTGTTGTTAGCAGAAGGTCAAGGGTGTTAGCAACTTGTGGTCTGATTCTGGTGGACTGGGTTATCAATTCATTGAAAGAGAACAGTGCGCACAAGTCAAGAAAATATTTTGCTAACGCGAAAAAAGGGTGTATCACGATGGGTTCACTACGCCAGACTATGTTTGGAATGTTGAAGTCACCCAGTACAAACAAGGGTAAGGAAGGAAAGCGTGTTACGACGATAGAGAGAAAATATCGGTGAGATTATTCGAAGTAGCTGTTTGTTATACTGCAACCATGACCGCAGAAAAACGAGTATAAAAGACATTCGAGTAGAGAAGTCAACCGCATTAACAAAAGCGGCTCACGTACTAGAAAACAAATCCGAGGAAAACATCTATTTATTGTGAACTGAAGAGGATACCATTCTTTAAGTGAACGGTGGCAATGAGGTCGTGTCAGTTCTCATGAACTAAAGTGTTCGCCGTATGCATTTCAGTA
The DNA here is from genome assembly GCF_023375885.2 of Dermacentor andersoni. NCBI lineage: Eukaryota > Metazoa > Arthropoda > Arachnida > Ixodida > Ixodidae > Dermacentor > Dermacentor andersoni. The sequence continues at coordinate 97,270,667 of NC_092815.1, forward strand.
TTGTACCTGTGATCATATTAAGAGGTTTTTCTTGTGTGTGTATTTTTGTCGCCTTTCGGTAATTTTGCATGAATAATCCAAAAGGTGACCGCCATAAAAATTCTCTGAAAACCGGAACACCACCGCTTTCTTTCTTCGTATTTCTTCACGTGGAATTAGTGCTGGTGCAATGAGACTCTGGAGCTCCTTCGGTGTCATGGCCCATCCTTTGACGCTCAACCACATACTTTACAAGATAAACTCAGCCTCTTAGATGATAGATGATAGACAATAGCCCTCAAAGGCAGAAAGATCGTGAGACAATGGTCTGCGGATTCGTGCATGCAAAAGGCCACAAAGACCGTTCTGCCATTTTCGAATGCTACTGGGCGGTAAGAACACTTGTGACAGCGGAAATTTCTCTGCGGCTGACTGATTCTTTATGATATTTCTTCTCTTTCCTTCTTATCAATTGTTCTCTTTCCCCTCTTCCCAAACGCAGCGTAGCCAACCGGGCACGTCCTTGGTTAACCTCCCTCCCTTTCTCGCTTCGTTTCTCTCTCTCTGTGTCACGTGGTTTTGTCAGGTTTATTTCTTTTTTCAAGGTGTGACAGGACAAAAGAGCGCTCATAGAACCATTACACCAAAGTATTAAGCCATATAGAAAGGATTACAAGACATTACGGTGCGAGAAGATTACATCATTCTTATATATTGTGTGGCCTGCTAGAACTGGGAACCTCTGGAAGGACGCTACGGTGGATATCCAACTTCTTGAATGGTAGATCAATATTTATTCAAAGAAGCGAAGGAAAAAGCTCTTCTCCTAATCTTATTCAAGGAGACCCACAATGCAGTGCATTAAGTCCGTTCCTCTTTAATTGTCTGACGGCGGATTTACCACGGAGATTTCCACTTGCAGTACACTCGTCTATATATGCGGATGATGTTTGTATTTGGACCTCTGGTCCGAGTACCAGCCTTGTTCAATCAACGTTACAGAAAGGCCTGAACACTGTAGACAAATTCTTAAACGAAAGAGGAATGGAACTATCTTACACTAAGACGGCTGTGCTGCCTTTCACCAGAGAATATCTAAAGGATTTTCAGCTGTGCCTTTAGGGACAACCTTTAGACATAGTGAAACTATACACATTTCTGGGGGTTATGCTAGACAGATAACTTTCTTGGAATTTTCATATTAAAGCCTTCGAAGAACAAACAAACTCAACAAAAAAAGTTCTTCACCGCGTAGCAGGCACGAGATGGGGAGGTCCGGTTTCATCCCTACTAAAAGTACATAATGCACTTATAAAACAAAAGAGCATGTCCTTCACCTGCTCGGCACGGAATCTCCCGTTCATCTGAGGAGAGTCTTCAACGATTAATAGCTAGGAGTCTAAGAGAATGCTCAGGCGTTCCTCGCGCAAACTCAAGCTCCTTAGTAATTGCAGAGGCACGTAATCCCCCATTTCCTATTATGAGGACGGTTGAAACTTGTCGACACTACTTTCGCATTTCAGTGCAGCAGAAAAGGCACCCACTAGCAATTGCACTTATTGAGAGAGACAGGCGGAACATCGATACGGTGATTCAGGTGCACAAAAATCTACTACCACATCACGAATTTTAGTTCTCGGAGATCTCCTACCCTCCATGGCGACTCGTCTCTCCAAAAACCGAACTTTCGGTTGAAGGAGTCATTCGCAAACGAGATATTTTTATGCTATAGCAGTACGACAACTAGCATTATACCAGATATGCTTTCGATACTTTGTCTACATGCAAGCGTATATGGATTGTTCTTGCCGAACAAATTTTTCTACAGCTACCTTTGTCATTTCAGAATGCAATCATATACAGACGTTTAAGCTATCTCACACGACAACACCAACAACAGCAGAACTTTTTTGAAAGATTGTCTTTGTTATGACACATAATTTCAAAGCAAAAAGAGGAAGAATGGGTCGTCCTCTGTGACTCGCAGGCAGCTCCGTCTTGCTCCGTCTTCACTTCAAGGTGACATCAGCAAATTCGCAAAATGTGGCGTTTGTTTACGAGATACTAAAAGAGATACATTCGCGCGCTACACACACACCGCCGTTACGCTCATGTAAATAGCGCCACACATGGTATCCCTCTAACGCAAAGCGAATTCCGTCACATACTAAGAGAGATCTCAGCCAGTGGCTGCAATGAGACATGGTTTGATCAGAACTCCAAATCGTCATGTTTATTTCACATTGACAAATCGCTTCAATTTAAGATCTCGTCCACATTAGACAAAGCCAGAGCCTTTGAAACGCTCATTCACCGTCTGCGGCTTGGTGCCGTGTACACAAAACACTTTCTACATAAAATTCCACGAGCTGATAGTCCGGAATGCACTTGTGGCAACGCGGACGAGGATGCACGGCATCTTCTTGTCGAATGTCCGCGACACGACACACAGACAAAGCCTAGCACGTGATTTAATGACACTAGACCGCAGGCCCTCCAGCCTCAGGAAGATCTAGGTCCATGACCAACGTGCTCATTGCAAACACTAGCGTTACTGACACTTCAAAGATTTCTAGAAGCGAGAAATTTTCTCGGAAACTATTGAGTAGAGTGATTAAATGTGATAAGCTCATTCTATGACATTTTAACACGAGTATGGCCAATTCAATGCCTGGATTAATGTACCTTCATTTGAATATAATCCGTGTTTTCTTATGTGCCCTCATTTTAGTGTAGTTATGTGGCCGGGCTTTATGTTTACTTTAGTGCACGTATGTGACTGGACATTGTGTTGCTGTGTATTTGAATTGACTTTTGAGTTTTAGTGTGGCATTAGTGTACTTATGTGACTGGACTTTGTGTTTTTATGATTTGGAGTTAACATTTAGTTTTAATGCGTCTAAGTTAATTATTTTTAATCGAGTGGGAGTGGGAGGAGAGAATGACAACATATAATGACATTACGAAACATTACAGGTTACAGAGGCGCATATTTCCGCCATCTCACGCAAAATTGACAAAAAAGCAGTTTGTCGCATGGCGGCAGTTACAAACTAGGACGTATCCGAATCCTGCGCTCTCGCACATCATATATCCGGATGTATATCCTACGGACAAATGCAAAACATGTGAATCCAGAGCCACTCTGGAGCATATATTATGGGAATGCCGAGGGATAAATAACAATAAAGAAAACGCGGCCTCTAGCAGCAACCTTCGCACGCGCTGGGAAGCCGCGCTGCTCAGCCCCGCCCTCGAAGATCAACTATGGGCCGTCCAGCGGGCCGAGGATGCCGCCAGGACCCAAGAACTCCTGGCCGTCACCTAGGCGGGGCCTTTGGCCCTCCCTACCAACTCGCAGGGCACACAATAACGTTCTTTCCTCCTCCTCCTCCTCCCCTATGTGAAAAAGAGTAGCCGGCGCCAACTAAAAGTGACAAGCTCTCCTAAGTACCATATAATAAAAGGAGACTCAATTTCGCCACGACTCCAGGCCGAGGCTGCGAACGGCAGCGTGAGGTCATTGAACTTGGGCTCAAGGCTGGGTCATTTCGGTGAAGTTCAAACAAGAAATGCCCCGCGTCCTCTCATTGTCTTGTACTGAGAAATTCCGGCGACTTCCGAATGCCAGTGGGCAGCTGAAATTAATCGAGAAGCCTACTATAAAGGCGGCCGACCTCACTGCGGTGTTTTCCATAGCCCACAGGCCATATTTAGGCGCAAGACCAATTCGTGTTCGGCCCAGTGGAGCTCAAAATTACCTTTGTACTATGGCGGGATGTTCAGAACAGAAGAGCAGGCTATCTCGACAACTCCTCACATGCTGTAGAATCTATTGTCACCCGTCGGTAAGGCTCATCTGTACAGGAGGCGCGAATAATGAGAGCTCACACTATTGCGCATTAACTGACACGCGCTGCTGGCATTCACCCAATAGAACGCAGCGCATTGTGACTGGTCCGCCATTATATTTGCTGAAGTTGATTCAAGAATGGACAAAGGAAACTCGGAGCTATGACGTGGTTTCGATAGAGACAGGGCAGTGTGTGGTGCTCTCAATCCCTTTTGCGCCATTCGGTGAGCTGTGTATTCGTCAAACGTAAATACTTCAAATAGGAGAAAGAAAGAAAGAAAGAAAGAAAGAAAGAGAAATACTTCAAATCGGAGAAAAGCCGCGCAAACACAAACGTAGGCCGTCACTGAGGAGAGGCTTGTACTTTTTTTTAGTGGCAGAAGCATCGAGCGACACTGCCGTTTCTTGCGCAGCGCTTCCGGTTGCCCTCCTTAGACGATCAGGGACAATATTCAAAATAAATCAGAAAAAAATAGAACTGATTAGTACAGTACAAAATTTATGGGTTTCCTTAAAGATATATCAGAGCATATGTTTACTTACAAGTTGAGTTAGTCAAGAGTCTGGAATAACTACCATTAATTAGAAATCACTTAGACAATCGGGTATGAAATTCATCATTATCATCATCATCTGCAGCAGCAGCAGCCTATTTTATGTCCACTGAAGTAAGAAGGCCTCTCCCTGCGATCTCCAATTGCCCCTGTCCTGCGCCAACCGATTCCAACCAGCGCCTGTGAATTTCCTAATTTCATCCCCCCGCCCTAGTCTTCTGCCGTCCTCGACTGCGCTTCCGTTCTCTTGCCACCCATTCTGTAACCCTAATGGTCCACCTGTTACCTATCAGAAAAAAAATATAAAAAAATATTACAGTACAATACTCATGAGTTTCATAATATATATCATAGCAGAGCATAAGTTTAGTAACAAGTTGAGTTACTGAAGCGTCTAGAATAATTACAATTAGAAAACGATGAGACTACCGGGGACGAGATTCGAAACAAATCAGAAAATATAGAAGGAAAGTAGTACACTACAAAATTCATGGGTTTCATTATAGATAAAATATCGGAGCATAAGTTGAGTTACAAGTGGGGTTACTGATGTGTTTAGAATAATTAAAATCAATTACAAATCGCTGATTACTGCACACCAAAGCACATAATCGTAGGCTTAAGGAGACCTTCCACGTAAGCACGACTTTGGCAATATTCCTGGAAACCCGGAAGTAGGAAGTGGAAGCAATGACGTCACTAATGACCTCACACATAAGAAGGTGACATGCTATTTAACTGGCTAATTAATAGGTAACAGTTGCCTCCGAGTTCGGTTCGTGCGTTGCGTTCGCCTAAGTTAAACTAAAGAACGCCAACGCCGAGGTGCGAGTTCCACTAAGAGACACGTAAATGAAAGTTGGATGGATGGAAACAACTTTATTCTGAATCCGGCAAATTTGACGACCCGGGCTCAGGTCTCTCATGAGGGGACTTCGAGGCCTTGCCTCGTCGCCGCCTCTCGGGCTTGCTGGACAGCCCACTCTTGTGTCTTGAGGTTGGAGCTGGGCAGAGCGGCGGCCCACTTCGACGCAAGAGCCTCCGGAGCTACTGCCATTGTAGCTGATGTAACCCGACATTCCCACAACATGTGTGACAGCGTCGCTCTAGTTTCCTGACATAATTTGCAAAGAGCAGTCGGGTATTGCGCGGGGAAAATGTGCTGCAATCGCACCGGACTGGGGAATGTTTGTGTTTGCAATTGTCGCCAGATGACTGCCTGGCGACGTTTCAGCATGGGGTGAGGTGGGGGCAGCAACCGCTTGCCTAGCTGGTAGTGCTTGGTGATGTCATTGTACCTGACCAGGCGTTCTCGCGTGTTTTGAGCCAGCAGTTCCAAACTCGAAGAGTTTAGGGTCACCTACCATAGTTTTTTATGCAGAGGCAGAGAAAAAGACAACGTTGAATAATCGGCCGTCTCTGTTATGCATCGTTGCGACTTATTATTACAACAGCTACATGTCCTATTCCTGAAGCCGTATATCAAAGACACAAGTACCATGTCCCCTTCAGGCACAGCGTACACGTTAGTTGACGCGACTTAATTTTGCGATTACTGTGCAGTGGTTGCGAGGAATAGACAACGAACATTAACCTTTGAGTAAATTGAACATTGTGTTCTCGTAAAGCACATACATTTTACTTCCGAGTGAAGTGTATAGCTTCAGATGACCGCTTTGGTACAGGCACTACCGTGCTTAACGGGACGTTTGAAGCGAGGCGTTTCAGTAGTGATTGCGAAAGATTATTTTTTCTTGCTTTGTTGTTATGTTTGCACGCAACAATTACTCTGTGCTAGTAATTCAAGCGGGTGACTTAATATATTTAATGAAGAAACGTAGCGTTACTAACTATACAATAAATGTATGTTTATGAATGAATGATGGGGTTTTACGTGCCAATACCACTTTCTGATTATGAAGGACGCCATAGTGGAGGACTCCGGAAATTTCGACCACCTGGGGTTCTTTAACGTGCACCTAAATCTAAGTACATGGGTGTTTTCGCATTTCGCCTCCATCGAAATGCGGCCGCCGTGGCCGGGATTGATCCCGCGAACTCGTGCTCAGCAGCCCAACACCATAGCCACTGAGCAACCACGGCGGGTATGGATGTTTAATAACTAAGTAATTACGATGGGTCTCTATGAAATGCAGTCATTCTCATCCCACCTTGACTTGCTTTTTATGGAGTCTCCAGCACCTTAGCATAAAATTATGTAAATTTCGCACATATTTCGACAGCCGATCGTAATTCATGATTGAAGGGGATATATGTGTGTATCTGCAAAGAAAATAACCATTTTTTAAAGATAACCGGTGACAGATAGCACATTTCTAATCCTTGAGCTGAATTTCTCAAACAGGGGGTCCAGTTTCTCAACAGGAGGTCCCCTTTCAGCAACATGCTCTGGGACCTCCTTCTGTATACTTATGTAGGCATGCATATCCACTTATTAAAACAATAAACTGGAACTGAAACTGAAACAGGTGGACATTACTTGGATGGGAAATCTACTCGTAAATCCATATTCGGCTACTTAACAAAAAAAAAAAAATAATGAGCTTTCAGCTAATTATTATATGTTACATACCCACCGACCGACCAACCGACCGAGCAACCCACCGGTTGATTGATTGATTGATTGATTGATTGATTGATTGATTGATTGATTGATTGATTGATTGATTGATTGATTGATTGATTGATTGATGTTCACCGAGGGTTGGTCACGTCGCATGAGGTGTTACGGCTTACTATGTCCTTGCGAACCGAACCTTATTTATTTACAGAATACTGCAGACCGAATCGGTCCAAGCAGGAGAGGGTACATAATTTGTTAGTAAGCACTATGCCGTAGGATCAGCAACAGTGGTGAAGTTACAAATTACAACCAGAATCACTGTTTCATCTAGTCCACTGAAAGAGATAAAAGAGGGTATGGAATTAGAAGCCTAAAGACTGGAATAGCCTATGCTGAGGACAATAAGGCGCCACTCACAATGCAGTCGCTACATAAACTATGTAGCTTGAAACACCCCGTGTGACGAAGTGAAAGCGGCTGGGCTGGGTTCTACCTGAACGTTTTCGCGTTCTGCTTCGTTTCTTCTTTACACGACAGCGTTAATTGTCAGGGACCAAGGCACAATGCGCCTACACAACGCAGTTGTTGTAAAGGAACGATGCAATAAATAAAGCGTTTTCATCGGTTCCCATTGTCCGACATCGACATATCACTGACAATGCGGCACCCTGAATGCGCATGTGCGTTCATGGACAAAGGTCTGCTCGAGAGTTTCAGACACCAACTCTCACACATGCACGTCTGCGTAGGACAATGCGTCCTCCGTGAACTCGTGAATGGATACCGAGTGGGGTTTCTGAATTTCTTATATCCTCGCTATCGCTAAATCGGATTGCCCCGAAACAGCGAGCGCCTGCCCTAATGAATGTCCAGTGTATATTTTGCAGCTTTGCGAGAGGTACACACAACTGTGTTCCCGTATCCGGAGCAACACCAATGCAGAGCACTGTGCCTAAAGGCTCGTAAGAGAAGGCAGCCATGTGCACAACGCAGCTTTTCTCAAGACTAGTAGGCTTTGTATTGCTTACGACACTCATGTGGCACAGCGCGTGCTCATTTATTCAGCTGAGAAAGTAGTCGTTGTTTTGGGTGCATGGAACTGTACACCGATGATAGGATTTCGACAGGGGAGATCTGTCTTAAAGTTAAGAGAACAAGAAAGAAGCTAGTTGGATAGGAAATTGGGTGGGTTATGCAGTTTTTTTTTATACAAACCAGAGAATAAAAAGATCCGAAGATGATTATTGCAACCATACCCAACAACATATGCAAACTTGCCGCGAGGTTTCAGCTAGGAAAATGCAGCCGTACAGGCCTGGTCAGTGGTTTTTGCTGATTCTTGCTACTTTCAGGGGCTTGCCGATTGCCTCTTTCCCGAATGTTGCACTACCTTGTGGATTTCGTCAGAAATCATTTTTCTTTTCTTGATATCGTGGCTTTCGAAATGCAGTATTGCGTGCAACTGTGTGCCTTGCCTTAGAGCCTTATTTCACATAGCTAAAAGCCTAGTCGACAAATCGTATAGTAGCATATGAAATTCAGTATTATCTGACCGGTACTTGCGAAACCACCTTCTTCTTCTCTTTTCTTTTTTTTTTTCCTTAACAAACAAGATTCAATGCTTGCCGATCTCTAACGATCTCACTTTCAAACTTCGCGAGCTGTTTATAACAGAAATTCAAATGAAAGTACAATGCTTCTGCCATCTGATTCTAGTTTTCCAACTCCAATAAGCTTTTTACCAGCGCAAGCCTCTCTGCATTGTCTGCCTAACAAATTGCCTGCTTAAGTTGTCATTGTTCCGAAGGAACCAGACATGTATACTGTTGCAGCAGCTCATGAGCGTGTCCAATTTCGGGGGGTGACAGGAGCCTGTTGATGCTCTGAACACACGTTGTTTACTACAATAATTATTTGCAGGCAGATATGCATGTTAGAGTACTAAGCATGAGAAAGGACCACTTCGCATGGCCTTTATTTCGCGGATTATAATCAATGAAATTACCTTGCCTATTGCGTAGTACGTTGCCTAGTGCCTAGTGAGTAGTATTATTCAAGCTTTCTGCGTTTTCAGTAATGCCGAAACTGGTTTTACGCCCTTCTTCCAAATCTTCAAATATTTTTTAAAAATAAAAGCGTCATTCATATAACGCGGCTTCTGCAAACGAATGTTTCATTTTGCTGAACAAATAAAATTACTGTAGCCCACAAATGTTTCCTTGTTGTCGCACATCACACACTACAATAAAGCTTACCCATTACTGAGTAAGGTTCGGGACTGCATGCTGTGCTGTTCAGCTTTAGCGAATTAAATAGTAATTTTTCCACAATTAAATATTTCAGCAGAACACTAGAAATACCTAAATAGCCGGCTCAAATTGTGTTTTGCCAAAAAATAAATAATAAGTCTTTTAAGTAGTCATTGAAATATCCCGCACACAACTGAATATCATTCAATATAACGTGCGTCTTCTTAGCAAATCCGCAACATCAGATGAAAGCGGCGCTTCTGTCAGTATTACTTTCTCGTTTTTTCTCTTCGTTACTTCTGTATCAGATTAAAGAGAGACAGCGGCTGACATCAATGACAAGCAAAGGATGTCATAGACACTAGGATGAAGTTAGGTTCTGAAAGGAGGTACAGGCGCACAAAGTCAATTCTTGACCTCAGAGAAGCTCGGCGCATTCAAAAGAAGATAAAACACCGAATGGATAAGCTAGCGGATCAAAGATCGAAATGCTTTTGCGAGTCACTAGACCCCCGCAAGCCATTGTCCCGTGTGTGGCTTACCCTACGGGGTCTTTGCTCAAGACCCCAGCAACGACACCCTTTTAACGCCCTTGCTCTCTATCAAAACCGCCGTGAGATAGACGTTGCAGAGGAATTTCGCGCGCAAATCGCGGGCTGCACAAATATATACTGCTTTGCGCCATCTAGGCCGAGAAGCACGAAGAGAACTCCTCAAGCTTTTTAATAGTTCATGGCAAGATGGTGTCGTCCCACAGGAATGGAAACGCTGTCGCCTGGTACCGCTTCTAAAAGCAGGAAAGTCACCGCTCTAACTGGCATCGTATGATGCCAGTTCGATCATTCGAGACGCATGATCCTCATACGTCTCGAATGGTACCTAGAACACCACAATATTTACCCTGATTCTATGGCGGGATTTCGACGAGGCCGTTCATCGACTGACAGTGTCATCGATCTAGTGTCATCTGTAGAACAGCAAAAATCTTGGAAACGATTACTAGTAGCGCTCTTTCTGGACGTGAAAGGCGCTTACGACAACGTTTCCCATCAACCCATTCTAGACGCACTTTTGACAATTGAACTAGGAGGGCGTGTACATCGATGGATCAAAAATTATTTGACACAAAGGTCCTTGTTCGTACGTACGGAAGATAGTCAGACTACCGACTACTACATATGCCGCGGCGTTCCCCTAGGTGGTGTTCTAAGCCCTTTTCTTTTCAACCTCGCGCTTCTTGGGCTGGCCGAATCCCTACCGGAAACAGTGAGTGTCTGAATCTACGCCGACGGCATCTGCATCTAGTCATCAGCGGTCACTCGGCTGCAGGTTCGCTCAAGGCTACAGAAAGCAGCAACACAGGCATCTCACTATCTTCACACAAATGGCCTTACCATCTCAACAGAAAAATGTGCGTTAGTCGCTTTTACACGAAAATCGATGTCTCGTTATCCAGTATGCATCAATGGCCAGCCTATCTCCTACAAGAGAAATCATCAGTTTTTGGGTGCCATTGTTGACCGGGACCTCTCGGAGCCCTCACGTTGCCCACTTGAAGAAGAAGCTCACATCTATTGTTCATGTCTCCAAGTTCATCGCCGGAAAAACATGGGGATCGTCAGTGGGCTCCATGCTACAGTTATATCGAGCAATTTTTATCGGATTGCTACGTTATAGTTCTCCCGTGCTTGCTAAAACATGCAAGTCAAATCTTCGAGAACTTCAGAGCGTGCAAGCACAGGCACTACGTGTTTGCCTAGGCCTATTGCGGAGCGCCTCAAGAGCAGGAACCATTATAATGGCTCAAGACCATCCGATCACGACTTACAGTAGCACCGACACGCTTAGGGCCCATGTTCGTTATGTTTCACGCATGCAATCAAGCTCTCTTGCCTGCCTGCCAGAACAATGACCACAGGCGTCCTTCTCCAACGAGATGAGCATCCGTCGTGCCTCTATAGCATCGGGCTTCACACCCTCAGCACATTCAACCTCAGCTTCGTGGTGTTTAAAACAACCTCAAGTGCGTCTTATGGTTCCAGGGATAAGAAAAGACCGACCTGCCTACCAAGTCCACATATATACGGATGGCTCTTCCACTCAGACCAGCTCCACCGGCGCAGTCGTTATACCATCACGATCAATTAGCATCCGATACAAGATTTCTCACTTGACAACATCAACCGGGTCGGAGCTTGTTGCCCTCCGAGGTGCCGTTGATTACATTCACAACTAACCCGCTAATCGGTGGGCAATATTCTGCGATTTGAAGGTGGCCTTACAATGTCTTCTGTCATCTCTTCGTCGCGGGTCCTGTGAACAACTAGTGTCGGAGATACGAGAAATGCACCATCGTATGATAGCGAACGGACACGACATCGTGTTTCAGTGGCTGCCTCGCCATTGCGGTATCTCCGGCAACGACCTCGCTGACGAAACTGCTAGGAAAGCACACAAAGGAGCGACCGTTGTTTCTGTACCTTTATTGCGGAGCGACGCAGCTAGAAAACCGTATGACATTAGAGAAGTGGCACACACCAGAATTCAGCCAAGATCGATTGCATTCTCTCGACCCCTCTATGCAACTGCGGCTGTTACCAGGGCTTCCGCGAAATGAGGAAACAATGCTGTGCCGCTTACGCTTGGGCGTCGCATTCACCAATGCATATACATATTTTATTGGAATGGCTGATAGCGCTGACTGCAATGCCTGCGGTGTCGAGGAAACTTAGAATATCTACTGTGCTGCCCATCTTTTGAAAACGAAAGACATGACCTCTGCACAGCTCTCAATCAGCTAGATAGAACACCATTCACCTTGAACAAGATCTTGGGACCATGGCCTCGTATATCGCAGCTCCAAAGGCCACAAAAGCGCTGCTGCGATATTTTGAAAGCTACTGGATTGAGTCAGCGTCTGTGATCCGGACTGAGTGACCGAACGATATCCCCAGTAGACTTTCTCTTCTTTTAATCTTTCCACCCCATTTTTCCTTTCCCCAGTGTAGGGTAGCCAACCGGGCTCAGTCCTGGTTAACCTCCGTACCTTTTCTTGATATGTCCTGGATGCTGCCTTGTCAAGAGCGAGAGAGAGAAACAAGCTTTAATGATATGCTGGAGATGTTAGTCTGGCGTTTCGCCTGGCATGCTACTCCAGATGCTGGGTGATGATTCTGATATATACAGTACATAGAGTCCCTCACACCTTCTAATTAACAGCACATAGAGTCCCTCACACATATGTATATTTACACAGTAGAAATATTTACTAAACTTTCATTAAAGCTCGTGGCCCGCAAGATCGCCAACAGCGCTTTAGTGGCACGTAACGCAGAGCTAGGGCTTTGCCATGGGCCGAGAATGTGCTGTCTTGCTGAGTAGACAACTTGGACAAGTGAGTATACACTTGAATAGGCAAATTTCTGCTGTATTCTGTCTGGCTTAGCAAGCAACTTGGGTTACTAGGTACGTGAGACCGGGTATGTGCCCCGACAGACAGCTTCGGCACTGGGTTAGTGCACAAATGTGTATGCGTTAATTATTGGCAAATCCCCTAGCTGGATAGGACACCGTGGCATAAAGGGTATGAATACTTTAACTGTATTTAGATATGTTGCACTTCTCTCTGCGCACACCTCTCATCAATGTTTCCCAAGAAAAGCATCGTGCATCGCATAACAGCTAACTGCTATATATACGGGCGACTAGGGTGGGGTCCTGTCATCCACTACTGTTGCTATCTCAATAACTCAAACAAGCTCAACGTCATTTACATTCAAGAACTGCGTTGGATTTGCCAGCTTTTCTTATTGTTTAATCTGGCCTTCACTTGTTACTATGGCCCAGGCAAACCAAGCACCGGCAGAAACAGTCGTGGGTTAAAATTACCGAAAACATGATTGCTACACCATTGCCGACACTGCATTTCTCTCGCGAAAGAGGTGGTACTTTGGAGACTGACTTAGTTCTTTCTTTCTTGTATTGTGTTGTCATTGTTTCTCATAGCATTAAGATTATAATTGCTGCCTCACTATGCGGGTTGATCATCTTTAGAACATCACCTGAGGCCGACAACCTAATTCTTGTACTTGAGCTGTAGTACTCGAAGAGGCGCACATAAGTATCACAAGAAACCAAAACACATATTCAACTTAATAACGAAAATTACCTAATTAACTTCTTGAATAATTACTTTACGGCACATATTGAAATTTAAGAATTGTAGCTGGTGAACTTGTAGAACGTGCCCACTTCAAATAAATATCCAGCATTACACCAGTTTCGAAATATTATTTCCCAAAAGTGTGGGACGAAATACATGAGCGTTCCAGTTTCTTTCGTGCTTCAATGCATAACTTAGGGTTTTGGTAAAAAAGTAAGTGGAACAATAACGTATTTTTAGGGAGAGCTTGATCGCGCATGTCTCCAAACTGGTGTCATTCGGGAAGTCTGCTGCCTTCAGGTAGTGAAGAAGCGCTCGAATGGCTTTCTGGGCTAATTAACTGTGAGACCAGGCTCCCAATATCCTTGCTTCTGTGAATGACCTATCGTCCAGTCTATTCAAGGCACACTGGAGAGTCTGACGTTGGTTCTCAAAGAGAAAACAGTGGCACAGAAGATGACCGATGGTCTCTTCACACTTGCACTTAGCGCACATCGGTGAGTCCGCCATTCCAATACGATAGTTGTCGGAGTTAGTGAATGCTACTCCTACCCACAGTCGACGTAGCAGTGTTGCGTCATATCGTGAAAGGTTTGCTGGTAATTTTAGTTTCAAAGATGGGCCGAGGCTGTATAAACGACGGTTAGAGTTCTGTGGTGTATGCCAGTAACTTAACGTGATGGCACGAGCGAGACTGCGAAGCTCTCTTGCAGCGTCTACTCTCGATAAGGATATAAGGAGCGTCGGTGCGCCAGCCTGGGCACGTCGGGCAGCGTCATCGGCGAGGTGATTACCAACGACGCCACTTGTCCCGGTAGCCAGTGAAACATTATATCATGTCCTCGTTCAGAAGCGCAATGGAAAATTTCGTTGATTTTGGACACCAGCTATTCGTAATTACCAAGTCGTAAACCTCGCAAGGTTTTGAGGGCTGGTTTCGAATCACAAAATATTGCCCATTTGCTAGGCGGTTCTTCTTCAATGTTTTCGACAGCAGCGCGAAGAGCGGCCAGTTCGGAACCTGTATATGCTTTTACGTGTGACGTCTTATACTTGATGACGGCCGATTTAGATGATATAACAATGACGCCCGTTGAACTTTCCGAGACCGAACCGTCCATGTAAACATGGATACGGTTAGCGTACGAACAATGCAAAAGTCCCAATGTAATGTGCTCGAGAGCTGCGGTGGTCAGGCTAGCCTTCTTCGCAATTCCTGGAACAGCAAGGTACACAGGAGGCTTTTTCAAGCACCACACAGAGGATGGAGTTCTTGCTGCGGGCGACAAACAGTGCTGGTTAGCCAAAGACAAGTAATACACAAAAGTATACAAAAATAATATGTCGCTTGTTCCGAGATCAAAATACATACAGAAGTCGTGCTGAAGAACACCAAGAACATTGCAACGGCGCATGTTTTATGGGACAAAAGGAATCGATCCCTCATATAGATTTCCGATTTCATCACAGTAAGTCAAGGTTTTTTTATTTCTTGTGGAGACACAAATAATCCACAAAAGTTCAGAAGCTTCATATGGTTGAACAACTTTCTCATTTTACTTATCTTCCAGTAGATTGCCTAAAGGTAAACTAGAGCAGTGAGTCTGATTCCTATACGACGTTTCTGCTGCATCTGGCAAACCAATATCAGCGCCAAGACGTAGCTTGAAGTAAATTGTTTTCTTTTACGCCATCGCATGACCGCTGGCCCCGGCTGAGCGTTAATTAGCCTCCGCACTAGAGCATCTCAGGTAGCATGGGCAAAGACCCAAAGGAATTACTTGTTCTAGAAACAGCACCAGCAACCGGCACAGAACCCTAGTAATAATTGCGCCGTATCGACGCCAGCGAACAACAAACATTGTGCGGTTGGACTGTTCATTGCAGTTACAAGTGCACTCGTTCGTGTATAGGGACTCTCGTGATAGTTCTACTTTGCTGGCAGTGCATTGACCGGCATCACTGTCTTCAATTTACACAAGTGGGTGCGTAGAGCTTATCCGCGAAGAGTTTTTACTCTCAGCATATACGTCAAGTGTTTTTGCTTTAATAAGGAGGGACTAAAACTCATGTTGCACTGGCAGAGTTCTCGTGCGACATTTTCCTGGCGTCGAGGTCATTTTGAGCGCATGGATCATTATGTCGAGGTTATCTTGTGTGAAGTGATGTGAAGTGCGTAGAGTTTCTACATAATAGTACCGAGTATCTGCAGGTTTACCTCTGCCAGCTTGTTAGGTCACTCTGAGGGCATGTCTTATATAAACGGAACACGAGCATACTCGATGAAAGTAGAAACTTGCCAAGAAAAATACAACAAAAGGTATGGTAATTATGAAACGTAAATAAACATTACATCGACATTTCTCTGCACTACAGCTAATGATAAATTTATATATGAAGAAGAAATATCATCTCGCAGTGACTCACTTTGAAAACATTCTAGTGTGGTATGTTATGCTGACGTACGCTCAGGGAAGCGATTGAAGAGTTTGTTTTGGAGATGAGATATGGATCGCTATAAGACTACACCGTATCATCGTCTGCGAATAAAAGAATAACGGCGCGGGTGATCGAATATCTCCAGTAAGGACAGATTTTTTAGAACACCAAAAAGGGCCGAAGACCTATATATATTCAGCACACAGGAGAATAGGCAAAGGCGGGAAATCGACCCAACTACCTACCCAAAAGACAAAAAAAAGAAAGAAAGCTCGGCCTCATTCAAGCCTATAAATCGAATGGCACATCGGTAGAATACATTGAAACTAGTATACGCAGTTCGCGCAAGTCGCTGTGTCACCTGGCTTGCATCTTCAAGAAAGGCACCCAACAGTAGTCGCCACTTCGATCACTCTGGTCACGAATATGAAATTCACGCTTCGATGGTGGGGTGTGGAGCGTTCGTGATTACCGAAGCTCCAGGATCGATGGCGCCTTAGATACGCACAAGGTAGTCTTCGGGTTGCATTATAGAGAGATTTTTCTTCCAATACGCATCTTCTTCTTACTGTTTATTTAGCAATTCCCAGTCGACAACTCCGACACAGCACATCTATTGTGCCAACAGTTCTAAAGCACCGACAAGCTGAAATGCGTATTGAAACTAAAAAGCAATGTTAGTCTAGGCAGAGTCGATGGCGATGTCATCAAAAGCACGCGGACAGAACCTGGTGCTGCAAATGCGAAGAAAACGTCCGCATAGGAACCATTCTTTCGCGCGAAGAGCCCAAACTGCGCAGGAATGAATGCGGGGCTGGTAGTTCGATACGTCCACAGCTGTAATCCTTTCAGATTGCGAAGCAACTGACGGAAATGTTTCGCAAGTGGCAAAGACTACTGTTGAAATCATTGTCACGTGTACTTTTCGCGTTTATACTATGTCGATGCATTAAGCTGCTTTACGGGTAACAAAAGAGAACTTCGCTTTGCAGCAGCCTATCATTTGCTCACGCATGCTTTAAAATTGCATGAGTGGCCAAGGCAGACGGAATATTAGCCGCTGGAGCTACCATTTAAGAAAATGCGGCTTGCGCCACATATGTCTCCATGCGCAGTTTATTGACGGGCAGCACATGTCCAAGCATTCATGGCTATTTATGAAAGCGGTGTGCCATTGATATAGAATTAATATCAGCAGTGAGCTATTTGCCTACCCTAAGTACATATGTCTAAGCACCCACCAGCTGGGTGCTTAGACAAATGCCAAGAACATGCCAAGCCTTCAGTGGAGCGAACATCTCCTGCTTTGCAATAATGTCAGTATCAACCTTTTTTTCCCTAGGCAACATTTTCAGATAGAAAACAAGACATAATGGAGACAAGAAAAAACAAGAAAAAACTGGAATACACTGGCAAATGAAGTGGTTCCATCTCATTTAGCCGATTTGGTAAACATTGGCATGTCGTGGTGAATGAATTGTTACTGTTACGCAAGGTATTTGAGCGAAGAATAAAAGTGTGTATCGTTTCTTTTTGGACGAAACACGATTCGAGCCGGTTATTCAGATATCTTCGATTAAATGTTTCAATTTTTAAAAAGCTTACTAAAAATTTGAGAGGACGCTTAAGCTTCGCCTTTAAGAGCGGAACGCGAGAGCAGTCAAAGATCTGTGACTGCTTCTCACGCTTCGTGGAAACTACAGCTTATGTAACCGCAATGTTTTCCTGGAAACGCTGCCGCAATGCACGAAAGCGAGCTGCATTGTTTTTCTTTCTTCTTTTCTCTTTTTCTTCTTTTTTTCTTTTTCTTTTTTTGCCTGTGTGTGTTGCTGCAGGAAACCGAGCGGGCCGCGCCGCTCCTACCGAATCAGACCTCAAACGGCAGCTGGAAAAGGGGTTTGCGTTTGAGTTTCCGCGTAACAGAATCATGTTTTCTCCGACATTCAAATTGCAATCCGACGCTATCATGTCTGTAGGTTGTGTGTAAGTAGTACTTTACGAAATTTCTGACGCATCTTACCTTGAGAAATTCAATTAGTTCTATAACGCCTATCTGCCATTCGGAGGGCCTGCGTGGCTCATGATTTCCTCGGCCGCTAACGCCGACAGCAGCCTTTCCGCTAATATATTGACAAACCTACTTCCGACAGCATAACACGCAGCGACAAGCCGTCATCAGTCACGAACCAATCTCATTTTACTGTGCGATGTGTGGTAACGGGATACGTTGACAACTGGGGAGTGACAGTTAACTTTAGACTCGGTATGACTATTATTCGATATGAAAACACACATATGCAATGGAGAAACAAGGATATAGGGAGGGAGCAGGCTAGCAATTGCCACCAAAAAAAGGCACAACACTTACTCACTTTTTAGAAAGAAAGGAATGGAAATAGAGTTGAGGATAGGAAGAAGCGAAATAAATAGGATATAATCAGCAAGACGATACGCCACGAAGTCTTAAATAAAACAAAGACAGAGAAAATTATTTAGATGTGCTCGGCAATAGAGAACATCGATGGTTTTATCGTCACCTTGACAGAATATTTAGTGCCCTGCTTTCGTAGAATTTTAGGGAGACGATGCTAAATTGGTCCCCTTTTGAAGGTGTAGTCCGGCATCTCCGCTTTTACACGCACATTACAAGCCCGTATGACTCGTCAAGTGATATCATTTTGCGCAAATCATAATTCTGGAAAATTATTTTCTAAGCAATGTCTCTATACGTCGCTTACTGAAGACGGACGTTCACCTCTTTCATTCAAGGTACATTTCAGAAATAAAGGCGTACAGTATAGACGCCTACACTAGTACAAAATTTTTGTCGATTTTAACACACCAACATCCCCGACATTGAAAGGCGAGCAGCGGAGAAATAGCAATGTGGTGCATGAAAACTAATATATATATATATATATATATATATATATATATATATATATACACACACACGGTTTTACGTGCAAAACCATAGTCTGATTACGAGGCACGCCGCAGTGGGGGACTCCGTAAATTTTGACCATCTGGGTTCTTTAATGTCCGCCCAAATCTGAGTACACGGGCGTTATCGCATTTCGCCCCCATCGATATGGGGCCGCTGTGGCCAGGATTCGATCCCGCAACCTCTTCCTTAGCAGCCCAACACCATAGCCACTTAGCAACCACGGCGTGTTGCATGAAAAATATTAGAGGTATTTAGCTTTAGATTATACGTGATATGGTGTCTTGATAAGGGAGACGTTGCGCCCACTGAGCATGTACGTTTTATACCGCTAACTACAAGGCAGGTTATACCGGGATTACGTATACCAACATGACAGCGGCCCAACCAGCCCGTACCACCCAATTCGATCCAAATTTGGCCTCACTACTTGTGAATGCAACAAATAAACCCTAAAGTCAGTCATTCATCAATCTTATCTCTCGCAGAAGATAGAGTATTAGCGATGTTTTATGGCTATTATTGTTATCAGCAGTTTGTTTTAACGCTGCTAGGCCTAGACAGACGGCACCGAGTCTGAAAATCTTGATTTCGACCTACCAGTTAGCACTACAGCGTTAGCGTTCGCGCTGTGTTGGCGACGCGGAACGTGGTAAAAGCCCAAATCTACACCGCATCATTGATATGATCCTACATTCTAGCACAGTACGTCATGGGAGTACGCTAAAAGGTTGACTTCTATGCATGTCCTACGCGGTATCGTGGAGAGGAGGCACATGCAGGAAGGACCTAAGATATCATTAATCGCGTTAGATTACCACGTGTCATGCAAAGCATTATCATCATCATCATCAGCCTGGTTACACCCACTGCAGGCAAAGGCCTCTCCCATACTTCTCCAACAACCCCGGTCATGTACTAATTGTGGCCATGTCGTCCCTGCAAACTTCTTAATCTCATCCGCCCACCTAACTTTCTGCCGCCCCCTGCTGCGTTTCCCTTCCCTTGGAATCCAGTCCGTAACCCTTAAAGGGAAGCTGAAGAGTCTGTCGAGTTCAATAAGACGCTCATATACGGATGCGGAAACCTTATAAACCATGAAGGTAAAATTTTGTGGGGGATTTTTCACTTAGGAACGACGCAATCATCGGTTAAAATTGCGCTGTAGCTCCGCCCCCCGTCGAGCGCCGCGCGCTGCTGCTGACGCTGGCGATGCGAGCGGAGACCGGGAACGGCGGCGTAGTGACGTCAACACTGGTGTTCCGCTCCTTCGCAGCCTCCGCGACCGTGCCTGACCGGGTTTATTTCTGCGTGCGTGCCGTCCTAATCTGCTTCGCTCGACCCTACATTCCTTTATTTGTGTGTATATAGGAGTGGTAGTTGATTCAATTGAACTTGTAGGCCGATCATGCCGGCGTTCTGTGCAGCCTACGCTTGCACGAACACCAGCGGCCGCGACGATGTTCCGATGTTCCATTAGTTCCTGCAAGACAAGAAGCTTTCAGCTAAGTGGGAGGCTGCTGTGAAGCGAAACAACTTCAAGCGCTCAAGAACAAGTGTTGTGCTCTAACCACTTCAGTGACGATTACTACCGGAGTTTATCAATAATGAGTGCTTTGAGTTCTCCTAAAAAAATAGTTAGCACGCTGAACGGAAGGTGCATGTTTATCGCCCACCCTTGACGCAGGTTTCATCGCCAAGCGCCGCGAATTTTCTATTCGCACGTGTGTTGTGAAACAGCCTGCATGCAGCTACCATAACGCAGTGCAAGCGTAAAGTTTACATGTGTTGGAAAGCCTGCTCACGCCAAGACGCTACATTCCCCCTTCTCTCGCACACATAAGAAACCGACCATCTCACGTAGCCGACGGAAGCGTGCGGATGGCGCGCTGATGAAGGTTCTATACTACACGTGCTACAACAGCCGGTAAACTTTTCCCGCGTTTAAACCGTCTGTGTAGATTGCCGACAGCTTTGGGGCAGCGCACAAATGCTGAAGATCGCATCACCGCTTACGTTCTACGAGGAGGCATGCAGGAACATAACACTACAGTTGTTTGCCCGGAAACGTACTCACGGGAACGCTGAATGCAGCTTAGCCAAAAACATACTCGCCAAAGAACATTTCCAACACAAGGAGATGCTAACACTTCGCCTTAGTTCGCGTGGAAAGCAGTGCTTCCACCAGCATTTTTTGCTTCTTGGAGAGGCCGGCTCTTCGCAATCGGCTCGTACATGTAGTACGTACAAGTATGTACGTACGTGTAGTATGTACAAGTATAAATCCCTTACAAGTGATCTTGTACGCGACAGCGACAGCGCTACAAGCGATGCGATGGCTGTCGCGTTCACTCGTCGTCTGCAAGCCGAACTCCACGCGAGCGACGACTTCCCGGAATGAGGGCAGCAATATACGCGCCGAAACTAGCGTGACGCATGCTTTATCAATTTAAGTTGATGTATTTTACTGAAGAAGGAGCATAAAATATTTCTGAAGGTCTTGCACTAGGTTCTTATTCTTGCACGTGTAAAATTCAATAGTTTGCTCGTTCCGTGCGACAAATAGCAGTATTTGAGTTATGTACATCCAGTTTCGGCTTCGCACAATTGGCTAGTCGCTCATAGCATTTCCGGGCGACGAGCGACGAGTTCTAGATTTCTAGAAACGAGTGATCGAGCGACAACACCGAGCGATTTGTTCAAGCGACGGCCCGTTTTGTCGCTCGAAGCCGTCGCGCGCAAAATCGCTCTCGTAAAGTTTGGACTTAACGCCGAACTCCTCAGGGAAACGCAAGCTCTCGAAAATTTCCATGACCGTCTCACCAAAACACCACCAAACTACTTCGCACCGTGCTTCGTGTGTAGCGGCAGCAGTCGGTCCGGACGAACACCATTGTTGACCAATCACAGATGGAAACGAGGCGCGCGAGCTGGGCGTGTCTGCTGCTGCACTTTTCGTCGAAATAAAATATGTTTGCGCTTTCTTTCAATCAATTTCGATGCGATATTCGAATTCAGAGGGTTGAAAACCACGGCGTACTGCTCTTCACTCATTTTTTCTGGGAAACCTTTCAGCTTCCCTTTCATGACCATCGGTTATCTTCCCTCCTCATTACATGTCCTGCCCATGCCCATTTCTTTTTCTTGATTTCAACTAAGATGTCGTTAACTCGCGTTTGTTCCCTCACCCAATCTGCTCTTTTTTTATCCCTTAACGTTACACATATCATTCTTGTTTCCATAGCTCGTTGCGTCGTCCTCAATTTAAGTAGAACCCTTTTTGTATAGCTCCAGCTTTCTGCCCCGTAGGTGAGTACTGGTAAGACACAGCTATTATACACTTTTCTCTTGAGGGATAGTGGCAACCTGCTGTTAATGATCTGAGAGTGCCTGCCAAACGCACCCCAGCCCGTTCTTATTCTTCTGATTATTTCCGTCTCACGCAAAGCGCGCGAAGCTAAAGCTATCTAAGCTTCAATCTATGTTATGTGCAATAATGTAAGCGCATGTCCATTATGCCCAACAATCATGCTTTATAAACTAACAGCCAGTCACTTGTGAGGGAAAGAAAAATCACACCGTTCATTTTATCCTTTTCTTTTTCATCGACATGGGCCCTCAGTTTTACCGTTATATAGCCCTAATGGACTGCTGGCCAGTGATTAGCGACCACCTGCACTATTTTTTTTCTGATGCATTTAACTCCAAATTGCGTCAGAACTCCAGGCTAAGTAGTTTTGCAAAGCTTGATCAGCACTAAATGAAATAGCCGACAGTCCTGCATGGGATGTCTGCGGCTGCGAGGAGAACATTGACCATCTATTGTGCCGTTATCCTCAACTTGAAGCACAAATACCATCTATGCCCAACGAAATCAGGAATGTATATGACCGTCTTCTGAATGAAATGACTATACTAGAGCACCATCTCTACCGATCATCTGCTGAGAAGGCCGTGGAGGCACTTTTGTGCTTTCTGAAAACGTCTGGCTTGTACGAGCGCCTTTGACTCTGTAGTGCTGTCTGTGCACGTCTCTATACCCCTTCTCTCTCTTTCTCTCTCCATTATTTCTATTCCCCTTCTCCCTTCCTCCATTCTAGCGTAGCCAACCGGACTCTTGACTGGTTAACATACCTGCCTTACTATTCTGTGTCTCCCTCTCGTGAAAAGTCCTCCATGACATCCCCATTGGTTGAATGATAGGTTGGGCTTAATGTGCCGAAGCAACGTCACCATCTGGAAGCAATGTCGCGATTGACTCAGGAACCTCGCTGAAGCCACGCATGTAAAAAAATTTCATGATCAATAAAGTGTGCAAGTTGATATGTAAACTTGCTTTCACGAAGGAAAGCGAATTGAGGAGGTCAGTCTAGAACATAGCGAGGGCAATGCCTATTGCAAAAGCGAGCTTGCAAAGATTGAACTGCAACTAAAAAAATTTCTAACACTCAAAGAAGTACCCCAGATGTAGACGCGTCTTTAGTATATATTGCAACAAAGTGCACTCAGTCACATATAAAAATTGTCTTTTTAATTCTGTTCGGCAGATGTGAGTTACATGAGAAGAGACTATTTCTGTGATAAACCAAGAATACAAAAGAGCGAGACCTAGCGAATTCACCAGCGTTAGAAAAGGGAAAACACAATGCAAGACACGTGCAAGACTACAGTTTTACCAACAGACTATATTACTTTTATACACGACGGAAATCTGTTTACTCTTCTATTATGTTTGCTCCTCTAACAATGCTTCATTGTATTCCATGTAGCTTAGCACGTGTCTTCTCCTGAACTTCGAACGTAGCCTGATATTTGACCCGTCTGCCTCTTGTGGTTCTATTTAAAACATGCGCAAGGAATACAGTTGACTTCAGCTACAATTTCCCAACTTCTTCTGACGGCCGCCGCTTCATCTTCGGTGACGTTAAATTGCATTTGTATTGTGTAGCCATCCAGTCCTTACGATATTGGAATGTGACGAACGCCCATATAACTGCCGCATGAAAGGAAGTGAAGAGGACAAGTGGACTATTGAATTTCAGTGGGCACATGACACAAGGAGAAAAACGAGAAAATTGAGTTGCTAAAAGTCATCGTCTATCCGTTTCATATATTGCAGCATTGCAGTGTACCGTGGACAAGGACCATATCTCTATAGCTTAGTGGATCCGAGATAAGCCAATCACACGCAAAACGATAGGCGCATAGGAACCAAGTCGCAGTGTCGTAGTGTAGAGGCTGCCCCACTCTGTACACGAGACTATCTATAGCAAACTACGACATGCCAGCAAACGCACGAAAGACAAATGAAGAAACTGCGGCGTAACAGGACTAATTCGTGCCACATGTTCAGGACGTAGTCACCCCTTCTTTTTTTCAAATTAACTGTTATTTCTAGCCCCATTAAAAACAAATGATTTAAACTTATTGATTCGTTTATATATGAATAAATCAATAAACTTACAGCCATATCACACACAAAACTTTTGGTACAGTGCTCACGGATTGAAATAGGACACGGAGCATTTAGTACAACCCTACATATGTGCAGAGTACGCGAGAGCACAATGTCATGTCGCTAGGAATTTGGTCACCAAAGGTGACGAGGGCTCCGATGTAAGTGTACGCGCCAGAATTACGTCGATGTGACACGAACTGCAGCCGGTTGAAGCGAAAGTATGCGCATTACTTAGCCCTAAATTGACGCGTTTCATTCCGTGAGCACTGCATGCACCCCTAGAATGGCCCCACTCACTCTAAATATGAAATTTCTTACTTTTTCTTTTCTTCCAGGGAAGCGAGGAAACATTTTGTTTCATATAACACCTGTAAACAGGCTGGAACCAAGAGTATAGCAATATTTATTTTAACCCTAAATAACACACACACACACACACACACACACCTTATATACTTTACCTCTATATCCCCCCTAACGTATCGTCCCTTAAGTGCTCCAGGGGGTCCTGCAAGACAGGCCACCGGCGCACGCAGAAAATAGGCAAAAGAAGCTTAGCATTAAAACCGCATTGACAAACGGAACAACCGCATCTCGCAAAGATATCACGTAAATCGAGGGAATATTTTTATGCAATGTGTCCTTCACCTCGTTCCTCCCATTATCATCCCCTATTGTGACCCTTTTTCTTCTCCTCTTCCCCTTCCCTTACGTAGAGTAGCAGACCAGACGCTCCATTTTCCGGCCGTCCTCTACATTTTCCACTCATTAAACTACTTCTTCTTCTTTATCTGGTTTGCAGCACTAGGTGGGACCATAGGACAGCTGCGCGTACCCCCGTTTGGGAAAGACAGCGTTAGCGGTACGACCGCATTCCCGGACAGGTTCAGATTAGATGGCGGACTTCCACGTGGACCGCCGAAACTGAGCAATGTGGGCATGCATGCTCGAGTGCTTCGGTTGCAGTCTACCAGGTTGCGAGACGCGCCGGAGTAACAGAGTACCCAGTCCGGATGCGCCACAGGAGGACTACTAGAAGCCGGCATAAACTAGAGGGAACCAGGTCAGTGCAC
This sequence comes from Dermacentor andersoni, assembly GCF_023375885.2. NCBI lineage: Eukaryota > Metazoa > Arthropoda > Arachnida > Ixodida > Ixodidae > Dermacentor > Dermacentor andersoni. The sequence continues at coordinate 97,295,962 of NC_092815.1, forward strand.
GGCGGAATCAGGGCTCGTGTTCTTGTCCGAATCCATGTCTTCACGGCCGTGTGTGTTTATAGGGGATTCATCGGGAAGAGCGTGGCTTTGCAAGTTCTCGCGCTTGGCTACCTGCCGATAGGCAGCTATGCTGCCTTGTCCACAGCCGTCACCCTTAACCCAGTAGGTTATCGCGCTGCCCGGGAATTGATGGCCTCGGTACTCGCCACCAATGTCCAGGGTATGTGATGCCCACACCCACCGTATGCGTCCGTCCAAGTCGAAGTCTGCATAAAACACACCGGCTGTCACAATCCCTCCGGCATTTCCTGTTGTTGAAGTGCTCACCTTTAGAAGAGTTGTTCCTGCCTGATTCATGCTTCTGACGGAAGGGAGAACTACAAAGTAATACATGTCTCCGTTAACCGAACTGCAGTGCCACAGCGGTCTTCAGATGAAAACCCAACTTGGGCATTTTCTATGTGAAGATTTGTTGAGTTGTATGACTGGGAGTTACTAGGTCGTATGACCTAGTAATTTCCCTTATGTTGTCCTTGGTGTGAGCATTTGTTGGCTTCTTGTGATAGGTCGTATGAAGGAATACATTGCAGTGGAGATGCTTATCACAGTCATTTACTTCGGCCTGCCGAGTCTGTGTCTTTTTTCTTTATTTTGGGGGTTCAACGCCCCAAAGAACCGGACAACTTATAGCATGACATCGCCTTTATAGGCTCCAGAAGAAATTGGACCCCCAAGAATCGGTTTTGACATGCACACGAGTGTTTCTGCATTCCACCTCCAACGGAATGCGACAGCTCAGGTCGCGAATTGAACCGTCGAAGTCATGCTCAGCAATAACTGTTGCGCCGCAGCATGCTTAACAAACTTAAAGGAAGCGAAAGTGGCAGTCAAGGTAACTTTCCCCGCTAGTGGTAGCTTAACGTATGCATTCTATGCAATCTGCTTGAGCTGCTCTAGCAACTGAACCACTGCGGTGATTCTCCGTGTAATAGAGCGTGCCATAGAATGTTTTGGAAGGCATGTGCAGTAAGTTGTTAATTTGTTCTGCAAAGGCTGATCACAATGTGGCGTCGTCATTTCTTTTTATTTCCTAATCATAGGTATTGTGTCGGAACCATCAGTTGCTATATTGTGTGACATCTAAATCTTTCCTTCGAGAGGTTCTAGAAATTTTGTTTTCCAAACACTCGAGTTTGGTCTCGCTGCGTAGAAAGGAGGGTTGCTTGTGGATTGGAATGAATACTGCATATTGTGCTCTTCAAATACGCCAATGATGACGCTGACAGTTTTTCAGCATTAACAAAAGCCACATTCGTTTTCTCGGAATTTATATATATATATTATTATGATATGCTCAAGCGATGCTCAAGAAATGAGCCGCCGCGAGAACGACGACGAAGTTGGTCGGTGCGCTTGGCGCGAGCGAGTGTCAGCCTGGCTGCCTGGCTCCAGTGTAAATAGCCTGTAAATAGCCTCTTCTGTCTGTGTCTTTCCACACGCAACAATATATATATATATATTTATTTATTTATTTATTTATATTGATTTCCTGCAATTTCCACATGATCGACATTTATTGCCCTTCTTGACTTTGAAGCAAGGCTCAGTGACCCGCGAGAGGCGTCCACCCCTTGAAGGCAGCGAAATACGATTCCGGCGATTTTCAGCCTCATACGAATTGTTAGAAACGTTTTCTTTGTGCGCGCCGTTATTAAAAAGGAAACGAGAGTGCCGTCGTGAAATGAAACAATCTCAACCACCACCGTTTAAGCCGGCCCTTACGAAAAGGAGTGCACGACGCACTCGTTCGTGACCTTTGCGCCTGGTCCCGACGGCACGCCGGGAATCGCACTGGCGTTCCCTGTTTTGTTCGCCGAGAAGAAGTTATTGCTGATGGAAACTTAACCTTGTACTGCTCGGAGGATTTCATTTCGTTTTGATGCCGCTCTTAGAGCTGGATGGCAGGAGGTACGCGGATGGCATGTTTTTTCTGTTTTCCTGGGTTTTTTTCTGCGGTTCTCAACTGCGAGCACGTGTACACGTGCTTATTTTGGCAGTAAATAGTATATAGCCAATACATATGAATGTTTTCAAACCGCACTGACTACGTTGTTGAGAACTTATATTCTCGTGAGTGTACGAGTTGAAAAAAGCGCTAGTTTATCTCTTTTACAAAGCCTCAGGAGCAAGTCAATATTTACGTGAGCCAGAGGCGGAGCGACTATGTGACGTTATAGCACGATATTAGGCGTCAACAGCACGCTTAAAAGTATTTTTGAACCACACACGTAATAACACTGAAGCGACTCTTTTCTCTCTCTCTCACTCTATTTTGGGACAGAGTACCTGAGTGCCTTTTAGCTGAGCTTGTAATTGGGTTCAGATAAATATTGCAGCTACACAGAGCCAGGAAAGCGAGGTTCGGGCTAAGTATGCCATAAATCGTTTGTTGTAGGGAACGGATTGCCATAAAGTATTGAGAATGAGGAACAAGCTTTAGAAAAATAAGCATAAGGTAGTCTTTCTTGATGCAACAATTCAATAAATGAACGAACGCAGCAATTTTCATACCCTGCTTAGTCGACAAGGAAAAGGGCAGCATTATTCGAATCAGTAACATTGTATTTGCGTATTAACGGATATGTCTCACGCAGCTCCGAAAATACTAGTCTGGGTTGAAAGATGAGAGTGCCATTTAGCGCATTAAAATAAGAAATAAATGTTAGCGTACGATGTTGAAAGAGGCATACGTGAAGAGTATAGCTTGGCTACACTCACCTGCTGCAGTTGCTGCCCGTATTCGCAAGCTTCGGTGCGTTTTTATGAATGTTGTATTTAGCTTTGTACCACGTTCTGCTTCGTCGGTTCAGTCTCGGGTGATTTCGACAGCCCGACATAGATTTCTAGGCAAATGTTTATTTTGTTTAGGAACAGGCCACTTTGCAGCAATATCACATCGCAGGAGGGTATTCAATGTGTGGCCTAGTGGCTATCAGAAAAACGCCATATGCTCTGCACCACGGCACATATATTAAAGTGCTAGTAAGATATATCAACGTCTATCGCACACTGGCATCTATCGCTTGAGACAGGTGTGAAATGTTTCGTTGCTTGTTAACTTATACGTCAAGTAGGCTAAATTCGAATGGAAACTGCGCTTCTTCGGTGCGAGGCCTTTAAGCAAGAGAAAAACAGCAAATCAAAGACAACGGTAACCGCATGGAATCCAGAACCATTTTCCCCGGAAATTATGGCAATTGCTATGAGTTTACAGCTTTCGAACTGCGGGAAACATGGAATTGGGGTTCATTCGATCGAGCTACTAGTGGCAAGAAATGAAAAGCATGACTCATCAACAACAGTCGAAAAAGATGCCTTTATCAGGAGGCAGCGTTTCTACAAAAGGACTCGTGTTCGTCATGGCCATGACGAGGACCGCTGTTGATCCCTTCAAGCCCGCATGTCCCTGCGAACATCTGTCTAGAATGAATAACTACTCATAATTAGTTTTTCTAATTAAGTTGCAAAACTAATTGGGGCTGGAGTTTTTAAAGGATGCTTGATTGCGCATAATCCAGAAGCAGGCGCAACATCTCAGTTCTCGAAAAACAAGAGAGTGGATTTATTGTAATCAGGCAAACCGTTGTTAACTCCGTAATTATACGGAGTCTCCATTCTAGCAGCAAAGGCACCTCCGACATGCGTGACGTTATAACCACGGAAGCGCAGAACACGTGCACAGGTGCCATTAATATTAATTAGGGATGCTCCTTGCTCGTACATTTTGCCCATAGCGTACGTCGAGCTGGAGACAGCATTAAAACATTCGTGGGGCCAGAACATTCATATGGGGATGGATTACCAGTGAAACTGTTTAGGCTGCATACGTGGACTGCACATATTATGAAATGATACATTTTTTTTTTCATACGGCACCACACTACGCCAACACAAGCACCGCCGCTGTCACCACGCCTCCCATGCATCTGCTGCAACGGCTTCTGCAGCTGCCCCGCCACCTCCGACGCACGTGACGTCATAACAACAGAAGCGCAGAACACGTGCACAGGTGCCATCGCCACACTCTTTCCCCGCTCCTCCTACCCTTCTCCATTGCTACAGCGCTATCGCCGCACTCTTTACCCTCTCCTCTACCCGTCTCCATTCTAGCAGCAAAGGCACCTCCGACATGCGTGACGTTATAACCACAGAAGCGCAGAACACGTGCACAGGTGCCATCGCCACACTCTTTCCCCGCTCCTCCTACCCTTCTCCATTGCTACAGCGCTATCGCCACACTCTTTACCTTCTCCTCTACCCGTCTCCATTCTAGCAGCAAAGGCACCTCCGACACGCGTGACGTTGTAACCACAGAAGCGCAGAACACGTGCACAGGTGCCATCGCCACACTCTTTCCCCGCTCCTCCTACCCTTCTCCATTGCTACAGCGCTATCGCCGCACTCTTTACCCTCTCCTCTACCCGTCTCCATTCTAGCAGCAAAGGCACCTCCGACATGCGTGACGTTATAACCACAGAAGCGCAGAACACGTGCACAGGTGCCATCGCCACACTCTTTCCCCGCTCCTCCTACCCTTCTCCATTGCTACAGCGCTATCGCCACACTCTTTACCTTCTCCTCTACCCGTCTCCATTCTAGCAGCAAAGGCACCTCCGACACGCGTGACGTTGTAACCACAGAAGCGCAGAACACGTGCACAGGTGCCATCGCCACACTCTTTCCCCGCTCCTCCTACCCTTCTCCATTGCTACAGCGCTATCGCCGCACTCTTTACCCTCTCCTCTACCCGTCTCCATTCTAGCAGCAAAGGCACCTCCGACATGCGTGACGTTATAACCACAGAAGCGCAGAACACGTGCACAGGTGCCATCGCCACACTCTTTCCCCGCTCCTCCTACCCTTCTCCATTGCTACAGCGCTATCGCCACACTCTTTACCTTCTCCTCTACCCGTCTCCATTCTAGCAGCAAAGGCACCTCCGACACGCGTGACGTTGTAACCACAGAAGCGCAGAACACGTGCACAGGTGCCATCGCCACACTCTTTCCCCGCTCCTCCTACCCTTCTCCATTGCTACAGCGCTATCGCCGCACTCTTTACCCTCTCCTCTACCCGTCTCCATTCTAGCAGCAAAGGCACCTCCGACACGCGTGACGTTGTAACCACAGAAGCGCAGAACACGTGCACAGGTGCCGTCGCCACACTCTTTCCCCCTCTCCTCCTACCCTTCTCCATTGCTACAGCGCTATCGCCGCACTCTTTACCCTCTCCTCTACCCGTCTCCATTCTAGCAGCAAAGGCACCTCCGACATGCGTGACGTTATAACCACAGAAGCGCAGAACACGTGCGCAGGCGCCGTCACCACACTCTTTCCCCCTCTCCCGCAAATGGTCGGCTGCGCGCGCATTCCTGTCCACGATACGGACGCAAGACACCCAGCCCAGCGTGTGCCCTCTGGGAACAGATGAGGGGGATGCATACGGGGCTAGAGGTAAACAGATTCGCTGTAATAAATAAATGAGCAAAGTTCTGGCAGGCTTGAAGGTTTTTCAACATTATCCTGTACGAGTGGCTTACAAAATTTAAAACACTCATCCAGAAGCCCAATACGGACAAAAAGGACCTAAAGAAGCACTTATTGCCCTTTGCCGTCATACAGTTGTGTGCCTTTTATTCACCCGGCGGTTTTGTACTGGCCTTAGATGACGGGTACTTGTCGAATGTAATGCGCTTTTTTTTTATTTTACCGTACTCTGTCTTCAAAGTTAGTTGACTAGGCAATGACTGTGTCGAGCCAATTCTAATAATATCGCCCGTGTGCGTTGATTAGAGGTTTGCTCATTTCATTGAACGATTTCATTTGCATATAAAAAGAAACAGATATTGTACTTATATAGAGACATGTTTCGGGGGGGGGGGGGGAAGGGCTAAAGGCGGTTTGCTGATCATTCCCTCCCCCCAGTGATATTTTAACGCTTATTCCTCTCATATTTGCGCGAGCGTCTTTAACTCAAGTGCTGTGCGTACACGTATCTACACCTTCTCTCTCCCTTCTCTCGCTTCCCATTCACCCTTCCGCCAGCGTAGGGTAGCCAACTAGACTACTGACTGGTTAACATCCCTGCCTTCCCATATTACTCTCTCTCTCTTCCTCTCATATGGCGGTGTCATTCTGAATCGCCGATAACCAGCCTTATTTCAAGTAAGACGCAGGATCGATTTAGTTATCACGAGTTCTCTCAAGAGTCTGCCATCGAAAGGCCGGTTGTGGCGCAGCAGTCTACAACAGCTTCCGTTCGACCTCCATCGCAGGTGGAAGTGCAGGCACCGTTCAACCGCGTTCCCGAGTCCTTGGGTGGAGCTGGCAAAATCGCTGTCCGCGCAGTGCGTGATCTGCAGTGTGGGCTCCAACTTTCTCCTCGTTGGTCAGGCTTCACTGGTTCCCGAAGGGCTGTTCATTCTTGGGCCCGAGAGAGAGAGAGAGAAAACAAGGGTAGGAAAGGCAGGGAGGTCAACCAGAACAGCATCCGGTTTGCTACCCTACACTGGGGGTAGGTGAAAGGGGAATAGAAAGAGGAAGAAAGGGAGAGAGTAAGCACTGAGTACGTGTGGGAGGGACACCATACACAAGGACACTATAAACGGTCTGTTAAGCCCGTGCACTTCAATTACCGCACTAGTGCACGAATCGCTTTTCGAGCCAGTGACGGGTGTGGCCACGGTCCGAGTATCTTTGACTCGGTGAACGGTCTCGAGGAAGTCAACATACACACCCAGCTACATGACGGCCCAGGCAGACCAAACGATCACCCATTAGGAGTCTGAAACTGACCCACAGGAATCACGCTGAGGCCACTATGACAGCGCCGGTATGGTGGCGATAGGAGACGGCAGCACAATCGCAGTAGAGCAAGCACCGCCAGCCAGATCCGGAGGCGTCTACGCCAGTGGACCACGGAAGTCTCCCCATCACTATGTAGTCGTAATCAGAATTACAATCAGTTTATTCAGCCAGCCAGAATCAGTCAGAATCAGACAGCAATGAGTAATCGGCCCCACCTGTTCCATTGGCTCTGCCGCTGGAACAGATGCACCAACTGGTGGGCCAACACAGGGATAAGTTCTATGAAATTGTCCTAGAGTCCAAGACACCCACCGACCTATATATCTGCGGATTCACACATAAAGCCGTGCATACGTCCTTCACCACGATGAACGTTGTAGCCGCGTTTTGTAATCTTTGTTTAATTTTACACGTACGGTGAATCCTCAAGGGCGCACTATAATGCGCTTCCCACATAAGCCAAATGGCCGAGCTCTTTTTTTTCATCATCAGCAATAAAATTTGAGTGAAGAAATTTCTTTGCTGATAAGACCTCGCAAGGCGTCAACGTTTCTCATCCAATTTGAACAAGGCTTCCGTAGCGAAGCCGAAACATCTTCTAGATTTATTCATTTTTTAGCACTTCTGTTGGTCGGTGTCCTTCATTTTATTACTTCATGCTTGTCATCCCATTGTGAACAAATCTTCCGTAGCGAAGCCGAAACGTCTTTTAGATTTATTCATTTTTTAGCACTTCTGTTGGTCGGTGTCCTTCGTTTTATTACTTCATGCTTCATCCCGACTAGACGGGCTTCCATCGAACCCTCGATTTAATTTACTTCACGTTTCTCGAAGTTGACATGTAAAAACTTGGCTACAGAATCTGCATAAATGCTTTATACGCCTACTTTGCTCACAGGTTATTTCAATTTGTGTACATTTGATCCAGCTATCCACTAATGTACATAAGCACGAAGCGTCAGCAATATAAAATATATGTGGCAGGGAAAATGGGGGCTGACAAGCGAACAAGCTAGACACAAAACGAACACTAAAAGTACTAAAGAAAGTCTTGTGTATATCAACATGGTTTAATGAAAACACTAAGGAATCAATCCTTTACGAAGTAGACCCCCAACTCAAATACCAGCTGGATCTACAACTCTAAAATACAGAGACGCTAATTCATCGACTGCGCCTTGGGACAGCATACACAAGGTATTTCCTACATCGCATCAAATGGGCTCCTTCCCCGGCTTGCTCCTCTGGCCACGACGATGAGGATGTTCGCCATCTACTCCTCGAATGCCCCATATACGAGATGCAAAGACGGCAGCTAGAACAAGAGCTACACTCCATTGATCCTCACCGGCCTTTCTCACTCGCAAAATTGCTGGGCCCATGGCCATCGAAAATAGCACAGCGAAAAGTATTGAACGCTCTTGAACATTTTTATGAAGACACAGGCATCCTTAACAAATACTAGGTATTGCACTGAATAATCACACGATGTCACTATAACGTTCTTCTATTATTTGAAATCATTAGTGCTTGTATATTACGTGTTATACATTATTTTTTGTGCGTGAATTATTTTAACACAGTGTAATTCCTCATCTGTGTGTATGCTCATCGTACTCTACATCACGGCCGTTTGTGTGTGTTTGTAATTTTGTTTACGAACTCATTGTGGTGCAACTTACATTTGACTTTTATACTGTTATGTTCATGGGCATATAGGACTGTGCTGTGGATTTCTGACGGCATGAAGTGGTTCCTTTTAATTTTCCTACATATTTTGTTATATGGTTGTTTCCGCTCTGAGAAAAGGAGTAGCCGTCACCATTATAAGGTGACTACGTCTCTTTCTTTTGTTTTCATTTCAATAAAAAAGAAAGTCATATAGTTATGACTGCGGCGTGCCATCAATGTGCAATCGCGCATAGAGTAAAGCTCCCGCACCATCTTAATGCTTTGAAAATTTAATCAAAATATTCACGAGGAAACCATAAGCAATACAGTGATACCAAACGCCGTGTCTCTAAGCACCGTGAATTTTTTTGCCTACATGCGTCGTCTAACAAGAGTAGCCTTACTTGCCCAAAAGTGGTTAAATCTTTTGTTTTTCTTTCAGCCAATCTTCAACAATTAAATATGCGCGGCCAAAGTCACCATGTAGACGCTTTTCCTGAAAGACTCAAGACCGCAGCGAATGCGTTATTACGACTGAAACCTAAATGCACAGCATTCGAGGATTTTCCTCACTGGCAAACCTCGACGTTCGTCGTGTCAACATTTGCAATGCAGCACGGTCCTTGCATTCTGGCACACGATTGATCATTTCTTTCTGACTTCAAGAGCAATAGAAAGCACGTATGAATGTAGGACGCCGGTCATTCATTCATATTGGACGCCTCAACGTTCAGGTATGCATACGAAAAGAAAAACCGTGAATGCTGTGGGCCTCTCTGTGATGTTGATGCATGCCGATGGTGATCTGGCGGCAATCGTTGACACAGTGCGACAGTCAAAGTCTACAAATTGCCCGTGTGACTCACTTTTAATTCACACTATAGTATGCGTTGAATAACGAGCTTTGAAACTAATCGATGTCTCCTGAGAGTGGCTTGTTGGGCTAGTTGGTACATGGTTATACTAGGAGAATGCCAGCAAACTTGAAAGTATAAAAAATCGAGAAGCAGACACAGAAAAAGCGATGGAAATGTGGCTGGACTAACAACTGAACTTCATTCATGAAAACAACGTCGATGTTGTGCCTTGAGCATGTTCAGTGTGGACTTGGGTGTTGAACTTCATGAATGAAGTTCAGTTGTTAGTCCAGTCACCTTCCTGTCGCTTTGTCTATGTCTGGTTCTCGATTTTCTACTTGAAGTTTGTTGGCATTCTCCTAGTATAATCGATGTCTTCTTTAAATTACATGTGCAACAATCCACGTTCGTCCCTGACCCCTCGGGGTGCATACATATATGCGCGTACAGTGTCGTCAGTACTGGATCTTCATTTTGTGCGCAGAATACTACCGCGCTGATCAACCACAATGGTACCAATGCGCAGTGGCACAAAGGTCTGGGTAGTCATGTCCTTTCGCAGAAAACGTTTCCATCCCTAACAAAGTTTTCTTTATGCGTGAACTTACTTTGGCACAATGAAACGACTGGTCTTTGTATACTGAAAAAAAAATTGCGGAGCACAAACCGCGTTGTTTATCGGCACGGAAAGCTTTGAAGGCGCTATTTTGTTTTTGGAGATTAACGGGTCTGTGACAGCAGTTTTCCCCAGATGAAGTTTTTTTTCTGCGCCTATGTGTTCAGGGAACTTTCTCTTCCTCGATCTCCCTTTCTAATATCTCGTCCCCTTTACCCCGTGTATGGTAGCCAATTAATCATCTTATATGTTTCTATCCCCTTCGTCATGAAGACAAAACATGCACTGTCACTTGCAGAGGGAATCGCAAGCCTCGAGTCCAATCGGAGATCGTTGTTCGGAGCGCGCGTTCGGTTACGCCGCGCGCGATTGGCCTAGGCTGAGCCGACGTCGTCCGCCGCGGGGCGCGGCCGCGTTTTTGGTGACGTCAAAATAACGACACGCTCCTGTCAATCATTTTGAAACCGAGCACCTCGTCTGCTAGGAGCAGAATGCCACGAGAGGTGTGTAGTTCGAGCCATCATGCGCTCGATCGTTACGAGACCTACGTCGCATGGCACGTCTGGCGGACTGCACTGGATCCAAATGGCGGCGGCGGCTACGGCTACGGAACGGCAAGTTCGGGTCCAATCTATAGTCTAATTCGAGAAAATGGCACTTGCAATGGGAGCTTCGGTTGCTGCGTTGGCGCTGCTCGAAGACGAAGCAGAGTGGTTGGAGGCGCGAAATGCGTTTGAAGGGATGGAAGAAAGTGACTTCCGGTGTCCCTTTCGCTTCTAGAAATGAACAGTGCGTTGGTTTTGCGGCGAACTAACCCCATCATCGGATACCAGAGAGCCAATGGAATGTTGTCGCCTCTTGAAAATTGCGCCACTATTCCCATCGTTTCCTTTCTTTTTTGCGTGCGCGACACTACCTAGCGACCACGTAGTCTTACGCATTGCTATTTGAGAACGTGTTCAAGCTTGAGAAGAAAAATTGCATTTTTCATATCAGACGATGAGCAAAACGAGAACAAGGTGAAAGCAGGAGCCAACGTTTCGACAAGTGGACTTGTCTTCTTCAAGGCGTTTTGCTCATCGTCTTGAATTTCCCTCTCCCGCCTTCCCCGTGTTTTCCCTGGATTTTTCATATAAAGATTTTATTCATTGGAAGGCGAGAAACATTTGGTTTTGTAGTATACTGTCTGCAAGCATCCGACAAACGAGGCCCGTATACTTCCGGGTTGTTCGGCGCTTTCCGACTGACTGCTCTCTCTCTCTCTTCCGTTCTCTCAAATTTTGCCCACTGCCCACTTTGTGACGTTGCAGCAACTGAACAAAATGCGTTTCGAGCAAAGACCTCCTATCGCGTCCCTGGTCTTTCTCGTTTTTCTTTTCATTTTTTCGTTTATTTGGGCAACACAAATACAAGGTTTGCCCGCAATAAGGCAAAAGGAGGGCGTAATCCTCCTGACTAAGGCCTTTACCTCGCTGGAGCAGCAAAAGTAGCATTCTACTGATAAAACAAAGTACAACTAATAAGACACAAAACTTCAAAATTATTTGCACAATATTTTAAACACATTGAAAAGTATCAACCGTTTGCCAAATAGCAAGTAACTACATAAATACAGCACAGCAAAAAATAAGAACATTCTGGTATTAACAAAAGTTATATATCGCAGTTATAAAAGTTATACAAAAGTTATACATTCAGAAAACAACATTAATAACATTACTATTGACATTAAACAAACAAACTCTATTAACATTCGTTAAACACACTGTGATCAGAAAATATGTTTTGTATTGTATGTTAAATTTGTGAATTGTTCTACAATTTATACCTTCGTCAACAATGTTAGGGTACGTATTACATAAACACATGGTTTCATATTCGATCGTTTGCGTGCCATATTTTGTCCTTGGTTTTTTTTATTACTATTGATCTGTGACGTAGATTGTATCCTGTGTCTCTACTCAGGTAACGAGTTGAAAATAGTTCACTGTTGCTGGAGATCTCTTCAAATAGCGGTAAGCAGCTCTTTCTTTTGTAAGAGTTTCTAATATTAGGAATGTTGTAGCGCATCATTAGTATAGAAGTACATATGTATTGTTTTGAGAAGTTCAGCAACCGAACAGCTCGCCGTTGCAGTACTGCCAATTTTTCTATATCTGTTTTATTACCGTTTCCCCATAGGAAAAGGCAGTAGCTAAGATACGAGTGCACAAACGAAACATACAATTGTATGAGAAGCCTGATAGGCACAAAGGATCGGATCCGTTGTAGCAAGCCAACAGATCGTGCAACCTTAGTGCGTACCTTATTTATGTGCTCTGTCCAGCTTAGGTTTTTGTGAAATGTAACACCCAGAGACGAATGGCTTGATACATGTTCAATTTGCGATCCAGAATAAAAATGTTTTACGTCGAAATCTGTTTGCTTATTCTTGGAATAAAAAACTGTAATTTTTTTTTTGTATTTAAGTCAAGTTTATTTAGATAGAGCCACTCGCTAAGTTCTTGCAACCGATGGGTTGCGGTAACTTGTAGTTCGTGAAAGTCTGCTCCGGAAAAAAAAGACATTAGTGTCATCAGTGTACAGTATGATTTTCTCTGTCATTGGAATGTTAGTTAAGTCATTTATGTAAATAATAAATAAAAACGGCCCTAAAATGGAGCCTTGTGGTACCCGATATTTAATCACCCTCTTTTCAGACATGTACCCTTTCAAAGAAGTATACTGAAATCTAGATTCAAGGTAGCTATGCGTAAGTTCTAATGCTGTGCCTCTAATGCCATATACTTGGAGTTTCTCTAGTAATAAGTTATGTTTTATGCTATTAAAACCTTGCGAAAGTCTAGGAATATACCAACGGTAAATTTTTTTTCTTCGATGTTATTTATAATTGTATCTTGGACTGTTAGTAATGCCTTTTCGGTCGATTTATTCTGAAAACCATATTGCTTATCCGAGAGAACGGCTTTATCCAGAAAAGAAAAAATTTACAAGCTTATATATAATACGCTCAGCCACTTTGGAAAGTATCGGCAATACTGAACTTAGTCTGTAATTATTCAAGCTATTGTGTTTCCCATCCTTAAAGATTACAGCGACACGAGCTATTTTCATTGTCTTGGGAAAAGTCCACTGGATAATATACTGTTACAAATGTGTACCATGGGGCCACAGATTATGTGAGCAGCTGCTTCAATAGGCTGGGCTTTAATGTCATCCTCGCCAGCAGCTGATCTGTTACTCAACGAATTAAGAACAGAAAAAATCTGTTTTATACGTAGGCGTAAGAAATATAGTCTCGTTGACGCGATGTTTTATATAAGTTCGAATATTAATTTCAGCGCAAGAAGCAGATGTAGAAGTTGAAGCACCGGCATTAACAAAATGATTATTAAATAAGTTAGCTACATCGTTACCACAGTACTCGTCTCCATTTACAACAATTTCGTGTGGCACATTGGGTGAAGATGACCCTATTAGCTCGCGGTATATGTTCCACGTTTTATGACCACGACTCGCAGAGGCTTCAAATCGATGCGCGTAATATTGCAAATTAGCTTTATTGAGATCAATGCTCAGCTTGTTTCTAACTTGTTTAAGCTCTTTAAGCATGTCAGGGTCGGGAGTCTATAAGAAGTTCCTTGTTATATCTGTTTCTACGTCTGCAAGTATAACAATAACAACATACATATAGGAGCGCAATGACCTGATTTACTTGAACAAATGGGGTAGTATCTGCCTTAGTCCTAGTGCTTCCCAATCAACCACGGCGTAAGAGTATTGTTTTATTGTAGAATTCCCGTTGAACTCCCGAGCTTAGCTAACCAACAGCCTTGCCGTGTTGCTTCGAGAACAACTTGCGCGAAAACCTTGAGACATCGGTATTCAGGTCAAGGACGTAGGAATGTATATTGTGATGCCATGTGCCATGACAGTGCATCGTCCTATCCTAACCTAGCATGAGCTAGAAAGGTTACCAGCTCTGTCCTTGCAATCAATATAATACTACCTGCGTGGGGTAAAAAGCACCGCATCCCACGACTTTATGCCGGCTCATATATATATATATATATATATATATATATATATATATATATATATATATATATATATATATATAGAGAGAGAGAGAGAGAGAGAGAGAGAGAGAGAGAAACGCGTTGGAAATTTAATGAGGCTAACTGGAACAGATGCCAGTTTACTACCGTGCACTGGGGCGAGGGTAAAGAGAAATGAAAGACGGAAAGAATAGTGGAGAGCTAAAGCAAGGACACGAAAACAAAAATAGAGCAGGTGGATAACGTCCGTGGTAACCGTGCGTCATGCAGTCACGGTCAACAAAGTACTGTATCTCGGGTCGGGATGGGATAGTCCAGGTGAAGGACAAAGTAGAAGACAGGGGTCCAGTCGATGTAGACGTGTCTGCTGGAAGCTAGGTATGTTCCAGAGCGATTACGTGGCAACATTTACAAGCAATCCAAATTTCGCTGCTTGTCATGAGGCGGCATTATTCGATTCGGCAAAGTACTGATCAATTGGCGGAATAAAGTCGTGTACTACATAGGAATAGGAACCGACGAGCAAGACGGTTATTGCGGCCACTCGGGCAAGCGGCCGAAAGGAGCCGAAAGCAGGTTTAGAGATTATCCCTGTGTATTCTCTGCCCCGCGCGTGCATTGAGAAGCTTTGTGGTGCCTCTGTGCAATCCTGTGTCCACGAATTGCTGATAGTGTATGTGTGCCGACAACGCCATATGGCCGGCTGCCGTCGTTTCTCCTATGTTTGTGAACGAACAATGGAGGCCCGCCACGGACTCAAGGGTGTGTGTGTGTGCGTGGTGCAATACAAGTGCGCGATCTCTAACAACAGGGGGAAATCACCCGTTCCCTCGCCCCTAATAAAATAGGGGCGCGGCCAAGACCTTGGGAGGAGCGGGACACAATTGGGTGAACTTGATTGGATCGTCACCAATATATGCCGTTCCCCAACACACGGAACTAGGGACAGAAGTTATATAATTGCAAGCTTTAGACCGATCTAAGCAGTCTAGAAGTTGAGCCTATAATCTGCTGAGAAGTGTCAAGGAGCTAGTGCGGTCCAGTATCGCCTGGGCCGCCCAGCCGCGTCTGAACTGCGAGTTACTAGTTGACGTAAGAAACGAGACGAAAGGGGGTTAACCGAGAGGCCCCAAGGTTGTGGGCCCGAACCCACAACCTTCGCGAAACGCGAAGGTTGTGGGTTCGGTTCCCATTTGCAGGCAAGTTGTTTTTTCATGCACTTTAATTTCCAATAATTTATCGTTTCTTTATTTAATTTATGAAGCACAAGTGATTTCCCCTATGTTGTCCTTGGTGTCAGTGTTTGTTGGCTTCTTACGATATGACTAATAAAAATAAAAGATCATGTTCTCGTGACGCCTGCGTCAAAAAGGATGTTCCACGTCCGCCGCCAAGGTCTGTGAGTGGTGGCGCTGGCTAACATTCCCAGGGTTTGACAGGGACCCATAAAAAAAAAGGGAAATAGATACGTAGAAGGCAGGGAGGTTAACCAGAATAACGTCCGGTTGGCTACCCTACACCGGGGGAATGGGAAAGGGGAAACAAAGATAACAGGGTAAGAGAGAGGAGATAAGGAAAGAAGGAAATTGCGGTGAGTTCGCTGACGTGTGTGGTCTTACAGAAATTGCATTAATAGTCACAGATGGTCGCCCATAATACCCAAGAAAGTGGATGGGGAAACAGCGCCGCGGTAGCTCAATTGGTAGAGCATCCCACGCCAAATGCGAAGGTTGTGGGTTCTGTTCCCACCTGCGGCAAGTTGTTTTTTCATGCACTTTAACTTCCAATAATTTATCGTTTCTTTATTTCATTTATTAAGCACAAATAGTTTCCCATATGTTGTCCTTGGTGTCAGTGTTTGTTCGCTTCTTATGAGTTGACGAAAGAGACGACAAACCAACGTCTGCAACAGAGCTCACGGTAGTTCCCTCAAGTTAGCTCAACCTGCTCGAGGGAAGACGTCAGACCTAGACTGCAGGGAAATCCAGCCAACAATCGCATCCACCTCAACGAGATCGCCTTGCCAGCGTTCTTCGGGAAAGCTCTGATGTCGACTCCACGCTTTATGGACTTGCTGCTGCTCTCCGGCCATGCGTAAGTCATCATTTGTTTTCTTTGAACTCTGTTTAGTTTGTCAATGTTGAGTGTGTTTTGTGTAGTGTTAATTTCGATATTTACTGTTAACGATTCGTTGTATTTATTTTGTCTTCATCATTGATCTTGATTAAGCGCATATGATTACGTATTAGTGTTCTTGTATTTCGTTTAAATTGTGTGTCGTTGTCAGTCTATAAGTATATATTTTTCTCTCTATCTCCCGACTTCGACTCCTCAGCTGTGTGCGCTTGAGTGCGGAACGACCAACCGGGTCGTATACCCCGTTGACGCCTTCGCGCCGACGGCAAGCGGGTGACAAGCCGTGACACTGCCGCATCTGTTCCGGACAACGGGACTGGTTCCTGCACGCCGTCTTCATCGGCAGTTCGAGCAGCTCCATCGACATGTTCGTTGCCCATTACGCCACAGTGGCTAGGAAACCAAGAAAATGTGACGTCGTGTCATTGCTCGACGAGGCGATGAAGGAGCTCTCAGATTTCTGGCACTAAATTTCCGTAGGGTCCACGGCGTAAAGCGAGAAGCAAGCAATGTAGAGCTCCCTTGGAGTCACTGAAAATGCTCCATTTTTGAGGCAGTTCATCTCGAATTATACAAAGTGCACAACGACGACCAGCAAGCTTAGCGGCTGTCGATGTAGTCTGGTGGGATGTCTTGAACTGTAAGGCGGTGACTTTCACAGGGAAAATAAATGATCCTGCAGAACCACCGCGGTGGTTTACCATCCGTGTACAGATGGATATCATCGCGATTCTCGTACATCAAAAGCACCGAAAGTTGCTTGAGAGCTGATGATGAGACTTGTGCCTTAGTTTGAATTCTTGGTAATGTCAGTCGAACTTCTGGCTGAACTAAGTACAAAGGGGGAAAGAGAACTTTCACTGCAGCTTTGTAAGCTGATAGAAGGTACACACGATAAAGCAGTATCGTCTGACAAAAAGAGGCGCGTGGTCGATCTTCTGGCAGTGAGACGAGAAAGTTAAAAAATAACGCTCGTACGAAGCAGTATATTGAGCTTCATTGCAAGGCGAGGACACGTGTCTCGTTAATACCGAAAAAAGAAGCATTCGTGTGGGCGTTGGCGGAGCATGCAGTAGATCAAAACTTGTCAACTCATATTTTGTTATGTTGGGGGTAACACCGGTGTAGAACTGACTTTCCCTATGTCAAAAGTAATGTCAAAGCTGGATGCTGCCTTCTTCTTCTGTCAACACGTACACGTCCCATGCTATACGTGACTTCATCTATTTAATCTATTGTGGCACCCTTGCGTAATATCAAGCTAGAAATAAAGTTTGTGTGCCTGCAGTGATATTGTGGTGTGGTTGCTTGTCGTGTCGTCGCTCTGACATGAGCGCAATTGATTTCTTTGATCATGACATGGCAAAAGCGGCATCGTCTGACAGTAGTTTCCAAAGACAAAGTGTCCTATAGCAAAACTCGGACGCAGGGCAGAATTCTAGATATAAGTGCAAGTGGAGCAAACAGCTGCGCGAACAAAAGCATACATGCTTGCCAAGGCCAGCACTTGGGTATAACTATGCGCCTTCATGATTTATTGTATGCTTTTACTTTGATGGCAATTTAGTGTTTTTTTTTACTGTTTCTACAGTTTGCTGTCACAGCCGACAAGCTTTCTGACCTTGATAGGGAGCGTACATCACCAGTCAACGCTTCCATATCTTTCTGCTGCTGCTTGTGACATTGTAAATGTTCTTGCTACGGTAACAAGGCGAGATGCATGTATGCACGACGAATGCACAGGAGGTCTCAAGTGATCTTAATATTGTGCATTTGCACAAAACTTCTCATGAATCAAAAAGCTAGAAATTGAATAAATTTTCGGGGGAGGAAAAGCTAATGAATAAAACTGGAAATCGTACAGCGATTATTTCATCCCTCTAGCATAGAAAACGCAACCTAAGGATTGAGATTTGCGTCTAGTTCACTGGGTCGCTTCAGACATTTTTCTCTTCGGCATTTTATTACATTATAAGGTTTTACAATGAAGAGAGAGAGAGAAAGACCACGGTATGACTATTACGCACGCGTGTAGCAGGGGACTGCGGAATAATTTTGAGCACATT
Source organism: Dermacentor andersoni (assembly GCF_023375885.2). Lineage (NCBI taxonomy): Eukaryota > Metazoa > Arthropoda > Arachnida > Ixodida > Ixodidae > Dermacentor > Dermacentor andersoni. The sequence continues at coordinate 97,314,232 of NC_092815.1, forward strand.
GATATTTTTACCAGGCACGTAAATCTAAATACGCGCTCCAGTATTTTTGCACTTCGCCATTAACGAAATGCGGCGCTCACTGCAGCTGGGTTCGAACCCGCAACCTCGGGTTCAGCAGTGCAAAGCCAAAGCCGCGGCGGGTTGCGATATTTCATTTAATTAGATTATATCGATGCCACATCATCCGATGGCATATCATCGTGCATGCTGCTCTGTCACAACAATAGTGACTGGAATGCCGGGCATTGCAGTGAAAGCTACGGGTCACATGAGTCAACCAGAATGAATGACTGAATGAATGAATGAACATAACGATTTTTTTTTACAGTGACAAGGCTGCTCAGGTCAAGTCAGCTCAATTCGATGAGGTCGATTTTTGCCGTGAAATGCTATACCGATCAAAGAAGTGGTTTCTGCGCGATAAAGAGAACAAGAGGAAGAGCTTCTCAACTGTCCGCCTGCAATCGCCCCCCCCGAGTGACGGCGACGGAAAGGAAGCTTTACGGAAGGGTCGGAAGCGCACAATGAGTGAGTCTGCCACCCTTCTCAGTTGCACATTAACGAACCCCAGTTGGTCGAAATTTCCGCAGTCCTCCACTACAGCATGCCTCATAATCAGAAAGTGGTTATGACACTTAAATCCTTATAATTTATTTAACCCTTCTCAGTACGCGCAGGTGGCTCTCTTTCCTTATTGTCTGATAGGAGCCCTGGCCTAACTGCTCTGCACGAAGCTGGTGTGATGTAGTGCAGCGAGCTGAAGCCAAATCAACTGTGCTAGTGATTCTGGCGTTCACGTAGCACCATGGTCATCATCATGAGCTGACAAGGTAGAACGAAAGCTTATGTTAATTTAAATATAAAATTTTTTCCTCGAATCGTGCGCAAGAAAACCATGCTAAGGCGACCTTGCGCTGCTGAAGATTGCCGTTCGGTTCTTAGCGAACCTGACTCTGATAACGATAGTGTGCCGCTTCCTTCGGAGATGAAAGCAACAGTGGCGACGACCAAGGCAAAAAGTGAAACAGAAGCGGATGGCGGACGCCGTGAACGTCTGCCTGCAGCACGCAGAGCGGCGTCGACCCGAGATCAAAGTGATGCGGACTGGGAAGCCAAGCGCACAAGACGAGAGCGACGTTTACAGAAGGCTAATGACTACCGGTGATGGAACGAGCTGCACTGGAGGAGCACGTGTGATGACTGCAGCGCTAATGCAAGGTTCCGGTAGCGGCAGAAGCAAACGAATCGAGAAACACTGCTTTCAAGTTGCATTTGTTTCGTCTTGTTGACTGCGGTATAGCTGACATGGCGGTTCCACACTGCTAACGCAGTGTGGAACCGCGCATGTGGATGGTGCTATAGACCCACGGTTAGACAAATGTTTCAGGAATGGCAAACAAAGTGGCGGCAATCTGATGCAGCGACGCGATCCTCCTCATCCTCTTTATTTGGTAACGTTTGGTGTACCCCGGCTCAGAGGCCAAATTCATGGAACTCTTCGTAAAAACTGTAACGAACCTTTCGTACTAAATTCATGTCTCTAAAGGCCGCACATATATCCTGAAATCCCCACCTGTATATCGGGTAAGCGCAGCACAATGAACGCATTACTTCAGTTGCGCAATTACAGGCGAAGTGCCCGAATAGACAATGAACTGGCCTTTCTGGTGGAACCAACGTCTCATAAATGCTTGTTGCCAATTATGCACACAACTTTCAGGCACTTATTGCCTCATGACAACTTTGAATTCCACAACGCGACCCAATTTTTTGCGTGCCGCGTACGCTGTTGTATGCTTTAACTGCAAACACTAGCGACCGATGCCCGGGATGCTTTTCGACAGCTGACATTCCGCGATTTCGAGCGTCGCTGATATACAACAGGGCAGTTTCACACGAAGGCCTAGACATTGAAAACGATGGCAAGATTTAGCGTTGCGCTTAAACTCCTCAGAGAGTACTCTGAGAATCGCGGGAGGTGACACGTTGGCGGGACACAGCTCGCGAGGCAACATGGTACGGTGGCCTAATGGCAATGGCGCCCTGATAGCTGTTAAGCGTCTCACAATGGTGTTGTTATGAGGAACGCGGCGGCTAGGCGTTCGAGGTGTCGCACCTCGATGGTGTATTGAGATGAGACCCCTCCCCCCCCCAAAAAAAATGCCAGCAGAAGCAATGTCACGATCAATGTCGACGTTAATGGGATTAGCACTAATGCAATGCAGCGACACACCATACTGCCTGCCAATGCTGAAACGTGTATGCAGCCGGGCTTCTTTTTCGCACATGCCACTGCGCGCGTGGCGTAGCTTCGATTGCGCCGACCACAGGAAAAATTCTAAAAAAATATTTCTTTTGACACTGTAGAGCGCCACATACGCAGTCGCACGTGCCCAGTCATTCAAGCTGGCGTCAAGCAGGCATGTGACCGACTCGCTATCTGTATGCACAGAACTAACTGCATCTTTAAATTCAGCAATTCAAAGAACATTTCGTTCGATGGTACCTCCGTACTTACGAAGAGTAAGTTTGCTTAGGGTACCGGGACATCATGGGTTGCGCATGAATGAAATGGCTGATTCACTCGCACGAGCATCCCTGAACGGCACTATCATATCTGTTTTGCCGACATCAGCTTATGTCACCGCGGTAGGGTACAGAAATTTCGCTATATCTCAAAACTCTGCAATATCCATCTGTAACACTGTCTTCTGATTTCCACCATCTTGGCTTCCAAGATATAACAATTGGTGTCCTTCAAGGCAATTGTAAGTTTCTTTTACAAAATTGAGATGTCGTATACCTCCTCTAAATTTTTACTGACACAGGTCTGGTCTCGCAATATCCCCTCTATGTTCTTTTGCAGTGCACCTGAAACTATCGAACATTACTTTCTCTCGTGCCACCGCTTTCTAAGACAAAGAAAACTATTAGAATACTTATTTACCAAACCTCGCCAAGCATTCTTTCTTTTGGGGCGACTTCACTGGGATCCAGCCACAGGGATGCTTTTCTGGCAGCTTACAATTTTATTAAAGAGACAAAAAGAGTACCTTGCTGAAATTCTAAAATTATCCATAATTTCTATTATTTCCTTTCTTTATGTTAACCTTTTTTATCGAAATTCTTAACAATATTTTCCTTACACTTCTAAATTACAGTTCTATCGCCCCACGCTCCACTATACAAATCTAGTTTCTCTCTACTTCTAACCATACGGAAAACCGCCTGCTTCTTGGCCAATCCCCCATAGCGGGTACGCGCCACTGTTGAGGACACAAGACAAGACAATACAAGACAAGGCACGTTGAAGAGTGGCTCATGCCTAGTGGCACATACCCAGCGACCCAAGTTGGCGTCAAACCGATGTCCACGCGTGGCAGCGACGTAATGATGTGTGAGCATTCTTAGGGTATTACCCGCGCCTTCCGGGGGGCTATGTGCATGTGTGTTTGTATCTGACTGTTTTCCCGCCTACCTGGTTCACTTGGTAGTGAGCGGTCGAATAGGTAGTGCACCGTGCTGCTGTGCTGAGGGAAAAGGGTTCGAAAACAACCGTCGGACAAACCTGGGTCACTGAGTATGTGAACCAATGCTAAGCGCAAAACAGTCGAGAGTCATCGTGAGATAGCTTCTACATTACAGCGAAGCTGCTAGCCTCTAGTTGGTCGGGATTTTTTGTGTCCGTCAACAAAAAAATTCAAACGGAAAGTGCATATTTCCTTTGGAATCCGACATTCAATACACAGCTCAGTATTCATTTCAAAAGAAAAGCATAAAACAAGCGTCAAAACCGAATGATGGATGATAAGGCGCCTGTGAACAATGCGAGGCACGTTCCTTCTCCACGCGTGTGTTTCTCGGTAAAGGTTACGGTTGCATAAGCTACACCGCTGGTAAATGGGCAACAGCAGCATACAAATCAGGGAATGACGTCACCAAACTTTATATATAGAAGGGAGACCTGCCTAGCAACCCATTCAGTTCACTGCAAGACCGCTATGGGTAGACCACGCAAACACTCCCGAAGAGCAGCGTGGATACTATGAGCGTCGAAGAGCGCAAAATCGTAATGCTCAACAACGGTGTGGTGCTAAGACTATGCAGAACAATAAAACATCTCACATCCCCATCGACGGCATTTGAGTGGTTTTATAACAGTTTCACTGGCCATGCCCTTTCGGAGGGTCGGAATGGCCAGTCATTTCTTTTTCTTCCTCTTCTTCAGCATCCCTGAATTTGTTAATTACACGCTTTTTAAACACGTGCCAATAAAATGACTCAGGTAGATGGCAAAGCGTTTAGATACAGACATACATAGATAGCTAAACCTGGAAATGTAGGTGAAGTGCACTAAGAATGCTGACGCATTAAAAATAAAGAGAGAAGGCCGGAATGTTAACCAGAAAAATGTATCGTTCATTACTATACAACGGAGTAATGGATAAGGGGAATATAAACAAGGCAGAAAGGACCACAGCACGTTGCTACGATGTCTTTTGTACACGGGAAAAAATTTAAAATAATGTTTACTGAGGAGAGGGTTAAGAGTAATGAAACGGGAACACATAAATAAACTCTTCGTCATGCGTAACATTACGTGTTTGAGGCTGTTTGTTGTATTATTTAGGTGTCATTATTGCGTTCATTCGACCAGCGACATGAGGGTTCACATTTGGCTCCTTTGTACCTGTCACAAGCATTGTACTCGTCACAGTTCCATAGCTGCAGTTCATGAAGTCGACTTACCTTAGTGAGCAACTGTAGTGTTGATGTGAACCTCCAGACCAATTGAGCGACTCCTTCAATGTTTTTCTCCTTATTCTATTTTTCTTTCCACCACTCAACTCCTAATATATCTAGTGCAGCCTTCAGCACAGCGTAATTTGGTTCGCTTTAAATCGCAAATAGATTTTTCTGTTAGATTAGCAAAAGTTACGTCAACAACGGTAACACGCCGAAAAATCTGTGATAGCTGAAGCCACCCAGGAATAGAGTACGCGCTCTGATCACGGGTGCTCGATTTTCGTGTAGGTAGCTTTAGCGCTTGGTTGAGATCATCAGCCAATGTAAGTTTAATGAATTTTGTTAAGCGCAACAGGAGGCTAACAGAAGTTAATATTCTCTAAGTGGCAGGTCACATGACACCGAAAACGTAAGTGGTGTCGGCATCACAGTGTACAGTAGTGCGAATAACACTGCTACTCAGTTCATATATAAACGACGGGCTGATGTGGGGCAGATGATAGCAGGTGGTATACGATAGCTTTTTCAATCATATTGTTTGCTTCAAAGTTAAAAAGGCTAACTTTCTTAATTGCAAATAAACCACTTACACCTTCTTCTCTCTCTTGTGTCATGTCAATAGATATCGCAGTTATTGTTAATAGGAAAAAGGCTTTTGTTTTCAATATTTTAAAAAAAGTAATGTTTGAGGCAATGCAGAGTATCGCCTATCAGTGTCGTCTGGAACAGAAGAGGTTTCAGGTCTGCACAGAAATATCACTAGTCACCGAAGAAATAAATCGTTCTCCATCGTGCTTCCAAACGCGGTAAGTTAACAGGCAACAATCAGTACCACCACCACCACTAGGTATAACATCCAGTTCCTCTCTGTCTTTGCCGTCACGTGCGTCAAGAGCGTACGAATATGCCTAATATCCTGAGACGAGTACATACCATGTGTAAATCATGTTACCATGTTATATTACCCCCTATAAATCGACGAATTCGTAATCGACAGCTTAAAGGGCCCCGCCGCACTTCTTGCGAAAGCATTTATGTGGATACTTCAGGTGGTCGTCGCTGTCGCCTTTTGTGTGGCGGTCCGAACGGATATTTCGGTATGCTAGACAGATGCTTTAATATTCAAACACCAAAGTTTCTCGGACCAGCTCATAATATCTTCACTGATTTATTCATCAGAATGTTGGTGATCACAGCGCGTTAATATCAATCACAAAACATTTCATTCACAGTGTATGCCTTTCAACCTTAAGTAATTAAACGTTTCACAACATTGTCAGGGCTCACAATCTCAAAGTGATGTCATTTCAGTGGCACCGGCGCCAGTGCTCGTTACCGATCCAATATTTCAGTGGGCGCATACTAATGCCGACGGGTTCCCTGCAGCTTAGCCAATAAGGTTTTGTCTCATCTCGTTCAGCGTCGGCGTGCGACGCTTGCAACATCACTGGCGGCTCTCGCGATGATATAGCATTGCCAGACGCCGGGTGCCTGCTATAGGGTGCTGTTCCTTCTGCCCAGAAGAAGTTGCTTGCGCGCTGCTTCGCGCCATGTCACCATGAGCGCTGCCATCTATGAACATTTGGGCACGGCGCCATCGTGTGTCTTCTGGCTTACCTTCTCCAACAGCGAAGGACGAACTGAGCAAGCGCAGAAAAGCGCTGTTCTGGCTCTCTGAGGGTAATATGTTTGTCAGTGGTTCAATGCTTTTAACCTTAAGCGCTAACGGAACGTTGGTGCTTGTGATAATTTCCACTTTGTCTTATTTCAGCCTAAAGTCAGCGCGTGTGGGGCCTCCGATGAAGAGATTAAACCGGCTGCGCTTAGACTTGTGTTTGGTCTATTTTGACGTAGCGGCAGCCTTAGCGCGTCAACACTATGTAATCAGTTGTGACCGTCATTGTGTGCCAACAATATGTCGATAACGTTCTTTTAAGTGTCATTGAGTAAGTATCCGTTGTTCTTGCTGCCTCTCGGAAGCATAGGTTCTTCCGAACGTTAAAGAGACTGATTAGCTCCGGATATGCAAAAGCAGTGGCAACAGTTACAGTTAAATATACATGAAGTTCTGTTGACTTAGATACGCTATTGTTATGTCAGTTTATCGGTCACCGAGTTACCCATTCGGGTGCAAAAGAGGTAGAAGTGACTGAACTTTCCGGCCAAGTATACTTTGTATATTGTGCTTCCACGAAATTAGCCGTCGGGTAAGGACGTTTCGTTGTGTTTTGATTGCTCAGAACGAAATTTGCAGGGAAACCATTACCTTTTAATTCCTATACTCGCCACAACGTAGTATAATGCGTTCACATGGGAAGATGTTTTCGGTTTATATTGGGATTACGCGTACGTACGACCACTAACTGGTCAACGCCTCCTGTTATAAATAAAATGCGCATTATCGTACGAAATATTCGTTAGGAGCAAAGCGGTGTGGCTACACCAGAAGCGTATGAAAGGGGATTGAAGTTTTCCTCGCTCAATCACACAGCTTTTCATATCGCATTCGTATCGAAGCTACCATATTTATTCGAATATAGGTCTATTCGAATATAGGCCGACCTCTATTTTTTTTATTTTGCCTACAGTGAACTATGAACCTATATGCATATCCAAGGAATGTCGACCTAAATTCGTGAGCATAAAGCGAGCCAATGTACCGAGCTAACGGAGTTCATCCGCCGTGTCTGCTGTAAAGCCAGTCTTGAGATTATCCAGACTGGCTTTGAGAAACGTTGCATATCCAACGCACTCGAATGCATTGATGACTGTGTCGTTTGCTATCTCGAGAACGCATGCAAAGCATCCGATGAGGATGACTTCGCGAACAGTTCACATGAGGATGCAGCTTGTGGAAGGCAGGATTAGTAACACCACTTACGACAAATAAATATGTATCACTTTCAAAGTTATTCTTTTACTGAAAAGATGTGGGTCGACCTATAAACAAATTATATTTTGTTTTGTTTCTCCGAAAATTTCATGTCGATCTATGTTCATGTTCAAACTTTTTTCGAGTAGATACGGTATAATTTTCTTTTTGAAAGCGCGGTAGCTTAATCTGTAAAAAATACTCATCCGTGTATGACATACAATCGTTTAATTGCCAAAAAGTACTCTCCGTACAAGAAGCGATCTCGCATTTCCCCTTATTCGTACTGCAGGATGCGCTGATATCGCGTAGTGTCGGATGATGCCCTTGCTTTGCTTCATATGCGCAATATGAAATTATACCTAGCCCATAGATTTGCCTGTCAATGCTTCGCTCTCCTGGCGACACTGCCAATACATCCGGTAGATATATGTAGCTACTGCCTCTTGTCTGTTCAATTGTGTGCCCTATTATAACAAACAATAATAGGCGTACGCCACTGTCAAAATTCGTCGTCATTATTTGTTGGTTTTAGGAATATGCGAGAGATTTTTGAAATATTTATAGCGAAATCACACGTATCGCCAGATTGCTTTTCATGGTTATGTAATATGGTGTACACAAACGAATACGCAAGAAAATTCGACTTCGCTGAGAGAAGTACTATTTCATGCGCTTTCATTGATCTTCTAATTCGCTGCCTGCCATCTTGAATCATTAGGTCAACATATATACAAACCTCGCAAAGCAAAAAAAGAATAACAAAGAGGGATCCAGCAATTGTCTCCGAAAAGATACACCGCGGCCACCCGCTAGCAGAGCAGAGAAAGAAAGAGAGAGAGAGAAGAAGACACTATAAGAAGAAAAAAAAAAAAGATAGAGAGGAATAAAGAACACATCACGCAGTCACACCCAGAATACCAGCGTCAGTTTATTCCCGTGGCTGAAACCAAATTCCAGTAGAGCTTTATGAGCCTCATACCGAGTTGAAGCACAGCTGTTCGGAAACAATATATCGTTAAGTGCAGTTCGTAAAAGGTAAAGTCGTTGAAACTTGCTTTGCCGCACACAGCGACCACTGCGGAAAGTTAGGCATTCTAACAAGAGCTCAAGCGAAGCCTCAAGCGACGCACGAAGGGCTCGACCCACGTCCTCGTCGGTGAAGGCGGTGCGCAACATTTGCGCATTCCATGCGCAACTTAAGCGACCTACTGCGGCGAGTGGAAGTGCGGCTGTTGATTGGCGTAGGGCGCGATGCTTCCTTGGCTGCACATTCACCCCGGTGTAAGTGCCTCTCCAGTGTGTCGTATCTAGCTTTATTTATTTACTATGCCGAAAAGGTGTTGCAGGGCCCCTTTAGTAAGTACGGTAAAGTAGCACAAAGGTAACTAATGCGAAGGTATAAATTTACAGCGCTTGTCATGACTGCTGCTACAAAACACTGCAAAGTGCCGCTCTATCGACAGCAGGCCGGAAAACGACGAAATGCAGCGACGCCAGGCCGCAAACGTGATCGAAGCGGCGGTCACGGAGCCAATAAACATGGCCCGTATGGGATTTCTGCCCGCAGGGAAATTTGCTTCCTGAGAGAGATTACTTTTTGCGCTGCACAGCCACCTTATTGCCGCAATTGATAAACAACAGCTTACGCCAGACGCACGCGTCTGGCTTGGGACTGAAACGAATGCGTCTCTCAAGATGTCGAGAATTTGCTGCGACAAAAAATGTGCACGCAGCGCACACGACGTACGGCGATTTTTGTGCAACTCGCACCGGGTTATTAGAGCGTGGCAAAAATTAGGTGCAGCAACGGCCCCAAAGCACGAACGACGTCCTCTTTTCAGCGGCTGCCGAATTTAGTATTCGCGCATGCGCTTAATCATTTGCACACTCAATAGGATCGTGGTACGAAGCGAGGTATTAAATGTGAAGCTTTTCTTGGCGAACATTTGCCACTTTGACAGCATCTATCTACGCGCCTACGTCTTGGTGCTCTCATTGGCGTTTCGTTAACTTCATATGTACCAAAATACAGATAGTATGGCATGAGTGTATGAAGAACATAAATGATTGGTCATGACATGAATCTCATGAAATGTGTGTCATGTAGGTCATGAAACAGCCGCCTACGGCTTGGCGCTCTCATGACCGTTTCGTTAACTTGGCTCCCCGCACACTGCTTCGCATAACATTGATTCCCAGAGGGCATGGGATCTGCCCCCGTCCTTTTTTTTTTCGTAGGTTAGCATGCTCCGTCTCCCTATGGATCGGTTGAAGTCAATAAATAATTTGAGAAAGAGCTCGATGTGATGTAGAGGGAAAGAGAGCAAATTATGAATGAAAAGTAGGGAGGGTAACCAGGACTGGTCCGGTTGGCTACCCTACACTGGCGAAAGGGAAAAGGGGAGGGAAAGTACAAAGAAGAAGGGAAAGTTCACTGGGGATATCGATCGGTCCCTCAGTTCGGATCACAGACGCTGACTCAACCCGGTAGCGTTTAAATATCACAGCAGCGCGTTTGGGGCCTTTTGTAGCTGCGTTAAGCGAGTCCATGGTCCCAAGATCTTGTTCAAGGTGAACGGTTGTCTATCTAACTGATTTAGAGCCGTGAAGAGGTCATGTCTTTCATTTGCAAAAGATGGGCAGTAGCACAGTAGATGTTCTATAGTCTCCTCGACACCGCGGTTGTGTGTGTAACCCGTGTACATGCGCGAGAAGATAGAGTTTTGACTAAGCGCAAAACAGAAAAGTTTAAAAAGTGAAACGCTGCTTGCACACACAGCAATAGTACCATTTAGGAGTTATTTTCATGGTCAAAATGAACTCTGCTTTCATTTCTGACGGTATGTGCTGTCCTGGCTTCTAATTCCAAGTTATTTATCCATGTGCGCTTCCTCGATCATTTCTGTTCTTTTCTTGTCAAATAGAGCTGATCATAATTATTGCAGATGTAGATCCCCGCGCGTGTTTCAGCGATGTGAACTTTTTTCGGAACAATTGCTTATTATTGGCGTCATCAAAAGAGGAAATGGCATTAGGTCAAAATACATTATCACTTCGCGCAGTTTTAGAATCGTTAGTGCAGTATAGTAGCGCTGTAAACGAAAAGAAAGCATAACCACTCCGAAGGTATGTTGCGTAGACGCGAGATTTGCACAATGGTGTGGGCAACGAATATTTCCTTGGTGTCTCTCCGTTATGCTGCATGAGCATTCGCAAGCATATCATTTCTGAGCACAATATTTAAGAAAATATCTTAAAATACATACAGGGAGATGATCAACCCTAACCTTTCTAGCTTCCACCTGCTCGGCCTGTGAACATTAAAAAAAGAAAGGCGGTGGCAGGGCAATATGTTATCATCAGAGTTCTGCCACATAATTCACAAATGCTCTACATCATTTTTTGCCCTGGACTCTCTAGGGATGATGTGAACATTCACTTCCGTAAGTGGTGATGCCAAGTCCCAGCAAGCGTTATTGTGTAGTAAATGTAAAATGTTTAGAAATCCGAAGGTTGAATCCACTGAATATTTCTGACGTTTTAAGAGGAAGGGAACAGCGCAAAATGAATGCTGGTCTTCAACAGTCCTCATATGGTCTATAGCCTTTCCAAGTAAAATCAGATACTGACCAGTTTTCCTTGTTTGCTGTTACTTTGCTATTCTTCCTGAAAAAAGCTGGAAATATTCAATCAAATGATTTGTTCGCTTTTCCTCTACTAAACATATTCGGCAGTACCCATTTCACGATTACCGTCTACGGAAATGCGTCTAGCATTGAATCAATATAGCGAGACAATGCGTTGCCATTGTTTAGATGAGTTTTATGTGAGGCGTGCACTGCAGCGGAGCTCCTCTTTCGCGTTTTCACTAGAACACTCAGTGCCACATAGCGCCGCCACCGTGAAGCCCGCGCGTGGCGTCCCAAATGCATGGGGCACCGGTGCGTGCTAACGCTGAGAAACGCGAAACTCGGTAACCGGGCTCCCCTCTCGCGCCACCTGGTGGTCCTGCCGAGAAGTCCTTGTGCGGCCTCCGAGATGTGAAGCGTGGAGCGCCGCTGCACGCGAACGCTGAGAATTCTTCCCTCGCTTGCCCTACACGCAGTGGCACACACTGAGTGGCTCAAGTTGGCGAGAGGTTCATTTTAGGGGGGCACATACCTATTACATTCATGGCGCAGCTCCCTAAAGCGTAGGCCTCAAAGACATTAATTAAAAATGAATGTCTTTGGGCACATACCCAATGCACTTGTGCCGCAGCCTGCTAAAGCGCCCGCTTGCTGTTATTAAGAAACCCGTATGACCTGGGTTCGTTTCCACGCAGCATCGGATAATCTTAAAGGATCTTTTTTTCATTGTAGCGGGGCACACGACTCTGGCAAAAAACCCGAAAGTTGGCATCAAAGGCTGAGTTCCAGAAGTCACCGTACACGGCTAAGTAGATGGCTAAGTGGACAGCAGTGATCTTGAGTCTCGTTCCAATTTTCACGAAGACTTCCAAGTGGACAGCTTCGTGAAAACAGCATCGAAGTCAAAAACGATGCAGGCTACTTTCCTGCCCAAACAAGGTGGCGGATAAGCGGGACACTCGGAAAGTCGACAAGAAGGTTGTCTGCGCACAAGAAAACGTAGACATGCGATTCTATGCCCTTAATGTAAGCTACATCGTGTTTTTCGTAGGTTTGCACGCGCAAATACTTAAAATCCAGAAATTACGTGTGTTATTCTCAACTTTTCTTGGTCGCCGCGAGGTGGCGTCACGTCGCAAACGCGTCTTTCGTGTGTCTTCCAGACGGCTAAAAGCGCGTTCTATTACATGGTCTCGAAGCCTTTTCAGGTGTTTCCTTAGCTGTCTACCTAGACTGCCTCCTATGCTGGCCAGAATTAGAACGCACCCAAAGACATTAATTGAAGACCAGCACAGAAAGATTGGCACTTACCCAGTACCTCAAGTCGGCATCAAAAAGTTTGCGGTACGTACGCAATCCCGCATCTACAGTGACTCATGTCGGCGGGAAAAAAAATTCGTCGAAGAGCGGCACATATCGTATGTACATATGTCCACATACTCAGTGACTGAGGGATATTGGTCCAACGGTAGGTTTCGTACCATGTTCTCTCAGCGCATCAGGCCAATAATCTAACCACTTGACCATGGACTACTCTGTGACCCAGCTTGGTGGGAAAATGGTTAGACACCGAACATACATACATAACCGCCCAATAGCACATACCCAGTGACACATACCCATGTTGGCGTCAGAGTGGTTCACTGAAGATTAGCGCATGCCCACGCGAACAACCGATATTTTTAGACTACATTACCTTCGTGACAGGCCCTTATTTCGTCTGGGATGCGTGGATAGCTAGATTGCCGGAAATAAAAGATGCCTAATTGTGTCAAAACTGCTATTCCCATTAACAGTAAGATGTTCTCTCCGTCTTCCCTTTTCTCTTAACTTTACCCGGTGCAGAGTAGCAAACCAGAATTTCATCCGGTTAACATCCCTGCCTTTCGCATCCAGTTTACCTCACTCTCTATGTTTCAGCGGTATTCTTAAACGATATCTGCTAGAGGTAGCTGCTTCAAAAACAAATCCGCATCGCGGTCTTCGAGAAAACTTCGGGAGTTCCGCTCTTTGAAATTATAAATAAAAATTTCAAGTCGAACTTTATTAAAGAGTATTGAGTATATTAACCCAGGGACGGCACCAGCCTCTGCTAAATAAAGTCTAAAGCCATTTAAATATTCCGTATCAACGCAGGCAATATGACGCAGCATTTAAAGAAAAGGACCTTGTATGGTATGGCTCAGTAGCCCCTAGTAGCTTCTATCGACGAAGCAGCGAGGCTCTCGACTACAGAGTCGCTTACTCAAGATATTATATTTTTCTTGTCGTTATATACTTCGAACGCGACGGTCTCTGACTCATCTAAACCAGCTAGATTACAAATCGTTTTCAGAGACAAAGGTTCTTTGATGATGATCGCACGTGTCTCAGACTTACAAGGCAGCACGGACCTTAGTACTGTTCATGAAAGAGACCGGTCTCAGTGTCCGATTGTAGGTATGAAGGTCAGGTCCATGCGTTTGCACTCTGCGATTGCAGTCTGTCTCTTTTCCTCTCTTTTGCTCCCTTAATCCTCTTTCTCCTGTGTAGGTTAGCAAACCGGACGCTCGTCTGGTCGACTTCCCTATGTTTCCTCTCTCATCCTTCTCGTTGTCCTGCACCAACTCGACTGTATTTCTCAATGCCGTTAAACCTCCGCACTGAATGTGTCAGCTTAGATAATTATTCCGTCTAAATCCAACAGCGAATCATGTAACTGTAGGCGGAATACACATGACCGTAGGCAGGCCGGTACACAGGAGAAAACGACTGCGTGCATTGACGTACGTTGCTTTTCGTAGGCGTGACAAGTTCGTGATTCGGTGTTTCTCTTCGAAGTCGCGCCCATGTTCGGGCTGCCTTTCCCTGCATAATTAATTTGAACTTCATGTGCGAAAACCAAAAGAAGAATAAAGAAAAAGTATTCATTGGAAAAGCACTCATTACGGAATAAATGCTCTGACAGTTCAGCTTTTGCTGAGTTAATCTCACCGAGTGCACCTGGGGCAATATTCGACAGCTACAAGCCGTAGTTCGACCGTTCTTTTGACATGTTATGCCCTCAGAGTTTACATTTTCATTCCGTCGCACAGCCTTTAAATTGTACATCTCAACGAATCCCAGTGGCCGTGCGACTCCTTTCAGCAATTTCAAATCTTATTCCCAAAGGTAATGGCAACTATAAAAGTAATAATTCAATGTTCCATTAATCTCAAAGAAGCAGCGCCTAGTGACATGCAATTACATAGATCTTAATCGGGCCTTCCCGGTAAAGGTGGTCTTTTCGGCAGCCCCTTTCATCAGCCGCTTCCTCCGGGTCATATTCGGTGAGGCAATTAATTTTTTTCATACCTACTCAGCAGTACGGCTTTTTAATGTATATGCATTTGTTCGTTTTTCTATTTTGTTAGTCTTATGGCACGAGTACGCCTACAAATGGTAGGCTAATTCACTTATCAGTATGATACAAATGAAAGTAGGTTTCTCAATTTCGACACTGCTGCGTACCGAGTGGCGCATTTTCGCTGCCACGGAGCGAGCTCAGTGTGGCTATGGGAGCAGCCACTCTCTTTACAAGTCATGGCCTTTTGAGCTAGACTTCATTGAGTGAGTTTGCGCACCTTGTCGAATATCTCCAGCTTATTCAATGACATTCAAGTTGTCAATAATAAGCCTCTTTGATTTCCGAAAGATGCCGGAGAAGGTCGAAGCAATTTACCGTCGAAAGAACAGATGTGCGTTCCAAACGCAGTTATGAAATGCGCCTACGTCGCCTCTGTGGCAGTGCCTGGCACTCGTTTTTTTTTAGCCTCATTTTTTTTCTAGTTACCTCTGGAATCGGTCTGTACCTTTGATGAAACTCTGCCGGAATGTATAAATATGAATGTCATTAAGTTCCCTTAGTCGGTTAAAATATTGTTAGCAACGGTGTTCACGCAGCTCACGCAATTCTTGTTAAAGTGATTAGACGAAACGAACAAGTTTCTATTCATGCGTCTATTAACTTATCTGAATTTTTCTTCAGCGAAATTGAATAAAGCTCTTCAAACTTCAAGATAGACAAGAGAATAGGATGAGAGAAAGATACAGAGGTTGTTCGGAAAAGAATGCGGCTGACAACCCTACACAGAGGAAGGGATACGAGCAAAAAGGATAACAAGCTTTGCAAAAGTACAGTATTGACCTTCTTCGCACATCCTTTTTAGCGTTTACTGCAAAAAAAAGAAAATGAAACAGGGATGGACAGAAGGCAAGACGAGGCCTTCTGCGCTTGTACGTTTGTGCTTGCCTCGCTTTCATTTTGTTTCAGTATTAAGGTTATTGCTCCAAACACAAAAAAAATATTGCAGGGAAAGAAAGTTTGCCGAACACACGCGCGCACCACAAAATGTGCTCATTCAATCGCAAATCAGACAGGCGCATTGATATTGTGGCTGGGGCCAGATGAATAGAGCATCGGGTTTCTGCGCTGAAAAAGAAAAAAGCGCAATAACACTTTTTCTGCCATGTGCGTCCATGTACAGCGAATTCTGTGCTCTATAATCTGGTCTGCAGGGCAGAGCCAGTCTTCCAGTTGTGAAATTGCGTACGAAAGCAGTTGTCTCTGTACTTCAAATTGAAGACAGTCACAGGGCAGGTCACGGCTCGAATGCCTCGGCTCAACTGCCTGACAGCACACATCGCAATACGGCCATTCGTGGAGGGCGGAGAGTAGGTTTCCGTAAATTGTGTGCCGGTATGGAGATGTACAGTAAGTTTAAGTATGCAAGTGGCGACATCGCCATTTCTGAGTTAGACCAGAAAGTTAGCGCCGATTCAGAGCTAGCTGGTCCAAACAATAACTTTAACAAAGTGTCATTCCGGATTACGTGAACGATTGTACACAGAGTAAAGGCAGTTTCCTTGTTCTTGAAAGAAGAGCTTGAAGATCAGTTAGCGAAATTGCGGCTGACTGTGTTCTATAGGGGCGCAACAAACACACAGATGCAGAAAATGCATTTCATTTCAACAACCTGTCGAAATGTGACCCTTCCATCGAGAGAACATTCGCGATTGCGCGCCAAGCGAAGTATTGCAAACGCCACCAGGACCGATCGAATGAGACGCGCGCTAGCTGAACACATTTAGCCATGACGCGGACCGTCGGTAGCTCACGTTTGTGGTAGAGTGGACTAATTACATTTGTGCAATATTAATACGCAAGGCATCTAATTGAGTCCTTCACACCCGATGGTAGTGGGGATGAATATGAAGTCGTTCACTGCAAAGTCCCCGGGAATGTTTGCCTCCCCCCCTCCCCTCTTATTTAGCTTTGTATGTGCATGGCCGAACTGAAACGCGAGCCCAGTATTCCACGCGGCGGCGGTAGAGCGAAGCTCTGAAGGAGAGTTCCGCAACAGATTTCGTGTGATGGCAGTGTGCAATGATGTGGTTGGTATGAAATGCAAATCATAGAACAGTCAGAGACTTGTCTGACTCGTCCAATATGATACAAGGTAAGCAAACTGCGGACTGTCATGCTCCGCGATAAAGAATTCGCCTTTCTTGATAGTTGGCCAACACGCATTTTCTTCTGTGAATTGACTTGTCCAGCGGAAGAAACAACACAGATGACAGAGAAGCATACACAGACAGTGCTGACTCTTAGATGAATATTTGTTGCAGACGACGTAAACGTCAACGTTAATACGCGTGCACGACAGAATCCTAGACAACATAAAACGAGAAAACATGAGAGGCAACGCGATCTCTTTACCACATGTGCACGTGCTTGAAGAATTCGATCTCTTTATGGCTTAAGAATATAAATGGCTGGCTGATGCCCTTCGTACAGTTTTCGCTAATGTGATAAGTCTCTAGGACTATTTTTTTTTATTGAAATGAATATTAGGAGAGGTTGGCGCCTTTATGGTGGCACCGGCTACTCCTTGTCACTTGGCAAAAGAAACAAATTTGCGTAAAAAGGGAGCATAGCGACACGAAATATGGCACTTAGTAGAATACTGGATGAATAAAAGATATACAGTCGAATAGTACATGAGTCGCAAAGGTCTGTGCATTAGTTCAGTCCGCGTACGCATACACAAAGTCAGATATTTTGAACAGCCAAAACACACAACACATGTAATACACAGCAAGTACAGAACAGAATTATACATATTGCGTAAAAGTTGCGATCACCACATAAACCAATTATGAACCACGAACAACGTTTATGTTACTCATTTAGCGTATTCGGATCATCTGATACTTAATACTTTCCCAAAATGTTGGTGTTCACTAAATATTTTTTCAGAGCAAGAAGTGCTCTTTTTTGAAGGCCCGCAGTTGGCCATGGGCCAAGTATCTTTTTAGAGTGAATGGTCTTCTGTCTAAGATCAACAAATTAGCCTGCAGTACCCTTCTTTGTGTATCGTATTTCGTGCACTCGAGAAGAAGATGATGCACATCTTCGTCTGGATGGCCACAAGAACACTGCGGACTAGAGACACGTTTTATCCTGTACAAGAAGTGTTTTGTAAATGCAGTCCCAAGACGCAGGCGGTGTACCAATGCTTCAAACTTTCTCTTGTCTCTTAGATTTTCCAGCATTGATAAGTTCATACATGGGTCTATAAAGTATAACTCCGCCCCCCATGGTTGCTCAGTGGCTATGGTGTTGGGCTGTTGAGCACGAGGTCGCGGGATCGAATCCCGGCCGCGGTGGCCGTATTTTGATGGCGACGAAATGTGAAAACACCCGTGTACTTAGATTTAGGTGCACGTTAAAGAACCCCAGGTGGTCGAAATTTCTGGCGCCCTCCACTACGGCGTGCCTCATAATCGGAAAGTGGCTTTGGCACGTAAAGCCCCATAATTAAATTAAATTATGGGGCTTTACGTGCCAAAACCACTTTCTGATTATGAGGCACGCCATAGTGGAGGACTCGGAGTTATACTTTGAATTAATTAAATTAAATTAATTCAAAGTATAACTCCGAGTTCTTAGTTTGCTGATTAAACCAGGTAGTTTTGCTGAGGCGACACGAAATATGTCTCAGGATCAGACGGCCTTCACTACGCAACAGGGGAAGATTGGTTGCCTATGTGTTATTGTGCGCCCGATTCGCAGCTGCGTCCGCTGCAGTATTACCAGGAATATTGCAGTGGCCAGGTATCCACTGAAATGCAATTACGTGGTTCATTGTGCTTGCTTTCGTAAGTTCTTTGAGTGTCTCATACAATAGCAAAGTGTTCAAATAATTTTTCTTATTGCTCTGTAGTAATACATGTAGTAATACATGTAATAGTAGGGTTATTCTTTTGTTGGTGTCGCTGTGTCTGTTTAAGATCGCCGCGTTATTAAACAGTGGCTCGCACTGATGTTTCGTGCAGTGTGCCTAGTAGGTTTGAAAATCGGCCATTATTTTTAAATTTTTTGGAGTACTCTCATAATCTGACGTTGGCGCACCTTCCAGTCTGTTCAATATCGCAGTAGGACAGATGGCTCTGGTAGATGCTATTTTGGCATATAGAATCAACGGACTTCTGTGTATGATGGCACACTTATTTTTCTTTTTAGATTCGCCTTCTACCCGTGCTTCACACGTGCGCAAAAGCTTCTCAGCCTATTGGGAGCTGCGAAAACAACGTTCGCACAATATTGGGATAGGAACTTCTTTAAGCTTTGCGCAAGCTTGTGAGCATATGGGGCGAGCTGATTTTACACATATTTTGCTTCGTCTTCGTGCCTGCCAGATGCCTTCATCCACCATGCCCCCTTCTCACGGGACCTAGTTGCAATGTAGTTTGGATATGCGGCCTTTTCTAATCTCTGAATCTGGCCAGTGCGCGCCATTGTTTAATAACACGGCGATCTTAGACACAACGACATGAACAAAAGAATAAACCTAGATACTTATCACCTTTGCAAAAACAGTACGAAGGGCATCAGCCAGCCGTCTTTCTCTTTAAGCGATAAGGAGATCGAAATCTTCAATAACAGGCACGAGCAGTAAACAGATTGCGTCGCCTTCCGTGCTTTCGCTTTTTTGTGTTGTCCAAGTTTCTGCTGCTGATCCGTATTCACGTTCGCGTTTACGTCATGTTCAATAAATATTCATTCAAGAGTCAGCACTGTCCGTGTGCGCTTCTCTGCGTCCGTGTTGTTTCTTGCGCTGGACAGGTGAATTGAAAGATGAATCAAGACCAACTAGCCCGGCTGTCAGTTATGTTACAGGTATTTACAGTATTCTATTTTTGGGGGGATGTACTATTGGTGTGTCAACCCCGTTTTGCTGCGCATGCAACATCCCTCCCTTCTTTTTTCGTGCCCATATATTTGTGCTCACTTCGTATAAATCTTTTAGTTGTGAGAAAACGCCTTGTCCTGTTGTTCCTTCGTGTACAGTCTTTCGTGCGCTTAAACAGTTTCGAAGTTATCAATGGTCGCAGAGACCCACCACCGATTTGAAATTTTGAAGGAATGTTTTTGTTGCTTTCCGCGCCAGCGATGTGTACTGCCATTCTCCAAAGGTCTTCGTTTCGTAAAAGCCATCATGCCTACTCAAGGCACGAAAACACTGGGCGCAATGCGTCCAGTGCTTGTAAGGTGCTTCGAGCTGATGGCATGTGCAGCTTAGAAAAAAACTTTTGAAGTGTGTGACCAGTTAATGTAGCTTGACGACTGCCTGCCGGTCTTGCTCTGGCAATTTCTCAGCAGCTGATGGGGAGCTACATGCTGTCACTGTGCCTTGTTAGGCAGAGGATGGATGGTGCCCTGGGAGTCGAGGCCAAGAAACAGCAGCTGCGCTATCCGAAGCTTCTTTGTCCTCAACATTCTTGTCCTTGGTGTCAGGTCTACTTGATCTAGATGAAGAGGAGGCCGCGATGACAGACGTGACATGCGCTTGATAGAAGCTGTTGAGGTAATTGATGAACGTCGGAGACGGGAACATCATCGGCATCGTTTTCTAACAATTGTCCGGCACCACCTCGGTGAGGCCACTCATCCTTTACCGTGTTTTTCAATGTTCTCACTTCTTTCTGAATGAGGGTACATTCTTTAAAGAGGCATGATAGGATCCTAGACAATTACGGCGCTTCAGAGTGGTGGCTTTGCAGCTGTCAAAGGTGTGAGGTTCGGAGAAACGACAGCATGCCATCGCGTTTTTGCACACACTGCACAACTGTTAAAAGCTTCATTCATTTTCTGCAGCTATGAAGGGAGGAACTATACGTCGAAAATGACTTCCGTTGACTTGTGACGAAAGCGATTCACCATTGAATATACTCTTCACACAGCGTGGCCGGCCGATGCGAGA
This sequence comes from Dermacentor andersoni, assembly GCF_023375885.2. Classification (NCBI taxonomy): domain Eukaryota; kingdom Metazoa; phylum Arthropoda; class Arachnida; order Ixodida; family Ixodidae; genus Dermacentor; species Dermacentor andersoni. The sequence goes on from NC_092815.1 coordinate 97,334,766, forward strand.
AACGCGTGTGATAAGAGCTCCGTTTGCAGGGGGCCTAATAAGTACCGGTTAATCTGTGTTTGAAATTTTCTTCTCAATGTCATAGAAAGCACTAATAGTGACCTCCTTGCGGGAGTAACCTGAGAGCGGACTTGTATACTCGTCGGAGAACTTGACACAAGTTCTCCAACGCGGCTACAATGTTCGCCATCTATAACCTGGATATTCTTACGGTTGTTAATTCTGACATTATTTACCTCATTTTGCAACAGGGCCGCGATTTGCTGATACATTTTGCCTGTTGAGGTGTTTCATGTCACTCGTGGCGAGTACAGGCACAAAAATGGTGAGGAATGGCTCATGGGTTTGCATAGCCCTCACAAAGGACGTGCTCAAACTGGATCACATGCTGAGCCCTGTGGCTGTGCCCGACCTCGTAGCTGTCGTCATAAGATCCATCAATGCGCACCTAGTATGTATGATGGTGTCGTTGGTGTTAGTGCTGCTTGCGTCGCCGTTTCACTTCTTGCAGGCGGCCGCTGCGTACGCTGCTGCATCAGGAGGACGCGTGTTGGGATGTGCATTTATGGGATACGCGCTGGTGACGGCCTTTTCCGGCGAAAACCGAAATAATAAAGACGAAATAACAGAGAGTTGAAAGACAAGACTTTCTGCAACGAAAGCACTGCGTCAACATCAAAAGCGATAAAAGACAGATTTGGAGAGAGAGAGAGAGAGAGAGAGAGAGACAAGAGAGGTTAATGAGACTTTGTTCATTTTGCTGCCCTACACGGGGGGAGGAGATGGGAGAGTGAAAGCGACAAAAAAGACATGGGACTAGGTAAATCACGTGCGCTCTGCGACGTGCAACATACCTGCAGTCGGGCACTCAAGTCTGTTGCCTTCATGTACTGTAGAAGAGCTCGTGCGACTTTCAGGTCTGATAAGTAGTGAGGCCAGGCTCCCAGGACCTTTGTTTCAGTAAAAGGCCGATCGTCTGGTCCCCTCAAGGCATACTGGAAAGTAAAATGAAACAGTGGCAGAGGAGGGGATTGATAGTCTCCTCATATCTGTCCCTAAAGCACATGGTTAAATCACCCATCCCGATGCTATAGCCATACGATTCAGTGAAGGTGACTCCGACTTACCGCCGACACAGCAGTGTTGCGTCATGCTGCGCAAGATTTGGTGCTATTTTGCTAAGTATTTCAATGACCCAATGAGATATTACCGTGACTATCACGCTATCTATCTACACACTCGGTTCAAGCCGCTTGCCCCGTGTTTCTGGGACGCGTCACGGCTGTGTCTCCTCTTCCTGCCATTATCTATCAACCGTCCAATGCGAGCAGTGCAGACGAGGCGCCCATTCTCACACCAACCCTTTCCTTTATTTCGGATAAGTTAAAACGTAAAAGAATTTATGTAACTTAGTTGCACAGGTGACGCATGGGGTGGAACTATAAACAAATGAAAGAAGGCACCAATGGTTTCACCATGTGACTCCTTTTCCTTTCGGTCACTCATGAACTGACGTCCAAGTGATGATAACTCAAGAGAGAATCTAGATAAGCCAATGAAACTACAGATGTGCCGGGTGTTGAATTGCACTCACTTAAAACGATTCACTCATTCACCAGAACTCTCAGGGATCCCGAACTCTGCCAAATTCGGGCCTCCATGCACAGCACCCTGGTCTGGGCGCGTCCACCATAGCGTTTCACATCTTACCTTCATATGCAGCGTGTTGTTGCCGTCGTGGTTGTTTTGCTTAAATACCTTAGAAGTCAACAGTTGTACGTCCAAGTACATTTGTGTCTCGATTATTAAAAATTTCCATGGGCTCGAAGGACAGATTACCAATGACTTATTAACAAAATGCAATTTAAGGTCCTTAATCACACATAAAAAGTACACATATAAAGGCTAGGGTTCACCAAACGAATGATTTTGTAACAAAGAACAATGGCGTACTCGATCAGTTTATATTGAGAAGGTGGCCCACGAGGACAACTAAGCCGATCAAGGCCATGGCGAATTCGCGTTACATATTGCGGCACTGCAGGACCACATTACGTCATGCTTCACCGCCCCGTGTACGGTATTATGCCGACACTGCGTGTGGCAGCGCCGAGATAACAAGCCTTGCATGTCAGGAGAAGATCAGGAAGAATTGTACGCCACCGTTGCCGGCAGTTATTCAGAGGAGAAACTGAGAACTTGCGCAGTATGTGCGCCAGATCGATAAGCTTAACGAAATCCCGCTTGCCTTCCCCGAATCCATGCGGGGAAACATTGTGCCAACGATCATCACAATGCCAACGCCTCAAAACCAGACCTCGGTTTCACACGTTAGATTAGGAACTTTCTTATACACCACTGCTCTTTCAGAAGTTCGTAAGAATAATGAGCAGTGACCAATGTACTTTTTAGCTTGAAACTTGCGTAAGTATTAGTGTCGGTCCGTTTTACATGCGTGAAGTCACTGAATGCACTTTAACCGCGCGTAGCATACTTAGGGCTAAGGTTATCATAGAAGAATGGTCATTTCTGAAGTTGACCTTTCAGGAACAGCTTAAGCAAGAAAACAGGCGAATGAGATGGAAGCAGATGATCAGTAATTTACTTGTCATTTCGGTTTCGTATAAAGGCGCACCCATTAATTTCCAATAAACACGTTCAGCAATAAAGTAAGCCAGAAAGATAGCAGGAACAATACTAACTTGGGCACCCGTGCGAACACATCAGTCACGTAATAACCCAACTGTGATACTTATAACTTATAACTTATACTTATAACTTATAACTTATACTTATAACGAACTAGACCAACTGGACGACCAAGCGTTATCCGAAAAACGAATTCTACAGCATCGAAAAGACCTACCGTCACAGAAGAAGGCCGTGCAAGCGCTATTGCGCTTTTTGCGATCTACCGGCCTGTGTGAACGACTTTAACTGGAACGCCTTTTGTGTGTGTGTGCCTCCATGTGTGCGTGTTTTTTTTCTTTTTTTGCGTTTTCCTCTCTGTCATCTTTCTAACCCCTATCCCCCATCCCCAGTGTAGGGTAGCAAACCGGAGACTCATATCTGGTTAACCTCCCTGCCTTTCCTCTTCATTCTCTCTCTCTCTCTCTATAACATAGTCTGATATAATAATAACCTACAGTTTTACTGCGACAATAGTTAAGGGCCCGAAACTGGGAATTATGTGATGTACAAGTAAGCAAACAAAGAAGATGGTGACCTCCACGGCAAGAAAATTTTGATGTCGCAGTAAGTCAGTTCAGAGTGGAAGGTGTCTTAGAAATGAGCTCTTTTTTTCTTTTGGTATTGGATACCAAAATAAGTTGTGATGGACCGCGCGAGAGCGGGCAGATTTCGAAGGCGGTGATTAATCGGCGTGAAGCAGGCTAAAAATGAATTAAGTATGAGTGCAGCTACCGTTTTCTCGAATTGAACCACACACGTCCCGGCATCCTCAAACAAGAAGCCTCGAAGTATAGCTGAACATTCAATCTCAAGAAGCGTATAAATCTTCATCCGACACATGTTACACTGTGATTTGGTAGACACCTCTTCAGAACACACTCCATGACAACGAGTAAATAAAGAACGACAGGAACTGAAGCTATGGAGTCGAGTGAATCGGTCATTAATGCGTGAAATCACAGTATAAATAAAAGAAAAACGTCATTCTGACGCGCTTTCCTTTAAGTTCGTTGCAACTTCATGGTCTCCAAGGCGTTGCACAATGAATTAAGACAACCTGGTTACTCTTGGCCATCGACTACTAGCTCTCTGAGCTTCGTTACTTGCACCTGAGAGTAGGCAGCATAATGTTATGCTTAACTGATGACCAAAACACCAAGCAAACAAGTGACTTTAGTGTTAACTGGCGTTACCATGCGACGACGGCTACGTTCGTATACGAGAGCGCGGTGTCTGTTTTTCCTTCATACGTCCCTTCCGCACGCTTCCCCATCGACTAATATAGGGCAGCAAACCGGGTTTTCTGTTCGGCCGGGGCACTCTCACTTTCTCCTTCCTTCTTCAATCGAATATCTTTTATCGCTGTGCTTATCTATGTCTCGAAAGTACAACCAAACGCACGCCTCCAACAATTGAAAGAAACAAGCTACTTAGGAACCTACAAATTATATCACGATTAATTAAACCTGCAGAGTAGGTCCTAATAATGTGCTTTGAAAAATGTCGCTTGAAGCCTATTCATGGAAGCCATAAGAAATCAGGCTAAGCATTGATCTCGTATGAAGCTTCGCACACGAACATTCATTAAGAGCGTGGTGTTCGTGGGTGTCCGTGGGCAGCAGCCAATCCTCAAGTTGCATTACCCTCTCAGGCTGGTGATTGTCGCAGAATGTTTTTACTATCGCTCGTTTTCATAAAGGTGATCTACTTTTGAATTAATAACGAGAAGAATGTATAGTGTAACTCCTCGGCTTTTCATCCGCGACCTTTCCCCGTTCATTCTTCGCACGTGCAAAATCGAGCCACATTCCTTCTCTGCTCACAGTCGCAAGCTTTCACGCGCACCCACGGCAGGGTGCGATACCTCCCTCGGGACGTTCGGTCCCATGCCAATACGCGGCGGCAGAGCAGCTTCCACCACAGGCAGCTGCAGGGTATCCAACAGGAACTAATTCACCAATAAGACGCCGCCTTCATGACGTCACTGATGAGGACAAATTTGAAGAGGGAGAGGGCGCGTAGCTGAGAGGAGGAGGGTTGTGGCTGAAGCCCTCCTTTCCTACTTCGCATGTAAGCGGGATTTGTTCGTGCTCTCTTGCAGTTCCGTTGGCCGCGCTGCGATGTTGGCCAAATCGCGAAGCATAACTCGCTGAAGTGCGCCGTGTTTACCTTGCACGCTGCTATTAATTTTTGAAGCAATGGGACATCTCTCGTACACACCATCGCCAAGCAATTATAAAGAGAAATATTTATATAGTAAACCGTCGTTAACTACTAATATTCGCTGTCAACATGTTACATTTCGTCTTTTCGTGAAAGCAGTCGCTTTGAAATTCCTAAGTTGTGGTTAAGCTTAGAGCTACCACATATGAAGTGGGGGCTATCACATATAAAAAAAAAACTTAATGACACCATCATTCGTAAATCTTGTTCGTGTGTTGTGAAGTAGATCAAATAAAGCTGGCCGATTTCTTAGTCAGCCAAAAGAGCACAAGTAAAAGTTGAACGTTTTTTTATGTATTCACACATTTCGTACTGAAAAAGGTCTGACTTGCACGCTGTGCAAGAGTGCCGATCTGCAGAAGCAACTTTCATTCCCAACTTAAATTTGTACACAATAAGCGAACATAGATTCTAGAAGATCCCAACCAATGCGAGAATTATTAAGCATCACGAACTGGTCACACTAAACTTCACTCTATCGCGTCTGCTATGATGGTGCACATATTTTTTCTCATAGCATGTTGAGCACAATACATGTATTTCACTGACAGCATTAGAATTAAAGATCCACAGAATTTTAAACTGGCTACGTGCATCTACATGAAGAGGAAGTATATAGCTTATAATTGCTTTCATCGTTTGAACTATACGCCTTGGCAGTGTTCGACACCAGTGAATTCACTAACGCACGTCTCCGCGGATTGGATCCACGTCTGCTACTTGGTCTTCTACCAGGAATACCACGAGCAAACGGAAAACTTCTGTGCCACCTGTGGCTCGGCTTGGCATTCACGAACGCCTATTCATTCAGCATTGGAATGGCCGACAGCCCTACTTGCGACACAGCTGCTGCCAGGAAACGGTCGAGCACCTCCTCTGTAACTGTCCCCGTTACAATGTGTCAAGAAAAGTGCTCGCAACCGCGCTTGAAAAACTGAACAATCACCCCTACACAGTATAAAAAGTTCTAGGACACTGGTCCAGACGGGTTCCGGCACTCAAGGCTTTAAGATCTCTTCTAAAGTTTTTAAGGGCTTGTCTTTGAATGTTGTAGCGCGTAGCATCGCGTTATTGTGTGAATATTTCTCAAAACATGTTTTTCTCTTCTTTCACCTTTTATTCCCTTTACCACTAACCCCAGCAAAGGGTAGCCAGCTGTTACTTACACTGGCTAACCTACCTGTCTTTCCTTCCCTTTTGTCTCTTTCTCTCTCGGTGACACGTGTCGACAGGGTGCATGAACAAAATGTATAGCCCAACCAACACGCACTCAAGCCCAGCAGGTATTTCACCGGCAGCAGATGGGCTGTCAGTCCACCCACGCTTGCACAGAACTGGCTTACTCATGCAAAGTGAATATCTGCTCAGCAAATATAGCGAAATACTTGCGCTTACCTGTTATCCTTATGGGCAACCAGTGCTGAAGCTTCGCGAGTCAACAGCAGCGCCGTAACGTACAGTCTAGCGAGTGGTGGACACAGTTTTCACTAGCACATACCATAATTTTGTGTCAGCAAATTCACCAACCGTCCCGAGACGCACATTTCACGGCTCCTCACATGATAGGGAACCGACGTGCTGGGACGTAGCAGCGCATGCGCTCAACTCGACGTGCATGCCCATGGACAGAACTTCGCTGGCTGCATCGGGCCAAGCAAACGTCGATGTAGGCGCGCGTGCGTTACCGTTAAATATGCTGTGCCATCTTCGTATCCTCCCTACCGGATAGTGTCAGAATATTTTAGTTGCATACTGAAACTCGTAGCGCCTCCTGGCAAGCACTGGTTCTCCATAGGAAACCTGATGAAGCTCCTCTCTCTTATCTTTCCCATCTTCATACTCGGCACTTTTCTTGGCACATTGTAACGGGGACAGTTACAGAGGAAATGCTCGATCGTCTCCTCGCAGCAGGTGTGTCGCAAGTAGGGCTGTCGGCCATTCCAATGCCGAATGAATAGGCGTTCGTGAATGCCAAGCCGAGCCACAAGTGGCACAGAAGTTTTCCTTTCGCTCGTGGTATTCCTGGTGGAAGACGAAGTTGCAGACGTGGATCCAATCTGCGGAGACGTGCGTTTGTGAATTCACTGGTGTTGCTAAGGCATGTAGTTCAGACTCTGCAGAACCGGAAATTCCTTTGTTAGAACGCCACAGAGCCGCACAAGGCGTGATGCCTTAATATAGCCATCTTCATCAAATGCTTGGTTGTTCCTGCGCATTCCGTTCCTTGAACGCCTGATCAAGCTTCTCTCTCTCTTATCTTTCCCATCTTCATACTTGGCACGACAACCGAAGCCGATGACCGAGTGCGATCCAGCTTGTTATATCGCAGAGCGAGTGGCAAGGGTGAGCGGAGGCAAGCTTGACGAACGCACGAAGTTAGCCACTTCCCAAGCTTCGCTCGATTTAAAGTTCACAAGAAAGAGAAATAAAAAAATAAGTAAACATAAAGTATAGTTTGCCGTTCACTCAGATTTCTTTATTTCTAAGAAAGAAACTTGGGAATGACAAGGAATGCGAACATCCACATCTACTTTCACTAGAAGTGAGGATTGGGCGAGTTGGTATTGCATTCTAAAACTGGTACAGCGCAACATAGAAACGAAGAAACAAGCCTATCCGGCCAGATGACGGGAATTCAGGGCTATGTTCCTTCATCTGGCCGGCTCAGCTTGCTTGTTTTTTTCTTTCTATGTTGCGCCGTACCAGTTTTTGAACACATCTTCAATACTTCGTTCCAACAGGTCTTCGGATGCCCGGCAGCCGCTAGGAGCACGCATGTTCCTTGAAACCGAAACTCGCACTCGCCTTTCGGGGGTTGCGCGCAATATGCGGCGTGCTGCCGCCTTGTTATCACTTTATACGGAACCTCGCGGCGACGGCGGAAATGCCCCTAGAGTGTCCTTGTAATTGTTATCGCAATGAAAACATATTGCGCGTCCGATGGTAGCACTTGCACCGGGGTCCCCCAGTGCAGTAGCTCTATACCAAAGGGCAAATGCGCATACACGTAACGACAGAAAAGATCCGTACGTACAATTCCTTCCATCGTCGAAGCTACTGCATCGAGACGCTTAGCACGTGCATCGCGTCGCATAGCAACTGCTCATTATAAAAAGTGACAGCGCGCCAGTTTCCTGCATCCTTCCCATTTGCATCTTTCCATTCCATACCACATTGAGACGCTACGTGACATTGTACCGCCTTCCAGATCTGTCCGGGTCGGCAGCAAAGGACGAGCCGCCTGGCCGTTTCGAGTTGTGTAACACAGCTATTCACGACAAAAAGCCCGACCCACGTTCGTTCATGCGCAGCCGTGCGTCTCTCTGTCGTGACTTCGCTGGATTGTGAGGTGCAGACGTGCCAAAGCCGCACAATATGACTAAGCTTTGGGGTTGTTCTAGACTGAGCTGGGACAGAAACCTGAAATTCGGTGTCATCGGCTATTGTCAAAGACAACAACGCGTCGTGTCTTCATTAGACAATACTTTGCATAACATTGATTACCACAGGGGCCAGATCTGCAAAATATTAAAACTAAGCTTTCTTTGTCTCTTCCGCGCACTTTGCAGGATCTCGCTGCTGGCTGCTCTGGTCTTTCCAATTACACGACTTGGCCCACTGAGTATGTTCCACTGTCTGCGGGCCTGAATAGTCAACTTGGGCCACTGCGTATGCGCATCTGAGCATGTGGCACAGGGTGCATAAACATTCTTGACCAATCTTCTAGAATTGGGAATGTGCCATTGGGTAGAGAGAAATGAAAAGGAAAAGCAGGGTGGTTAATCAGACATTAGCCTCCGGTTCGCGTGCCATTGAGTAGGTGCCCGAATAGACAAGCATGTAAGCAGGAAAGCAGGAAGTCTCCCAGAACAGAAAATTGAATGAGTGAGCTACATAAAACTGCAGATTTCAGCATCAAAATTAACCTAGAGTGGAGAATGAAGTAAAGGGAACAAAATGGGAACATAGTATGTATTGGACGAGGAGAGTTGAGATAAAGCTACGTGCAAGCGAAATGAAGCGAAGACATTTCAGTAAATAGCAAAGAAAGCTACGCTTATAGCCGACTCCTATATATGCGCGGAATCCGATATTTCTTTTTTACATGCCGAATATTTCGCATTCCATTTCAATTACTCGTCATGGTCATCCCCGGATAGCCTTCTATACGTGTTCTAGTCAAGATTCTTTGGCAGCAACCGAGATGAACATCGTTACTATGATCCTGGTTGCGACCATGCTTTAGGGGTCCTAACGAAGAAGTCCATAAATTAAGACCAGAAATTAATTTGCCGAGAATGGTCCATATTACCGTGCTCCAAAGCTTGTGTTAGTGGCGAGAAACCTCTTCGACGCATTGACACAGGTCATCCATTACATTTCAATAAATGCTTGCACGCCACCAAGGCCTCTTTTTTTTTATGCAGCGCACAGCATATGGGAAGCGTCGCTTTTATGTCAGTTATTTGGCACTGAACGTGGTAGCCTAGCGTAGGAAGTGATAGGCCCATTGCCGTAAGCTGCACAATCACTTTAAGTAAGGACCTGCCATGTTTCGCCACTTCAACCTCTGATGATAGTGGTATATGTCGGTGTCTTTCGCTTTTATGTATATGGAGAATAGGTTCATTTACGTTGAACAAAAGACATTTCATACATAACTGTAGAGCTTTATTCGAGTGCTCACGGGTCAACCCTGGTAAGAAGGCGTTTTAGTACAACAGATTCTCTATGACCTCTTCGTTGTGCGCAATACTTAGGTACAAGAATGGCGGCAGCTTGCTTAACGTTGTCATACTATAGTATACAGACATTGGGCTGGAAGGCATACCGATTACATTTAAGTGCACACCAAATACAATAGCGCACTTTTGTTAGAGGCAGGCCGGATCCTCGAGCCGTCAAAAACAGCGCCGTAGAAAGCGCGAACTCGCTTCTTGAAAGTACACCACGACAAATGAAGCCTACTGTCAGTGATGCTAAAGAAGGCAAATGACAAATTTGGTACTTTTGATTGAAACATGCATGTAATCAACTATGGGTGACTTGTAGGGTTTGCAAAAAGCTTCGTATTCGTATTTGGGAACTTGAAATGAAGCGAAATTTCAACTTTCCACAGACAACTTTCCGCCGGTGGGAGCCAAACACACAACCTAAGCATGACGTCCACGCGTTGCTCTACCAATTTTCCTAAATAACCTTTTTTTTTACACCGAAGGTGTATATCACTAGCCGATTTGTCCGTCCGTCCGTCCGTCCGTCCATCCGTCCGTCCATCCGTCTGTCACCTGTACGCCGAAAACTCCTCCGGCGATTGATTGATTGAAAACTTAATTGTTCCACCGAGCTGGGGTGCCCGCCTGTTAAACCCCATGCACATGCGAAAAAAGAAAGAGAGAAAGAAAGGCGTGCGATTGGCTGCGCTAGCAGTGACGTCGCTGCTCTCCGTCGCAGCCGAGCGCGCGCGCAGCAGTTTCTCTCCGGCTCCGAAATCGGCAGGCCACGCGCCATACGTACTCCTCGGAAGCACGCAGCTTTCGATCAGTAACAGCGAGAGCAGAGCCCGCAAGGAGCTCGTCTACGCCGCACCGATGCTGCAGCCTGGGCACAAGAACAGGCTCGTGCAGCCGAGTGCAAGCATTAAATGCGTACCCAGGACCCGGCAGCTGCCTACAATGCCGTCGCTTAATGAATCGTCGGGATCAACCCAGTGTTAGAAACCGGTGCCGCACGTTACAGCTTCGCTGGTTAACCATCTGTGCGGAGTGCTTGGCCAGGGAATTTTTTCTTGCTATTTCATTAGAGATATGAAGTTGACAGAGACATTTAACCCTAATTCACGATTCGTTACATATTTAAATGACGGAAACAGTTATTTTCGCTCCTGATCAATTCTATCCTCTCTGCTTGTTCTCCCTGTTATTTTTTTATTTATTAGGTTTTATTTCCATAAACATACAATTTATGGGGGATTTAAGGAAAAAGCTCCTCGCAGCAACTTGACGTTCCTTAAACCCGGTCTGAGGGCAGCAGGTGAAGGCACACACACTGATTTGGGACCGACAAAAACAATACATAAGCAAAAGAAATTATAAGTTGGCTTAGACATTATGCCAGCAAACAGAAATGCAACGTAAAGAAAACATTACAAACCATAAAAAAAGACTACGCAATCCACAGTGTATACTAGAGCAACAAAAGCAGTGATATAACCATTAACCAAATAAAGAGATAGAGATAAGATAATGCCGAGTAAGGCAGGGAGATTAACCAAAGGTAGTTCCGGTTGGCTACCCTGCGCAGGGGGAAGGGTTAAGGGGGATAAAAAGAGAAACAGAGTGGAAGGGGGAGATAGAAAGAAAGAGAGACAAGCACGAACAAAGCGCGTGCACTACAGAGCGGTAGGGGGCGGCATTCTTAGAGTCTGTCGTGAAGCCCCGTAGACCGCAGGAACCTTAATAACGCGAGTAAGGCCTTCAACGCGGATGTTCTTTCGGAGCATTGGCCTAAAGCTTTTAGTTCTCATAATGGACGATTGTCCAACTGGTCCAGTACTCTGCAAATCACTTGTCTCTGAGCACTATATCGCGGGCAGACACAGATAATATGTGCGAGCGTCTCGTAGATGTTGCATGTGTTGCATGGGGGGGCTGTTGGCCATTCCGATGAGGAAAGCATCGTAAAGGCAACGCCTAGCCACAGACGGTAGAGCATGGTCTGTTCACGTCGTGGTAACCCAGGCGTGAGGTGCATCCGTATGTCCGGAGACAACGAACGCAGCCGACACATGATGAAAACATTCGAGTCCCACAGGGGCAACGTACAATCACGAGACATCAATCGCAGCCCAGCCGCAGCGTCTGTTCGCGAAAGCAGAATGTAGACTCGTTGACCCCTTTCATGTGCAGATCGGGCGGCTTCGTCGGCGTGGTCATTCCCGCTTATGTTACAATGTCTTGGAAGCCACTGAAAGGTTATGTTGTGTCCCTTCCCATGGCTTTGATGATATATGTGCCGAATTTCTGAGGCCAGTTGTTCATTGGGTCCGTGGCGCATTGGGTTTCGTATGCACTGAAGGGCTGCCTTGCAGTCACTAAAGACTGTCCATTGTTGCGGTGCCTTCTGCTTAATAAAATCAAGTGCAGCACGGAGCGCTGCGAGTTCTGCACCCGTCGATGTGGTCACACATAAAGTTCTTAACTTGATTTCCACAGATGTTGCCGGGACGATGACTGCAGCAGCAGAGCTGTTGAGTTTTACTGAACCATCTGTGTATACATGTTGCCGGAATCTGTGCACGTTGTGAATGTGCTCCAAAGTAGCTTGTTTCAAAGGTTGCTATGGCGCTCCAGCTTTCTTTCTGATTCCTGGAATTGTCAGTTGCACTTGCGGCTGGTGCAGACACCCCAATAGAACTGATAATCGTGTAGCTGGCGTAAATTCTGATGGCAAGTAGGACTCATGCCTTGCAATAGTTTTGGCAAAAGTTGAAAGTGGCCTTTTTGCTGGCAAGCAACCAAGATGGTGGGAGGGAATCCGAGTCAGGTGTCAGATGTGTGCTCTCAGGACATCTGTATCAATGTAGACTGTCAATGGAGCGTCTCTGGCTATGGCCACTGTCGCAATCGATGACGTAGTTTTGGGGAGACCGAGACAAGTCCTGAGTGCTTGGGCTTGCACGCTCTGGAGCTTGCGGATATTCGTAGTGCAAGTCTTTCCTAGTACAGGTAAGCTGTACCGCAGGAAGCCCAAAAACGGTGCTTTATATAGTTGCAACATTGACGGTACTGTTGCGCCCCCGGACTTCCCGCCGAGAAACGCAAGAAGGCCCACAATGGCGGCCAAACGCTTTGTCACGTACGAGATGTGAGCGCTCCAAGACAAGTCTCTATCAGTGATGACGCCAAGAAACCGGTGAGTTAGTCTACATCGTATAATTTGGTCATTGATCCTCAAAGCATATACGGGGCCATCGCTTTGCGAGCAAAAGCAACGAGTGCACACTTCTCAGCGGAAAGCTCCAGGCCTTGCCTTCTTAGGTATGTTGACAGCTGTTGAGGCTTTCTGAAGTCGTGCGCGGGCTTGTACACGTGCCGCGCCTGAAGCCCATATGCAAATGTCGTCTGCATATACGGGGAGCTGAACGGTTTGCGGTAACGATTCAGCGAGACCAACGAGCACCAGGTTGAAAAGGGTAGGGCTGAGTACTCCACCTTGCGGTACACCACGACTGGTATAGCTAGGCGGCGTTGGTCCGTCTTCAGTCAAAGTAAAGAAAGATCTGCCATTAAAATAGTTGCCTATCCCACGAAATGTGTGTCCACCAATCGCTACAGCTTCTAAGGCGGCCAGAATTGCACGATGGTCTACACTGTCGTACGCAACTTTAACATCAAGGAATACGGCCGCCGTGATTCGTTTCAGATGTTTCTGGTGTTGTACGTATGTCACACGGTCGATAACGCTATCTATGGACGAGCGGCCGCGTCGAAAACCAGCCATTACCTCTGGATAGATGTTGTAAAATTCCAAGTACCATTCTAACCGTGTAAGAATCATTCTCTCCATTAACTTGCCGACACAGCTGGCCAGTGCTATTGGACGGTAAGATGACAATTGCAACGGGGATTTGCCAGCCTTGAGGAGTGGAACAAGCCGACTGGATTTCCACGTTGTAGGGACCAGGCCGTCACGTCATGATGCGTTGTATAGGCCAAGAAGGGCATCTCTGGCCTCTTGACCAAGGTTTGCAAGCGCAGAGTATGTGACGCCATCGTGTCCTGGTGACGAAGATTGCCTGCACCCGGCTAGTGCGGCCTCCAGTTCCTCGATGGAGAATGGAGCGTCCATACGAGAATCTCTGGAGCAAGAGGGGACAATGGGAATAGGTGCGCAATGTGAATACGTGAGCGCCGGACCAGCGATCCTTGCGCAGTAATCTTCGGCTACCTCTACTTCTCGGTGTCCTTGATGTAGGGCTAGAGACTTAAATGGACGACGCTGTTGAGGAGCCGTTCGAAGTCCACGGATTGTTCTCCATACCACCGACAGAGGTTTACGCGGGTCGAGAGACTCACAGAACGATTTCCAGCGTTGATTTTGCAGTACAGCAAGGCGATGCTGAGTTTTCTTTTGAATGCGTCTGGCCTCTCTAAGGTCGTAGAACGATTTGGTCCGTCTGTACCGTCGCTCCGCTCACCGGCGGATTGCACGGAGGCTGTGTATTTCCGAATCAAAATCTGTGTATTTCTTTAATGGCCGAAATGAACACATAGCATCCTGCATAGCCTCGGCGATCTCAAATTCTAGTGTGGATGAAATGCCTTTGAGACATGCGTCTTCCATAAGTGATTTAAACACGGCCCAATCTATTGTTTGTTTAAAATTTCACGGAACGGATTTGGTGAGGCATTTTATCTTCAGGTAGGTAGGAATGTGGTCGCTTCCATGGGTTTATATATCTACGAACGAATGGACGCATCGAGTGAGGCATCGCGAAACAAAAGCTAAGTCTAAACAATTACTGTACGTCCGGCCGCGCAGAAACGTGCGACTGCCATCATTTAGACAACAAAGTTCATGGTCGCAAGCAAAGGATACGAGGTTTCTTCCTTTGGAATTTACCTTGTTGCTTCCCCAAACTGAATGATGTGCGTTGAAGTCCCCAACAACAATCCGTGGGCCAGGTGTCGCATCTGTAATGTCACTCAGTCTTTGCCTATCGAAACGACTTGACGGAGAAAGGCAAGCGGCCACTAAAGTAAACGCAAATTTTTGTTTTTTCACCGTCAAACACACATACTGATTACTGTCATGTGGCCGCACTGGATGAACAAGGTAAGTCAATTCACACCGTATGTAGATGATCACTTTGCTAATGTCATTACAAGTCGATGACACATGAGGTTCATAGCCTGAGATCCGGACGGGTTTCTGTAGCTTCGGTTCACAGACGACAACAATGGGGAATCGATTGGTGAAAACGTAATGGCGAAAAGCAACGCGGGATTTCAGGCCACGGGCATTCCATTGCATAATAGATGCTTCCTTAACTTGTCCGAAGAACGGCTGACGCGGTAGAGCCATTGCGCTTGCTACTCGAGGCTCGCAAGAACTGGATCCAGCCCATGCGTCGGTAGTCCACCGTCGACCTTTTTTGGGCTGGAGGACTTAATGTCGGAAGTGCAGGCCAGTCGTTTGCAGTAAAGGTATTCACTGCGTCATCAGACACCGTGTTGTTAGTGTGGGTGAGCGCCTTGGGAGCACCAGCCTCAGGAGGTAGCGTCTGTCTTGCGACGGTATCAGTATTTCTAGTAGACGAGGATCCTCTGCGGTGACGGCGGACACGACGCCGTCGCACTTTGGCGGCGGCTTCTCTGTGAGTTGAGTAGTCTCTCATCATTTGTTTTAGGACTTTCCGCTCTGTCTTGTGTCTCGGACAGTCTTTCGACGATGCTTCATGGGGACCAGAGAAATTGGCACACTTGAAGTGAGTCGCACGGCAAGCATCAGCGTTGTGCTGCTCAGAACATCTTGCGCACACGGTCGAATTTTCGCCTATGCCGCTGACATGCCCGATCTTCAAACAATTACGGCACTGAAGGGGTCTTTGAACGAACCGTCGCACTGGATGACGAAAGAATCCAACTTTCACGTGGGACGGCAAGCTACCTCCCTTGAAAGTTATCCTCACACAGCGTGAATCTCCTAGGCGAAGGATTTAAATAATAGATACATATGCTCTGGCGGGTTTGACCAAAATAGGCCGATCGTTGTCGTCGATTGACTCATCGACATCATAAATCACACCTGGGGTGCTATGCAGGATGCGCCGAGTTTCTCGTTCACCCGAGTTTTACCCGAGTTTGCTCGACGGCAGTCAGTGAACGGAGATAGCGCGAGACGCGCAAAGGCTGCAGGCAAAAAAAATACGTAGACAAAAAGCCGCGTATGACAACATGAGCGCACCCTGCGCGGGACGCTGCTTCCACGTTTCAAGCGCAGACGGCTGCACAACGAAACGCGCCAGCGCCGCGTATTGTTATCAACGGATTATCGCAACTTAGCAATACCGTGACTGTCCCGCTGTTTGTCTGCACACTTGCCGTGAGCCGCTTGCCACGCCTTTCGCGGGCGCGTCAAGGGCGTGCCTCATCTTTCGGGGACTATCTTTCTATCCTCCATCGAATGCGAACTGGGTACATGCGGCGCATTCTTGCACTTACGCTTTCGCTCAAACGAATACGTTAAAATACAACAAATAAAATAACGAACATTTTTATTTCTTTAAGTGTCTGTTTTTCGTTTTGAATGCTAAAAATTTCTGATGACAAACGGAGATCGAGCAAATCATTAAATTTTGCACTTCTTGCCGCGAGTGGCGACAGTGAGGAGAAAGCTTAGAAGCGGATACATTGAAGCAGGTCGCGCGCCCGAGGCAGTTCATACGGTGAGAAGTCACCTAGGGGCGCTACAGTACTATTCTCAATAATGTCAGTGATCACCACTCTTTCTCTATTAGGAGAATAGAAACGCAGCGCCGTGGTACGGCTGTTCATCAGAGGCGCCTTAAGGCCTCCGCTTGACCAACTAAAAACGACACACTAGTCACGGGAGCAACGGCTGTCGCTGCAAAGTGGTGGTCCGTAGTGCTCGTAGTGACGCAGTTTAGTGAAAATGTACCAGTTTATCTTTGTGCGCGAAGCCTCGGCGATGCATTGCGAAGTGCGTGCTTCCCAGCGACACAATTCATCGCTTGTCATCGCTTGCCCAGTGATAGTGCCTCTGAGCGCATGTACGCAGTATTTGAGTGTTTTGTGCGCACCAAGGTGCTTGCGGATTACGTATGCTGGAGCCAGCAGCGATCGCAGAAGGATACCGTAACGACACCGCAGCAATTGCATTTTGGCAAGTGAGGGCTCTTGTGTGCGGTTATGAAATGAGACTTCGAACTGAGGAAGGTGGTGGAACTGTTGAGTGCGCAGTGCTTGTGATGAAGAAATGCCATTGCACTGGGTCTAGAAGAGCGAGCAATTCTAGGACGCTGATCGTGTTTACGACGTTGTGGCTCCGATACATCACCGATGACAGAGCAGCCATCTCAAACCACTGCTGCGATACGCACTCCTCAGCATCGTCGTCACCCTCGGTGCATCGACGCCTTGCAAGCTGCTACAGTGACGTGCCGATAATTATTTACTGTGCGCTACGTCGCCACAATGCAGGCAATGAAACCGTGCTGTGGGCCCATCTCAGCCCGAGAAGATATATGCATAAGCCAGCGACAGTCAACGCTTTGTTTTTGATAGTAGTGCGCAGTACATCACCGATCACAGTGCGTTGTGCGTGTTTTATGTCGCTGGTGAATATTGTTGATGCCTGTCAGCTCGGCACCGCGTCGCTGCTGCCGAAAGATAAGTTGGGCGTGGCCCAACCGTGGTGGGTGCGCGCACAAGAGTTACATGCCTCGCGCGGGGCGTGACCTATGGCTTTGATTGACAGGCGAACTCGTGCTAAACTCGTGCATCGCGAAACCCCTTCCGAGTTCAACTCGGGAACATGGCGGCGGCAGCAGCAGCCTGTGTTATTTCATCCAGCGGCAGCAAGCGTCAGTATGACCGTTTGTACCCGTTCACGTACATGACCGCCGTGGTGTTTCAGCGTCATTTTCGCCTGTCGAAGACATCGGTGCGCTGGCTGTGTGACGAGCTAGGCGAAGACTCTCGTATATGGAGACAGCGTGGCGGGCTTCATTCGCTCACCGTCGAAGAGCAAGTCCTCTGCGCCCTCAGTTTCTACGGGACTGGGAGTTTTCAGGGAAGCGTTGGCGCCGAGCGTTACATTGGACGCCATCACACTAGTGTGAGCCTCTGTGTCAGAGATGTCTGATGCGCTTATTGATGCGGCAGTGCGGAAGCGGTGGCTGGCTTTCCCGAAGACTGCGGCTGAGCGGGCATTTATAAAAGAACGCTACTTACTTCGCGGAAACATTACGAACGTAGTCGGGTATGTCGACGGAACGTACGTAGGAATTAAGGCGCCTTCAATGTCAGCGTTACTGTGATTGGCATTGAAGCAATGTCTAGACGCACCATATTGCCAAATTTGTCACTTCTGTGTAGCCGACTTAAATTTTGTGTTACCGACATCACACATGCGACAGCCTATGATAATGACTTTTTCGCTGGTTGCTGAATTTTTACAGATTGTTCTACTTATCTATCAGGGTGCCTTCCAAATGGCTCACTTTTTGGGGAAAGAGGTTAATGAAGTATGAATAGATAAATGGATGTCACAAATTGTGTGAAGTACCCTGTGAATGCTAATCTCATAAAGAACTTGGTTTTTCTTATGAGATTACTTAGTACTTAGTACAAGTTAGTATGCATAACGCTGAATTATGGTCATGCGTCATATATCGGCCGCACTATGAAACAGCAAGGCATTGCACAATTCGTTGCAGTGCGAGATGTGGATGTCGCACCAAGCCGGTTGTGCCTATGCATTTATGGCGAAATGAAAATGCATTGGGAACCTTAGTGTGCTGGCTTGCATGAAGGAAATACTTAGGAGTGTTTGCTGTGTTCACTGTTTGTGCACCTGCCAGTGGTTCAGTGTATTTTCTTTTTTTTTGGGGGGGGGGGGGGGGCAGCGTTATTATGTATGGACAAATCATATATTTTCGTCTCATAATGGGGCTCTAATTCTTCAGCAATAGAACAATGCAGATCCAATGCTCTGCAGAACTCGGTGTGCGTGAAGATGTCGTGAACCACCAAGGCAAAATTACATATCGGGAGAAATGTGGTGCAGATGCCAATGAAAAGTGGGTCTTTAACCCGCCATGATAAAAATAAAGATTGCAGAGGGAATAGACCTTTTGTACAGCTTTAGAGCAATGATTACACAAACTGTGACATGCTCAAACGTGTAAAAGCTTGCCGCAATGCCAAAGTAGGATGAGCGATATGTAGCGTATTTTGGCATTAAACGTGTCTTGTAACTGCTATTTTTATTGTAAGCCTCGCTGTCACGGCTTTCCCTCCGGCACTTCCTTTACTCAAACGCAGCACTGTCTTTCTATTGTTGTCATGATGATGATGGTAACGGCAGCAGTAAGGCTGGTTAATGCTTGCCCCTTCGATTCCTGCGAGTCTAGTGGTACAGAATATGGCACGTGCATACACCTGTGCAGCAAAATTTTACGCTTGTGGTGATTTGTTGGAGAGCTAATTCGTGTTGGGACATTTCAAAGATGTGCGCCATTGTGGCTTAATAACTAGAGCATTGATGAGGTTGAAGACTGGTTTTATTGGTATAGAAGCTTGAAGTTGAATTGCACAACAATTTGATGGGACACAAAGAAGAGAAATACACACAGCAGAACGCTGTGCTGTGTGTGTTACTCTTCTTTGTGTGCCGTCGAATTGTTGCGTGATCCAACTTCAAATAGAGCATTGGGCTTCTTTGTTCTTTGGTGCAGGACCGAGGAAGTGTGAGCTATTCGACACCATGCCAGTGCCTTGCCACACAATTATGGAAGTCTGAAGGTTTGCAAACAAAGCTTTGCTTTCACATCCACCTGCTCATGTAATACAAGCAGTGACTGAAAGAATCGTCATACAAAAATAATGGTGAAATGAATGGTCTTTAAAAATTTGGATGTTGACACTAATGACATAATAGGTGCCACACCGAACTCGACAATTGTACTGGACAGAGCAGTTTGTTTCCTATGTGAAGCACAAGCTTCCTTTACATGCTGTGCAGACAACCAAGCTCAGTTTGTTTTAACGTGGTTCACAACATTCACTGTAATCTGTTTTTGATTCTAAAGAAGTGTCAAACACCAGCTCTTTTTCAAGGATGTCATGGGAATATTTGGCGATACCTTTTTACAGCCCCTCATAATGGAAGTGTGGCCAGCCAGCTTTGCTTGGGTGCCTTTATAGATTTCTGTTCCTGATCATTGTGGGCTATCAAGGTGCTAAAGCCTATGCAACCAGTGCAAGGCATTACGTGATTCTATAGTCGGATACAACTTTAGGAGGCCGCAGAATCTGCCCTTCAGTGGCAGGTGAACACAAGCCTGCACCAATGGGCACACACTCTACACTGATGTCGTGCCGCTGGACGCACTAATACCCGCTCATTGGAGAGGGACTATTTCTTTAGACGTGGAGGCAATGGGCAGCTGCACTTTGGTCATCTGGGTGGGGCCTCTCCTGTCTTGTGAAGTTTTATCCGACTAGAGGATGCCGCTTTTCATACAACACAAAAGGACAAAGTGTACAATTATTTGGCCTATGAAATGGATACATCACAAGTGAGCTATGCATGGGCTTAAGCTGTGTGAAAATGAGTACATGCAAATATATGACATTGTTAAAGAATATCTGGTATCGAACATGCATGTAATGGCACGTTTAAATCGGGGAGTGTTGCATTTGTATGCACAGTCTATAGGTGATAGCATTATTAAGCTCATGCCGTTTCCTGTCTTTTCATTGTGAAATACACACACCATTCATCTTGTGGCTAATCAACACCCACTCTATTCTTGCACATAGAAAGAACAAACAGCACAATGACGTATATGCTGCATTAGTGTCTTTTTCATTTACATCGTCCAAGAGTGGCACAGGTTGCCTTACGTTTTTGCCCATTTTGAAGAGACACCAAGTGCATGTTACAAGTGTCATAATATGCACAGCACAATGTTTACTGCAATAATTTTATTCATGCTCTTGAATAATAAACGAAATAATAAACTGAAAGCTCCTTTATAAGGTGTGTTCTGGGGGCTCGACTGGAGAGCAGTGAGGGCATTGATCCTACTGTTGCAGAGCAGCCCTCTGGACCTTGCCACACTCTCAAGAGCACGTGCCTGGCGCTCGCCTACTGCCACCAGGTGGTTGAGTGCCTCCAGCAGCAGAATGTTTTGCTGCAAAAAAAGTGGATTGTTGGAATGAATCAACCGCATATAAACCAATATTTCCAAATAAAAATGCTCATTGCACTATTGGTACTAAATGCCCTTAACTGTGGAAGCCTTTAGTGTATGCGTAATAAAACAATTTGTCGGGACAACGTTGCTTTATTTTTCATAATGGGTTGCTTTTTCAGAGCCAATTGTAATGTTTACTAGTGTACCAACAGCTGAGGTGTCCTCGCACCCTCACGAGTCTCTACTGTCAGCACCACAAACCTATTTTTGTTCACTGCAAAACCAATGCCGCTCCCTACAATCCCGTCTTATGCGAGCTGATTGCATCCTATGCCTACAAACATCATATTTTTGTCCCATTACGCAATTTTCTACCATCCTCGGCTGCAGTTCTTGACATCCATTCTGTCACGCTTATGTAATCACCTGTTATAAATTGGCAACGAGTGATTGAAGACGTGCATGGCCTGCCCACCGATTCCATTTTTTTTTTCTTAATCTCAGCTAGCATATCAGTTGCCACGGTTTACTACGCCACTGTCTTCCTGCCTTAATGCTATCTCCAACAATTTTTGTTACTTCGCTTTCTGCACAGTCCTCGACTTCTCAAGTTCCTTTGTTAACCTCCAGGTTTATGTGCCAAATTGCATAAGCGGTAGAATGCAATGATTCTAAACATTTTTCAAGGATATCGGTAATGTGGCGATCACGATTGGGGAATGCCTCCCATGTGCTGTTCAATCCATGAAATTTTTGTATAAGTTACCTGCTTTACATCAGTACCTGCTATTGATATTTCACCTGGATAAAGATACTATTCCATAGATTTTGCGGGCTGAATGTCACTGATGAATTTCTGGTATCTCACCGAGTTAGTGAAGGTTACCTTTATCTTTTCCATATTTTCGCGGGCCCACGTACATGTAAAAGCACGAACACTCATTGGTTCTCAATGCCTTTTTTAAACTGCTGGACATTCAGTTCGTTACTACGATAGTGACTTAATCCGTGCACTATTATTATGCTAAATATGAAACAGTAGAAATATACTTATGTGCAGTTTGTCGATGTCTCCTTCACTGTGTTGGTTGCGAGATCCATCATCGGCACCACCTCCTTGTCGCATCGTAGCTATATCGGCTGTCTTCCTTTAGCACACGCTATGCAATATTCGTGACGCTCGCAGTCACGCAGAGGGGAGGAACTCAGCGCACTCACAGAAGCAGCACCGGATAAGTTGTTTGTTCAGGATTGTGCCGTGAACAGTAGGTGCGCGATGCGATCTGTAAAATCGCCTAAGCTATTGGCAGGCTTTCGGGGTGCAGGGAAATATTGCTCACGGAGGAACAGAAATATCCAAGAAACAGTGGTCATCGTCGAGCCTGATCAATACGACGCGCACTGCAAGCTCGTTGTACGAGTTTGTTTACACTGGGCTTCAATGTTTAGCCGCCATGCTCGCCCGATGAATGTATGTGATGACGCCACCACAGCGTTCCCTCGCGGTATAATGCGAAGCGTACTAAATAACAAATTAGTCGAATACACATTCAGTCTACATCTTGTAAGCTTTAAGATGCTTTTAAACCACGTTAAACTAACTAATAATATTGTACTAAATGCATTTGTTTTATAACTCGCTTGTACGTGTAATGCACTCAGTGGAACGACAAACAAGTGAAAGAAGGCACGACCATGCACCGACGGTATTATCACGTGAGCCCCTGTTTGTCGACCGCCCAGAAGGCAACGCCCAAGGAATGATAGCCACCCAGAGTGAATCTAGATAAACCAATGAAACTGGAGGCTTGTGGAAAGATAAACTGTGTCTCGGTACCATTTGTGCTTTCATCTTGGGGTGTCGCCAGAGCTCGTGAAGATCCCGAGTTTCGCCAAACTCGGCGCATCCTGCATAGCACCCCTGATATAGTATTGCTGCCCTGTGGTATTATCGTGCGAACATTTATCTTGCCCAGCATTTTCACTGTATTCGAGATATCCAATGCTGCTCTGTTCTCGACGTCGACCGCGAGAATGTTCTTACGGGTGTTAACTCTCATGTCCGTGATCTCATTTGCAACAAGAGCCTCTAGTGTTACAGATATGGCTTGAATGTTTAGCCGATTCAGGTTGTCGGTCGGCGTCTCGAGCAAGAAGAGGATGGTATGAGCGTGTCATTCGCCATTGCTGCCGCTGTCGTCCTTGTTGAAGACGAGGAAGCCGTGACGATTCTCCTCTTTCCTTTTCGCCTCACAACTGTCAAGTAGTCGCCGTCACCCGACAGAACTTCTTCTGAATAGAGTAGTACAGCAAGGTGTCCTCACTGCCTGTGTCGCTCATCAGGTGATTGCGCTTCCTCGGAGCGCTTGACGCTGTGACGTCGGTCTCCTCCGGACGACTAGCTGGCTCCACTTCCATCGCCGAAGGTCTCGGGAGCAGCACCTCCCGAAAACACGCAAAAATATTCGCAAAATGAGAGCAGTATAAAACGGGGTTCCACACAAGAGCCACTTCTTCGCCTTCCCCAGCCAAGTAAATATTGCAAGGAAAGAATGTGTTACCAGATGTCCTCATGTTACCACATGTAGTGTGATGGGCTTCAGTCCCTATACTGCATGTCATAAGAGGCTTATTCCTTATTTAGAGGCTTTCCTTAATTTATTTATTTTTACGGGCACAACATCGTATTTCTGATTTCATTATTTCTCAGTCTTAAGCCGTTCTTGCAAGGGCACTCCTCAATGAATGCCGATACTTTTGTTTACGTGGTAGGCAATGTTTACCTCCGAAAGACTAATTTTGGCATAAGAGATATGATGCACTGAATGATCAATATTGGTGTGAGTTATACGTCAAGCGTAAAGACAAACAGACCTGAATAATTTTTAGTGAAAGCCCTGGAGATGCCGCCTTCGAAAGCCCAATACACTGGGCTTTGTGCACTGCTGTCCGACAAGATTTATTTTAAAAAAAAGGAGAGTATTTCAGTTCACGACAGGACAGTGAGTTTAAATATCGGTCAACAACTCTTTTTCGTCGTTAGGAAATACATAAATATCCACACCACGTCTCGTCAACAGTTAATCTTTCATTGCTTATATTGACGACTCTGCTCTGTTCGACCTTCACGTCCTGCCTTGGGGAAATAAAATTAACAGGCGGCAAAAATCGTCTGCTCATTCAGCAAAGGTGGATGTATTGTTATTCTTTTAGACAAGCCAGTAAATACATAAAGCCCCCAAACACTTAGCAGTCGCCGCGCAAATGCTGACAGTATAGTAATTGGAACACCGAAGCTCTGAAAGCACTGAATTTTCTCGCTTCCCAAGTGGGGCGTATGCGTATATGCCTGTGCATGCATGGCCTCCGCACTGAACCTCACAATTCCAAGCAGCGCGACCATGCCACTGAAATAATTTGTTCTTCGTTATGTGCCATAAACTGTACTGCTGAGCTGTACGCCCTATCGCGCAAGAAAGCAAGAAAATAACAACAACAAAAAAGAGCCACAGGAATTACTCATTGCGAACAGAACACTTGACGTTTGTGACATAAAAAAGGAAAGAGTGCGACAGAAAAGTAAAGGGCATGAAAGAATACTAGAAAGATAGAGTTGTTTCAAAGGATTCATGGCAGAACGAAGCAAGGGTTGGCAGCCTTAGGAGCGGTTTTGTGCTAATCTATGCTTTCTGCTAGCTTCAAAGTTATGCAGAAAATGTGAACTGCGAGAAAACGTCCGCTCAATCTTGTCTTCCGCTGATGTTCAAAAATGTTTCTCATTGCCTAACAACAAGGTCATCCGTCAATACCTTGTTTTTCAATAAAGTCTTTACTAGCTCACTCACTCTCATTGTACGTTTGACAGGAGGCGCTTCTATATGGGAGGGAATAAATGTGCGATCGATATCAGTTCGAGGCTGATGAAAACGGTCGGGATTGTGCAACGGGCCCTTCAACCCCAGAGCTGCCAATCGCTTCGCTGAATCCGCCTCAAGCGAAACAAGCCTGCGAAGACGCAGCCTGCCAGCGCGGCTCTATAATTGAATCCATCGAAGAAAATGAGGAGAAAGTTTTTTGCATCACCAGTCGAGAAACTGCCCGCGAGAAGACAGCTGAGGGTTGGCTTCGGTTTCAATATGTTGGGGGAGTTCGTAGAATAGGCCTCAAAGAACGGTGTGGCGTACCAGCATAACTCATACGAGGCCTAGTGATCTCTCCGACGCTTTTGAAGCTGTCTCTACAGAAAACGAAGCTGGAACACAAGCGCACGATATTTTGTGTAGCTAAGGTTATATTATTATTATTATTATTATTATTATTATTATTATTATTATTATTATTTGTGTTCGAAGTCACTGTAGACGCGCCGACTACTCCTGTTCTCTCGATTGACCTATGTGCATCAATTTGAGCAAAATATTCACACAAAAATAGAGAAAAGAATGTATTTACAGCAGCACAAATACCTAATGTTCACATACGTTCACAGAGAGCACCATAAAAACTAACGTTCCAGTGGAGTTCATGAATAGGGGAACGCGGTAAAAGAATCACGGAAATTAACCCAGTATATTTGATAAAGATACCTAACAGCGTCAGTATCATCGAGTAGTATTGCGACGAGTAATATTAAGAAGTGCACCGAGAAATCTCGACTGTCACCACAAAAGCATGTATTAAAGTCTTTGCTTAAATCATGTGGCACTGAGGATGTTTTAAGCTTTGTTAATTTTTCTCTACAGAAAGTTTGTTTACTTGATTTCAAACACTGTATCAGATTTCTGTAAGATGTAAGTCTCCTAAGCGTGTGTGGAAGTTGCTGTAGACGTAAATACTTCGTCACCGTAGAACGTTCATATAAAGCTTCTTGTTAGAAACCTCTAAAACAATTTCTTTTTTTTTTGTGAGAACTTTTGTGGCGCCATTCTTGTTTTTCTCAAATTCTCCTCCAGCACGACCTATTTAGCGATCAGCAAGGCATTTCTTGCGCAGCCATCTGCCACTTCCGTTTTCTTACACTGTAAATGTGCTTACACCCTTAAGGGTGTTTTCTTGTCGCACTGGTAACACCTTTACCATTAAGGCTTTACAAAAATTTGTAGAGGGCTGTAACGGAACTCTAACTAGAAGTGCGATGGCAGAAGACGTAGTTAAAAACAATGTAATCGTTCTGACAGCCTTGGGCGCACAGAAATATCCGACAAGAGAATTTCACACGGAGAGATATGAAACGCCCATCGGGCCTCACGCTCAGACTCTAGTCCGCACGCACTCACTTTCACTAAGTCGCGCTCGTACTCGCATTCATTCCCACTTCCCTGGCACCCGCTAGCTCGTCTCCACTCACATTCACCGGCCCTTACGTTCGTACTCGCGTCCAGTCAAATTCAATGTCACTTGAGTTTCACTGATACGTTAACCGGCACCCGTTCCACACTAATATCTACTAAAGCAGTCCACCACCCATTCCCATTCATACGCACGTCCAATCCCAATTCTTGTCAGTCACTAACACTATAGTCTAGACTGTAAAAAAGCTGATGCCTTTTGGGGCTTATCTTATCCCACCACAATAATCGTCGTCTGCATCGCTTGTCGTTTTCTTTCTCGAAACCTCAGCGCTCGCTACTTCCCTGTCGAGAATGCTGTGTCACGCTGATCACACGCAAGCCGTTCGTAACTTGGAAGTACCGGGCTAGCAGCATTAAAGAAAGGAAATGCGGGCAAGACAGATGGCGATTATTGCTGTGAGACAAGATACGACACAAAGGGGTGTAAACGTTTTTAAGAGGGTACGTCTGTGGAAATCAGTGTAGGGCGAATATTAAATTATGGGGGCTTTACGTGCCAAAACCACTTTCTCATTATGAGGCACGCCATAGTGGAGGACTCCGGAAATTTCGACCACCTGGGGTTCTTTAACGAGCACCTAAATCTAAGTACACGGATGTTTTCGCATTTCGCCCCCCTCGAAATGCGGCCGTCGTGGCCGGGATTCGATCCCGCAACCTCGTGCTCAGCAGCCTAACACCATAGCCACTGAGCAACCATGGCGGGTGGGGCGAATATCAGTCAGTGTTCTCATGAGTGAGTACGCCGATATATGCGTAAGATGAAAAACACTGCAAGGGCAAAGCACCAATAGATGCTGCCCTCGAATGCAGGCTTGTTTAGTCATTCTCTCACTCGCGGTCTGTATGCGAGTAGTCTAGTGGTTTTCACCATTCATATGACGACTACGCTTCGCCTTATCTCGTCGACACTCTCGTCCACCTTTTTTGTTTCATTTATTTAGTTCAGTGAGCTTATATTCTGTCTCTGTGACCGTATACAGGTTATACGGTCTTCGTGCACCTTTATAGTCACAGCCAGATAAGGAACATCTTTGGTTAAAAGCATAGGTTTTCATTGGCCCTTTATATTCTATATTGCGTCCCTATGGGCCTACATTTAATGTGTTACCACAACTGCTAGCTTGGCGTCACGGGTGGTATGAATGTTGGTATGTGCTACTCCCGCGCCGCTATATTGTACGTCGAGGCGCGGCAAGAAAAACACTAATGGCCCAAGGTTGCTTCAGCGTGTTTTCGTTCAAACGTCTGGTGTGCGGAGAAAATACGCTTACTGCGCAGCACAAGCTCAAAGATAAACGTGTAAGTAAAAACATCTCGTGCTCCTATGTTCAATGATGCAGGGTAACAGCGCAAGTGGTGCACGTAATCTCTCCTCGAGAGCATCATCACTAGCGGCTTGATGACCTCGTTACCAGGGCCTGTCTAACCAGCTGTATGATACCAAATATAAATAATGAACGAAAGCATGGCATCTACGCCCTGCTTCTCAGGTGATCACATTTCTTTTTGTTTTCAGCGGTGAAGAGACGAGGTAGCGCAGACGATGTAGAATGGACGAGGCATCGACGCAAGGCGGGGGAGACTCGCCAGATACGGTTCGCCATCTGCACTCGACCAGCGTTCCACTCGAAGTCCCGAACGCTGGTGAGTCGCGCAACAGACGGTTGAGATCACTGGCGCAGAGAAGGGGAGAAAACCGGAGAGTTCTTCACCTACAGCCCATAACCGCCAATCACTTTCGTCAGGTAGATGCAAACGGCATTTGCTTTTTCCAATAGATATAGCCCGCGACACCAATGATCTGCAATGCCATCGGGATTCAGCATCAGTTGAATTCTGTATCGATCGTTTGCGGGCAAATCGCCTTTGAACAGAGGAAACCAGACAAGTAAACTTCGCAGTTAAGAAACGTTCGTCGCTGTTCTGGGTTGAAATCTGGACAAAAGCCGGTCTTGATTGGTTGGTCTTCCATCTGAACTAACGATGAGGCCAGCCGATATACATGTCAGTGCGTGTGCACGTGCGCATGCACGTGTGTGTGTGTGTGTGTGTGTGTGTGTCTGTGTGCCTACACTACACAGCTTGTGTAGTATCTACATTACAAATGCGCTACACTGGTATGCCAAGATGGCGTACCTACGCGCCCGCATTACAATGTCGTTCCGCCAGCCCACATGAGGTCTTGCAGTAAGAAGGTTAAACGAGCATCTCACGCTCGATGCCACAAGTGACAGTACCACTTCTTGATCCTCTGGACATGCACATTGTTCGATCTTTTCACAAAGGTGCTGGCACTTGTCAAAGCCGCCAGCTGCTGCTTCGCCTCCATCATTGTGGTGGCGCCTCCACAACCACAAACCATATATTAAGCCTGATTGACAAAGAATAAATAGCTGAGGAGTATTCCGTGCCAATGATTGACAAACGCTGACAAAACGTGCTAAAATAGATTCCGACGTAGTGGACTTGTCTGAATTTTCTGGTAACCTCCAGTGTAACAAAGAAGGTAAAAAAAGAAACAAAGAAGCAGTTCAGACGTTCAATTCAGAAAACTCTCGCATACCAAACCGTTTTCGCAGAGGTTGTGTCTCTAAACAGCAGTGATCTAAACAACGTGGCTACAAACGTCGTGAAAATCACTATGAACACACGACTTTAAGCATGTGTTCTGCATAGTGGTGCAAAGAAAAGCAGGCACTGCTCCACCCCCTTTACACATAGTGCTTAAAGAGACCGACGTAATACTATTCCTCGCGAAATTGATAGTTCGCTCGAGTGGGACTTCCCTGATTTGAGCTTCTTCATCTTTTTACTTAAACAGGAGGTTGCTTCACCATCCAATCTCTCCTCTTGAACGCCAAAGGCAAACATAGAATGCATAATGTAAGCTCGCTCACCAAACCAATTTGGTAAATGGAGGGTTTGGAGAAGGGTTGCTGCCTTTATGTGCCTTATTTAGCTTTAGAAAGCATTATATCCTGCTTAGTAACATCGTCTCGGCTAGCAGATACGGTTGCTCGGGTTACCAAGTGTTTATTCAACGTCTTCCGTATGGCCGCATGCACTCGAAAGACTGGCTGGCCGGGAAAGCACACTTCAAGTTCAAGTATCTATTTATTTATTTATCTTTAGTTATTGGCCGCTAGCTGCTAGAAGGAAGTTTCAACGTTCAGTTCCCAACGCACATGAAGAAAAAAAAGGCCATAACTGTGCAAACGAAACAGACTTCAAAAGAATCATGGGTACCGTTCCCGCCCACGACAAAGCGCGGGAACTGATTGAATCAGAGCGTGAACTCGAGGCCGCCCGCTGTGGGATATATAGTATGTACCCTGGCTGATTCAACATTTATTAACCGCGGTTCGCTGGCTCGATAGAAGGCACTGTGTCCTTGCGCTAGGAATGAAGAAATGCAACCACCAACAGTGGTCTTTATCATTTATTCAGTTTTTGCTATTCCTGCCGTTGTGAAAAACGATTACGTGGCATTGTGGAGCTGCGGCGCGTACGGAATGGTGGGACATCGTTCCTCCTAGAGCGCTTTTCTTTTGCCCACGAGAAGCCAAACGGAATGTTGTATGACTGGGACACTTTCGCTGCTCACCTATAAAGGAAGATGATAGTCGGCCCGCGATATGCTTGTGTCTACTTTTTACTGGCAGGTAAACTCAGCCAGTATTATATTATAGTTAGTGCTATTATAGTTACGAAAATCACGAGCGCCCAAAAGCGTACAGATAAACTCCTAATTTACATATCTGTTTAGTAACTGAAAGAATAACTTAATTTAACTATTTACAGAGCAATAAAACCTTGTGAAAGAACAACGCTCAATATATATATATATATATATATATATATATATATATATATATATATATATATATATATATATATATATATATAGGTTGTTTTTCACAACGAAAACCTCTTCGACGTCTACTATTTGGGCAAATAATGGTATTTTTTCACCCCGACAAAGGATAGATCACAATCAGAATTTGCACAAACCTGAATATTTCCTGCAGCACCACCAAATGCCTACAAATTTCTACATCGTGCTCCTCCTAAAACACACTTCTGTTGCTTTTGTTTTGTCTCGATTAGCTCGACAGTTCTGAAACGATGCGGTGTAGGCCCCCACATAGTTCCAAGACGCGATTAACAGAAATTCAGTAATTTTCCTCAACTCAAGTATTTACTTCCCCCCCCCCCACTCTTTGACATGTTCAATGTCAATTTATCCACCTTCACATTCGACACCTGCTTAAATTTATCTCAGGCTAGCTCCCGGTAATTTTCGATGCTTGGAGCCGACGTTCTCTGCTGAACTAAGTCGCAACAGCCCCGCCATGAGAAGCGTACGTCTATAGGAGCCATTATAGTGATTACAATTACTGTTAGACTGATAATGAGTTCTAAACGTTCAATGAGAGACTGGCTTAGACGCACGTCTCTAGTAAATGTTGACGTGAAGACTGTGCAAAATGTGCCTGCACGAGAACGATTTGTGTGGACTCGATTACTCCTGCTTGTAGGACGTCTAAAGTGCATATCCACGTTTTGGACACCGTGTATGTAGTAGCTCATTGTACAATATCATATCCACCTGCCGTCTACTTGTCCCTTCGCTTCTACCTCTCATTTACCCTTACCCACTCTGGTAAAAAGTATCAGGATACAGACACGCTCTCCAGGCCGACCCCCCGTCCTCCTTTCTCGTTATTAAAATATCCTCCTCCCTGCTGCTAAAGAGAAGTCTTTTTTTGCCCTTCCACGCGCTTTGTGCGCATAACTGTTGTAATCTCGGAGGATCCCCGAGAGAGCGTAATCCAACGTCATGGCAGGGTGTCCCGATTCTTATGCTGGTGAAAGATATGCGTACTCGTGAGGGTTCCTCAAACGGGCCGGTCCCTGAGACAATGCAGCGTCCCACCAACTAAACACCTCACAGCTAAACCAACAGAGCAAGCGCATAACTGCCCCCAGCAGCAAATTTTAGCAGAGCTAACGGGAAGCTGTCGCTTGAACGGCCTCCGGTGGCCTATGCGCAATTTTATTTCCCAGTGATATGTTGCAAGGGACCACAGACGCATCATGGACAAGAGTACCCTTTTGCTGCTAAGTGTTTCAGAAACATTTCTCTCCTGCGTAGTTCCCTTTTTAATATCTTAATATAATGTGCGCAATACTTAGCGTGAACGCGCTCTTCCATATCTATGTAATGAGCGCGAAAAAGACGACATCCATTTAGACCCACACGCAAAAATCGTCTATTACAAAGATATGCCGAAATTTCTGTTCTAACACTTTGTCCCAGCAGTACTAAGTTTCCAACCAAGCTCGTTAAAAGCGAGCAAGGAGGTTATACACTTGGTCTGAGTTTCATATAACCTCTCTGGAAGCGAGCAACTAATATACCTGAAGCTTTCTGCGCGACAGTATAACCGAATAATTTTTCACTTAGTATAGAAACGCCATAGAAACTCAAAGGGGAGACCAATGCTGAAAGCGGTCGCTTGTTTCCACATCGATATCGTTAATTTTACTCCAAAACTGATGTTATGAGCTCAGCAATGGCCAATCGCGCTGGTTATAGCTAGCCTAGTTTTTGCTCAGACACGGTACGAATCTACATAAGAAAGACATCGGAACAGGATTACTTGGGATGTAAACAAATGGTTACCGATTTCATGCAGACGGTAATGACTACAGCGCCAAATGCACTTTGCATAGGCAGATAGATAATACTTGTAAAATTGACCTACCACATAAAAAACATATATATAAAGAATTAGAAAAACTTATAACTGCCATGAAATGAGTCTGAAATTTATTACAAGTTAACAGAGGCTCGGATTCATTGCGAGTTATTCGAGTCTGGAGTTTAATGATAGTTCAAGTGATACACTACATGAAGCATATATTCGAGCCACCTCTAATGGTGTTCGCAATCGAGCGTAGCTTAATTAATTGCCTGCGCTTTTTTTTTTTTGCGTATGATCGAATGACGCTGCTGACAGTGCGCGTATTGTGCATGCTGTACTCGCGGACAACCTTGTGCGCCTATAAAGCAACAGTTAAGCACACAAAGCACACGCAAGTGAGTGCGCTTCTGAACAAAGTCCCCTCGTCCTCATCCGAGTCAGTTTAATGTGCGAAAGAGAAAAGGTAAAAATGTTATTTATAACAGCAAAATAAGACGAAATACACAATTGATTGCTAAACTCGACTTATTTTTCTGCGTTTTTTTTCTCTCGCGCCTTTGGGCAAATGCGAAATCATCGTACTAGGAAGCTACGCTGTTTCAGTATCTGGTCCTAGAGACCAAGAGCTCCGAATGCGCCGTCAAGATATGCTGCACTAGGCGAGGTAACACTGAAAGTTGTGCGCGAGTGTATCTACAAGACGCTTGCACACGGACACGGTATTTGCCGTTGACGGACGCGATTCAGCGTGCATAACATTGGGTGAGAGCGCTAGTGGAGCTAGTCGAAGGCCTGGAATTCTTCAAAAACAACCGACCTTCTTTGCTTAATGAATGTGACACGTAAGGTCTGCCGTAGGCGTCACTACGTCTCGGCTAGGGATGTCGGATCTAGCTCAAGTATTTACTAACGCGTAAGCATTCTTTGGCCAGTTCCCCAGCAAAATGCGCCTGTCCCGCGAAACCTGTAATACCTCGTAGCTGCACAAACATGCGCAATTTGTGAAGACATTTAATCATTATAGAAGTTTAAATGTAGATCATTGGCAGCTTTATCAGCGATAAGGAACAATTTAGGAAAGAATGATCAGAGAGACAACCGTTCTCACCAGGCCACTTTGAAAGCTTACTTTCCCGCATCACGAAAGTTTGTGCAAAGAAGCCTGCTGTAGGACTGCAGAGTATAAAAATCGGAATAACCGACTGGCACATGTGATTATATGATACTAGTAATAATAAGTGATTGGTGGCGTTAAAAAAAGATCGGTGACATTGTGGTCACCGCGTCAAGATCGTAACACAAAAACAAAAAAAAGAGAAAATGAAATAAGAAAAGGGATTGAACAGCTGTGCTGAAACTGGTTCGGACTGCAATTATGCTCAGTTGATACGATCGCTTTCAAGGGGCCATGCAGTTTCCTGGCAACTCACATCCACACCATTCGGTACACGGATTTCATTTCTTTGGCCCAAATAAATTGATGGGCAGACGTGCATAAGCTAGGAAAAGCAAACAAGCAAACGCGAAGTAACAGCTGAGCCAAGGAATGCTTATTCATTAGTAGACGATTCTCAGAATTTCTGTAGCATTTTTAATAAAGCATTTCTCTGTATTATTCACACCTGTTGCTTTTTGTTATTCTTCATGTTGCTCATGTTCTCCGGCTCTGTGACGTCGTCAAAGCTGTTGCAAGTAGGTTGAGAATTCTTCAATGCGTCCATTGCGCATTTTTGCTCGACATCTTGTAATTATTTGTGTAAATCAGTGGGAAATTCATTTGATTTGATTTCAAGCTACTCTTTGAGTTTAGCGTAAGCAAATCATGTCGCCGCTAAAGCCATCTCAAGGTTTTGTAGGAATGCCGGAGGGCCTAATTTGGAATCGTGCAGGAATCCGTGAACTTAGTGAGGGGCCAGGGGCTCATAATTTCGCTTCGCGTGCTGCACTTACGTTAAAGGAAATATATAGTCACCCTATCTTTTTTTTTTCTTTTGTAGAGACAAGATTGATGCATTGTGCCTGGCCAAACCTTCACTTGCACAGTTTTACAAAATACAAGAACAGCACATGTAGACTGCCACACGCGAGAAAAGAATAGTCCGCGAAAAAAAGAAAGAAGTTTTTCAACATGTTGATTGAGCTGTTGCCTCGGCGTGCTCTACTCAAAGTTCAAAGCGATGCCGACATTGGGACAAAAGCGCCGCGGCGCTCGCTGTTCGCATCTTTCAAATTAATCACCACACACGTATGTTCTCGCCGTACCGGGCGCACACCTAATCGCGTTATAAAAAAAATTCTTTAGATACATGAAGCGTGACGAGTAATACGCAGTCTCCTTTTTTTTTTTACTTTATCAGTCGGCCTGTGTTGAGGTTATCTCTGTATCTAATGACTTTTCCTCCCCGGGATTTCACGGTTACTTCTTTTTATTAAGGGAAAGGGGCGGGGAATAAATTCTTTATTATCATTCGAGCCAGGCACCCAACTCCCTCACGGTGCTTTTGAAGACTTGAACCACCAATAACAAAGGCGCAAGCTTTAATCCCGCCACCATTAGTTTCTTTTTGCGAGTATAGGAACATTACGAATATTAGGATAACGAAAAAAAAAGCTAAAGGAAAACTGAAAATGACTAACTACACTTGAGAAGAATGGGCTTTCAATGGGAAGCGTCTGCCGCGCCTACGTCAAGCGCGCTTTCTGGGCTGCTGAAGTAAGCGAGCCGGAATGTAGATCACAGAGTTAGCAAGAAGCATTCAGTTCAAGAATTTTAAGAACTTGCCCTCTCGAGCGCTTCGAAACTTCGGCACGCTGCCCTTTCTATGTGGCGCGCAGTATTCTCCGTGGCTTTTCATACACCATTCCGAATTCTTGCTACATCCACAACTTTCAGTCTTTTCTGGCTCAACGCCACACAATGACGTCATTTTGTTCAGTGGACTTCCGCTTTCTCTCTCTCTCTCTCTCTCTTTGTGTCTGCTTCTCTCCTCAAACCCATTTCTTACAAGAAAACATGGGAAAAGGACAGAAAGAACATGATCGATTTTTCCCCGCTCATCTATGCAAAGCGCTAAATTGAAATCTAGCGACTAAGGTGTTTTTAGGTACGTCGACAGTTTCAGGCCTTTCATTTTTTTTTTCTAGCCGTATACCTGCCGTAGCTTCAGATCAAATGTGCGTGTTCAAATGGTATAGGCATGTTTTAAAGTATTTTTTACACGTTCAATTTTCAGGTTCATTATGGATCGTTCGTTCCATCTTTAAGGCATCCAGTGGTGTCTTGCTGTCCGCATAAAGCGGAGTGCTGCTGTTACGTCATATTTGCGCTAATGAAAGGGGCGTCGGAAGCGAATTGAACCAAACGCATACTATTCGCACTGGCCTATAGTAACTCAGACATTTTTTTTTTTTAAAGTGAAAGCTTTACTGGCCACGAACTTGCGATTTCGCCGTGGTGGTGCTGCGAGGAGGCACATGACGTCACAACGTGCGCCTCGTCGCGAATATTTCTCTCTCTCTCGCTCCCTAGTCACTATTGCGCATGAGCCACTAGTAGCAGCGAGCCACAGGTGTTCCACCGCTGCGCAGCGCCGCGCCTTTCCGCACCGCCGTTTGGAATGACGTCACACCGCGTTCCTTGTCGTTGCGCTCGCCTCCGCTCTCTTCGCCAGCTGTGTCGCATGCCTGTTAACATGTCGGAGGATTGAAAAGGATAGCTCGCGTGCGCCGCAAGCACAGTTGAGGAGGCAGTATGGACGGCGACAATTCTGATAAGCAGGAGGAGGCCTGGAATCGACATTGGAAGGAGGTCAAGAGGAACCGAATCGCCCAGGAAACAGACGAACAGCGCGCCGAACGACTGGCTAAACGCCGCAACATAGCTAGACAACCGGACTAACCTGGACTTGCAAACAAGATTAACCAAGGCTACCCATGTTATGCAATAATTGCTTTCGCTACGCATATCCTGGCATAGCCAAACTAAGCCTCTGCCAATTCTTTCCCCATAAGTCACTAATTAATTAGGTGTAATTACCCTACTATTTAATTATTGCCTGAGTACCCCAAGCATGATACGCAGATTTGTATAGCACCTTCAGAAACCACCGATTGAGTTGTTTCCTGTACGATACGTCTCACGTAGTCCTTTTTTCCGGGTTGCAAACAAAGCCCGCGAAATGTAAAAGAAGCCGCGTGACGGACCGTTTGTGCAGTGGAATTGTGCTGCTCTTAAGCGTGCGTTCGGTGAACAAGGTCGTCTGCATCGTAACTGGTGACGAGGAAGCGGCAAAGCGTTCTTTACTCATCGGCAGCGCTCGGTCAGCAGCATGCATTTTCGCCGTCATTCGACGGGAGCCGACCTTGTTCACCGAACGCACGCCTGAGAGCAGCACAGTACCACTGCGCCAGCGCTCCGTCACATGTTTTTTTTTTTCATATTTCGCGGGCTGTTTTTTCAACCAGGAAAAAAAGGACCACGTGAGACTTATCGTAAAGGAAACAACTCGATCGATGGTTTTTGAAGGCGCTCTACAAATCTGCGTATCATACTTGGGGTCCTCGATCAATAAATAAAAGGTTGGGTAACTAAACTTAATTAATTAGTGAGTTAAGGAGAAAACAAGAAATTGTCTGAGCTACAGTACAAATAGCATGCGTTTGGTTCAATTCGCTTCCGATGCGCCTTTCATTTTTAAATTCTTGGTTGAAGTTAGGTAGCTCAGTTAGGTAGTTCAACGTTTCCGTAGTGGAGAAAATTATCTTCGCTTTATTTAGGAAAGTGCATAGATCGATATTCCGAGGTTGAGGGAAATTCGAAATAAGCGGCGATTTTTGGGACACCATAAATGTTCTATACCTTATACAACCAGGGAGAGATTCTTGGAAGTAACTTAAGTGCCGTAAAAAGGCGTCAATTTCTTGTGCAAGATATACGCTGGTCGTGGCCCCAGGAAGCACGTCTTGGCTCTCGAGTCTCTACTGGATTTTCTCGAAGGCTCGTGATTTTACCAATTCTCTGTGAAGAGTCGTTTATGTGCATTTTTATTTTCTCTACGTGTTATATTGTTTACAAGAAAGAGACATATTGCTTATATCTCTTCTTTTTTTCTTTTCCCTCACACTCTGTTTTCTCCATGATCCATGCATTTGCTTCGTTAGTGCTCTATATGTTCTTATAGAAATGTTTTGACAGCGTTCTGTAACCTCAATGCCTCAATTTGTTCTTGCTTTTTTAGCTAAGATATTGCGGTATACCCGGTCCTTTATGTGGCCCCAGAGTTTGCATATTTCGGAGCTAATAAAGAAAGATGTAGAAAGGTACCTTTGTTGCCGTAATATCCACTATGCAAAACCATTACTTACACTTTCAGCATGACTATTCTTTACTGAAATACAGGTGAATGTGACAGGGTCCTTGTTGTATATGCATATTGTGTCATCGACTAGGCATCACCCAATGAAAAGGGGGAAAAAGTGTGTTCTGCTGTATTTTCTTTTTCGTTTTTTTTTCTGTTTTCATCTTGCGGCATTCTTTGCCACTGTTACCGCGATCCTCTCCAAGCAGCCTTCTTATAACAAGACTTAAAGCAAGAAATAAAACTTTCACTGAAACCCGCAGGCACTCTCTGGCATCTGTGTGATCCATCTTCGCTCCAGAGGATTCTAGCGATGTTCTGTTGAATCGAATACAGCGAAAACTGACTTATTATTGTGAATGAGGCATGCAGAAATTTCGAACAAACAAGGAGCAGGCTTAACGCACCTAATCGCACATTCTTTGCCCCAAACTGCATTTGGTCAGCGATGCAGCTACTAAACTACAGACGCGCTGCCCGAGCAATTGCCCGTAACCCACCCTCGTTTGTCCCACAATGTGCAGAAAACTAGACCACGGCTTATTTCTTATGATCAGCATGAACGGCGAGAAAAACGCTAGAGCACATAAAACGTTTCAACAAATGTCGAATGCACACAAAAATATGAGAGATTTTGATAGTTTCAAGGCTTATCGCACGAAAAGAAACATAACTGCTTTATGGAAACTGGGTCACAGAGTGCTAACGCGTTTGTTCGTTACTGAAACAAGAACATGCGAAAATAAGCCCTCCGAAAGAGCGCAAGCGAAGGGGAATCTTTGAAAGTTCGAGGGATGAGAATCCTTGTGCGCGAGTTCAGACAATTTGAATTTTTTTTTAAACTCAACCGTCAATGTAGAAAGCGAAGGAGTGTGCAATAAACAACAAGGTATTGTTCCAGTTTCTTTCTGCTAATCCTTCCTCTTGCAAAATTGTTCCATTCAGCAGTATATGTTTCTTTTTCTTCTGAAGTGCATTCGATATAGCAATGAATTTATTGACGGAATGTTTTGAGCATTCTTCTGTATTTTATTAACTTCGACAACTTCTTCCTTAGGGAAGAGCGGTGCCGGAATCGTACTTGCTTATTTCGGTTCATCTGGAAAAAGGCAGAGAGAACACGGGAAAGAGAGAGGACTGAACAGGAAAAGAAATATGAAAACGTGTTGTGCACATCTCCTGTTCTCACTTTACATGGTTCTTAATAACCCCACGCTGTCAGATCTGAAAGCCTATTATGAAGCCCTCTTAGCAGCGTTCAAACGTGCAACTTTATCTCACGTTTACATCTACACTGATTTGACCCAGGCCATCGGGCAACTTTAACAGACAAAACACATCATCGACATCATTCAGCATATTACGCCTCGCGAAACCATTTAATTGTCACACTCACAACCCACTCGATTCAGGATCATGGCTCTGCACGCGGCAACACAGCTGCCCACGAGGCGGTTAGCTGGGCAGCCCAGTGTGCTAACTTGCAGAGCGAGTCTCTCCCTGCGGCCCCCTAGCAAGCACTCTTGGTTGCGAAGACTAGAATCCGGGCAAGCAAGTGAGCCCTGATTCCCCTGTGAGCCGTCCGGATTCTTCCCCGCGCATTCGGACTGGGTCAACGCCTCGTAGATAGCCGGCCTGTGCACTCTGCTTTTATGCCGTCATGCTCTTTGGACCGTAATTTTCATTACCAAGCCCGACGTGATGACAGCGGCGACGTCGAAATCACCGCGGCTCACTCGGGAGCATCCTCATTGCATCCTCTGGCAATCGGACAAGGTTGCATGACGTCATGGATCGAAGGGCACCACCCATGTGTTCTCTAAGAGACATTGGCTGGGTGCGCTGTTACTCCCGCGGTACTCGCCACCTGGAGTGGGGACCACGTACAACCAGAACTTCCGAGCATGCGCACAGTGCTCGGGCCAGGCGGACCAGGTGGATGTCCGTCTCCTCACCAGGACCTGTCTTGAATAGCGAGCGGACAGCGAACGCTGTCTTTCCCAGGGTGGGGCACAGGCAGCTGACGTAGAGACTTGCCGGACACTCACGAACTTCAGTGCCCGGAGCCTCCTAGACTTCGGCCTGTTTAATCCCATTTACCTAAGTCTGCGGGCCCTATCTACTAGAAATAAACAACCACATAACTATAAGGCTTTAGGAGCTGATTCATCATGCAGAAGTTTCAAGTTTGTTTGCGCAAGACACAGAATAATATTGTACCCTCAAATATCACAGCATCTTCATATCTCTCAAGGATCGCGAACTAATGAAGAGAGAAGCACATAAGACACCCATCGCACTTTCTTGCGCTTTGGCCACGTTCACGCACTCCAGTGGCGCATTCAGCGACGATCCATTTTGTTTTAATTTCTTTCTGCACTTCGTTTTTCACTGAGGCGTCCCCGTGCCGTATTTATTGCGGAAATCGGCGGCCTGGAGCAATGGATGGCACGAAAAGAAAAGAGAAAATTAAATGCAGTAGACTCACGCTAAAGGAGTACTGACAAAAAATTTCGATCTGTTTTTTCTCCTTTAATAAGCAGTTAATGACTCAGTATAGTCACGGCACGAAACATCATTTGCTTCAGAGCGCAACAGGAAATTATTTGGAGTCTTGTTTGTAGCGACCAGTCCAAGTCTCAATTTCAGAGAGCAACGAGATGGGCCAGAGAAGGAATGCAAAACAGCTGAGTACGTGATCGCAAATACCTCTGACGTATGCTCTGACGCGCACGCAGGCGCGCGAGCTTCGTGTGGCCAGTTCGATCGTCTGCTGGTGGTGAAAAACTTTATTGAAAAGGGGAGGGTGAAGGGCGGAGGGGGCTGAGGGATCGGGCTCAAGTAAGGCTTTGGGGCCTGCTTGGCCTTCTCCGCCCGGTCCACCAGTACAAGCTGTCGGTCGACGTCCCCGGCCCTGAGCCAGGTGGTCCAGTTAGTCTCGCTGCCGACCGGAGGATGAGAAAACGGGAGCGAGGTGCTTTCCCACATTATGTGTGTGTGTGTCCGTTTGTGAGCGGAGCCTACATAGGCCGCCTTCCTTGCCCCCTGTGATTTTGTTAATGTACTTTGGGTGGGGATATGTGTTTGTTTGGAGACGCCTAAACGCGACCGCTTGCGTTTTATCGAGTTGCTTGACCGGTGGTTGGAGCGTACGACGCCTCAAGCGATGCCTATGGGCTATTTCGTGATACGTCTCGCAGAGTTCTTCGTGTCTCTCCTCCCCGTTCACGCCGTCCGCATCCGCGGACGAGGCGGGAAATCTCGAGCCAAACTGTGAGCCGACGCGTTGCCGGGAGCAGCCGCGTGATCAGGGGTCCACACGAGGGTTTTCCAGCCGCTTAGGGGGCGCCGCGTCAGGACACGGTATACCTTTCGTGAAATTCTACCGCGGACGAAATTTCCGATGGCCTGCTTGCTATAGCTGATGACGGTTGTCGCTTCCGCATGCATGCCCATGGCAGTCGCTGTTTCCTCCGCTTCCACTACTCGGCCAAAGCCGTGATTGCTACGTCTTCTATTAATCGTCGGTTGTGATCTGCTACCACCGCGGTCATGAGGTCGCCGCGATGGTGTCTCGCCGCGTCCGCGTAAACCACTCCAGCTTGCGAGCCGTAGCGTCGCCAGATGGCTTCGCTATGGACCTGCCGGTGGCCGTCATGGAACTCGGGGTCCATGTTGCGGGGTAGAGGCGGCGCATAAGTATGCCCCCTGACCTTTCGCGGAATCGTCACGTACTCTGTGATTGAGCTTCCGGGGGACTGTGCGGCCCGCCGGGGTTAGCGAGAGACGACGGACTTGGGCTGTCTGCTACAGCTGCGCGTGCTTTGCGATGTCCTCGCCACCATCGTCGTCGTCGTTTTCGTCGTCGTGTTCGTTTTTGTTGTACAGCGGCGACTGTTTCCTGGAGGCAGGAGTCACCGCTGTATCAGTCGTGGCCAATCACATTCTATTCGACCCACTAGAAAGCAGCGACTCGGATATTGCGGCCGCCGACGGCTAGGAAGAACCTCAAGGCCCTTGCATGGGCCACGTTCGACGGTGAAGCACGACAAATTGGCTTCAAACGTCGTGGCCTGCCCGGCATTTAACGGGACAAAAACTGCCGCGTAGTTCTGAGTTGTAGCGACACGAAGAGCGTCCCCCTACAAGCAACAACTAAGAAGAAGAGCACACACAAGCAGCAACAAACGCTCAGCTTCACTTTGCTGAGCATTTGTATCCTCAGCCTTACGGGGGTACGAGCCATTGCGATTTTGTGCTTGCTTAAGGGGGTATGGGCCATTGAAAAAGTCACAGGGTTTTGTTTGTACAACTCCGCTAGACACCGTGTTTCTGTACATTCTAGACGTGATTTCAAAGAATCTATGCACTGTACGCTTCCCTTTGCTGAGTGCTTGTAGCCTCTGCATTACGAGAGGGATGAGCCATTGCACTTTTTTTTGCTTGCTTAGGGGGGTATGAGCCATTGCGGATGACTATAGTTTTTGTACTATTGAACCGGACGAGGCGTTTCTCTTTTCAAGATAATCTGGGGTATGAGCCACTTAGGGCATTCGCCTTAAAAAGTGCTGGAGTGGTAGCCCCCGCAGTTTCTTACCAGCAGAGGTGACGCCAGAAATTACCTATGCTTCTACTCTGAGAAAGGGCTGTGATAGGAGAAATGTGTTCACATATCATGTCCTTTGGTCAGTTATTGGAAGTGCTAAATTAATTTGGAAATAAAAGCTAGACGTTTTTGCCTAAAACGTTGCCTTTGGGTATACGTACTGATATCATGATGTTAGTGTGCAAATAGCGTCCGCAATGGACATGCCACTGGGTGGACGCTTACTAAATAACCCCTCCCCCTAGGTGAGCAGCCATTTCAAGCAAACAGCGCCACGCTGTCGTCATTCCGAGGCCGCCGCCATCGTCACGCCGTCGTCACGCTTTTCGGATCCCGTAGTTGTCATGCCGTCTTGGCCATGCTTGGTCAGACACCGTTATCAACGTCAGCAGTATACCTCAAAATTCTTGCTATATTGCCCATTCTCTTTCTGTGCTACACACATGGGGGCTATATTTGCTTACCTCAAGTGAGATTTTCGATGGGTACTGCACTAATATTTCGTACGCTCTGTATGTGCTCACTTGCACATACAGAGCGCACATGGCGCACACGTGGCGCACACATGGCGCGTTGCCAGGGGCACACACACACACACACACACACACACACACACACACACACACACACACACACACACACACACGCACACACACTAATTAGCAACAGTGTGCGTACCACAAACCACGGTGCATTCGGTGGTCCTATAGCTGTACGGACAGTGCCATTTCCAGCTACAAACTTCGCTCTCAACTCGTGCACCGTCAAGGTGCGACGCGTGCATCGTCGATGGCGGCATTTCTGATCACACCAGTGTTGTGAGGTGCCTAAATGCTGCCAGGGCGCTGTTTCCTGCTGCGCATAAGGACAAAAGAAATTGCTTCGCTCGCTGTGTTGCCGCCAGCACGTCGCCCAGGCGTGTTCTATAGAAAGCATTTTGGGGAGATTCGGCGCGACACTGAACCTTGCTAATACGTTCAACGCTGCGCACAAGACAGAAAGACTGAGACCCTTTCATAGAACTCATTAGTGAGTGTTCACCTTGTTATCGAGTTCAATAGTGCTCAGTTGCTGACCCTCCATAGTTTTGAAATCATCATATTAGTAATATCTCCGACCTACATCCTAGCCTCCCACAACCACAATAGTAACAAACTTAGGAAAACTAACTGCCGACGATGCACCTTTTCCTTAGCCTAAGCTCTTCAAGCTGTGTTCGCTAATTCAATGAGCCCAGAGCTCCACTTTAGCAATTTGCCACCAGAATATATTTCGCACTGTCGCAATTTTCTGTCGACGGTGCGAACATATCTAAGCAGAACGATGTACAGCAGCAAGACGAAGGTGTAATTTTGAATATGTTGCTCAAAATTCATCAGCGTTACCTTGCGACGCTAAGAACCGTGGTAATGCCCCCAGAAACGGTCCTTTAAGGTAATGAAACTGAACTGAACTGCACTTCAGCTTCAGTAGTTAACAAAGGTCTCAAAAATTGAGCGTTCTCCGGATTTTTTTTTTTTTTTTTCGCTAAGCAGCATGTTGCTCGAGTGTGCACGGTGAGTCCTAGAGTAGTTGGGCAGTAGCTGCAAGCTGTCAGCACAAACTGCAAGCAAGAGAGATATGCAAATGAGAGAAAGGCAGGGAGGTTAACCAGACTTAAAACCTCCGGTTTGCTACCCTGCACTAGGGGAAGGGAAAGGGGAAGTAAAGACGGAAAGAAGAGCGTGACAAAAATGAAAGCGTGAGAAAAAAAATATGAAAAGGGATGAAATGGGGTCATTATAGTCTTTCTAATAGGCCACTGTCACGTAGAAAAGTCAACAAAGCCTTGACCGACTTTTG
Organism: Dermacentor andersoni; assembly: GCF_023375885.2. NCBI lineage: Eukaryota > Metazoa > Arthropoda > Arachnida > Ixodida > Ixodidae > Dermacentor > Dermacentor andersoni. The sequence goes on from NC_092815.1 coordinate 97,378,493, forward strand.
CTGCGACGACAGTTCACGTCGGCATTCCAAAACTGACTGTTCTGAAAGTGGCCTGTCGGCAAGGCGTGCCAACGTGGTCGCTAGTGACAGCCGGTGCGCGCTGTACTGAGGACAGTGGCAGAGCACGTGTTCGATGGTCTCCTCGCCGCCGCAGTGTCTGCAAGCCGCGCTGTCGTCCATACCGACTCGGAAGGCGAAGGATCTTGTGTAGGCGACACCAAGCCACAGTCGGCAAAGTACTGCTGTTTCTAGTCGAGAGAGTCCAGATGGGGGTCGAAGTCGAAGGGATGGGTCCAGTCGGTGTAGACGTGTATGTTTTAAGCTTGGTGTGTTCCATAAAGTTTTGATGGCTTCATTTGCAAGCACACGAATTTTCGTTGCAGCGTCTGTTCTTGAGAATGGAATGGAGTCTTGCAAGCCCTCCTCATGTGCAGATCGTGCTGCTGCGTCGGCAAGTTCATTGCCCATTATGCCACAGTGGCTTGGAATCCACTGCAATGTGATGTCGTGTCCTTGCTCGACGAGGTGGTGAAGCAGCAGTCTGCTAGAACTAGTTGTTCGTGGGGTCCTCTGCGTAAGGCAGAAACCAAACAATGAAGTGCAGCCTTGGAGTCAGTGAACACGCTCCATTTCTTGGGTATTTCTTCAGAAATTACACGAAGTGCACAACGAATAGCAGCAAGCTCCGCGGCAGTCGATGTAGTCTGGTGAGAGAGTCGAATCTTTATAGTGGAAGGTTTTGCAGGAAAGATCACCGATCCTGCAGACCCATTCACCGTGGTTGAAGCGTCAGTATACAGATGATGATGATCGTTGTACGTCTCGTACAGCAAGAGCAGTGAAAGCTGCTTGAGTGCTGGAGACGAGAGTTGGGCTTTTGTTCGTATGCCTGGTACGATAAGTCGAACCTTTGCTTGAGCCAAGCACCATGGTGGAAACGGAACTTTCGCTGGAGCTGTATAACCTGATGGAAGGTATGCACGATAGGGCAGGACAGTTTCACAAAAGGAAGCACGTGGTCGATTCTCCGGCAGTGTGGCTAGATGATGGGCAGGGGCTCGAGCAAGGTGTCTTACGTGTGCTCTGAGTGCTTCCATGACTATATGGGTCTTGGCTGGGAAATCGTGTGCAATCGCAATGGTTTCAGCCGTTGACGAACACCGCGGCAATCCAAGACACACTCTAAGCGCCTGGGCCTGGACGCTTTCGAGTGTACGGATATTACTTCTGCAGGTGTTGGTCAGCACAGGCAAGCTGTATCGCAAATGCCCAAGAAAGAGCGTCCTGTACAGTTGCATCATTGCATGTACTGAAGTACCCCAGACATTTCCTCCAAGAAACTTAAACACATTAGAAATATCCGTCAGGCGCTTCTTTAGGTAGGCCACATGAGGACTCCAGCAGAGGTCGCGATCAATGATTACTCCTAAGAATCGGTGCGTCCTGACATAAGGAATGTTTTGACCGTCGATAGAGATATCGTATGATCTCATTGGCTTCCGGCTAAACGCGACCAATGCGCATTTTTCTGGCGAGATCTTGAGGCCTTGTTCATTTAAGTAGGCCGATGTTGACGCGGCAGCTTTTTGAAGCCTGGCGCGTACTTGCGGCCGTGTCACACCAGATGCCCACACGCAGATGTCATCGGCATACATTGAAATTTTAACTGTGTTCGGAAGTCGTTCCACGAGACCAATGAGTACAAGGTTGAAAAGCGTGGGACTCAAGACACCACCTTGTGGAACTCCGTGGTGCGTATAATATTGCGAGGTTGGGCCAGCTTCAGTGTTAAGAAATAGAGACCGCCTATGTAAATAACTGCGAGTCCAACGATATAATGGACCGCCTAGGCCCACCGATTCCAATGCTTCAAGTATGGCGTCATGATGAACGTTGTCGTAGGCTCCCTTTATATCTAAGAACATTGCGACAGATAACCTCTTACACGTCTTTTGGTGTTGAACATAGGTTACCAGATCGATAACGTTGTCGATAGAACTTCGGTGACGTCGAAAACCAGCCATGGAATCCGGGTAGATTTCGTAATTCTCAATATACCACTCAAGTCTGGCGAGGATCATTCGCTCCATTACCTTCCCAACGCAACTTGCCAGCGCAATTGGTCGGTATGAAGTAATCTCTAAGGGAGACTTGCCAGGCTTAAAAAGCGGTACCAGGCGGCTGAGCTTCCAATCTTGAGGAACTTTGCCCTCTTGCCAGGACTCGTTATAGATATGAAGGAGTGCACTTCGTGCCCGTTCACCAAGGTGGCATAGCATGCGGTAAGATATGTCATCCGGACCAGGCGACGACGACCGATTACATAGGGCGAGCGCCGCGTCAAGCTCTTGCGTCGTGAAAGGCAGATCCATGCGTGAATCGCGTGAATCTGGAATACGGTTCAATGTAAGCGAACCTGCGCGAGTTGGCTGGCCCGCAATCATAGCACAGAAGTCTTCCGCCACATCAATGTCTTGTCGGCGCTGGAATAGTGCTAGGGCCTTAAACGGCAAACGCTGTTCCGGAACAGAACGTAGACCTCGCACAGTTCTCCATATTTGAGATAGCGGTTTGCGTGGATCTAGCGACGCACAAAATTTCGACCAACGCAGAGCCTCAAGTTTATCCATTCGGCGTTGTATCTTCTTTTGCATTCGCCTGGCTGTTCTGAGATCCTGAATTGACTTAGTGCGTCGATATCTCCTTTCGGCACGACGGCGAATCGCACGAAGCCGCTCCAATTCCAGGTCGAATTCAGAATACCTTGGAGAACACGTAAGTGTGCGCGTGGCCGTCTGTGCCGTTTTCTTAATAGCTTGTTGAAGTCCACAAGAGAGGCCTTTGTGACAAGCGTCCTCAATCTGGGATTTAAAGACAGACCAATCTATTCTTCGTATCGTGGTGAACGTAGTCGTGTTGGACATTCCCTTGATCTTGAGGTAAGTGGGGATGTGGTCACTTCCGTGCGTTTCAATGTCCAAAAACCACTTAACATGTGTGGCGAGGTGGTGGGAGACGAAAGTCAAATCGAGGCAGCTGCTGTACGTTATTCCCCGCAGAAATGTTGGACTCGCGTCATTCAGCAGGTAGAGACCATTGTTGGAAGCTAATGAAGCTAGTCGTCTTCCCGTCGCGTTAACCTTTGAGCTTCCCCAAATGGTATGGTGAGCGTTGAAATCCCCGGTGATAATCCATGGACCAGGTTGTGTTTTCAAGATGTCTTCTAGTCTTTTGGTGTCAAATCGACTTGATGGAGACAGATACACCCCCAAGAGTGCAAAGGTGACTTTCCTATTTTTAACAGTCATGCACACATACTGATTGTCGTCATGATGTTGCACCGGTTGGACGACGTAAGTGAGTTCACGGCGAATAAACACGACCACCTTGCTACTTTTGATGTCACTTGATGAGAATATTGTCTCGTAGCCGGATAGTCTCATTGGATGGGATAATCTTGGTTCACAGATGACAATCATTGGAAAGCGGTTAGTGAGAACAAATTGACGAAAATCGGCGATGCGAGATCTTAGACCTCTCGCGTTCCACTGAAGGATCGACGCTTCTCTGACCTCCTTACGAAATGACTTGTGATTGTCAGTCATGGCTTCACTCAAGGCTTGCTAGGACGGGGCTCAGCGCGTCGAGCACTTGTAGTCCACTACGAGCAGATGGAGTGTCAATGCTTGTCAGCATGGCCCTGATGACATTCACAATGGATCGCAGCACCGGGATCATTTGGCAGTCGACTGTTGAAGCCTCACCGACAGAAGCGGGCTTCGATGGGAGCATCAAGCGTGGAGGCTCCTTGAAAGACTGAGAGCTTGTAAGCGCCGGCCACTCTTCCACGGGGGCAGCATTTCCCGTCGGAGGCCTCCTTGTGCTCTCGGGCGTTCTATTTGAAGATGATGGCGTTGGCGCAAGCGGCGCAAGAGCTCCACCCTGTCTTGAGCGTTTCCGTCGATGACGACGTCGACGCCGGATCTTTTCTGAGGCTTCTCTATGTGTTGAGTTATCCCTCACCATTTGCTTCAGAACTTCGAACTCTTTTTTGATTCTTGGGCATTCTTTAGACGTCGCTTCATGGGTGCCTTCACAGTTGCCACACCTAAAGCTTGTGGCATGGCAGACATCTACCGTGTGTGACTCCGCGCACCGGGGGCATATTGGGGAGTTTGCGCAGGCGCCCTTAACATGTCCGATCTTAAAGCACTTGTGGCATTGAAGCGGCTTTGGGATAAACCGTCGTACGACATGTCGGAAGTGACCGACCTTTACGTGCGAAGGGATGGAATCCCCCTTGAACACAATCTTCACACAACGGCTGTTGCCAAGTCGGCATACGTGCGTGATGACCATTCCTTCGTATGCCGGTTTGAACAGAATTGGCAGGTCCGAGTTCGAAATAGCCAAGTCAACATCGTAGATCACACCTGCAGTGCAGGCCCCATCCATAGGTATGACCGATCGTACTTTTATGTTGCCCAAATCTGTTATCTGTCGTAGCGTCTCCAGCGTGGTTCCACGGGTTGTGTCGACAGCTAGAACATTCTTTCGTGTGTTCAGCCAGACTTCCTTGATTTCGTTTGGCGCCTTTCCCTCAAGAAAAACAGAGAGAGCTTGCCTGTTCAATACTCGAAGGTTGACAGAAGAATCCACTGGCATGAAGAGGATGGTGTGCGGCCAGCGTTCACTACCTGCCTGCATGGTTGACGTACTCGCTGGTGACGACGCCTTGATAAGCCTCCTTTTAGCCCTTCGGCTCCTCACCGACACGAAGCTGTCATCAGATGAGTCGTCACCTGTGATGGAGTAGACCTCTGTGTCTTCGCTGGTGCTGGACCAGGTGCCTCGTTTCCTTGAGGAACTTCTTAATGTAGTGATCTTGCCAGACGGGCCGGCAATAGGCTCTGCATCCATGGCCACAGGAGTAGGAGTCTCTCTTGAGCGGTCACTGGTGGTTGACCAGGTGCCTTGACTCATAGAAGAGATTGCCGTTGCAGACTTCTGGCAGCACGGGCCTGCGGAACGTTCCGCGTCCATCGCCTCAAGCCAGGACGCGGAAACTGCCCCAGAGACTGATGAAAATTTGACGAAAACTGGCTAGCTGGGACACATGCGTTCTAGCACTGAGTAACTTCGTCTTCGTCCATCTGCAAGCAAGAATACGTTCACTGGGCCAAGGAGAGAGAATGCTACGTGACCGCACTTCGAAAATGGCCCTGCAGGGAAATCACTGCCCTCCAGTATCCGCCTGCGTTGGCGTTTATCGCTCTACATTTTCTCATCTGCGTCATTTCTCTACATCGTCTTCTCGAAGTCTTATCTGCTTGCTTCCTCTGCAAACGAGGGGAACTCGTAACACGCGGCGAAATTCCAATGCGCGGATACGACGTTTCGGTCCGCACTTAGCCATTCCGCCACGTGTGTATCACAGTTTCCGCACGGGCTATAAAACCCTAACATGGCATACACGCGTGCAGAGTGGCATTTAGAACAACGCGTATGCCCGGCTTCCCCAGATGCAACTATGTCGTTGCAATAGAAATGACCAGAACGTACTATACGTTGGCTACGCAAGGCAACGTCCGTCCGTTACAGAATTGTCGAAACAAAGACATAGTAGCCGTGGAGCCCTTTAGCACGGCCATTTCGTTGTTAATGGCCCATGCTTTATTACCACACGGGCTGTGTGAGAACGCCCGACATTCACAACTTTGTTCTCGCTCTTTCCGAAAGAAAACCTTTCGAAAGGAGATCTGAAATAATTTAGGCACCCGTGCGAAGTAGGAATATGTTTACTGCAAGTTCTTAAAATAAAAATGTACAAAACACATATCAATCAGAACTACGTGGTATGTGCTTGGAGACCGGGGAAGAAAAACTTTCTGTCTAAAGTCATTATCGCAGCTGTGGTAGAATATTCGTGTCACAATGCCACCGTAAATCGGTCATGGGAGTTAATTGACACGATAAAAGCGTTTCGTGTAGTCCAACTAATTAATTAGCGAGTGTGGGGAGTACGGTCGCTAATTAAACTCCATAATGCTTGCCTTTGCTGAAACGGGTGGCTACTCTTTATTCAGATAACAGTTCTATGGACTCTCCAGGCGCATTTCTGCCGTCGTCGTCGCCGCCGTGATGTCCCGTACAAAGTCCAAGGGTGATAACATCGTCTCTGCGCTCCGTATGCTGTATGTGCGAGTGAAAGCGGGCGAAGTTGAGCCGACGATGGCGGCTCTATCTCGCGCGCGCAAAGGAGTGAAACGGGCAAGAAGCGCCCCGTCTTGCGTCACGCGCAAGGCACCGGGGGAGGGGGGGGGATTCTACACCTGCGGCGACTGCATATGGCGCGCCCGCGCGCGGCCGCCCGGGCCCACTCTTGAAAGCGGTCCGCCAAGAGTGCAGAGTCTATGTGCACCGAGAGCTAATAGCTTCGTGTGCTCTCTGTGCTTGTCGCTTGGTTCACGCTGAAGCGAGAGCCAGCACGAAGGTAAATTCGCTCGCTCCTGCTGCCGCGCTTCCTCACTCCAGCGTCTTGGTGGCGAGTTCCCGTGGTCACCGAGGGAGATGTGCACATGTTTGCTTGTGCGCGTGTGAAATCACACTTGTTAATGTATTTAGTAAGAGAATGTTTACAAGGTTAAAGGACCAATAAAATTACTATCCTTAGTTCGTACAGATGACTACTAATTTGCTATTGCAATCGGTGCTTCGCCTTGCCGGCGGAACTGCGAATTTTATTTTTTCGCACAACCTATGTCTTGGAAAGGCGGCTACGGTCTCAAGAGTGTCATTGCAATTACTGCTGTTAGCTTCTGAGAGAGAGAGAGAGAGTAAACATTTATTTGTAATGAGATGGGTTGACTTCCTCGTACGGTGGAGCCCTTAGTTCAGGGCCGCATTGGCTCGCGCCACTCCGCGTACCCGTCGGATCAGCCGTCACTGGTCTTGCGGGTCTAAGCTGGCCAGCGCAGTCTCCCAGAAGGAAGATGAAGGAATAGGGGAGTAGCCTGGAGGCTGTGCGCACTCCCAGGTGCAATGATATACTGTGGGCTTTGCTCCACAGTAGGGACAGTATAAGGGATATTGTGTGCGGAAGAGGTGAAGATAAAAGAGGCAGGGAAATGAATTAGTTTGAAGCTGTCGCCACGCGACAGCATCTTCTCGGCTAAGGTAATTATGTCGGGGGGGGGGGGGGGGGAGGGGGCAGTGTATCCTGCTATCTCTGTAATATTGTAGAGTTTCAGTGCAGTTCAGTGGTTCTGTCGGTGCGTCGTCTGGGTTGGACAGCTCTTCCAATGGTGCCCGGTTAGCGAGCTCTCGGGCTGCTACATTAGCGCGTTCATTACCATGGAGAGCTTCTGACGTAACTTGTTGACACGTCGATGATAAACAGGCAACACGCGTTGCGGTTTCTGCAAGCACTCCCATGACTACGCCTGCACCTTTTTTTTCCTGTTTTTTTTTTACGAGCATGTGGCGGAACATCGGGTAATTTCATGAACGCTTTTGATACTGAAGCTGGTGACACTGACGTTGACTGTTACGTGCACAGGTATTTTCATGCGTTGCCGACACAGCCGTAGTTTTTTGTAAAACGCTCAGTGCAATCGTCTGACACCCTTCACTTGTTTTAATTTCCCTCTGCGACCGTTTTGCTATACTAACGAAACACCGGTTATTGTTTCTAAGCGGTACATTACGTCTCTAGTCGCGCTGTAATTCTTAAATTCTCAGAATCATAATGTCTCGTCCTAACAAATACTGCTGCCAATGTTTGCATGGCTTTCCTTTTTGTTTTGTTTCTCTACAACGTTTGTTTCTCTACGAAGACTTTGTTTCAGTTAAGCGAGTTCTGTGGAGACCGCGAAAAAGCCAGTGCTCAAGCGAACTCCTCGCTATCCCAGGAGGCCGCAAAGGGAAACGGCGGCAGGTAGTGACCCGGTGTGCGCGCGCGCTCCACTCCAGCTGGGGAATTTCCAACTTTGTGCGACAGATGGCTCCTCAGCGCCGCGACTTGCGAGCGATGTTGGCTCGCGGATGGGAGAGCAAAGCTTCACCCCCCAAAGCATTGTTTTTTTTTTATTTTTTATTTTGCCTGTGATACATAAATGTGTGTAAGCCTGCAAAACAGACTTCAGCCGCTGCAGGAAAAGTTGGCTTAATTAAACTACGTGTACTATTCCCCGTATGTCACCATTCCATCCGATCCTCTTTCTCGCCCTATTGGTGAATGCCTTGTGCAGTGTCTCTATTATGAAATATTTCATATCGTGTTAATTTAAATGCCTATCAAGCATTTATGACTGGCTGCAGTCTGCCCTGTGACCAACACATTTTCAAAAAAACAAAAATACCAGGGCCCTGTTTCGCAGAGAACTTCGTGCACTGAAGCGGTAAGCAAGGGTAGGTCGCGACCTCTTGGAGTTGAGATGATACTGCAGGCGAAGGTCGAGGTTTAAATGTATCAATATATAATTGTGAATTAAAGAATTCTGGGGCTTTACGTGCAAAAACAACGATATAATTATTGTGCACGCCGTAGTGGTTGACTCCGGATGAATTTCGATTACCTGCGGTTCTTTAACGTGCCCCCAATGCACGGGACACGGGCGTCCTTGCTATTTTAGCAGCCTAAGCCACCGCGGAGGGTGGTATATATATATATATATATATATATATATATATATATATATACTTGTAAAATAGAGAATGTGCGACAGAAGTTGAGAGCCTGAGATGTTTGCGGAAGGCATTATTAGGAAAGAAATGTGGTAAAAGCTGGCAGGTTTCAATCCCGAAGTATTGCCTCTACCATCCCATGTCCGCAAACTCATCGAGGTTCTGAGCACCTGACTCGGTTTCTCGCTTCTGATAAGCGTATTTCAGTAATTACGCGAACAGAAACCACCACCTGCTGGTTACGGCACAAAATCCTGTTCACGTATCCGACCTTTAGAAAGTCCAAATCACTAAAACCAGTCATTGCGAAGTTGGCGGAGCAAGAGAAATGTGAACAGCATAAAATTACCCCGTGACCATTCGTCCGGAACTTTTCCACCTGCCTTCAACAAAACGGCGGATACCTCGAGCCAGCGCAAATGGGGCTGCAGCAACGAGTGAACGAGGGAGACACACAGATAGAGCTTGGGCGCAGTGAACTCTCCAAAAGAGAAGATAGGGGCTACTCCTCAATACATCTTAGCTTAAAAGCACCAAGAGAAATCGTCCATGCTACGGCAGGCTCCCATTCTCCTGTTGAACGCCTCCGCACAAGTCACCGTCTTTGGTCATCAAAATCTGCCTGGCGTTCCTTCTTGTTATCGCTAGGGATCACGCCTGCCTGCACGCCCACCCAACGCCACCCCTAACCTTACACGCAATTTCATGGCGAGACGTCGCGCGGGCCGTCGTGCCAGCGCTATACCTTCCGAAAGAAGAAAGACTCGTTCCGTGCCGGAAAGGGAAAGGGGGGGGGTTGCACCGTGGAGGGATCAAGAGCCCCAGGGCGACCCTATCTCAGCCTCACTAAAGGCGGTGCTCAAGTGTCGAAACGGTGGTCTCAGACCACCAGCGTGATTTGCCCGCAGAGGAAAGGAAGACACGAAATATACGGTTGAGCAGAGAGGCGACACAGAGCAGCGCACGACGAAATACGAAACTAGAAAGGCGCCCACAAGCGAAAATAGCTCCTGCAAATCATTGGGCGTTTCTCGTCCTTCTTGTCTATTTGAGTTCCATGCAATTCTTGTCGTTCCTTTTTGTGACTGCTAGTTCTGTTTTATGTAGGTTTGTTTCTTTCCGACCCTCTTTTCTGTGCGATGTCGTCGTCAAGGAAAATTGATTTGACGCCTCGGTGGGAGCGGGCTTCCTTTTCTGAGTTTCCAAAGCCCTTTTAGCTTTCTGTGAATAATTCACAGAAGGGTAAACTAAAACACAAGAAAGGACAGGATAAAATGCGGTGTTCCGTTAACCCTGGCATAGGATGCGAACGAGAGGGCTTTGCTTTGTCGCCTAAGCTGATCAAGAACAAAAATAAGTGTAGGTCAGCTGTCCATGCGTTATTCTGCATTTCTTCTCTCTTTTTTTTTTGTAGATGCCTTGTGCGTTTTTTGCGTGTGTGTGTGTGTGTGTGTTTCTTTCCGCATTGTTCTTTTTTTTCAGCAGTTAGCTTCACTGACTTAGCTTACCCAAACATTCGGTTTCTCGCTTGCAGGTAAACTGTACCGATCATGAAAGGCACTTTTAAATTTCAGTCAATAGCAGCTATCTTGCGATGAGTTGAAGCAGAAGGCTTTCACTTATAGATGCGATGTACTGAAAAATGAACGAGATAGTTTCATACCTCCTATTTCATTGGAGTTTTGGTGTCTTTATGCACGCTTATCTCACCAATCTCCTCCGCTCAATTCGACCAGCGGCCGCTTGCATCTCACTTTCACCGAGCACTTTCTGGAGATGTACAGAAGCCTGAAGCTATACATCATGGAATAGAGACTATTTTGTCTTTGAGGTAGAATGAGCTCAGCAACGTCTTGTGTGGATAGCGAAATGGGCAGCTCTATTATCCGAGAACGCGGGCGTATAAGACGTCCTCAACAAAAAAATGTGGCAGAGTCAACTGTAGTTCACGTCTACGTATGTGAAGCATTCGTGATTTGCAGAAAACGGTTCCATGAATAATGCGCCTGTTGTGTAACGAAGGGTCATCTATAGGTCATTGGGTGTAGTGATTGTATTTATAATAAGTAAGTCAGAATGTTTTTAATGGCAAGATATAAGATTTAAAGCAGGCCGAAACCCAAAAACACATAGCCAGCGGTCACAGGGGCGCATATAAGCTTCACTTAACGTTCACTTAACGAGTACACATACCCAGTGCACACACCCAGTGGCACATACGCGGTCACAAAAGGCTGGCAGGTATATTAACTAGCATTGTCTATACAGTTGCCTACCGTACTCATAGGATAGGGAAACAGGGTGACGTGATAAAGAGGAGCAGACAGTACAGAGGTCAGGCGTGCTGGAGATAATGTTTGGGATTGAATCACGGACTGAATATCAGTTAGCTTGACTTCTATCAACACGAAAGCGCTCGCATTGCTACTGCTGCTGTGATGTGCTATATCATGAGGATGTGATCCCTAGTGACCGTTAAATTATTTTGTTTAATATTTCAATGAGAAGTGTGAGTCGAATATAACTTAACACGGATTAAATAGTTCCAAGACGAAAGGAGCTGTAAATGATAACCCGCTCAAACCAACACCAATGTATTCTAGCTACTACAGTGTTGCAATAACATAGAGAAGTATAAGGCACGCCAATATTTTAGCTCAAAGCAGAATAATTTGCCCATTGATTTATTTGTCACTGAAGTATGTCTTTCTTCGTTCAGTCGGCTCTCGCCACAACTAAACTGACCTTCTAAGGGTTACAATTAATGAACTCATACCTAAGTCTGCACCACTAAGCGCTATTTTGTGAGCAACACTTACACGCTGGTCCTACAGAAAACTCGCTCATCGTGATCTGACCGAACTGGTACAGCCTAGTAAGCGATGAAAAGTTTCCTTAATTGGAGAGAAGGCGAACAAGTCCCTACATAGAAACTTCTGTCTATAGGCCATTACATTCGCAGGCATTACGTAAATGCTATAGGTATTGCAGAATAAAGTGTTGGTGGCAACTTATCGCAATATCTCGGGGACGTGCGTGACCTGCTTCGTGGCCTACTACGCTCTATCTCTCTACGCTTCACTAGAGAGCATTGAGCAGTGCTTGCGCGTATGGTGGCCACTGCCAACTTGCTAAACGAAGCGACATCAATTATTGTGCCGCGCCGTGCCTGAACGGGTGGTCGGAGCAGCCACGTACGTACGTGTGTCGAATGCGTACGTATGTCGAAACAATCCAATGCTCTGACGCACAACTTGTTGGTGCGCGTCAGATAAAATGGCCCTCAGCTAGAATTACAACTGGCCACACGTACGGGCTTGGACTCCCTTGATGACCAGATTTACAGCCCATTAAGGACGAGCGCGAAGTTGAACGCGTGAGGAACAATGCGACGCAATCCTTTACCCGAGAACAGTTTATCGGGGCATGAGTACGGAAGCTCAACTCGGACAGTGTTCGTTATAGCGCTACCTTCCCAAGGCCCTGGCGAACGTGCCGCTGCTCGGTAGTGTCCTTTTTCTTTTGTTGTCTTAGTCATCAGCTACTGCAGGGCTAAAATATTAAAGTTCAGTAACTAAATTCTGAGTGTTACGTGCCAAAACGACGGCTTGGCTATGGAAGAGGCGTGCCTAAATGGGGAGGAGGGGGGCTCCAGACCAATTTCGACCACCTGTGCTTCGTTGAAGTGAACCCAACGCACGGTACGCGAGTGTTGTTGCATTGGGAAGCAGCGAGGTCATCGGTATCACCGAATGGGGCGGTTTCTTCGACGATGGACTATCGCTGCGGCGACAGTGGGCTTGGCAACACCGCGATGAAAGGAACTACAAACTCACTTTTGTTCTTCACACAGGTTTGTGACAAATGCTCTTACGCTTGTTTCAAAGACGACTGTCCTGGTTTGCTAGTGCTCCCGAGCCCACAAGCCCTCTGTGCAATTTCCAGTGAATGTTTGGATGTTATGATGCAATTGTTATGTTGTGGTGACGTTGAAACGAACCCGGATCCTGAGCGAGAGTTACTAGAACAAATTCTGGCTGAAATTAAAGGGTTGAAGACTGATGTGACCGACCTAAAGGCAACAGTCGCTAAGGTTGAGACTGTTTTGTCTAGTATTCCTCAGCTAACTAAGAAAATATAACAATCAGAAATAGAAATTGCCAACTTACGTACGTGTTTGGATGGCATGCAGAAAAACGAAGTTCTCGAAAACCACAGTCGAAGCAATAACCTCACCGTAATGGGACTCTCCGAGATAGAAAATGAAACATCAGAGAAATTGAAAGGTGAAGTAGTTGGCAAAGGTTTTCTAGAGAAGCTCAATGTTTCTGTTACGAGTGTAGAACGCCTGCACAGAATTGGAAAGTATTCTTCAGGCAAAACAAGGCCAATATTCCTGCGCTTTACTAAGTTTGATGAAAGGCAGGCTGTACTTCGGAGTGCTCGGAAATTCAACGGGACAGGTATTTTTACTAATGAACTCAAAAGATGTTAGACAGAAGTGACGGAACCTTTGGAACAGTGCTTTGAGGGATAGGGAGAGCGGGCACAAAGTTATTCCGGTTTACGACAAGATGAAGATTGACTGAAGATCACTTACGCCTGGAATGACGTGAAGAAGCAACGTTATGTAATGTGTCAGCAAAAGACAGACCCGAACGCAGCTGGAACTAGTGCGTTAACATCTGACTGACGTCACCAGACACGCAGGCTTCACTTTGCTCAGTATTAATGCCCGTAGCCTTTTAAACAAAAGCATTGAACTGGAGTATGTTTTGACCGAGCACGAGCCTGATGTACCCTTACAAAAATTTTTATAGAAAGTCCATAGACAGTCTATAGACATTTGTCTATGAAGTCTATAGACCGTCTATAGACATTTCTTTAGACTAGTCTATAGACAGTCTATAGACTTATGGCCATACACTTTCTATAGACTAGTCTATAAAAAGTCTGAGTCTATAGACTGTCTATAGACATTTCTTTAGACTAGTCTATAGACTTATGGCCATACACTTTTTATAGACTAGTCTATAAAAAGTCTGAGTCTATAGACTGTCTATACACTGTCTATAGACAGTGTATAGACTTATGGCCATACTTTTTATAGTCTAGTCTATAAAATGTCTGAGTCTATAGATTGTCTATAGACAGTCTATAGACTTATGGCCATACACTTTTTATAGACTAGTCTATAAGAAGTCTGAGTCTAGACTGTCTATAGACGGTCTATAGATTTATGGCCATACATTTTTTATAGACTAGTCTATAAAAAGTCTGAGTCTATAGACTGTCTATACACTACCTATAGACAGTCTATAGACTTATGGCCATACTTTTTACAGACTAGTCTATAAAAAGTCTGAGTCTATAGACCGTCTATAGACTTCTGGCCATACACATTTTATAGACTAGTCTATAAAAAGTCTGAGTCTATAGACTGTCTATAGACTTATGGCCATACACATTTTATAGACTAGTCTATAAGAAGTCTGAGTCTATAGACTGTCTATAGACTTATGGCCATACACTTTTTATGGACTAGTCTATAAAAAGTCCGAGTCTATAGAGTGTCTATGGATTAATTCAAATTCATGTTTGTAGACAGTTGTCTGCAGAATGTCTATGGACAAGTGTATAGGCTTACAGTTCTACTTTTGTAGACTGAAGTCTATAGAATGTCTATAGATGACATTTGTCTGTAGACATTTGATACACTTCAGTCTACAAAAGTAGAACTATATACACAGTTCTACTTTTGTAGACTGAAGTCTATGGAATGTCTATAGACAAATGTATATAGATAGTCTATAGACATTCTATAGACTTCAGTCTACAAAAGCAGAACTTTATAATCCAATACACTTTTTTTCTATAACATTCTGCAGACATTTGTCAACAAACATGAATTTTCATTAATCTATAGACACTCTAAGACACAGACATTTTATAGAGAAGTCTAGAAAGAGTGTATAAGGCCATAACTCCATAGCGGCTATCTACAAGTTAGTTTACATTTTTCTTTACATGCGGTAGCAAAACGTTTTGAATGTATTTATGCATGTGCACCTGTTCCTTTTCATCTGCACTTATGCATTACCGTTAGTACCAGCTGAACCAGCTGTACTTTCATATATGTTGCATAAACAGAAAGAATTTATATAGTGCTGAATCATGCAGTGCAAGAAATAAAACAAATGCACCGGCAATGCATTAACCGTTTTTATTGCTCGATATAATAGATGAATTCCTTAAATTCATGTCTTATGCTATTATGGAAACGGATTAAATATTTACACTACTCCTTGGCAAGCATGGTCGCCAGGCTGGCCTTGACCTTTGTGTCATTAGTACCAAAGGTGCTGCAGGTGTATGCTGCAAATAAGTAGGTGCAGCAAAATGAGGCAAAAATAACAAGTGTGTATTTTTTGTATGTTCATTAGGCAGCTTAATATATTTGCTCAAACCATCTAAGTCAATACTTAATGCGGTTTAACTATGACTAATGGCTGCTTGTCAATACAAATCAGTACCTTTATACAATGTTTTATTGCATGGTATGGTGAACAATTAAACAGTCCCAACTGCTGCTCGTGCCAGCCACAGTATGTTCCCTTTTATGAAAGTTCATATATGATGAATTAATGTACTTATCCCAAATGGTCTCTATATTTATTGCTGAAACGTTACCAAGTTGGGCTGTCTGTACATTTTTTTTTGGCTGGTAGTTAAGTATGCCCCTGCAGAGGGATATCTTCAGAAGACGTGACTGGAATATTCACAGTATCATGCCTAGGATTGTAATTTATTTTGCTTAATACACATTTAAATGTCTTTGTAATGCTTTTAAATGAATGGGTCATTGGCCATAACTTCAAAAGAAGGCAGATGGGTTGATTGTATTGATATGGTCACTTAATTTCTTACAGGTAATGAGGCCTCTTGGGCATGCTAACAGGTTTCCAAGTTAGGTATACCACATGAGCACCCGAAATACCACACGGGCACTTTGTGTCATTGCACGACAGATATGCACCTCCTAGGAAACAGAACTGATAGTATAGTTCGAATGAATTCTATCACAGCAAATTATTTAAGGTGCTTTGAAAGATGAAAATTTTTTCTAGGCTATCGAGGTTCCGGACGTTTAGTTAACGCAAAAAAAACATATTGAGTAAGAAATGCCTTGTCATTATGCTTCACTTTCTTTTTTTTTTTCAATAAATAGAACCAATTTCCCTGAATTTTTATAAGGTGAAACGTCTTGAAAATATATTTAAAACTGAGATTCTCTGGAAACTTTGTATGACATATAACGAGACAGAATACCTATGTGGCCATTTTAAAATTTCCCGATCTTTTTCCAAGCCTTCCCTGGCTGTTTTCATGAAAATTTTCTGGCAACTATGACGCCTGCAGTTTAAGTGCAATAAAAAAATATTGTGGTTTAATGCTTGCCAAGTACTGCCAGTCCATAATATTTAGATAAAACGAATAACACGTCAGTCACTTGACATGTAGTATTAGATGCAACTGACTTGAATCCCTTGTTTAATAAAGCTGACAAGGGCTTCGGCAAGTTCGTAATTGATGGCCACACGAGTACAGCACGGAAGACACAGAGACACACGTAAAACAAATGCAACAATGTGAGGGAAAACTATACAATGAGTTATTTTTACGGTTCAATAGTAGTTTTCTATATAATATGCTCTCATCACTTATGCCTCTAGTTAACTTTGTTTACCTCTGACTAAAGACTACATGGCAATATTAATCAGAACCATTATGATGTTTCGCTATATTACAGTATGATAAGCAGTTAGACAACCGTAATGGTCGCCGGTGCCAGCAACGGTACGTTTCGTTTCAAGACAGGTTCACGTGACACACAGTGTACTTATAAAAATAAAAGAAATGCGAGAATCCCAAACGATTCCTATAATAATAATTGTTGAAACAAAGATACCCGGCTGGACTGTGCACATTTTTCAGGTGTTAATGCAATATGCCCGTGCCGAATGAACATGCTCAGCATACTGACTGCAGTTTTGAACAATCACGTTAACATTTGCAATTTATTTCCGCTTAGAACAGTCTGCAATGTCTCTTTTCTCATACTTCGAGATGAATACATTTGCCACACTTTCAGTAGAATGCACATGAATGAGGGCGTACTGATCAGGTTACTTATCAACTAAAACATGTTACGATCTCTTAGGTGTGTTGATAAGGGTAGAACAAATGCAATGTCCACTGAATTATTTGAATAATCTGTGCGTTATCTACTAAAAAAAGACCACCAAATTGATAATCTGGCTCTTTTTTCTTTTGTACAGCGCATATAGCATGCAGTCTGTCCAAGACGACGGCACTACATGCAACAGTAATGAAAACCGGAACACTTATTACGCCCGACAAGGGCTTCATACCATGCACGACTGGCACAATGCAAATCTGCGCCAGCAGCTGCCTAGTGATTAAGAGCACGTAAACTGCATAACGCCGAAGCATCGAAAGGCGCTTAACGCTTTTCATATAGCTCGAAAGATAACTTCTGCTGCTAAACTGTTTAAAAAAGAGACAAAAAACAAATCTTCCAACTATCGTCAAACGCAATGCCTTCAGTTTGAAACGTGTAAAGGTACTTCCCGGAGCGACTAACTTATTGTTCTCCAATTTTTGCGGCTAAGTTGCGAAGCTGCGAGTGACTGAGCTTATCGCAGGTTTCATGCTCCAAAGGCGTTTGTGGTTGCATATAAATAGACTGGGTGAATCTAGAGATTTCTGCTTGATATTTCTTCCAGTCTCGTGTTTTGCTTGCGGTAACTTCCAAAATTATTTAGATTGGTTGCCAGGAACCTTAAAAATACTGCTACTTTTAAACAATGCGAAAACGGCAGCGCACACACTGCTGATGCATGCCCCGCAAACACGGCCTTTCATCCGAGTACGTTAGCAGTTATTCAACTATACGTGTCTGTCTGAACATTCTTGATGCCAACACAATTTCGAGATATACACGTAAAGCGTGTCACGAGAATTTCACTACACATGCGGCGCAGCATTCATCGCGGCGGGATCAAGCGCCACGAAATGAGATCTACCACACTGGCTGCCCAACATACACAATCCGCTTAGTGGTAGCTCAGTATCAAGTTAAAACATGGTGTACTTCCTTCTCTACGCACCTAAACTATAATGCTAAAATCAACAAGCCCGAGCGATCGCTCGCCGTAAAACATTCCGTATAGTAGAAGCGAGAACAAGAGCGCGTTATCAAACCATGTCAACGACAAACCGACACTACACCCGAGTCGCCTGCGCTACATGGAGCCGCTTCGCGCTACAAAATGCGCTCACATAATCATGAGCTATTGGCGCAAAACATATTTGCTAAAACTTACCATTCAGTGTAGTTGACGTGCGATGCCACAAAGAAGACACGCATACTCTGACACCAACGTTCAGGCAGACACCGCACACCGGTACAACCGTTTACGTGCCTGGCGCACTCCATAGAATAAAGAACAACTTTAGAGAAGGGAAACTGTACCTTCCGCAGTGGTTCGAAAATAAGCAGCGGCAGCGCATGGAACTTACCTAGGTGGACGCCAGATGACGTTGCTAAAACAGGAAGCGGAAATGCGCATTTTTTAGAGCATTATTCAATATGGCCGCTTGTATCCGCTCGTGTACGCTTGTATCCGCTCGTACGCGCCGTACTCGCCTCGGCTGCCGCGTAGCCGGTGCGTTCTAATTGCCAGGAGACCAAAGAGCCTCTACTGACGCCCATACAAACAAGCCACAAGTGAGTGAACAGAACGTGCGACTTTATTGGCAGAAGACAAGCAGTGTATGTACATTCTCGTGCAATAGCAGAAATAAAATTTGTATGTCGAGATACACTAAAATCTTTGACGCGAGCTCGTAAACGGCTCACCGTCGTCGTCACACATGGCGGTCTAGTAACGAGCGACAACCAGCGGCTCATGCAGATTGGTCAGTGTCCCGCCTGTTTGCAGCGGCAGTCGCCGTTAAAGATGAGCAACTTGCACTGCGAAACAATCGGGTGAACCAGGCATCTGCTGCCGCAGCCAACACAGCGACATGGACTACCCGGCATTTTAGCCTTAACTCCTTTACAACCTGCACGTTACTTTTCTTTCGGAGGCCGCTAATGTGTGGCTCGCACTTGGTGTCCCACATTGTCTCAATATGGACAAGTCGCTTTCGTGGGCATCACCTTCATCAGCCACTTTTGCGGGCCTTTGCACCCAACTTCACACACGTCGGACCATGTAAGCACGTATGCCGGTCTCCGTTCGTGCTTAATCGCGGCCGAGAAAGGCAACAGGCACAATTTGCCCATGGCTGCAGCAGGAAAGGCTGAACGTGAACGGGGAGCACGAATCGCGGTGTGTAAATTGGGAGTCTATGTCGCTGTGCAGATTGCAGGAGCAAATGCTTACTTCGAGAAACTGCTTTCCAGTGCAACTGACCAGGCCGCCACATCCGATAAGCATAACACGGCGACCGTAACCAAGTGAGATAACAGTAAAAATAAACGGCAATCATTCACCACATAGTGTTCAGAGAATACGTTATACATTGGCTACAAACCATATGGCAACAGTGAGCATTCACATACACGGGTATCTTAGGATACATTCAGCCGCCTACTTACAGGCATAATGCTTGCCTTCGTCGCATGTGGTGGTCTGGTAACGAGCGACAAACAGCAGTACAAACAGATTGGACAGAGCGTCGCACCTGTTTGAACCGACAGTTGCCGTTGAAGATGAGCAACTTCCATTGCGAAGAAATCAGGTGATGCAGGCATCTGCTGCCACAACCAACACAGCGAAATGGACTATCCGGCATTTTAGCGTTAACTCCTTTCCAACCTGCATGTTTCTTTTCTGTCGAGGGCCACTAACGTGTGGCTCACATTTGGCGTCCAACTTTGTCTCAATATGGACAAGTCGCTTTCGTGGGCATCACCTTCGGCAGCCATTTATGCGGGCCTTTCCACCCATGTGGCTATGAACTTCAAACACGTTGGACCATGTAAGCACGTATGCTTGTCTCCGTTTGTGCTTAATTGCGACTGAGAAAGGCCGCAGGCACAATTTGCACATGGCTGCAGCAGGAAAGGCTGAACGGGGAGCACGAATCATGGTGTGTAAATTGGGAGTCTATGCCGCTGTGCGGACTGCAGGAGCAAATGCTTACCTCGAGAGACTGCTTACCAATGTAACTGAGCAGGCCCCCACATCCGAGAAATGTAACACGGCGACCACAACCAAGTGGGGCAGCAAAACCAGATTCTGCGATCTATCATTCAGTGTAGCTTGCGCAAAGACCCAGGCTATCGAGGAAGAAGAGCAACCATCAACGAGACTAGGAATATGGAAAATGAGAAAGCTTGCATTAAAGAGAGAAGCCACCCTGCTCTGCAAGCACTGAAGGCCAAAAACATCAAGAAAAGTAAAATGGTGCATAGCAAACAGTGCATAGGTTAATGCAAGAAACATGTCGATGTTGCATCAGCTATTTCAGAAGAGGAATTGTGCATGACAACATGCACTAAAAGGTATTGCTACAAATATGTTATGCTACTAGACAGTGACTGGTATTAAGTATCAGCGAAGAATCGGTTGACCTTTATGTTTGGATGAGGATGAATGATCTCTAACAAGAATGGACAATGAAAAAGCTTGCATTTATAGAAGAAAAATTACACGTGGCACAAATGGAATTGACATGGCCAGGAAGCTGATTAAGGGCAAACTGATGGAACTCTTTTGGCCAGCGTCGTCCGTGCTTGATCAGAAGTTGCAGGCACATCTGGAGACGAAGAATTTCCATAAAGCCCTTTTTGAGTTACCTGGATGACTCAGCCAATTTGTCCGCGCTGGTGGAATGGTGGTTGAAGCTCTTTTCTGTCTTGACACAGTGCTCTGCAGACTTGATATCTCATGTAAATTCTTCTGCATGCGCTTCTTTGTTCGTGGTGTAAAAGCCTTGCAAATTCAGCTCCAGCCCCTTTCTGTTGGTGTGGATAGGAGCTCCTGTGATGACCAAGGTATGCTTGGCATGGACTCTGTTGGGGCAGAACGGTGACACATGAGATACAGCACAGATTAGCCAAACTCATGTGTGTTTTCTTTTATGTTCGAACCAATTATACTGAACCATAAACATGAGCAAACATTCATTTCTGCTGCAAACAAATGACATCTATCTCAAGACTAGCAAGACAATACAGCATATATCAGGCATACTTATTTTTGAACCACATGTTGTTTACCTTGTAGTAGCAGCCAATGTCCACACAATGGCCTTGTTGTAGCAGGCAGCAGCTTCTGTTTAGTGTGTGAAGTGTGTTGCTTTATACTGGTGCCATCCTCATTACTGCATGACTGGAACAGAAATTTTGACTGAATCAGAAATTGAAAAAAGCACAATTTTGCAATATGAAATGCAAAAAGGTGTGACATATATATTGTAACGGTTTGCGACTACAGAACACATGCAAATATACCCTGTCTGTTCTAGGGCACTTAAGCAGCATGTTAAATAAATATTGCTATTGTCCATAAATTTATGCCTGCCTAACTATACAATGCATGTAAACAGTTTAAGTATTATTAAGATCACAAATGAGAACATTTGTGCGTTCATTTATACACTGGAAGAGATCACACTGCTGGTTCCACAAGCAAATACATGAAAGTCATGAAGCTATTAGAACTGATGCATTATTTTTCTGCACGAACGTGATGCACTGCTGCACTACTGCAAAAATAAATGCCCTACGGTAAACCAAAGTGAACAGCAAGAACATTTGGAACCAACAAGTACGAAATATGAGTGAATTATCACGCTTGCAACTGTTTAATACATTAAATTCTGTACTTTCACATCATTTTACCAAAGGATTATTCGATTTTGTGGACGAAAAAAGTTGCCGGCGGACTCGAAAATAAGTTTTATATGTATATTGTTAAGGCTACCCAGTCACCGATGGCCACGGCTACAATAAGATTAAAAATGAGGCGCGCGTTCCGATATCGCTCTTTCTTTCCCGATTTGTGTGTGTATAACGACAGCCTCGCAAGTAACGGTTTACTTAGGAAACAGCAACGGAGGATCCCGGCTGCCATATGCTGTGCAGGATCTAGTTCGTTAACTTGTCTCCGCCTGTAAGTTAATGAGACGAATATTATATAACGATTCAAGCAGCGGTGTTAAACGACTCACCGTTATTGCCGTTGTCAGCCGCACCAGAATCCACAGCTCCCGTTTCGATGCAGACGTGTTCCGAATGGCTCACGACCGATACCCAACTTTCGGGCTTGCATGTCCGCTTGCAAACACGTCACTTCACCCCAGGTTAAATAACGCGTGACATCGAAGCGCAATAAACTAGTTTTAGCGAAAAAGAAGCAACCAGCCTGAGCGCACGAACGAATGAATCCGTGCCGCCATGCACTCGAAAATACCGGTAAAAATTTTAAATCCAGGCCAGAGGTCACGTGAAAGATCGATGATGCTGAACGCTATTTGCGTTTATAATGACAGAGAAACAATAAACGTACTTACAAAGAATACAATATCAAATTAGCAATGATAATTTCGCCCTCTTTTTCATGTAATAAACGTGCTTCGGTAATTGTAGGCAAAAGTTTGCAAAAAAAAAAATTGCGCTTATTACGGCGCCTCCAGCGGAAAATGTTCAAACTAACGTAAGCATCCCGAAGTGATATTATTATGCTAGTTTTATTAGCAGCAGCG
Organism: Dermacentor andersoni; assembly: GCF_023375885.2. NCBI lineage: Eukaryota > Metazoa > Arthropoda > Arachnida > Ixodida > Ixodidae > Dermacentor > Dermacentor andersoni. The sequence continues at coordinate 97,400,978 of NC_092815.1, forward strand.
CGCGGTCGATTTTTTCGCCCTCTGTGGCCATTTGTTGAACTTGAGAGTGTGCGGGGCCTGGCGCACTCGTTGAGACGGCGCACCGCCGCGCATGCGCAAGAGCTCCGAGCATGCGCAGGAGCTCCGCGCTCGAGGGCGTGCGCGCTCGGAGGAGTGTGAGCGCCTTTTCCTCCTTCATTTTTTTTTTTGTCTCTTTCTCTCTCTCTGCGCGCCATGCGCGCCGGAACGGGTGGCTTATTCATCTTTATCACCATTATTCATCTTTTTTCATGGACGAAGGAAATGCGCTGGCAGGTTGTATGACAAACGCTGTAGGCTATCGTATGAGACTGGAACGCTAACATGAATGCGCTGTTTGTAAAAGCCGTTACAGGGCCCTTCAGACGTTTCAGACGCATTATTGCCAGCGTCGATTAGTAATACAGTGTACTTGTAGCATATCTTCCAGCGTACCGCCAAATGTGATGCCCGCACGTATGTTAGTGCTAATTTTCTGTTCCGATGATAGGTCAAAGCAATCAGTACAGCATTGAGGTATTCATATGCGTGGCTGCGCAGGCATACCACCGGCGAAATACTGGGTGGGCTCAGAGAATTTGGCACCTATTTTAAGTGAATGAGAAACTTTGATGGGTTTATAGTGCAGGATATCAGTCAACAAAAAACCGCCCGATGTTAGTGACGCAGCCGAGATATGAAGACGATGTGAAAAGCATTCGAGAATCGGACGACACACAACGCGAACACCACATGCACGACATCGGTTCATCGCACATTCACAAAGTCCGCGTTGTCAGCTACAAACATTACGAGTGTCTTTGCTGTTAACTTGATGCCTGTTTGGAATCCAGTTGTAGCTGAAGCTGGCGTTCATAACATCTATTATAACAATTTGATCGGCGTTTTGGTTTCTTTATTCTACTGCCGCAAAGTGGTGCGACAACTGTGAAGACTGCCTTGGGATTGCCGAGAGTGACTACGTAGATCATATCATGTGGTCAACAAATGCGAAGGTATACACTATGTGTGTACTAATGTCTACAAATAGGCTCTACAGCAATCTCAGCAGTATACAACTTCAGTGGCTTATATCAAACGCAGCTACGTATTATCCATTGGTACCTGCGCTTGGTTACAGCGTACACGGGTTGGGCCCAGATTAACGATGTTTGTCTATTGTTAATCTATAGACATGCAAGACCACGACAACTCAGAGGCAGACCAGGTGGTGAATTCACCACCTGGTCTGCCGGCTTTCGCACTTATTCACCACCTTTGCCACATCATCACCATCTGACCTTCACCACCTGGTCTTCGCGAAGTGTACGTCCGGGAAGCAGCCAGGTTTAGGGCCTTCGGGCGCCTGGAAGACCTTGGTGACTCGGACGGTGCCTGCTCCGCCGCGATCCTCGTTTGGGGCAGCTGCACCGAACGCAGACTAGCAGTCTGCACGGTTTGCCCGCCGCGCCGGGGTTGCGGTGCCGTCGTGCATGAACCAGTGCCATATCATCGCGTTCGCAGAGGGCGGGGGGTATGGGAACCCGGAATTACATATTATCCACTTTCTTCTATAGACATTCAATACACCGGGAGTAGAGAAAAAGAAATAGAAACATTGTCGACTATTGTCCATAATATAGAGAGTCTATGGACGAAGTATGGACAAAAATAAATAGAAACTGTATCGCCTTTCGTCTACAGGTGGTCCATATAGGGGGGAAATAGACAAAGAAGAAACAAACACCTTATCGAATTTTTTTCTATAGACCGTCTATAGACTGCGAGTAGACAAAAAGAAATTGAAATCTTATCGACTTTCGTCTATAGAAAGTCTATATACAAAGTATATGGACAAAAATAAATAGACACTGTATCGACTTTCGTCTAAAAGAAGTCCATAGAGGGGAAATACACAAAAAGAAACAAACACCTTATCAACTTTTTTCTATAGACCGTCTATAGACAGCGAGTAGACAAAAATAAATAGAAACCTTATCGACTTTCGTCTATAGAAAGTCTATAAACAAAGTATGCACAAAAATAGTTAGAGACTGTATCCACTTTCGTCTATAGGTAATCCATAGAGGTTCGGAAGTAGGCAAAAAAGAAACAAACACCTTATCGACTTTTTTCTATAGACCGTCTATAGACTGCGAGTAGACAAAAAGAAATAGAAACCTTATCGACTTTCGTCTATAGAAAGTCTATAGACAAAGTGTGGACAAAATGGATAGAAACTGTATCGACTTTCGTCTATAGGTAGTCCACAGAGGGGAAGTAGGCAAAAAAGAAACAAACACCTTATCGACTTTTTTCTATAGACCGTCTATAGACTGCGAGTAGACAAAAAGAAATAGAAACCCTATCGACTTTGGTCTATAGAAAGTCTATAGACAAAGTATGGAAAAACATAGATAGAGACTGTGTCGACTTTTGTCTGTAGGTATTCTATAGAGGGGAAGTAGACAAAAAGGAAACAAACACCTTATCAACTTTTTTCTATAGACCGTCTATAGACTGCGAATAGACAAAAAGAAATAGAAACTTTATCGACTTTCGTCTATAGACAGTCTATAGACTTTGTATAAACAAAAGTCAAAATATATAGAAAGGAAAGGTCGTATATGAAAAGTCTATAGACTCTCTATAGACAGTCTAAAGTCATTTTTGTAAGGGTAGTGATAGTGACGGAAACATGGCTCTACTCCGAAGTTTATGATCACGAAATCTGTCCGCGTTACCCCGTTTTAGGGGCAACGAAGTTCTTTCTACTAATAAAGTTTCGTTCTTCTTCTTCTGTCCGCTGGGGTACAAAGTGATAAGGAACGACCGTAGCAGCCGAGGTGGGGGTGTGGCGATTTTCATTGATAGCAGACTACGGTATACAGTATTTGAGTATCCTTTAGATATAGAAACAGCGTGGTGTAAGTTTCTTTTATTGCGAAGCAATACTACTTTAGGTCGCACTTCAGCCCGTTCCGTGGTGAGGCGGTGGTAGGCACCATTGACCTTTAGCGTGACCTCGCTGCGTGACGTCACACCACGCGACCTTGAGTGACGTCACACCAGCTGTGTAAAAACGGGGCCCCATCTCACGCCGTCGCGAGGCGAGGCGGTAGCCACCATAGAGTTAGTAGAACAACTCTAGAGGAAAAGCTGGGCCGGAAAAGTGGGAACCTCTAGGGCGCCGCCCTGTTGCTACTGGTCAATGTGGCCAGCGCAATTACTATTGAAAGAGCTGAAAACAAGTACAGGTCACCGTATGCTTTGTCATCTAAAAACGCATACCTGAGGTTTTATGAAGGTGGTGGGTTAATATTAAGTTTACAGAAAGTGATCACTAAGTCCGTGACTTATGTAAATCACGAACTACGCATTCATTTAATAAAGGATGACGCGAATTTCGGTTTCGAATCTGTTTTTTGGATGCGTAGTAGTTTCGTACAGTTTAGGTTTGACATGCGATCGCGCGTCGACATCGGACGCTATGGCACACTCGTGCCTTCTGTGCCACCGAAGCCCCGAAGTGCCCAGGCATATATATACCTTCACATGTAAGTAAACGAATGTATCTCCTTGTTGAGAATATCACGCGAGTAGGCAGCTCTTGTGGGGCATCACAATCGTTTGAGAAGCGTCACAGTAGAGCATTTTTCTACATGCGGAGCGGCGTTTTTATTTGCAGGTTTCCCTTCAGTAGGAAATTGCTGGACAGGCGGACCAGCGCACCGGAATTCTACTGGCGAAGCCACAAGCAACTCAAAGAATCTGTTTAATTGTTGCACTTTGAACAATCATGCTTCTACAAAGGCCACAGCAGAAAAACAGCCTGATGCCGAGTATTTCTGTGCCACGAAGTAATCAAGAGGCGAGTGCCTAATGCGGACGAAATCGAGTGCATCGAGACTTAGAACGACAGAAAGCTGAGCTAGTTGGTAAGGATTCATTATGCAAAACAGAGGTGAGGCGTGCAGACAGGACACAAGAGTAGAGAAGTGGGCGGCGCTCGTGTTGCATGTTTGCTTGTAAATACTCTATTCTTGTGTCCTGTCTGCACGCCTCACCTCCGTTTTGCATAACGAGTGTATCAACCCACATATTAATAGCGTAGGCGTTTTATTAACTGTGCAATATTTTCAACACTTCCTTGCATGCCATTTCATGTGGAATATCTTTTTTGGTCACAAATTTGTGCAGCGAATCTATTTGCATGATCGACTTCGGGCCTGTAGGTCCGTTCACTTGCACTTGATGCTGAGTCTTTTACATGTATCCATAAACTAGATATGCACATCAGATCCCTGCGAGCATTTTCAAAATTCAGTTATTTTAGACAACAGGCACATATGCAATACTGACATAATCTCAAATACCACTAAGCAGCTGGGACACATTTTTGTTGACCATACTCGCAGGTAAAATAAGTAGATTATGTGGACAGCTCCAGCTCATTTTCCTTAAATCAGTGTGTACAAGGGGTATGCAAAAATAATTTTTTTTCTCGCGCACCGATTCTTTTGCTGTATAAGCAAGAGAACCCACCACGTTAGTGTAACGTATCTTGTACATCACACTAATAAGTGCTTTAATTTACCAAGTGAGATGAGTTACTTTTATGGATCATTCAGTCATATCACACTGCAAGCTGCATTCATCAATCTTCAATATGATTTCGCATGAAACATGTTTCCCTTTTATGCAGATATGCAATGGCAAGCCCTTCCGTGTGTTCCAAAGGTAAAATTTAAGCTCGAAATTAAAGAAGACATTTCTAGTCAGAAACAAGCCAAAATGGTGAATGCAGAGTATCAGAAGCCCAAGGTACAGAAATTATGAGAAGTGTCGAATGATTTTAAGGAAAGAATGGTATTTGAAGATGCAAGATTCTTTAGTGGAAATCAAGCAAGTCAGTATAGGTAGAATACTCTGAGAAATTATGAGAGTAATGGGATAGCACACAATGGGTCAGGAAATGCGTTGTTTTTCTGAAAAACTAAAGCTGATGACTGTCATATCATGAGTCACTTTAGCATCATGAGACTGCTGTTTGACAAATTCAGAAAAAAAAACTATTTAATGATGCTCTCTCCACACTGGGATAAATAATAAGAAACGGATCACGTCTAATGTGGACATATCAGACACCTTGTGAAACACTAAAGGAAAAATTCAGTTTCGAGCTATGGCACTTGCCGCATAGATGTGGGGGGCCTTGCAGCAATAGTAATCGTTACCACTGCATCTAGAAATTTAAAGCATTCATGCAGACAAGGATGATTCTTTATATTTTTGGCTACCACTTCAAATGCCTCCACTATAAGTGTTACAATGCTGCACGCAGCCATACTAAGGATCTCACAGCAACACTTGCAGGTAAACAGCAAAAGCAGTCAAAGTGCTGGTGTATTCTGGACACTGTCTTTGAAAACTTTTAGGCAAGAACAGTGCAAGAAACAGACATAAGAACTGCATTTATTTCTATAATTCCCCATTTGAATGGCCTTTTCTTTTTCCTTCGACAATGCCTTCGCCTAGCCACAGCAGCTCCCTCATACAGACTCCGCAAGCCAAGAGGCCGTGGAGGCAAATGCAGGTAAGGGGCAAGAAGCAATAGCACTGGTATCGACATTCATCTAATTTCTTTCTTTTTCTTTCGTTTAGACAGCCAGCACACCTCGAACAGCCACCTTGACTGCGGGTGTGTCACCCTAGTCGCCAAGGAAACATTTGAGAGAAAGCGACAGGCAATGTGAACAGCCACTTCTCCATGTAAACGATACTCTTTCTCTCGGATGACTCCTACATTCGCCACGCCAGCACACTTGTGCACAAAGATGCCGCGGAGGCACGTGCAGGTCAGAGGCAAGAAGCAGTGGCACTGGTGTTGACATTCGCCCAATTTTTTTTTCTTACACTGAGGCAGCCAGCACACCTCGAACAGCCACCTTAACTGCGGGTGTGTTAGTAGATTCCTGTTGTACATATGCTCATGATAAACTTCAGTAAACTTGAACTTGATAATAAACTTGAAGGCAAATGGGACATTGATGCATTGTTTTTTTGAACATTTATTGTACACATACAATATATGTTATACTTTGCAGTGCTACAGAGCGTATTTTGAAGCTTCCCCCTATATTTCGCACCTTTAATTACGTATGTGTTGTGTGGCCCTCAATTCATTTCATGTTGTAGCAGATGTTTTGTCTGTGTATCGCACATTGGCTTAAGCTCGTGATATCCACATACTTCTCTCACATATACAAAATAAAGTTCTATGTAGTCCTCAGTGTTACAACAAAAAATGAAAGTAAACAATCCGATCGTGGAATTGTGTTTATTACAGTCATTCCTATGACAGTTACTGACAAGTTGACAACTTGAACTGGTCAATCCGTCCATTGCCTCCTCTATTTTTCAAAAATAAAGGAGGCTATGATCCATCATGGCAAGGAATTGTATGTATACATAAAAAAAAGGGGGGGGGGGTATAACAGGATTAGGGCAGTACGAAAAAAATGTACCAACACCGTCCTCTAGACCCATTCCGTTAAGGTACCGTAACAAAGCGCATTAATATGATGAAGTTCATACAACCAACTCTGATATTACTACACACGCCAGGCGACGCGAGCTACATTTGCCATGACGCATTCGCGACTGCACCGGATGCCCTCCATATTATTCTCATTAATCGTGCTAACTGCACCGAGGCAAAAGAAAGATCATGAGCGCAGGTGCCTTTAAAGTATCTCGACCTTGCGAGGCACTGCTGCGCGTGCCAGTGGAGCTGTCCGTGCGAACACTCCCTGGCACACACCTGCCTCGGCGGCCCCAACCTACGTACCGTTCTGCTTCGAGCTTTGATCCCCCCACTGTCCCTTGGGTGCCCTGGAGTTCCTGTGCCGCCTGCTTTATTATAATCTCAGGTGCTCTCCTGAGGCTTCCGTTTGTTGGCTACATGTGCCCTACAGCTGGATCAGTACTTATAATAATAAAGAAACCCGATCTATCGTCGCTACGATAAATCGCGAAAGCCGCTTTTGCAACATACCGCGCCCGTGCGAAGAGAATTACGGAACGCCAACGAAGAATCTGACCACAGCTTCGAGCTCGTAACCTCGTCGAGTACGTGACACTCCTGCAACAGGCATGACCGCTGAAAACCGCATACCGCCGGAAACTTCAACAGGATCATCCCTCGGTTGCATAACTGCCACCTGTACGGCCAACATGGACCACACCCACACCGTCCCGCAACATAGAATAAAGAACCAACTTATAAAGCCCAAACACACGGCTGCGCGCACACACATCACGACACTACTAGCGAGGCGCCATGCTGCTACGCTGCTACGGTGGCCGGATTAAAACTGACTACTGTCACCAAGTCTAGCAAGCGTCTCAGGAGCTGGCAACCTCGGCGCGTAGCAACATGGCGGCGCTCTTGCGGTTCCCGATTTCAATGCATGGGCCCTATGGGTAGCTTGTCCTCTAGAGTCAGTATAGTAACTCTATGGTAGCCACCAACGGCGGCCTAACTCCCGCTCCTCTCACCAGGGGCGCGGCGCGGCGCCCGAGCAATCCTCGCGTGTCGCGACATCAGGCCCCGCACACTCTCAAGTTCAACAAATGGCCACAGAGGGCGAAAAATCAATCGAGGCGCGTTTCAGCGTAAGCGCGCAAGTGGAGCTACTGTAATTTGGTCGACTACTTTAATTTGTGCTTTCTCTGCTAGGGGCGCTGAACATGCTGAATTTTTTAATTTACACAAACCATTGACATGAACAATCGAGGTGTCTAAGGATGCTTTTTTACCTCAGGCAAATAGGCAGTTGATTTTTTTAAAATTTGATTGTTGAAGCTGCTTTTTAGTCATAGCGTCAAGGTTTTTGTACTCGATTAACCACCGACAGCCGACAGCCTATTGGTATCGATGTGTTTCCTGGCCGTTGGCGTTCGAATACTACGGCGGTAAAACATTTTCGAAAGCATGCTGGTTTCGTCTGCGAGTCATTACATAGACTTGCTGTAAAAAGGTCTACTCTTGGCAAAGAATAGTGCCTCATTTTGTTTAGGCGTTGATTATCATAATGAATGCGGCGGAGGTTGAGGGAGTACGCTTGAAGGTACGTTTTTATGCCGTTGATCTCCATAACACCGCAAGTACGCAAACCGATGTCACAGAACACCCGATGCATCATTGTGTGTTCTCCGTCATCGCTTGTTTGCTGTATGCCTACTAATTCTTCATTTCTTCAAGTGTTGTATCCTCCTTTTGTCCTTGCTCTCTTGTGCTTCACTTACAGTATGTCGTTCCGTCAGCTGTAATGCGCATTTGCAAAACCAATACGTTTGATGAGACGCAGTGGTTATCATAATTTCACTACACGTGTATTAAGCTGGCACATATGGTTCAGATACAGATACCTGTATGCGAACTTGCACGACGTTGATGCGGAGATTAGGATAATTATGACACCCGTAAGGAAGAGGCAGCTGACGGCCGTATAAGCGGTTGCGTTCTTTCCGCCAAACTACCCGGCCTGGTAGTGCTGTAAGGATGCTGTATAAAAGTGACACGCGGTGACAGGGAAATTATTATACTTAGCAGCCGACCGTACGTTTTGTAGCTTAGGTCTTCTTTCTTGTGCGTTTGTGCTACCCTTATTAATGAGCCATTTCTTGACTATGTAACCGCGTTTGTGTGGATGCGTAGACGTGTGCTTTTTGTTGTACTTGTAAAATGCAAATAAAATATTTTCAGGCTTACTCAATCTTTGGTGTCGTGTGCGTTTATTCCAGTCGAGGCCATCGTGCCATCTGGAAACCGCATTCTGTCAGTAGCCCTACACGAAATGCAACAGCTGGAGCGCGGCGGCACAATTTAACTCGGGGTAACGGCGGCGTAATAAACGAAAAACCGCTCGGGATAAAAGTCAGTTTAGAGTGTGCCTTAACTCGATATGACTCAGCGCTACATGTATTCTGCTGCGCCTCGATCGTGCTCCCGCCAGTTTGGTTGCTGTGTGGCAAACGTAGCGCCTACATATATAGGCGCTACCAGTAAAGCAACAGAACACCTGGTAAAGCGTGTGCAAAACCCCGTTTCCGTTTCCTGTTGTACAGCGCCACCTGTGGTCGCATACTTTAGTTCACGACGCCACCGCTATGCTTATTTCCGTAGCACTGTGGAAGGTACAGTTTCCCTTCTCTAAGTTTGTATAGGTGTTCTGTGGCGACATCAGCAGCGGCCTCCTCGCAGCCGCCGACGTTCGGCGGGTGTCGAGCATCGAGAACGTCGTCATGCGCTACTTGGACCTCTCGTCCTTCAGCTCGATACGGGCGTTCGCCAACGGCGTGCTGAAGTCCGAGATGCACCTGGACGTGCTGGTGCTTAGATGATTCACTGTAAGCCGTAACACTAGCATAACCCAAGACTGCCACCAGCCATACTACCAGCTGATCCGAGAATAACACACTATTGCTTCGCAATCACCAGGCTTAACCAAGCTAAGCCACGGCCGCTTGTTTTTTTTTTTTTTTTTTTTTGGGGGGGGGGGGGGGGGTAAACGAAGTTGTTATCGGTGCAAACGTCATTCTTAAGCTTCCGTTGCATGCCACCGCGATTGTCGACGAGCCACCGCAAGCTAAGTAAGAGAAAGCGGACCAATCGCAGACGCCGGCAACGCCCTCTTCATCCGGTTATCGATATTCAGTGCAGTGGCTCGGCCTCATCGAATCCCTCTCCACTTGAGCACTCCTCGCCTCTTGTGAGCCAATTAGATAAGACAAGCCGCTCAGTGCAAGCAATGTTATTCGTTTTTCAAGCAAACAAAAGTGACCTCCCATGAACGAGGAGAGCATTTGATTGGTTTGTTCAGACAACCCTGCGGGTGACCGCCCGATGCTTGCGTCGGCGGTTACGCAAATCTGACGTCAGGAGATTGGAATAAAAACATATTGGAATAGTTTTACGTTATACGGCCCCAGGTGTTAAACTCCGTAGCTAATATATATTTTGCCTCCCAAATAACCATTCAATTACGTATGCAACTTTGTTAAGTTTCACGATGCAGGTACTAGACGTCCTCAACTTGTATTAATGTAACTTGTAACTTGTATCACTGTTACCCAGCAAAACAAAAACGAATGAAAAAAGAAAGACTAATGGAAGCCTTGCGTTTTCAGCATTAAGTAGACTTAAGTGTCGCGAATATAGTATTTATTTATTATTTTTTATTTATTGTACCTTCAAGTACCGAAGGCGTTACAGAAGGGAGTGGAACGAAATACAGAGCATGTGCAGATAACAGGGTATAATATGAAAAAAAAAATAGAAAGTGTGGATTAACAGAAATATTCTTCTATATAGCAGTTCTAAAAACAGAAGTATCGGTTATGTTAACAATTGAGGCCGGCTGATGATTCCGTTCATTGGTAGCTTAGGAGTAAATTAATAAAAAATAGGTTCGTGCGACAGTGTGGAACGCTCAATTTATGGTGATGGTCACAACGAGATGATACGTATACAGGTTCGGAGAAAAGTTCGCATTTTAATTCTGGATTGTAGTAATAAATTTTGTGCAGCAGTGATAAGCGTGCTAACTTCCTACGGGATGAGAAGAGAAAGAGGTTTAAAGTAGCCTTCATAGATGTTACGCTTGATGTCCGAGAATAGTTAGTAAGAATGAAACGTGCGCTACGATTTTGTATAGATTCTATTGCATTTGTTAAGTAATCTAAGCCAGGGTCTCATACAGAAGAGGCATATTCATAGCTTTGGACATATTAGTGTTTTGTACAGAAGTAGCTTTAAGTTAGCAGGTACCATAGAGAAATTGCGATGGAGGTAACCAAGCGTGCGGTTAGCATTGTTAGTGATGTGGTTTATGTGTGCTTGCCAGGAAATATTAGATGTTATGTGGATGCCTAAGTATTTATAGGAAGTGACGTCTTCGAGTACAGAGTTCATCAAGTGATAGTTGGATGGTTTAGACGATGCAGTATTGCGGGAAATGCTCATTAGTTTGCACTTTTGGCTGTTAAGTCGCATTTTCCAAGTGTCGCACCAGTTAGTTACCTTGTCTGGATCAGATTGTAGCTTTAGAGTGTCGGAATTTCATAATATTATTCTGTAAATGACACAATCATCTGCAAATAACCTTATGCTGTACGCTACACAGTTAGGCAAATCGTTAATATAAATGAGAAAAACAAAGGTCCGAGAACAGAACAGTACCTTGCAGCACCCCGGAACTGACAGGACAAAGCGAAGAGTCAGAATTATTAGCTGAGACAAATTGTGTTCTATTGGATAAGAATATTTCAATCCATGAGATAATATTACAGTCAATGTTGATTGTATTTAAATTTAGACAAAGTAATTGGTGTACTGTCACCATATCTCTTAGCTCTATCCGCTAAATTTAATGTTTCAGTGGGAAACAGATGGCTGCATTGTATTCCGTTTTTGTTCCCATTTCTCCACTCAACTTATTTCGGCTCCTACTTATTTCACACAGTAAATCTCTACAGTAAATTTTTACTGTTTAAACACAATTAGTTTTGCTTCTTTAGTATTCAATATGCTTGTTTTACTAGCATATAAGAGCGTCTTCGCTTGTCTAGACACCGATTATATGAGCTTTCTCTCCCTGCCTTGAAACCATCGCTCCTCATGTGGCGACTCGAATGCCCTCACATCCCCTTCCTAAAATATAATGCATTTATTTATTTATTTATTTATTTATTTATGTATTTATTTATTTATTTATTTATTTATTTATTTATTGGAAATGTTCGCACCAAGTGCAGTATGTCGCCGGCGTTGCTGCCTTCACACTTCGCCATCCCACCCAAAGTGCCCAGGGCAGTCGTAAACCAGCAATGCAGCGAAAGAGATTCAGCGTGACAGCTGACCGGTTCTGTTGGGTGCATATCGTTAGTTTCATTATTCCCCTTCTCACTCCTGCACGCATGGCAGTCCAATTACTCCCACGTGAATCAATTGTTCTTGTTATTTTTCGTCTTCGAAATCATTGCAAGTTTTATTCAAATTTATGCGTCCCGATATGCCACATTTATTGTCAATCCGCAACAGAGGGTCCGCAGCTTTCGAGTCTTCATCGTGATCTCCTTGACCACCCTGATCGTCATCGAAGTCGCCACTGTGGTCGGGTCAGTTGTCGTCTGTGACATCGGATCGCCAATGGATGTGCCTTTCGTGCCATTCAGTGAGAAATTCTGGCCAACCCTTTCCTAAATATTCGAGGTTTTGTGTTTCTCGGGAAACACAGTGTCGACTGTATACTGTAGATGGTGCCTGCCCGCTTTATAGCTCCGAATAAGGTGCTAGGGGCACGGTATAGCTTCCCAGCGAACACACGCACCTCTTGTGCTACCAACCTCGGAGTCGCAACGGCGCGCAAGCGCGACCACGACATCACACACGGTGATAACAAAACAAACCAAAAACGCTTTATCGAGTCTTCTCGCCTTCCGGGACGCTCGACAATCACGCAGGAGGCAGGCTCGCAAGAAGCGGGGGTATTCACCATGGCTTAGTGCTGCGGCCTCCGACGTGTGGCGTTATTCGTTGGTCTCGGTCGTGGCGGTCTTTCAAGACGCCGATTACACCTTCTCCCGCGCCGGTCGCCCCCCCGCTTTCGTCCTTTTCGAACTTACTTCGGGCGTGGATGGTCCCATTTGGGACATCCTCTGTCCGAGAACCGGTCGCTATCGCGCACGAGGGTGAGGAGGAAGTCAGGCAAGGGTATGTTGGGGCACTCTAAATGGAAGACGCAACGAAGTTTCGCCATTTGCCACAAAATAGGAAAGAATCCCAGCCCATATCACCAATATTTAAGTCCTTCACTTTATAATCAAAAGCACGATGATATCGAGCTCCACGAGACGCTCTCCTGCTTCTCAATAAAAAAAAAAAAAAAACATCACCGCGTCTTTCAGTCCGTGAAGGTGGTCGCACACCGAAGCTGTGTTAGTTACACCGAGTGTTACACCATGCAAGTAAAACTTCGCAGGCAGTCTATATTGTAAATCTTTTGTTTCACCATTCTTTCCCCTCATTTTCGCTTCTGCGTGCTTTGAGGGGTGAGCATGCTTTAAGAATGCTTTCTTTTTTGCAATTCTCCCAGTGTTTTTTTTTTTTCTTTTTTTGCGCGTGATGTTCATGCCTGCGTTTTGCAGTACTTTCTTTTTTTTTCGCGTGCAAGTTGCTGCGCCCCTATTTTGCGCGCCATAGGGAGCGCAAGGTTTGGTGTGCAATAAAAACCCTCTGATTGTTTTCTTATTCATTTTGTATGTAATGTTGTATTTGCTTGGTCTTGTGTTGTCTCTTCTATGGCTATCTGAATGGTGATTGCGCGCAGCTCGGGGTCGGCCCTATGACGACGAGCCCGTCGACGAGCCAACTCTCGCTGACGCTCGCGGTAGGCAACTTCTTCCTCAGGAGTGCGCACTACTCGTGATCTTCCCATAGTTGCAGCTCGGATGGAATGTGCGGAACCACTAATCCAAAGCTGTGTATATTGGGCGCAAGGCCCATCACCGCGATGGAGGGAACGACGTCAGTGACGGTATGCCCGCAGTCCACCGTCGTCGCTTGTGTTCGACGTCTCCAGTTTGCTCGGTGGTGTGGTCCGCCCGGCAATGCCGCTTGCGATTCTTCAAAATTGCTTCAAAATTATATCTGTACTTCACGTAAGACAATGAATGGCTCATACCTCTTAAGCAATGGTTCATACCCCATAAGCGCGGCCTCCCCATTACGACGACAGAAGAGAAGTGAAATTCTACGCTGGAATGACGAGCGGCAACGGAGCCTGATGGGTATTCCGTCAGAGTCCACCTATTGGACTGTCCATTTCGGTCAGTCCTGATTGGATGCAGCACTACGAGAGAGGAGGGGACGAGCGGCCATAGCCAATCAGTAGCGGCCAACATGGACAGTCCACTGGGTGGACTCTTACAGAATACCTCCCCCCCCCCCCCATGCTGTGAAAGAAGACGACGACGACGAACGCGTGAGAAGTGGCAAGATTGCGTTCGCGCGGTTGCGCCGAGGGGTGCCAACGAGCCAGCTGTGCAAAAAGACGACAACCTTGGAGCCATTGCTGATGATGATACTTTTAGCGAATTCCGACAACGGCGGCACAGGCTACGCTGTAAAACAACTAATATTTCCCCTGAAAGCAGATTTGGGCTAGCTGATAAGTAGGTGTTCAAAACAGGGTAGCCATGATGTTGCTTCCGGCGTCTGTAGTACAGAAAAGCATGGCGAGATTAGTACCATCATTCTGAGGGAGCCGTATTTGAAGCGATGGTGTCCCTACCATCCATTCATGAGCGAAGGGCAACTTGACAGACGCAGGATAACCCATTAGCTGCATTAATCGAGAAACTTGCGTTAAACTTCGTAGAAGAAAACTAAAGAACAGGGTTCTCCTTTGTGTTGCTAACTAACTTCAACCATGACAACGGTTCTCGACTGCAGAGAATGCTCCCACGTTTTATACTGTATAAACTAGAATACAGGTCGAAATTTTTCCCAGAAAGAAAACCAACCAGAAACGCTCCTCGCCTTATGCAGCGTGCTTGAGGCAGTCGTCGTCAGGCCAAGTCAAGGTCAGAAGTCCACCTATTTACTGGGCCGACCTATAATCTAGTTTATACTATACTGCGCTAACTTTTGAACTTCTTACCTTAAATGATCAAAATAATTTGCATTTCTGTACGTGCACGTCATGAGAGTTGTTGTTATGAATTGCGTCCGATTCGTGACCTATCATCCGCATAGTGGGTGCATGCCAGCATCGAAGACCGTAATCATCATTCCGGACTATCAACAGCTCGGACAAGTGCACCAGCTGGGGGCGACGGTGGCGGCGGCGGCGGCGGGACGTCAGTGGTGGCCATGAAGCGATCCTCGCCATCACACTCGCCCCCTAGAGGAGGCCAGAAACCGACCACCACCACTTCTTCAACGGCGCCGCCGCCGCCAAAAGCTCCAGCGAGCAGCGCACTTAAACCGAATGCCGGCGGCCCGAGTACCAGCGGTGCCAGTGGCAGCGGCAGCAGCAAACGTCTGCCCAAGGGCATCAGAAAGGACACCGCCCAGAGCGGTGGTGGCGCTGGAGGCGGTGGACGAGTGGCGACTGACGTGGCCGTGTCGCAGCTCCCCGACGACATGATCGCGGAGCTCCGCGAGGCGTTTGCCCTGTTCGACAAAGATGGCAACGGCGCGATCAGCACAAAGGAGCTGGGCACCATGATGCGCGCCCTCGGCCAGAACCCTACCGAGGCTGAGCTCAAAGACATGGTCGCCGAGGTAGACACTGACGGCAACGGCACCGTGGAGTTTCCCGAGTTTCTCGCCATGATGACCAAGAAGGCGCGCGCAGCGGACACGGAAGAAGAGATCCGCGAGGCGTTCAAGGTGAGCGCGCTTCAACCTTCACTTTCCCCAATTCGCGCTCAAGCCAGAATTCACCCTTCACCCCTGCGTTCGCTTGAAGCAATCGATCGGCGATATCTATAATAGGCCATCCTCGAAAGATAAGCATAATGACACTCGTCCTCCAATGTTATACCCGTAATGCATGCCAGACATGCTGCAGCCCCATCAAACATGGAGAAGACATAACTAAGCCGTAACTACGTTTTTAGCTGGACATAAATTGAATTCTATTTTATAGGGGCGTAAGAGACAGCAACCACTCGGCCAATCGGCGGAATATGCATCAAGGAGTCATGTGCGGGTTGTGGAAGAACGTACGCTGTTGCGGTCAGATATTATTATCGCCACGACCAGAATCCAAACGCCCAGAATCTGCTGTGGCACATTCATGTCACGGTTGCAGCCTTTAAAGCAAACGTCAAACGCTTGGAAATAAATGCAGAGATTATACTCTAGCCGTAGCGCCCTCTGTTGAAATTTCTGACTTTATCGCAAGCTAAAAAATGAGAACTCATCTAAAGCGTCGCAAGGTCGTGTCCTACGGCTCTGATGCGGATGCAATCAAATTCAACATGAACTAAACATTTACCTTGTAAAAGTAATCGGTAAACCAAGTGCACGCTTTAGGAGCACTCCAGAGTAGCTTCCTTGAGCTACATCAGGTACCCTATAGCGGCTCTTCACGCTCTGCAGCTGCCTTTTTCCTCTTCCTCCGAGGCAACCGCTTCTGCCAGATGTTCCAGTTAGCTGCCACTATGTGAGCCTGTGCATGTTGGGTTGTGTAAATGAGGCATTTCATTCGTCACCCTAGCATAAACGAAGTACGATGAGTAAAACACGTTAAACGTACCTACATAAAACCGCATACATACAATAAAGGATGTACGTTTCTCTCTGTCTCTGTACAGAACACGTGGCTAAGAGCATTTATCAGACATAAAAGCGAAGATGGGCAATCATGCTCTGCAGCATTAGCATGGCGTGAACGAGAAATTAGTCTCAAATCTTTAAACACTGCCACCTACACTTCTGTTCTTCTAGCATGCCTCCTTTCCTGCAGCTTCAGTGCCTGTTGCGGTTACATTAAGATCTGGCTCATTTTCACAGGAGCACCAGCCTCAGCTCAATACCAACGTTTAACTAAAATGTGTAGACTTCACCGAACTTTATACAAAGAAAATGTTTTGTATAGCAATTTTATCCCACGGGGTGGGGACTCTTTCAGTTGACACCGTTATCACAAAGCTGCTATAAAATGGTGAACTTTTTTCTTGAATTCCTGCGCAGGTCTTTGACAGAGACGGGAACGGCTTCATCACAGCAGCCGAGTTGCGCCACGTTATGACGACATTGGGCGAGAAATTGACGAACGAAGAAGTCGACGCAATGATACGGGAAGCTGACACGGATGGAGACGGCCAAATTAACTACGACGAGTTTGTTGCACTAATGACATCCACGTAAACGTTGAAATAAATGCATTTAATTTGTCCTGCCTATGCCATTGACATCTACTGCACACATATTGTTGATTGTTTACTGTACCCGCTACCGGTATCGTTCCCCCTAGACTTGAATCTCGAAGAGTAATGTTACCGTTGTTTATGCTATTTTAACGAACTAGCAATGCATAGTTACGTTTTCTATATTTAATTCTTGGTCAAAAGCTGGCCGTATCATAACGGCAGGACGCTTAGTGTGTGCCTATCCTGCACCAACCCTTATTAGCATTAGCAGCCTGCCCTAAAAAAAGTAAATGTCATTTCTTGACCGTTTGCTCCATGTCGCCGCAAGACAAACGTTTAAACAGAGCCGTCGCAAGGGATGTGCAGCTGTCTCGACATTCAAAAATGACGTACCACGGAAACAGGTCGGCCAAGAATTCAAGTAACGGTGAAGTTCCTAGCATCGAACACTGCTGCTACCTGCTATGCGTGCTCGAGCAAGGAGATTTACTTTGTCCTCCTACTGCGCTAACACGTAAGCTAACTCGTTGCTAATACGTGATGTGGTCGAGCATAACACAGACGTATCACAAAAGGTGTGAACTAAAATTATGCTTGTTCGAACCTGTGCTTTCTACATGTTCTAAAGTTGCAAACACATTGCGTCTTGAAGCAGCAAATGGCATCCTCTTCCAGTTGACTTCTCCACAGTTCTTGCATGTAACTATACTATCTAGCACGCGTTTCTTCTGGCCTCTTCTGTATAAAACTGCGTCTTGTAGCTTTGTAAATCTGACTTTCTCTCAAAACAAATCTTGTGCATCACTGCCAAACAGCCTAACGCTGTTATTCGACACAGACGAGTCACGTCAGACGCTCGCATAGGGTGACGTGCGAGCAAGCCACGTCACAGTTAGGACAGCGGCGAAGTGATGCTTTCTTACTGTCAAATTATATTTTGCCATTAGCGATATACAATTCAATAGGAATAGCGTGAACACAAACGTACACGCAGGCACACACGCACATGCAAGAAAACAAGAACTGTTGGCACGAAATGAATTTTACTGAGCAAATAAATACGCACGCCCCTCTTTTGTTTTGCGGTAGGCACATGGAAAAGAACGTTAGCTACCACTTGCAGTCTATGCTAGGGCCTTTCATCTGTACGACACGCATACCTGCACGGCTCGTTTTCGAAATTTCACTTTTCACAAAGTATAATTCAGTTTTACTCTTTCTCCTCTGTGCGTCTGCGGGTATATTCGTGGTCGTTCACCTACGACACCGAAGCACCGACTCGGCCAGCAACAAATTTCTGCTTGTGCTCTACTCCTTTAGGCAAAAAATGAATTTGGAAAAACACTTTCAGCAAACACGCAAAGTAAAGCAGCGTGCGACATCTTCTTAAAGTCACATCTTTGCGCCGAAGATACGCAAATACATATATTTAGTTGGAGTAGATACATTTAGTTGGAAGTTAGCGCCTGTCTGTCGTACATGTTCTTCTTTTGGTCCGTGTCTTTGTAGCGCTCTTTTCTTCAAAATACGTCAGCCCTTTTTTTTTTCTCAAAACTTCAACTGTAACTATTCTGCCTATCCCGGCACAGGCCTAACTTCTTATGCAGCCTGGTCCGGCTAATGGCACCCGTGTTGTAGAGCTGTAAATAGTGGAAGTGAACGTCTCTTACAGCGAAGCTTAGCACCGTCACTGTTAACGATAACACTTTGCGACATGAGCCGCGTAAAAGTAGGACGTCCATAAGGTGATGGTGCTTTACCCAATTCTCAGTTTGTCACTTCCACGAATTTTAATCCGCTTCGCTCCTTCTAAGCCGTTTATTACGAAAAGTTGTCCGCACTCACTGTTCTTTTCCTTTGGGCGCTAAGCCTGTGAAACGTGAGATCGACCTAACGATGAACCTTGTTATGCGGCTACAAGCTCTCCGCCTTCTCGTTTCGTCTTATTCTTTGAAGAGTTTCACTTACTTTATTTCCAAAAGACCAGTAATGGCTGCCTCGTGAGTCTTCGCTTGCGGTATCACATCTTCTACGTCGGAAACTACCTTCTCTGCCTTTAAAGGGAGCTTTTAAATATCGATCTCAGCACAAGAGACTCTGACTTCTTTATCGTAGTCAGCTACAGGCTTCCTCGGTTCCTATTGTGCAACCACGTCGCTGCAGAAAAGACAAGAAAAAGGAACGCACAAAATAATTTGCAAGGTAACATAAGTCTATCAGCTTTTTTTTTTTTTTTTTTGTAAAGTCAACCTGCTTTTTTCAGAAAATCAACCTTGAAAGATTATTGTGTTGCATCGATATCGTCAGGAACGTTGCCTAAGGCTTCGGAATCGTGCTCGAGACAGCTCCGGTTAACCTCTCTGCCAAAGTTTTTTTTTTTTTCTTGCCTGAAGCTTTAGCATTAAACGCACAAAACTTTATGACGCAGTATACATAAGCGCAAAAATTTGTCCTTCGCGCGACAATGAAGGCGTACTAGTGCTGCTCCAGTGAAAGGCAGGAGTCAGCGCTGTAGCTTACGGATGACTCTGCCCTTCGGGCATCCTAAGGTGTGGGGCAATTCGATATGAACAGGTGCCTTTAGTTATTTTCGTGCCAAAGTTCGCATGGCGCGAGAGAGAATAAAGTGGTTACGGTGGCCGATAAGCGGAAAGTAATGTTCGCGACCGGATTTTGCAGTGAAAGGCTTAGCGTAATATGCCCTGAGCCAAAAGTTCTTCAGGGTGCGCAAAACTAGGCAGAACGTGAAGGTGAATGCTTTGATTTTACGTGAATGTTCTAATTGCAACATCAGTCTCTCCGTTCTCGCAAACGACAAACGGTGCGTGTTGTGCGAGCGCTGTCAAAGCAATCACGATAAGGGGAACGAGACTTCCATGCACTTTCGCTTGAGGTGTTTATCGATTATCTGCGTGGAGTGGGCAATGAGTTATTTACTTTGAGTAGCCTAAGGTAGCCTTTGAGTAGCCCTGTACGGTATTTATAGAAGTGACTGCGCGAAAATTTGCACTGTAGCTGCCAGGTAACACGTAAACAACGGGAACACAATAGACAAACAAGAATCCTTAATAGAGTCGAATTCAAATACAGGATAGGCAGACGTTATCAAGTGTGCAGATACTGGGGAAAATAGTCGGTACTGACGATGCTCTTTTTCCCGGATAAATACTCAGCATCATGCAAAGAATCCCTAACGAAAATTTGGGTTTACGTCAAGATCGTTTTACTGAAAGATGGCACAGTAAACCTAATGTTTTCTTTTTTTTTACCGGTTCTTCTCTTGCTATTCACGTACTCACCCTATCCTAACACTGCCATGCCGCCCCTCGTTGAGAAATAAATAAAGTTATGGGGTCCAGTGGCCCTAAACTGCACCGTGGCTTATAACTTATGAGTGATGCCTGTAGCGAGGTGCCCTGGAATAATTTCGACCACCTGTGGTTCTTTAACGAGCCCCTAAATTCGTAGATACACGACCCGTTTTAGCAAACGACCGCCAAATATTGCACCAACGTACACTGCAGAAACAGCTGCAAATTTAAACAAAGGCCCTTTCGCTCCTCTCACAGGAGACACTTCGGCTGCGAGCAAGGTGACGGCACACGCATGGCACTTTCACGTCACATGCATGCCGCCTGCGGTGCACCAAGAGACAGCCAGTAGCGATTCCCGTGAAAGACAAAGGGTGCAGAAATGCCTCGGAAAGTTTCTCGTGCACCCAAGAAAGGAGAGAGACAGAAACAAGGCCAGGGTCACGTGACACATAAAGAAAGGGAACTTAGCCATCAATATGGAAGAAGGCGTGAGTGTCGCTTGCGTGAGAAGACGTCGTCAAAATCCGTGATGTCACGGCACGCTGGTGCGGGAACTCCAAGGCGACGTCGACCCTTGTGTTTTGCTTTTTGCGTGTTCTCACTGTGGCTTACAAGTAACTTCTAGCGCTACGAATGACTTTCGTGGTAAGGTGGAAGGGAGATTTGCTAGTACCGCTCAGCTTATTTATTCTCGCTGACGTCCCTTTAATGCCCGTGTTGCACCACTGTCTATGTGCCACTATTATCACGTCATAATGTTAGGCGCTCGGTATATGTATCGATTTCTATCGCGGATCGTTCTGTCGACCATGATCTCGGTGGTACTCAGCGATATCACGCTTCGCTCGCGAAGCTGGCATTATTTCACTTGGTTTCACTTCAATGCTTCACTTTTATTTAAGATATGGTGGCAAAATCGCAGCTTGACTGCTATAGTCCCCGCTCTCTATGAACTTAAAGCAGTGCGTAGAGTTCTGATATATTGTTGTTGGTGTGCATTTATGATTGTTTCAAGTAATATTTTGCGGATGTCGAGCGCTATCTTAAAAGAAGTTGTCTTGTTAGTCCAAATTAACTATCTAAAAACCGTTCCATTCGTACTGAATTCCGTGTCATCACGATTCTAACGGTATTTGACTGGACTTTCAAAATTACTATGCACACCACCCTTAATTTTTCTACTACTTGGCAAAGAAAATATAAAAAGTAACATTACTATTGTTTTCAAAATTGTGCGCACTACTCGTGTCGTAGCGTTCTTATGGGATATAGAAATGTTTTGTGTTCATGGCGAATTCAATTTAAGACGTAAATTGTGGTTAATGAAGAAACTGCGCGCTTTAATGTGCGAATATTCGGGAATTTTGCTCAGTTTTGGACCACAGCGTTTAGTATTAGTATATTATTCGTCACATTCTAGCATTTCCTCTATAACGTTCTGAAAGCAGCTGAGTAGTGAAATTAGAGGCTAAATAATACTAATAGGGGCCACAGAATAAATGTTTTGATGACAACTTATTTACGAGAAGGATAATGTAAAAGGCCGCGGCAAGGCGGTTTGAAGCCAGAATGAAGAAGCTTAGACAAAACTGTTCAAGCTTAACCGCGAAAACTCGAGCTACACGAGTACAATAGCGTGATGTTTCTTTCTGGTCATATTGCTATGAAACTCTGTTCTTTGCTCTAAATGAAAATTGTTTGAATTGCACTTCAATTTCAACTTCCCTCAAAGGCTTAATGACGCCTTTATCTCAGCCGCATTAGCGAAAAAAGCTGCCTGCGACAGTTTTTTTTTCATTATATTTAAACGAGTAAGAGGTTGACATCGTGCGCTAAATTAATAAAATTATCTAGTTTTGCGTACCAAAAGCACGATCGAATTATCAGGCACGCCGCAGTGGGTGACTCCCGATTAATTTTTTACCAGGTAACGTTCTTTACCATGCACCTATATCTATGTACACCCGCGTTTTTTTTTTTTTCGCATCTCCCTCCCATTCAAATGCAGCTGCCATGACAGGGAATCAAAGGCGCGATCACGTGCACGGCAGCAAAACGCTATAAGCACGAATCCACCTCGGCCGGGGACACCGTTCCATGTAAACTACTCCTTCTAAACTATATAGAACGTATCAAAAATAGGCCGGCAGAAACAAACAAAAATGAGGCAGAATACTACAATATATTTAGTGCTGGCCATTTTCAGGGAACGGTATACTTATAGGATGGCTGGTTCGGATAGCGAAAAAGGGGATAACCGCTGTTTTCTTTAGGGTTCCTTACTCATTCGACAAACCTGGGCTTTTTCAAAGGGTTAGAAAATCCTTCAAATACAGCGTGTGTTTCCTCTGCGTCAAACTTCACAGGAGACTGCGAAAGCAAATGTATATCATGTTCTCTTTAAATGTCCAAATTTGAGTAAAACCATCGGACGAGATGCCTTCGAATATACGACACCTTCTGAGGCAGACATTAACAATGGCAATAAATGAATGCTTTACTTAATAGTCTCACATTGATGCTTATCTGCGCATGTGGTTGACGTCCCGTGTTCTGTGTGGACACCCTGCCCTGTTCGGATTACTCTGGCTGTTTTGAAAAGCTTCTCACCAATACTAAACGATTAATGAGTGCTTCAGGAAATTTGCTTGGGAAACAACTCTCCAAAACCTTGTTTACAGGATGCTTCGATCAAATCTGTCAGAGCACATTGTTTACGAAGCGCATGGCGCCCCTGGCGCATAGCTAAATCTTTAGTATGTCAATGTCGGGCTTTCAAATATACGATACTTATTTAGGTGTTTTCTGACTGCAGCATTAACACAGAAACAGGGATCACAATTGCAGAGCAATACACAGGGATTACTTTTAAAATGTTTCAGAACTGTTCTCGCAGTTCTTTGCCGTGTTGCTGTGGCCGCAGATATGAGAAACCGCTTGTTTGTCTACGAACCGAAGCGTTAATACCCTTGAAAACCTCTCCTCGTCCCGTTTTCGGCGACACGCTTCCGATTAGAAGAGACTATCTTTATGCTAATCCAATCGCCGGCCCAATATCTCGATCACGTTGCCGCTTCCCTACGCAAATGTGCTACTTCTGCTCAGCACTGCAACGTAAATAGGATTGTTTGCATCCGCAGCAACGTTCCCAGGGTTTCTGCATTAATGACTTTCTTCGTACATTTTTCGCGGAAGCGAGGGCTATATGCGACTGGAAATCGGCATTGAGCAAACAAATACAGAACGACTTCTCTGAAAATCGAAACTGCATTCAAGTGGAGTAATAAAACTCTCGTCAGGATGCGCAGTGAACGCATACTTACTGCTGACACTATCAGTTGACGTGCGCACGTGCTAACAATGCAAACAAAAAGATTCAATACCAAAAAGCCCATTCTTCAAAGCGAAGAGCGAAGAGGCTCTGAACGATTGATAAAGAATTACGAAGAGCAAATATATTTGTGCTTGAAAGTATATATGCCGCATCACTGGCCGAAATCTCAGGCTTTCAAGTAGCGCGTCGCTATATCTGATATTCAGCATTAAGCTCGCCTCTCTCTCTCTCTCTCTCTCTCTCTCTCTCTCTCTCTATATATATATATATATATATATATATATATATATATATATATATATATATATATATATAGCGCGTGTTAGGTACTTCATGTGGCAAATTCTAAACCAGAAAGCTACACTTCAGGACGTTCACGTTCAACGCCATAATATCTAATGAGTACGCCATCCCAGTAGGCTAAATTGCTGAAGGCACAACGTAAGGGAGTACTGGTTCAGTCGTACCATGGCGAATGTACCTGACTCTTACAGGTCCGTTCGTTAATGACGTGCAAGCAAATCAAGATTTTGGTTGAAGTCGGAACACCGTATCTTAGCCTTCAATACAAACCATTGACATTGAAAAGAAATATAAAAACCTTATGCATCTCCCACACCTCCTGAGGTACCCAAAAAGTTTTATTAAGCCCGACGCTTTCATACGCTTCTACCATTCCGCTAACACTCTGAAATTCTTTTAGTGCACCACAGTATTCTGCTACACCAAATAACAAAAAAATTGAAGAAGCTGTCGTGTCTGCACCTTAACAAATTCATCGCGGACACTCCAGTTTCCGTGTTGCAGGACATTATGCTCAACAACCCTCTATCGCACCAAAAACCCATCGCCATTTCACACTGTCGGCCAGCAGAACTTACTGCTGGGCCTGACTGAGCAGCAGGCCAGCAAATACGCAAAAACTAATATAACTAAATGCTGGAGCTAATTTCATGCACTGTTACGAACGATATCGCATGATTAGCAACTGCGACTAATAGACAATTTATATGAGCGGGTACTGCCACTTTCGTCTTTTCACTTCTTGCCGACCGGCATCAGATATTCCGTCGTTAATGCCCGTAGCAGGTACGACCGTTCGTTTTCGTACAGAGGGTCAAAACGGAGGCGAAATATTTGCTGTGCAACTGCGAAAAACTGGGACGGCAGGCTAAAAGTACTAACTAGCACTTAACGAGAAATATGCCAGACTTAACAAGAAACGTTGCATACATCAGAAGCCGTCAATGCTCAACATTTTTGCTCATGGATTAGCTTTTTCTCCCTAACAAAACAAGGATTCTGGATCCTGCCACAGGCTCCATAATTAAAATCTGTACTAATGTGAAGATATTTTTTCTCTTGCCTTTGTTTTATTTTAGTCCGTGTCACCTTACGTCAACGTTATTCCCTTTCTTTCGTTTCATCTCCTTACCGTAGTACAGGGTACCCAATCTAGTTTTACGCTGGCCAACATTCCTGCCTTTCTCAATAATTTCCTTTGCCACCCGGCATTGAACCCCGTTTAGCACTGCATTGTAGACCACCTGCACTTGAGCGCCATGTTGCAATATAAACGTGTCTGGAAATATCTGTGTTGGTTCTGCAGGAGTGAAACAATGCCGCAGTGAGGACCGAGAAAAGCGCTTTACACGGAAATACATTATAACAGCACATGTAGGTTCGGTCTCTCGCGTGAAGTTATTTTTATTTCCCACTGCAGTAATGCGGCGCCACCTCGATAACGGCTGAAAGATGTCGCCAGTAGGCGCACGCAGCGAATTGGAAATCAGGCACCCTAACTGGTTTCTTCTGAGCGTCCTCCGTACCACGGTAAGCCGTTTCATACGTACACAGATCCTTTATTCCAACTATGAAAACGAGGCCACTACGAACTTGCAACAATTGTGCTTCTACCAAAACACTGACATTTTTTTTTGTCATCTATAATACTGGCAATCCGGCACGTACCCGCACCCTTTGTTCATGGTGCGGGCTCGCCAAGAATATGCGGTGAGTATACATTGGAGTCTCGCTGAATTTCTAGGCAATGTATAATCGCGCTTATGCGAAGAAGAACGCAAATATGCACTGCCACTCTCAAATGGCTACAATGGATTTAGGCCCTGTCGCCTACATTGCACAATATGACGTGCACAAGGTTGGCGCTCCTGCATCTTCTCGTCGTTTGATCCGCGCACACACGCGCGGGCTCACGCGTACGTGCATGCTCGCGCCATATATAACCGTACGCACTCGCATTTACCGCGAAGACTGAAGCCGCAACCCATTTACAGTGACCTCTAATGCGGGTATCTCTTGGGCTATAACATATGTTCGCTGCGAAAAAGGCGAAGGTAACAAGTAGGTGCCCTCGCAAAGCATCCATAAATCTTGCCCTGAGATTTCACAACTGGTGATTATTATGCATTGCGCTCCGCACTAAGCAAACCTCATGCATGACAACCTTTAGTCGTTACATTACTTTTCGTGCACCATTCCACTGCAAGCCCCACAAAACAACATATATATATATATATATATATATATATATATATATACACTTGCTAGCTTTAATGATGTACCGAAGATGATAGCCTGGCTGCTTGCCTGGCATGCTATATACTTCAGGTACAGACTGATATTTACGACACACGTCGTCGTCGTCGTCGTCGCCATCATTATCATCAGCCTGTCTACGCCCACTGCAGGGAAAAGGCCTCTCCCATACTTCTCCAACTGCCCCGGTCATGTGCAACTTCTGCCGATGTGTCCCTGCAAACTTCTTCATCTCATCCGCCCACCTAACTTTCTGCCGCCCCCTGCTACGCTTCCCTTCTCTTGGAATCCACTCCGTAACCCTTAATGACCATCTGTTATCTTCCCTCTTCATTACATACCCGGCCCATGCCCATTTCTTTTTCCTGAATTAAACTAGGATGCCATTAACTCGCGTTTGTTCCCTCACCCAATCTGCTCACTTCTTATCCCTTGCCGTCACACCCAATCTGCTCACTTCTTATCCTTGCCGTCACACCCAACAAAAAAAAATTACAGATTAGAAGACTCGAACGTTATCTCGAGAAATATCCCTGCTTCCGGTTGCGCACTACGATATGGGTTCTATGAAGCCGAGAACGGTACCACGCGTACAAGGCAGTCACTATGCACCTATAAACTTAAAATACGAACAAATTTACCAAACGTTTCAAAAGAGCTTCGTCAACATCGACTTGAACATGTGCTTCGAATCTGCGCGATCTTTCTGTTTTACTGCTACAGCAAGATCTTCGATCCCTCTGCTACAGTATACAGCCTAAGTCGCTGTTTTGGTACAACAGTGACTATATAGTGGCGTGCCCTGACACTTGAAGACCGAAAATTGCACAGGTGTTCACGAGCCGCACTCATTCGCTTGTGAACCGTAAAAACTCGTTGGCGTTCTAGTTGGTGTGAATCCATGATATAATGTGTAAACGCGGCTGAATGAGGACGTGGAAAGGAACAGATAGACAGAGAACCGTAAGCGATTCCCGACGGACAAGAGCAAAGGTTCCTGTATCTTCTGAAAAATTTGCTAGGTCACTCTAAGAACGGGGAATGTCTCAGTGCCTAAAATAAATAATTCCGATGCATAGGATTTCCCTAGAACAAGAGTTATCTTGCGTCAGAATACACCTACTGGAACAATTTTTGTTTTCATTTGCACTAAGAAATGATGTAAAGATTATGTAGTCAGTTTTAATTATGATGTGTGCTTTTGTATAGTGTACAGTGTGCCCCAGATAACGTTAGCCAAGCTATCGAACTAACAAAGTTATTTAAAAAAACTGGTGCAAGATACAATTTTAAAACCTACGCTGTTCGCTCCCCAGAGGTCTGACAACCGGATATACCGTAAGTCTTAAGATGGTATCTTACATTGCGTATTCTTAACCTCTTATTTTTCTTCCTTTCTTTGCGATGAACAGCTTGACTAAAGTTTAAAAAAAATTAAATTATGGTGTTTTACGGGCCAAAACCACTTTCTGATTATGAGGCACGCCGTAGTGGTCGAAATGTGGCCGCCGTGGCCGGGATACTAAAGTTAGCTAGAACACGATATGTATAGTGCGATATGTATGCTTTTTGTTTAAAGTGTCACAGCAACTTATCGTTCAACATGGCCTGAAACTGTGTAACTCGGTAAAATGTTCGTCGAATTGCCGTATCGAAAACTAAGTAGAAATAGGCATGCCGTTGCATAGTAAACCTGTACCTGCTTCTTTGCCTTAGCAACATTGATTGCAGTTAGGTATAAACGTTAACGTTTACGTATCCGTGTTTCTTTAAATTTGTGGAGAACGCTGCGGTGTGTCATTGCAACTTGCAAACATTTCTTTCTGAGCAGTCATGTATCATGGTGATTTCGTTATTGTAACTTCATAGTATATGGTTCCATTTATTATAATTTGAAAGTCATTTATTGAATTGGGGGGGGGGGGGAATCCGTACAGCTATAACGAATTTTGCCAGTCGTATCAACTCGATATCAGCAATAATACTTGGAATCATTGGTGGAGCTCACCATCTCGTCACGCGGTAGGTTTATTCGGCCATGCTTGAAAAAGAAAACGAAGCATAATTGTCACTTGATGCCTCTATATATGAAGCCATTATTTAGCACTACATGTACGAACTGTGGAAGACGGAAAACTGGCAGAACATTAGGGGCAAAAAATTGTAAACTACAATCATGAACATGATATTATATCTATTAGGTATAATATTTCTAATTATTCCCCGAATAAATTCCAGATTAATTTCGTTTAGTCTTTATAGTGAGTGAAACAAAGCAATTCCCGTGCCGCTGAAGCTTTCACTGTTTAAACCGAGATCGATAATTGATTTCGTAGTTTTGGGCTGAGTTAATGTAACGATCTTATTCTAATTACACTCATTTTCCTGCTCTGCCAGTGGTCAGAGCGGCACTGCGTCGTTATCACCAGAACAGTTATCAGCGCTGTGAGCGATGAATCACAAAAAAAAGGAATATAATCAAGCGAAATAAATCTTTACATTACGCACGCCTACGTTATTTTATTTTATTCTGTTGTCCGGAAGTCGGGTTTTCTCGGAAGAACTTGCTTGCTGGCAGTATCAAAATAAACCATAGACACCACGGGGAGCACAGCCTGAGCCTATTAAGGTGTTTTCATATGCTTCGTTATTTGTTCCGATGCGATAAAATTGCAGACCTGCACCGTCATCGGAACGTGATCAAACTTGCTTTCTCAGCCCACCAGATTGGCCAGACGAAACGGGCTAGAAATCCGGTTGGGTCGCGTTGGCATTGGTGGCCCGAGCAGGTGCATATGCAAGCGGAATGCGAGAACGTTGATTCTTTGTTTCTTTTTTCAAGCCCGTGAATATTCTGCACGCAAACATTACAAGTACGCAAATATGCAGAAAAAAAAGTACAATGCTGAAGTGCCACGTTTATCCATCTCTGTTGTATCTGGATGCGCTCGCACTGCTGCCCAATAATGCCGGAAACGACTGTTATTAGCGATGACGAGTAAGATCTCGAGCTCTACACGTCGAATGTCGCTCTGATAAGCAAATATTCTGCTGCGTTTCGTTGTAGATATAAAAATCGTAACCGCACGCGAGGATGTGGCAATTCAGGGGTGCGATCGGAGATGGTTGTTCGGCGCGTTCGTTCGGTTACCAGCGCGCACGATTGGCCTACTCCGCGCCGACGTCGCCAGCCGCGGGGCGAGGCCACGTTTTTGGTGACTTCAAAATGCCGACATGCTCCTGTCAATCATCCTCCCACCGAGCATTTCGTCTGCTAGGCGCCGAACCCGGCGGGAGTTGGGAGGTTTGGAGCGATCAACGCTCGTTACCAGACCGGCTTCGCATGGTGCGTCTGGTGGATTGGATTGGATCCAAACGGTGGCTTCGGCAGTTGATTAGCACGTTCGGATCCACTCCATAGTTTAATTCGAGAAAAATGGCGCTTGCATTGGGAACTTCGGTGTTTGTGCTGGCGTTGCTCGAGGAGGAAGGAGAGCGGGTGACATTGCGAAACGCGTTTGAAGAAATGGCAGAAAGCGAATTCCGGCGTCGCTTTCGTTTCTCGGCACAAATAGTGCGTTGGTTGTACGGCGAAGTCGACCCCATCATCGGTGCCAGCGAGCTACTTGAATGTTGTTGCTGCCTCTTGAAAACTGCGCCACTGCTCCCGTCGTTTCTTTTTTCTTTCTTTGTTCTCGCTGTGCGCGACACTACCTAGGGACGACGCAGAGAAACTAATAGTTATGAATTGTAGTATTCACACTTAATACTATTTGAAACGTGTTTAAGCTTGTGAAGACAATATTTGGATAAAGATTTCATTCATTGGAAGACGAGAAACATTTCGTTTTGTAGTATACTGTCTGCAAGCAGACGACAAACGAAGGAAGTAAACTTCCGGGGAGTTCACCGCTTGCCGATTGGCTGCTCTCTCCGCCCCGTTCTCAGAAATTTTGCATACTGCCACTTTGTGACGTTGCAGCAACCGAACAGAACGCGTATCGAACAAAGATCTCCGATCGCGCCACAGATTTCGCTCAAAGCTTCAGGCGTGCTTTGCTGCTGCTTATTTTTTCATGCAAATCATTCGTTCCACCGTTCAAGGCATTTTGCAGTAAGTAGGCAGGAATTCCTTGTCATGCCACGCTTTGGACTTGTGGGGTGCGATCAGGGATCATTGTTCGGAGCGCGCGTTCGGTTGCGCTGCGCGTGATTGGCCTAGCCGCGCCGAATTCGTAAGCCACACGACGGTAAATAACTGAATGGCCGACAATGGAGTCGAACCTCTGCCTTCGAACACAGCAGTCCAATATTTTAACCACTAGGCCAAGATCACTTTCCTTATTTCTGTATTACCTGATTTTGTGCCAAAAACCGTCATATATACAATATTAATGGATAGTTAAGCCTGCCAGACAATCATTGGCCGATTCAGAAGTCAGAAAGTTCTTTTAAGCATTTAGGTGGCTCCAATTTGTCGAGCCATTCTGGTACAGGCTTTTGCTGTCTATATATTTTGAGAAATCTTGCGATAAGTTCTCAGAAATACAGACGAATTATTGTACGGTCAACATCTGCATTAAACACTGCCAAATGCTTCTCTTAAACGGTATAAGGAGCAATGAGCATGACAACAGCAAATGGTCACAAGGTACGGCAATAAGCCTTATGCCATATGCATCCAGCGAAAAGTAACTTTTACTTGTTCTCTGTAATACGGCCCAAAAGAACTCGCCCTCCCTGAAGTCTACGAAGACGTGTTCAATGGCCTCCGGCTCAATGCTTTCCCCAAGGTACATACAGCCCCTTTTCCTGCATCCATGTTTTGACAGCCAGTGTACCTGAGTGCAGATGTAATCAAAAGGGTGCGGCGTTGGATAAAAGAAACATTCTTTTTTAACTCGATGCAAACATCTTTACTTGGTACATACATATACAATGCGTTAGTAAGGCCAGATCAACCATGTCTTTGTAGAATTGCTTTATTGCGGTAGCAATTATATGGACCCTCGAAGAGCATTTCTGCCGTCGCCGTCGCCGCGACATTCCGTATAAAGTCCAAGTGCGATAACATTGTCGCAAGAGAGAAAGCGTGCGAGGGTGGGCTGACGATGGCGGTTCAATCTCGCGAGCACAAGGGAAGAAAGCGGGGAGGAAGCGCGCCGTCTTGCGTCGCGCGCCAGGCTCCGGGGGGAGGGGAGGGAGGGGGGGCGTTCTACTCCAGCGACTGCTGCGTATGGCTCGGCTGCGCAGGCCCTGTCTTCAAGCGTTCCACGGTGGAGAGAGAGTTTAGGTGCAGCGAGGGCTGATAGCTTCGTATGCGCTGTGTTCTTGCCGTTTAGTCCGCGTTGAAGCTAGAGGCAGCCCGAGGCCAATTCGCTCGCTGCTGCGGCCGCGCTTCCTCACTCCAACATTTTCTCAGCGAGTTCGTTCGGTCATCGAGGCAGATGTGTTCATGTTTGCTTGTGCGCGCGTGGCGCCCTGCTTGTTGGTTTAGTTAGTAAGCGAATGCTTACAAATTTATGTGGCCAATAAAATTACTATCCTTACTTCGTATAACTGTCTACTAATATGCTATCGCCATTGATGCTTCGCTTTCGTGCGATACTGTGACGTTTTCCTTTTACAGCGGGTACACAGGGTGTCCCACGTAGCTTTAGCCAGAAGTTAAAAGATATGCAAATGCCACGTAGCTCGACAGAACCAAGGCAATGTTATTTGTCGTTACTTAAGATACTCAGATTATTTTTTTTTTCATTTCAATTACATAATTAGTCCTAATTAATTGATCAACTTTTTAAATGTTAGGATTAGATTAAAAGTGCCAGTGAGAAAATTGCAGAGCAACATGAAAAACTCCCGTTATAGCTTTCTGTTGCTCAATACGGGCTACATAAAAGTGTTTTTCCGAGAATGAAAGCAGCCTGCATATATTCGCAAAGTACCTCGAGCGCGGCGATTTCCGGTCTATTCGAGGGCTTCTTTCAGCTCAAATAAATTTGATTCTATTTCACGTAAGCGTGACTCCTGATGGTGTGTGAAAGCTTTGCACAGAAATTCCTTATTTGGAAAATTTGTAAACGACAACTCGCAAACTCCATCAAGACACAACAATCTTAATTTCTGCCTTGCGCCTACATAGCGTTTGCAAAATCTAAGACTAACTCCTATAGAGAGGACAGCGCGCTAAAACAGGGCGTGGTTGGCTCTCGTCATAGCGTTATAGTATTCGAATACGCAGCCGGCATTAATTCGCTCTGTGCGATGCACGAATCAACCAAACAATAAGTATAACTTTGTGTGTAGGCGGTGGGGGGGGGGGGGGGGGGGGGGAGGAGGGAGGGGCTTGGCCGATTCTTGTCCTAGAAAAGGAATCCCTTGAGGAAAAAAAGAAGCGTGTGTTTTCTTTTCCTGAAGGATGTAACAGAGTGCACTAGCTGAATCATGCATGCGGGCTGTCGAGATGAAAACGAGGCAGGCCCGCAGGCCCGGACGCATCAACGAATACCTTACTACCATGCTTAGTTTCAACTTGGCATTCAGGCGGCGCTCGGCTCGTAACTTCCAAATCTGAGTCCCCATTGTAAGCTCTCCACGAGCGCACAGGTCGGCGTGCACGTGTCTTTGTCAGCAAGCCGAGCGCCTCATGCGATTTGCGAGTCTAGCGGAGCGATGACCTAGTTTATCTGATCCGACGGTGCGCTTCCATCGAGTATGTATGGAAGCAGAAAAAGCAAAATGGCTGTCTTCGACGGGTATAACGTTGCGAAAACGCGGCTTTGATAAGCGCATATTTCAGGGAGCCGGCTGCAGAAGATAATGTACTCGTCGAACCTTTTTTTTCCTTGTATTCAAAGGGGATGCAAATAGGTCGGTGGGAAAAGAAGCAAATACTACTGCGTGAGAAGGAGTTATTCGAGTCATATGGCGTCTCTGGAACGAATCGTGCCTAATCAAGCATATTGAGCCTCCCGAATGCTACATAGCGTGCTTCCTTCGGGCACGCTATATGGTTACGAAAAACGTCACGTTGTAGTTCCTTTGCAAAGACCACCAGGCCAGATATGCCATCTGGCCTGGTGACGCCGTATCCAGCCACCCGAAATCAGTCAGCTAGGAGCGAGGGTGATGTTGAAAATATTTGGGTGAGAACCACGAAGATAGCGAGATTGAGAACAAAGACATTTAAGGCTTCGATTGTGTCTCGACTGTTGCCGCGACTACAAACGTAGCTAGCTGTCAATGTTTAGATGGCGTACACACAAGTTCTAACTTCTAAACTAAGTCTTCTAGCCTTTCAAAGAAAGCGGAGGTTCTGGAAAGGGTGCTTCTGTCATTGCAAAAGCTTTGATGGCATGGTGAACAGAAGCATTCAATGCGGGCAGCGCATGCGTTCATGCAACCGAATGTGATCACGGGTCACTTTAAAAGAAATTCTAAGCAATTCGAGCTATGTAGGTCTTTCTTTTCATGACACTTACTAAACGTATACATTAATTGTTTTTCTTGGAGTAGCAGTACAAAGCCCATAATTACTGTAGTTTTCTTCCATGATGATAGTAATTCTGTGATACGTAGCATGCTTACAGGGCAGGTTTATCGCCCTGAACAACTGCTTAAATTGTTCCTTTCGCGGCCTCAGGTTTAATCTAATCTCTTTTACACATACGTAATGCGAGTAAGCCCTAAATTGCAAAGCGCAACAAGAGAAACTGTCTCCGCCCATACACACGGCTTGAATTCTCATGCTGACGCAACAACGTAATTAATTAATTAATTGGGTTTTACATGCCAAAACCACTTATTGATTATATGGCACGCCGTAGTGGAGGACTCCGGAAATTTCGACCACCTGGGGTTCTTTAACGTGCACCTAAATCTAAGTACACGGGTGTTTTCGCATTTTGCCCCCATCGAAATGCGGCCGCCGTGGCCGGGATTCGATCCCGCGACCTCGTGCTCAGCAGCCTAACAGCATAGCCACTGAGCAACCACGGCGGGTGACGCAACAATTTGAAAAATAGCAGTAGCAGTGATAACGGCGAAGTCAAATATCGCCATTTAAGGTAATGGCGATAAGCAGCAGCGTGCCATTCTAGGAGAAAATGCGTGAATACGACACCCATGACGCCAATTTCCACGCCGCACTGGTAAACTCAAAGTCACTGCCGTGAATATGGCAGCTTGTCTTGTTTGTCAGTTCTGCTTGTATCGCCTCGGCACATCCCGCTGTGTGAAAATAATTATACACCAAGATTATACACGCTGGCTGAATGAGGGCTTGTACTCAGGAAGTTTTATCTAACAATATATTATTGAGCACGCAAATCGTACGCATTCTGAAGATACATACAAAATGTGAGAGCTAGCATTCTACCAAAAATAGGCTCTCTCTTCGCACGTCAAGGTGGGCCACTTTAGGCCCCCTGTTCGACCATTTATCCGAGGCCCATTTCAATGCGGTAATTGTATGAGGCTGGGACACGTGAGCGCCGTGTACGAGAACACAAGAGTGTGTTCATGATGCAGTGAGCCCCACGCTGCAGACTTTTGTGCAGCCATGGTTCTCAAATGCACCAATTGCCTTGAGTCCCCTGATTCTTCCTCGAAGGACTGCCCCAAAATGAAGAAGGAAGAAGCGATCTTGAAGCAGATGGCGAGAGACCACTCGTCCCGTCGGCAATCTGTTGCGGCCGTTAGAAATCGACACTCCCGGCGCCTTCGAACTTCAAAGAACGCCTCTGTGAAGAACGCCTCTCAAAGATGCCTCTGTGAAGAGTACGCCTCATCCTCCTTTGCCCCCTAAGCCTGGCGGAATCGAATCTTAATCTGACAAGGTCATGGTGGAAACCAGTACAACTTGGTCCGCGCTACTAAAGCCACTGCCAAAGCAACAGCCAATGCCACAGCCAAAGCCAAAGCCACAGCCAAAGCCACAGCGGAAGTCACATCCGAAGCCGAAGCCGGTGCCGCAGCCGATGCCACAGCCGGAGCCGGAGCCAAGTCAAGCGATACAGCTGTGCACTTCTGTAGAGTGCAAAGCGCGGGTTCCTTACAAAGTGCCCGAAGAAGACCAGCAAGTGGTTATGATGCTCCAGTCCCTGATGAATACTTTTCGAATGCTCTTCAATAACCTGCACACTCTGTCAGCGTGAAGTGCAATGCAAGTCTCAATTCAGTACTTGGAAGCCTTGAGTAGGCATCAAGGATAACCCGCAGCATTCTATTCGCACTGAAGTCAAAAAGGCTGGGTTTCACTTTAACGATATACTGCCACGTACTGCAACGTACTGCTGACGACCAGTGGCTCCTTGGTGTTCACAGGTGACTTCAACGTGCATCACCAGCTATGGGCAAGCACCAAGATTACCTTCAGACTGAAAAATGACGGCAGCCTAACGTATCGGCGGGGCACTTGCTTGGACTTGACTGATTTCAAGGCGCTTTGCTGCGTGCGCACACAGTGTTTCGTCTATCCCGCTTTCCTCTTTCTGTTACCCCTTTCCCTTACCCCCGGTGTAGGGTAGCAAACCGGACGCTCATCTGGTTGACCTCCCTGCCTTTCCTCTCTTTGCTCCCTCTCTCTGCTTAGCGAACCCTATAGTCAATCAAAGGAGTAATAAAGTTCATTACCGTCGTCCGCAGGACACGCTTGATGAATTTGTGGGGAAGGATACAAGAAATATGGAGATCCAACGCACATTTTGGAATCTATAAGAAGCCAAGCTTTTCTGAAACGGTAAATAAATACCATAAAACTGGTCGTCTACCGCAACGCGCTTTGCAGCACAAAGGTTATGTGCTTGCCCGGCGAATCAGCAAGAAGCGGGAACTCTCCCCGAGACACCCACTAGGCGAACCACGTCATCCGTGGGACCGTGGATTACCCTGTCTCGGGTATTGGTGTACTTTTCATCAAGCCACTTACAGAATCGACCCAGTTTACTGTTGCATTATCTCCAGGATGGACTCGTGTTATTCAGCAAAAAGCTGACACAGCAGCCGCATCAAACCCCGGAAAAGAAGGCAGAGAAGCTTTGCATTAATAAAGCAGTTATGAGCTTGGAAGCATATGCATATATATATATATATATATATATATATACGTTAACGCCGGTGACTCCACATCCACACCAACGGCTCTGTAGCACCTCTTTCACCTGTTAATCGGTTGGTTCAGCATAAGGGTACTGCTACAGTCATATGAGCTCTAGCCGTGCCACGGAGCTGGCAGCACTGTGTTAAGCTTTTAACTTCAGCTTAAAGCAGCCAGCCGGCGTCTGGCTCGTTTCCACAGGCTCACATGCTGCCCTTTTATAGTTTAGGCGACCTCGTGCAAATTGCCAGCTTGTCAACGACACACACTCCTTGCACACTGAGACCTGTGGCATGCAGTACTGCACAGCGTTGCTTCGCAGTGACTGAACTTTCACTATGGTGCAGCAGGCTGAGCTGCTAAACAATGAGCGCTGACTGCGCTAATGATTGCACACACGGCAATTCTTCAGATCAGCTCGTGTTAAATTTCTTTACGTATTGCATGACGGGTCAGCTCTTCTGTCTCCTTTTGCGTGATGCTCACAGGATGCTGTCTGCACCTACCTAGGGAAACTGTACGGAGCTTTTCACAGTTACAAGCCAATGTGCGATTTCAGCACGTCGTGCGGCCTTGACAGGCGTGAACATATACGTAGATCTTTGCACCGTGCGGAAAGAATAAGGGCATCTGAGAGGTTCAATTTTTTGTTAGTTACAACCACATGAAAAAAAGAATAGACAATAAACCAAGACAAAGCATCGAGGTAATCTACTGTTACGCATATTGAAATTTAGAAATGATTATCGAAAAGGTAACGAAAATGGAAGAAAATACAATTTGCCACAGGTGGGTTCCAGAAACACATGTTCTATACTACGCGCGCGGTGCTTTATCCTATGCTTTATCTGCTTCATTATCTGTTTTCTTCATCGAGATATTTTTACCGCATTCGTCCGAACGTTAGCAACACAACATACTTGCACAAAACTAAGCGTGGCATCTCCACTCTGCCCTGGGAGTAACGTACGAGATGGCATACGTAGCAGGGCTCAATCTTCCATTGCAGCCTCTTTGCATTCCGAAGAAACGTTTGTTGTGATTCTGTCTCCAACGTAATGCTTGCCGACGCATAATGGTCCGGTATTGTTGCATCGGGTCTATGGGTGCAAAAACGGAAGCCACGTCAAATGAAACAACGTTTATGCAGGTTAATGCTTACATGGCTACAAAAGTAGGACGGCTAAAGCAAAAAAAAAATGGTGCAGCCGTAATTACACTTCAGTCATTTTGCCTCCGGTGACGCACATGTATCGTCCTTGCACCTATACTCGCCAACGAGTTTTCTTTTCTTTTTTGTCATAAGGTGGTAACGAGCAAAAGTTGAGCCTCTTGTATACGCTTATTCTTTCTGCACTCTGCCAACATGTACCTAGGTTCACGCCTGTCAAGGCCGCACGACATGCGCATTCGAAAGGGCGTTGTCATCATGGCTTCCTTGCCGTCCGACCGGCCGAAGGTTTCGTTGTCGGGGTGCGGCATGTTTACGCTTGTAGATCACGAAGGTGATCGCCTGACATGCTGCAGAAAACATACAGTCTGGATCCGTGAGAGGGAACTGAACGACATTCTTCGTTCATTCCAGCTCAACATTTGTCGCTAAAGTCCGGCCCGCGCAGGGAAGGTAAAACTTGTAGCGTATACCAACGGTTGTCGTGGCAGCTAGAAGCAGCCCCGATAAATTATGCCACCCTACCCCGAATCGGGGGGGGGGGGGGGGGGGGGCAGGATTGGGGAGCGCGCTGACCCTGGTGCCGAGAACAATACGCTGCATTGACGTCCGTTACCTTGGTTGCTCTCGTTACGCGACCTCTACGGTCACAGCAGCATCCCCACCGCCAGACAGAGCATGCGTAAGTCGAGCTGTTCGGCTCTACCTGTTGGACGCAATACACTGTTTGAGCCATTTTGCAGAGGGGCGAAATATCCACTTTTTTCTTCCACAATTGCCGGTGTGGCCATTCTCGCTGCAGCAGTGAAGCTCCGGTATTGATATCTGGAATGACCAACTTGAAAAGGGTGGCTGGCACCAAACCACATCAAATGCGGTAGACACCACTCGCAGGCCACTTCAATCGCCAGACTTCGCAGCAGTAGAACATGGAACATCGGGCTTCTCTTAAGTGCAAGCCCTGGAGAAACACGAAAGAGTGAGTTTCATATATATATCCCTGTGAAATTCTATTATCCGACATTTCTGTGGGCTCAAGGCTGTTAGAATGATTACATAGTTTTCACCTACGTCTTTTGTCACCCCACGTCTAGTTAGAGCTCTGTTGTCGGCCTCTATAATTTTTTCTAACGCCCTAACGGTAAAGGTGTTACCTGTGCGACAAGAAAACTTCATTAATGGTGTACACACTTTATAGGGTATAAAGTTGGTAATAACCTGCCAAACCAAAATATGTCCTCAGTTGCCGTTTTCTAACGGCATGGCGGCATCCGCCTTGGCTGCTACCTTGAGCTCCGATGGTCGGTGTCACCGTCGTGCATTTTGTGCAACAAAATACATTTTTCATCTCTGATCGTGAGAGCTGTGTCGTCTCCCTAGAATTATTCTGAATGGATCAACATGATCCTCCCACGGTGCTGAAAATATTATAACGTCTAAGTATGGCAGTAAATGTATACGATTATTACAGTTCGCGGAGAACTCGGTCAATCGCACACGATAGCAATACGGGGAATTTGAAGCCCAAAAGTTATGACCGGGTGAAATGTACTTATGCGTGAGAAGAAAGCAGCATAACAACTCGTGTGCTGAGTTAGGAAGCTTGCCAGTATTCGCAGACCAGGTCCAAAGTCGGAATACACGTAGCCTTGGATGTCGAATTAGTCAATATGAATATCAACTAGTGGATAGGGCTGATGTATTGTTATATAATTTAAACGCCGGTAATTGATGCATAGTCGTGGATGCTTGCCGAGAACCTTTACAAGGGTCCTAAATGAGACGATATTGGCTGACTTAGCTGACACGTGTGGATAATTTCAACTTCCGGTATTTCTCTGTGCTTAGTAGCGCCCGCAACTGGCACGCTTATCAAGCTTCAGCTCAATGTTACGCACATCCAGGCTAGTTTTACCTGATTTCGATAAAAACACGGCCGCAGTATCTTGAACCACCTGCCTCACTCGTCTCTACTTGTCTCCCACAACTCTGAACAAATGAAGCTGCAGGAATGCCCGCGCCTTAGAGTCGCATACTGATAAGCCTGCCAGCGTAATAAGTTTCGTCACTCTTACGTAGAAATATCGTAAACTAAAGACTTCTTCGGCGCTTAAGCTGCCTTCAAAGAAATATGATATTGACGAAGCCAAATACGCAGATACAGAAACCGCGCGGAAGCACCTTTTTCGCTTCTCCGTACATGTGCACTTTGATATCCTCAGCGCTGTCATACTTGCCCAAGGCGCCACGTTGTTTAGGCAATGACAGCTGCTTGTAACGCGACTGCCAAACATTACTTGACTCATCCGAGGCATTTGAGGGAGGCAGACGGTAGTTTCCTCTCATGCACTGTATCGAGCCTCTTCATTTAAAGAAATGAAATTTGAAACGAACGGCGGTGATATCGAACCCTGGGTCCCCAGCGCAGCAGTCAAGGGCCTTAACGATTAGGCCACGATGTGTTTATTTTTTTTTTCGTAGTATTTACAGCAATAAAAGATAGCGCATGTACATGACATGTTTATAATATCGTGAGCACCAGATGGCCATAACCAATTACTGGAATAACGAGGAGTACATGCGAAGAAAATTTTTTTATGCATCACTCCAACTCACGCGCGTATTCTCTTGACCCTAACTTGCGATTTCGCCTGCCACCGGACTCCCCCGTCGCGAAACAACCTTATTCAGAATAAAAAAATGAACAGCGCAACGCAGGACGAGCGAGTAAAGAGCTCTGTCCTGTGCTCTTTACTGGCTCGTCCTGTGTTGCGCTGTTCCTGTTTTTATTCTGAAGATGAACCGAATAGCCCCTTTGAACACACTGCCAACCTTAGTGTGTCGCATGTGGCTGGGCGTGGCATTTACGAACACCTATTCAGTCCTAGTTGAAATGGCCAGCAGTGCGGCGTCCAATTTGGGCGGCGGCCACGAGATAATAGAGCAGGTTCTGTGCGACTGCCTATTCTTCGACGCTCAATGATGTTTTTTGCAAGCTATAGACTCAGCTTATTGGATATTAGACTGCCATCGGAGGAAGAGATCCTAGGACCATGAGACCACGGCCCGGGCTTTGTTGCATGCACAACGCCACAAAAAGCTCTATTGCATTTCGTGAAGATGACTGGTCTGGTCGAACGCTTGTGGCAGCTACAGAGCATTTCATGGCGAGTGTGTTCTGAATGATTGGCTCTTTATTGCGTTTTTTTTTAAATATTTCCTTCTTGTCTATTCTGTCCCTTTCCCCACCCCAAATGTAGGGTAGCCAACCGGGCACTTCCTTGGTTAACCTGCCTGCCTCTTCCTCGTCGTTTCTCCCTTTCTCTCTGTCTCTCTCTCTTCATCACCCTTAAAACTAGAAAGAAGAAGACAAGCACTTAACCGAAAGTATACCTGCCACAGTCTGTAATACGAACGTTAGGCCATAATTGCAAGCATATTCATCTAGTAACAATGGCAACCAGCTCTTTGCGAGCGTTGGCACGTACACGTCCCGTCGCGTAGTACGAGTGAGAGAGCACATGCGCACGCACTATTTACCATTCAGCTACAGACGTACGGCACTGTCTTTCGCGTACTGGAAATCGCATAGCAACCAGTTGCTTATAAATGCGAGAGAGCCAGATTCTCCCGTAATTCAGGCGTGGCGCCTAGCGCTTCGAGATACTGCCTTAGACTTCACCATCTCCTGGATTGGCCTATGTAATGCAGTTCTTTCCTCGTTGCAGCCAACGGCAAACGCTCACGCTGTGCGATATTGTACCGCACTCGGCATCAGCCCAGGTCGTAACGGAAGAAGTTACAACTTTTCTTCGTGGGAGTACAATAAATCAGTCACTCGTGCCATTGCGGTCACTACTATACTATCGTCGTCGCCTTGCTTTTGTTCTCATCACGCACGGAAATACTCACCTCACGCAAAGATGCCGTTTCATCTGGCACGCTTTGGTAACGCTCTGGCAACGCTGTATAGCCAGCGAGGAGCAATATCCTTTGCTAAACTCCTACAATGTGTGGAAGCGGCCTATATATGTATGTATATATATATATATATATATATATATATATATATATATATATATACATATATGTGTGTGTGTGTACAGTGAGCACAGAAAGAGGAGTCCAAACTAAACCAAGCGTCTACACGGACTCTTCGTTAGCGCTGCCAAATATATGAAATGCACAAATATACGTAATACGAAATTTGGCGAAGCAACCGTTTTATTCAGTCGTGGAAGCCAATTGACAAAACACTTCGTTTTGTAAATCCGCTAATAACATGTGCAACATCACGATAATCTGTAATGCGCAGGAGTGAGTGGTTCAATCTTAATAACTGTTTTGTGAATACGATGCGCAGCAAGCTGCAAAAGACTAAACCCTTCGCTGCAACTCAGACCTCCGGCCGGATTTCACAGAGGCGAAGCGTCTCTTCTGTGTCGGTTGGTTGTGGGTGGGAGTTGCCTTCATGAAAGTTTATTCAGCACTAGTGATAATAGCTGAGAGTCCTGCATGCGATGTTTGCGGATGCGAGTAGAACATTGATCATTTATTGTACCATTGTCCTCAATTTGAAGCACAAATACAATCTATGTCCAACACATTCAGGAAACTAGATGATCGTCCTCTGAGTGAACAGACCGCACTAGAACACCGTCCCCACCGATCACCGGCGCAGAAGGCAGTGAAGGCACTTTAGTGCTTTCTTAGAAAGCCTGGTTTGTATGAGCGGCTTTTACTCTAGTACTGCCGTGCACCTCTCTCGCCCTTCTCGCTACTCCCTCCCTTTCTTCGTTCCCCCATATTAGGGTAGTCAACCGGATCCTTGACTGGTTAACATCCCTGCCTTCCATATATATATATATATATATATATATATATATCGCGGTCTAGTGAATTACCAGGCGCACGAAAGAGCAAAAAAAAGGGACTACATAACGACGTTAGACAAAGCGTCAAAAACGTTTCCTTGCTGTCTCACACACCGTGCCACATTTCTCATTGAGGAGCACACACTGAGGGAAGAGTCTGGGCAAATCGGAGTGCGGCACGTGACGTCCACGTTAACTGCTACGCGCTGATGCTGCTCACGCATCACCCATCTCCGCCGTGTTCGACTAAACAAATAATAATACGGGAGGTTAAACTGCGCAGCCGCTGCGCTCTTAGCAGATTAAAGACTGCCGCAGCAGTCTGCCCGTGCTTGTGCCTTCCCGCCGACATCT
This sequence comes from Dermacentor andersoni, assembly GCF_023375885.2. Taxonomy (NCBI): domain Eukaryota; kingdom Metazoa; phylum Arthropoda; class Arachnida; order Ixodida; family Ixodidae; genus Dermacentor; species Dermacentor andersoni. The sequence continues at coordinate 97,443,624 of NC_092815.1, forward strand.
TGCCTAGCGCGAAGCTCTGGCGTGAAAACGAGTCCCGAAAGCAGAAGACGGCAAGTCTGGAGCGCATGTCTTGCATGCTGAAGAGGGGCGCGAAGTGCCCGCTGAAACTCTCGGAGATTTAATATCGATAGAGCTCAGTTCCATAGCGCGGCGGTGGTATTCGCCGTGGCTGAGAGGAACGCGAAAAACTGATCGAATCAGTCTACTTGGCGGCAGACAACCAAGAAATAACAGGACACACAACAAGCTGGTATGCTGTCCAGAAGTTTTGTACAATATTGCGGTGTTGCGTGCTAGACGAAGAGTAAAATGGTCGAGTGCCCTCTCGAGTGGTGACGCCATAATTCTGCCTAAGCCTCGCACACACGGGAACATGAAACATACTCGCCGCCGTGTATATAGGGTTCTGCTGCCCAGCACGGGATCCAGGGTTCGATTCCCGGCCTCGGTAGTCACAGCGCTTCAGTGGGAGCGAAATGCGAGAACGGTCAGGTGTGCTCAAATGTAGGTGCACCGTGAGGAACCGCGGGTGGTCAAAATTAATCTGGAGCCGTTCCCTACACGGCGCACCTCATAAAACGCAATGTGCAATTAACATGATGTTAAATACAGGACTTATTCACTTTCACATGACACATTTCACCGCGCAACCACTCTCTGCTTTTAGTGCTCCTGCAAGTGTAATCGCTGTGTCTAACTGCGCCGTTAATTTCCCAACAACTGCTAAATTTTGTCGACCTTTCGAGGCATACGTCTAAGGTTTTATCCTTTCTTTGTTTGTTTGTTCCTTTCCCAGCAGTCACCAGTTGTCATCCTTATAGCCGTCGTAGTGCTGCCGCAGTTGTCGCATAGTTTTTGTAGCTGTCGTCCACAGCCTGGCTACCGCTTTTTAGGAGGCAGTTTTAGGCTTCTATATAAGTGAAACTTTCGATTTTGTAAAGCTTTATCCGCGCCAATTCTGCCAGATAGAGAGATAGGCACGGGTCATATTCAGAACAATGTCCGCTTTGTTTTACTTGAGTGGGAGATGGATAAAAAGTTGAACAGAGTGAAAGGGGACGAGATGGGCTGGCGGAGGTACGCAGACCGGCGCACAAGAACGCTAAGCGGCACGCATCACTCTAGTAGGTGCGCAGACCACAGGAAGTGAGCTGGCGTACTAGCCGCAGGCGCCTCATATAGCCACTGTTTTACTGTCGAGAGGGTGGGCAGTCGAAAGGAAGAAAATGACAATTCTATGCCTCCATGTGTAGAGAGCCATGCAGAGCAACGTGTTGATTAACGGCTTGTAAGCTCGCGAACGTGAATCTGGCGTCTTGAACTGGCTATTCGAATTTAGATTGAGTTGATTAGGTGCCAGCCTAAAGCGAGAAATTGCGTTCTAAGGGGTCAAGGAAGCAAAATTAAACATGGACGCACAAAATGAACAGGAAGAAAGAAAAAGAAAACATCACCAAAGGACAGTAGCACGCCTTACCACCCCGCAACCCATATAGAGCAAGTCAGGTCTGCCGCAGGTACCTCAACCAAGGCAACTAATAGCCCAGACAACCCTGATCATCCAGATACCTCAAACATGGAAATTGACGTGAGGGCACATAAAAGGAGGTGTTCTCCCCTTGAGGCTACCACTTCCCACTCAGTTAGTAAATCCAAGAAAATCCTCCCTGAAGTCAACCCGAAAGGTAATATATTGGAGGAGGCTGTGGCCTCTGCGGTGCTCTCATCACTGGAAGGTAGATGAGGGTATTGCAGTGGAACTGCAGATCAGTATTCGCTGCTTCTACAGATTTAAACGTTCTATCGTCTCAAATTTCTCCAGATGTAATTTTACTGCAAGAAACCTGGTTATCCCCTGAAAAACAATTTTCTCTGCGCAATTTTAGGTCCTTTCGTCTAGATCGCCCATCGAGAGGTGGGGGACTGTTAATTATGGTCTCAAGCAAGTTTTGCCACAGGGCAAATATATCATTCCAGCTGATGTCTCCAGAATGTGAAATTCTAGCAGTAGAAATTACTCTCCCTGGCAGTAGGCCTTTTTCATTAGTCAATATCTACTTTCCCTCGGGTGTGCAGGATACACACCCACTAGACTCGGTTATGGCGAAATGCGGTAAAGATATAATTTTGGCAGGTGACTTCAACTCTCATCATGCATCATGGGGATCCAGGACAGACTCGTGCGGAAAGCGTCTATGGGACTGGGCAATCACAAATAACTTTTCGTGTCAAAATTCGGGATCAGTTACGTTTCTTCGCGGACAGTTCATATCTGTGCTGGATCTTACATTTTCAGGTCCAGGTATTCCCACATCCGCATGGGAAACTGTGAATGTGGGGACGACAAGCGATCATTTGCCTGTTGTGTTTGAAGTGGTAGTTCCGCAGTCCACCGTGCAGGCTCGAACCCACTCTTTTGTGGATTACCGTACATTTAAAAATTGCTTGCGGACTACTTTCAAATCAATGGAAAATTCTCCATTGAAAGCCGAGGATATTTGCTCCATCATTGATACTTCGCGCAAAAGATCAGAGTTCCAGTTAAAGGCATGTAAAAACACTGCTTCTACAAATTGGTGGAATGACGATTGCTCGCGGGACTACAAGCGACGCAAGGCTGCATGGAAACAACTCATGCATAACCAATCTCCGAAAAACTGGAAAAACTATAAATTTATTGCTGGAACATTTAAAAGAACGGTAGGTAGGGCAAAAGACGATTACAATGTCCGACATTTCGAATTCCTTTCGAAAGCAAATAATAAGCGTGCATTATTTCGGTTTTTAAGATCCCAAAAAATGATTCCACGCCCCTTCAACTGGGAGTCGGTAGTTTTAACCACAAGTGAAAAAGCTGACTCTCTAAATGTAATCGCGCAAGGGTTAGAGACCCGCTTCGCTACCTCTCTTCCCTTCTCTCCTTACGCGCAGGGCACTTCACAAGATTTCGAAGAGTTTTCCATGTCAGAATTGTCCCAAGCCGTTTCCTGTTTACCAGCTGCAGCCCCAGGTCACGATGGAGTCACTACCAAGATGATTAAACTTCTCTTTGAAGTCGCCCCTAACGGCTTGTTAGATACCATAAATTACTCAGTACAATATGCATGGTTCCCTCCTGCGTGGAGAATTGCGAAGGTGATTCCTCTGCTGAAAGACCAAACCAAAGGGTATGTCCAAGACAATATTCGGCCTATTTCTCTAACATCAAATTTCGTAAAATTAATAGAAAGATTATTAAACGCACGTATGGTTCAGCTTGTGACCACAAGAGAATTATTGAGCCCCTGCCAAATTGGCTTTCGTCCAGGGATGTCCATTTGGTGCGCACATATCGACCTAGAAAGCCGAATTCAGTTGGCTCGTTACCAAAAACAATATGCTGCCCTAGTCACGTTAGACATTTCTAAAGCATACGATAGTGTGGAATACCCTTTATTAATAACGAGGATGCAGGATATTGGATTGCCAGACTACTTCGTGACGTGGACTGCAGAGTTCTTGCAGGGCAGGGAGTTTTACTGTGCACAAAGCGGAATTTCATCGGGAAAATTCAGACAAACACGCGGGGTTCCTCAAGGGGCAGTTTTGTCCCCGCTGCTGTTTAACATCCTACTCAGCTCCATTCCTCATCATCAAAATGTAAGCACGTACGTTTACGCTGATGATATAGCGTTTTTTGCATCAGCAAGTGATATTCAGTCACTGTACGAATGCTTGCAGAAATACTTATGCGAGCTAGAAGCATGGCTGGATAGTATTCGCTTGTCCCTTAATGTAAATAAGAGTGCCGTTCTTGTCTTTCCCCTACAAGACCCAGTTACTATATCCCTTTCATACCGTCACTCCACTATCCCACAAGTGGAAAAGGTCAAGTACCTTGGAATTATTTATAATGGTAATCTTGATTGGCATCAGCATATTGAACATATAACTTCAAAAGCTTCTCGTGCAATGGGGATATTACGAAGGATAAGTAATTATCGATGGGGCATGCGCAGAGACACACTCATAATGATTTACCGCATGTATATTCGACCTATACTAGAGTTCGGTTGTGTGTTATTCTCCGGCGCCGCGGCTTACAAGCTACGCCCACTAGTTTTGCTAGAACGGGAAGCGCTTCGCTTATGTCTGGGGCTTCCAAAGTTTGTAGCCAACGCTGTACTCTACAAGGAAGCACGATTACCTTCCCTTGAAATGAGATTTAAAATACTTACCGTTCAAGCGTTTATAAGGCTCTATGAATCCCCACTAAGAAGATCTCAGTCCATCTTCATCAAACAACGAGTCCAATTTTTTGGAGTCAGATGGCCACGGTTTCACACGCCACAAGTCATTGTATCGCAGTCGTTATTGAATCCGTTAGACGTAAATATAAATGATATAATCACGGAAAACAGCATCTCAAATTCACTAGTTATTACTTATGATGACCTATACCCAAATAATGCAAAGCAGCTTCCCTCGCATATTCTTAACGGCTTACTCCAGGATCACTTGAATCAACTCCACACTAACGTAATTATAGCAACGGATGCTTCGCAGAGTGAAGAAAAGGCAGGAGTTGGAATCTTCTCATCATCATTGGACTGGTCTTTTTCTATTCGGCTTCCCGACTTCACTCCAATATACCTAGCGGAATTCCTAGCTGTTGTCCTAGCTTTACGAAAGCTACAATCTTCCAGGTCAACGGCGGTAATAATCACAGATTCTTTGTCGCTGTGCACCTCACTTACTGCTCCCGGCGAGACACAGATATTGAAAACTTTGTACTCACTGGCTCCAAGTCATTTGAGAAGTTTACGATTAATATGGGTACCTGGCCACAAAGGCATATTTATGAATGAGGTGGCAGACAGCTTGGCCAAGGCTTCTACCAGCGGCCCAGTGCTTCCCCTTCTTCCAACGATGGGCTTTATCACGTCCGCCAGGTTCAGAAGATACATCCTTTTAACATCTCAATCGAACCTCAAATCATCATTGGAACTACGCCACTTACAATTCCCTTGGAGCAGGAAGTTTTGCAAAACAAGACAAACGGAAGTTACATTAACGAGACTACGTTGTCGAGTCCCATCTCTAAATTTTTACATGCACCGATCTGGTCTGGCAATATCCCCATTGTGTCATTTTTGCAATGCATTAGAGACGATTGAGCACTACCTACTGGAATGCCGGCGTTTCTCCTCCATGAGGAAAATGACATTAGAAATTACAGTGCGACAGCTTGGTCTGCCATTGAACACTCCGGTATTGCTGTCTTTCGGAGCGTCTGTGCTTGGGCACTCACACAGGAATGTATGCTTCGCCTTAGAAAAATTTATTATTGAATCGAACCGATTTCATTGATGACCATATTATTCTATTCATTCCTCCTCTATTGCCTCATTGATATATTAAATATAATTTTTTTTTTCCTCTACGTAGCATGACAATCTACTGAACCGTTTCGATTTTCCCTCGCCTAAATTCATGTAACAAAATTTTAGATTTTTACCTCCTTTTCTGAACACACAAGCAAAGTCTGCCCGACTCTTGGCCAATCCCCGCGAGTGGGTAAGCGCCAAACTCCAGGACATCATCATCATCATCATCATCACCCCGGTAAGGTGTTGGTCACTGGTTTGGATCATAAACCGCGAGGAATTTGTTTTCAACTGCAACGTTTTCTTTCTCAGAAAACCGTGTCGGTTTCCTTTGTAGCTTCTTGCAACAGCCGTATGGGTGACAGTTTGCCTGATTATTATTATTATTATTATTATTATTATTATTATTATTATTATTATTATTATTATGACGAAGAAGATCGGCAAGCTGGAAAGCCCCGTTCCCATCGCGTGGCTCGTACCCAGTTCGTTCGATGGCTGCGCCCTACCTGCTGGTGCTGAGTTTGTCGCTGCTGCTCGTAGAGCAGCAGCGACAAACTCAGCAACTCAAACTCAAACTCTACGAGCAATTGGTGGAGCTGCTGGGCACAACCGGAATTCTGGAACTTCGTAATCGGACACTGCAGCCCGTCTTCGTTATGCCGGAAGAAGGACCACCACAACCACAACCCGTTGCCCCGGTGACTACCGTGGTCTAACCCGGCCCGTTGCGTCAACGTGACCTACCCATCTTCAGTGGTACCGAAGACCATGACGTAGAAGACTGGCTCACTGACTACGACCGGGTGAGCATCCACAACCACTGGGACCAAGCCAAAAACGTTTACGTGTCGTTATATTTCAGCGGTGTCGCCAGCATGTGGCACCGCAACCACGAACGTGATCTGACGACGTGGACGGCCTTCAAGACTAACGTGACAGGGGTATTTGGGCGTCCCGCGGTTCGCAAGCTTCACGCCGAGCAACGTTTGCGTGGGAGTACGCAACTGTGCGGGGAGACATTTACAAGCTATATAGAAGACGTTGTCGACCTCTGCAACCGCGTTGACGTCACAATGACTGATGCCGAGAAGATCCGCTATATCTTAAAAGGCATTGAAGACGACGCCTTCCATATGCTGTTGGCAAAAAATCCGTCGACCGCGTTGACGTCACAATGACTGATGCCGAGAAGATCCGCCATATCTTAAAAGGCATTGAAGACGACACCTTCCATATGCTGTTGGCAAAAAATCCGTCGACCGTCTCTTAACTCCTCAGTCTTTGTCAAAGCTTCGATGAACTGCGCAAACAACGCGTAGCCACCCGCCAATCTACACCTCAGGCCACTTCAATGTCGAGTTTGGCTGCTGCCCCGGATAACACTTCGCTGCTGCTACAGATCAAAGAGTTCATTCCTGAAGAGGTGCCTCGTCAGCTTTTCTTGATTCCACTTACACACGGCCAGCCGAGTACTCCGTTGGCGCCCGCTCTCCAATCGGCCATCAAGGAGCCGGTTGCCGACCACATTTCGCCTTCTCTCCAGCAGGCTCAGACGGCCGCTCCCCTGACGTACGCCGAAGTCACGATGAGGCCTGCGCCACAGACCTACGGCCCCCTTCGCCCACCTTTGCGCCCACCCGTGTCCTCTCCAGTCCGTCCACTGGTGCACTATGCACGACCTCAAGACCACTGGCGCATGGAAGACAACCACCCGATTTGTTTGTATTGTGGCCTTGCTGGACACGTGGCACGTCCCTGTCGCCTGCTTACACCGAACGTCCCCAACAATGTGCGTCCATATGCGCCACGTTTCGAACAACGCCGCAACTATTCGGACACCTTTGAATCTACTCTTGCCGTCGACACCGCATTCTCCACCACTCACCGTTCACCTTCTCCTCACCGCCGCTCCCTTTCCCCCATGCACCGGCGGCGGAGCCCTCTGCGCCAAGAAAACTAAAAATCGCAGTTCAGGAGGCGAGGACTGCAGTGTCAGCGAAATGTATAAGGCCTCACACTTCCCCGAAGAACGTTATTGAAGTTGCAATAGAAGGAACATTGACGCTAGCACTTGTTGACACCGGCGCTGCACTTTCAGCGATGGATGTCCGTATTTGCCGCAAGATAGTAAAAGTGACGACGCCGCTTTCTGGACTGTCTCTTCGAACTGCCAACGTGCAGCACGTCAAGCCATCCGGCGCCTGCACTGCTCGTGTCGTAATTCAGGAGGTCCTCTATATCATAGAATTCATCATGTTGCCATCATGTTCACCCGACGTCATATTAGGTTGGGACTTTCTCTCCACACATCATGCGATCATTGACTGCGCCCGCGCCGAAATCGAGCTGTTTCAGTTTTCGACCGATATTATCACTGACCATTAGGACCATTGTCGCAATATCGCTGTTTCAGAAGACACCATAATACCTGCCTGGTCTTCCACTCTTGTCAGCATCTCTTGTGACTCTGTAGATGACCGCACAGTACTCTTCGCTCCGTCTGAACTCTTAGTTCGCCGCCGTTCACTACCACTGCCGTTCGCCGTACTCGAGTTCAAAGCTGGCGCCTCTCTCATGTGCGTCTCAAACCCATCGGCTGAACCAATTACTTTACGCCGCCGTGAAAGCCTTGGCAGAGCAGAGCCACTGACCTCATCTTCAATATTTGACACGATGGACGACTCCACTTATCTTGCCGCTCTCGAGGCATCGCCTCCTCAGTCACTGCCGCGTTCTTTTACGCCAGCTATTGCCAGTGACCTTACGACGACGCAGCGCGACGAACTTCTTCGCTGGCTCCAAGGCTTCTCTTTCTCTTTTGACTGCCAAGGAACATCACTCGGCCGCACAACGACTGTTTCGCACACTATCGACACTGGGAGCCATACACCAATTCGACAGCATCCCTACCGAGTATCGGCGACTGAAAGACGCGCTATCAATGACCAGGTGAACGATATGCTCAATCGCGGTGTCATCCAGCCTTCTAGTAGTCCCTGGGCATCACCAGTCGTCCTAGTTAAAAAAAACGGCAGCATACGATTTTGCGTCGATTATCGAAGGCTTAACAAGATTACCCGAAAGGATGTGTACCCGTTGCCAAGTATCGACGACGCACTTGACTGTTTGCAAGGAGCGGAGTTTTTTTCCTCCTTAGATCTCCGCTCTGGCTACTGGCAGGTGACCATGGCTGACGCTGGCTGTTCTAAAACCGCGTTTGTAACACCAGAAGGCTTGTATGAATTCACTGTAATGCCGTTTGGTCTGTGCAATGCGCCCGCCACCTTTGAACGCACGATGGACGGCATCCTACGCGGCCTGAAGTGGGATACTTGTCTCTGCTACCTCGACGACTTTGTCGTCTTTTACGCTGATTTTCCGACCCATCTTTGGCGTTTACATGAAGTTTGGACCTGTCTCCAGAATGCTGGTCTCCAGGCTAACTTAAAGAAGTGTCAATTTGCAGCTCGAAAACTGACTATATGAGGCCACGTTGTCTCCAAAGAAGGTATTCTTCCTGATCCTGCTAAACTTCGCGCCGTATCCGAATATCCGAAGCCCACTAACTTGAAAGCACTACGCCGCATCATTGGCCTATGCTCCTATTTTCGACGTTTCGTTCGCAATTTCGCTACTGTGATCGCACCGCTAAACCAACTTCTCCAAGGTGACAATGAACTTTCTGCTTCGTCGGAAGCCTCTGATGATGCATTTACGACTCTTCGTCACCTACTCACGTCTCCGCCAATCTTGCGCCATTTTGATCCAAGCGCACCTACAGAACTTCACACTGACGCCAGTGGTGTCGGCCTTGGTGCCGTGCTCGCACAACGCAAGAACACTAATGCCGAATACGTAGTCACTTATGCCAGTCGTGCCCTCACGAAACCTGGGGCCAATTACTCAGTAGCAAAAAAGAGTGCCTGGCTATCGTATGGGCTCTTCAAAAATTTCGCACATATATCTACGGTCGACGCTTTGACGTGGTGGCGGATCATCACGCTCTTTGCGGGTTGTCTAACCTAAAGGACCCGTCGGGCCGCCTCGCTCAGTGAGCCCTCCGAATCCAGGAATATGATATCCGTGTCGTTTATCGCTCTGGACGCAAACACTCTAACGCCGATGCCCTCTCGCGCTTCCCAGTTACTTCAGACAGCAGTACTTCTACCTACAGACATGACATCTCACCACTTGACATCCTAAACATGGCATCGGAGCAACGAAAAGACCCATGGATCGTCATGATAATCGACTTTTTGTCAAATCCTCCGGCAACTTCGGCACCTCGAGCGTTACGCCGACAGGCGCAGCATTTCACAATCCGCGACGGACTTTTACACCGCCGCAACTACCACAACGACGGCCGCAAATGGCTCTGAGTAGTGCCTCGCCACCTACGACAAGATTTATGATCCGCTTTTTATTTTGACCCGCAGTGTGATCCCGGCGGAGTGTCAAAAACCTACACACGGATTCGCCTGCGATATTATTGGCGAGGGATGTACACCTTCGTGCACAAATACGTACGCTCCTGCATTGCCTGCCAGTGATACAAATGTGTCCCGCATCTCTCCACCGCACCTCTCCAACCACTTCCCTGCCCAGCTCAGCTCTCCTGAACCATCGTTCAGGAGAGTAAGGCCATAGTTGAAGGCGATGCTTGCTATCTTCGTTCTCTTGCATTTGTCCTTGTACTTCCCATGCTGGATGGTGTGCATTGAAATCTCCTATGATGACCCATGGGGCGGGACAAACACTCAAGGTTTCCGTAATCTTTTAGTATCAAAATTGCTTGAAGACGATATACACAGGCCTATGAGAATAAACAAGAGTTTGTTCTTTTTAACTGTGATGCATATATATTGATTGTTGTCATGGGGCGCAATTGGGGGCAAAACATAGGTGTGTTCACGATGAACAAAAACGATGATTTTGGTACATGCACCATTTCTTGAAGATATGATAACTTCGTACCCTGACAGTGTGATTGGTTTCGACAAGTTGGGCTCACAAATGACGATGAGTGGAAACACATTGGTGTACACAAATTGAAAAAAATTTGAAAGACGTGATTTCAGCTCTCTGGCGTTCGATTGGATGACGGACGCTGCCTTGACTTTTTTTCGGAAGGATGGGGTATGGGTAGCCATCTTTCTAGTTGAGGGATCCAAGCACTGGGCTTAAGGCGTCCAGTAATTTAAGGGCGCTTAGAGCAGACGTTGTCCCCATGTCCACTAAAATCGATCCGATGGTTTCCACGAGGGAACGTAGCACCGAGATGACTTGACGATCTGTTTTAGGTAAATCATCCATAGCCGGAGAGGGCTCCGGTGGGGCCGCGACCTTCTGAGGTTACTTAGCAAGGGAGCGGCTCGCTTGCGTGGCGATTCCTCTAAAGAAACAGTCTTAATGTTTCCTTCATGGTAGTGGTGGGCCCTTTCGCAGCGAAACTAAGTGGGGACGCAGGGGAGTGGGGACTATCACTTCGCGCATTCACTTTCTCTGAAGACGTACGATGGTGCCGACGTCGACGCCGACGCCGGACTACTTCGGCTGCCTCCCTGTGGGCCGAATAGTCTCTGGCCATTTGCTTGAGAACCGCGCGCTCCCTCTTGATGCGGGGACAGTCTTTCGATGAGGTCGCGTGAGGACTGTTACAGTTGGCGTATTTCAGAACCGTGGTACCGCAGGTCTCTTCTGTATGGGGTTCAGCGCAACGGCGATGCAGTAGCGAGTTGGTACACACGCCCTTGACGTCTCCTAGCCTGAAACACTGATGGTATTGAAGCGGCTTCTGGATGAATGGTCGAACCGGATGTCGGAAATGTCCGACTTAAACGTGGGATGGTATACAATCCCCCTTGAAAATTGCTTGCTCCGCCTTGGGAATACGCTCTGCGTAAAAGTAATTCTTCCTTAAAACTTCTCTATCTACCTTGTACCGCTACCTATGCATGCAACAGATCCGGTCATACAAATGTCTTCCCTGTAATTTTTTCCACCAATACTGTAAACGACTTTCGCTTCCACCGACTTCAAATCCAATCGCTTCTAAGGTGTACGTCAAATCGGGTCTCATTGGCGTGAATTGCTTCGCATTTCATTAGGATGTGCTAAGTTGTATTAGGATATTTGCTTCAGAATACACGTACATGCCTCATCGTGTTGCGAGTATTTGTTGCTTATGTTTTTGTCCTTAGGCAACCAGCTCGACCCTCAAATAGCGAGGCACTGCCCTTTGTGTTGTCGTAGGAATTTCCCCTTCTAATTACTTTGTTCCTATTCTTGTAGATCTCCATGGTCGTGTCTATTTCCATTCTTTGCATCCAATTTGCTGTCTCTGCTTCTCTAACTTTCCTTTTTATCACTCTTCGTTGTCTATATACACTTTCAACTACCCTGCACTTGGTTGCCAACTTTCATGACCTCTTCCTCCTTTATGTGTCCCCGTTTTCCATGTACAGGTACTTGTGCCCTTTAGGCGCCCATTTATGTTGATCCCTCTTCCTGAGTAAAGCTAATTTCGCTGTGCCCTTCTCTGACTTCAAAAGAATCCCAACCCATGTCACCCTGCCTCGTCTCATTTACGGTTTTACTGTGGGCTCCCAACGCGAACCGGCCTACCAATCTTTGTGTAACTTGCAGCCCCGACAAGGTATTCGATATTCGAGGTATTCTTTCTTGAACTTTCCTCCTCCTTGCGGGATTCTGGAGCACTGATTTCCCATATTCAGTGCTCTATTGCCTCGTCTTGTCAATTCATTCGCCCTCGTTCTGCAATCTGCTATCCTCCTCGTTATTTCGATGGCAAACCAACCGCTCCGGTAAGGCGTTGGTCCCGGCTCGGAATGCCGGTCTCGGACACATTTTTGTTGAACTCCGCAGTTTGTTTGGTTTTCAGTCTTTTCTTGTCATTTTTCTAAGAAACCCACATGGGATTTCCTTTGTAGCACCGTGTTCCAGTCGGTAACTTTCCTCCCCCTTGCGTACTCATGTAGAACTGATTGGCCATACTTTCTGTTGCCACAAATGAAGGTGGCCGAATTATTTTAAGTTTTCCGCGTTCTTGGTATGACCATAAAAGCCAATGGACCCAACTCTACGGCTATCTCCAAGATCCTTCGACAGACCGCTAATACATCCAGACTACTGAAACGAGTGACCAACCGACGAGGGGGTATGAAGGAAGAAAGCCTCATCCGCCTTGTCAAATCTTTTATCATCTGTCACATTACTTCAGTTGCGCCCTTTCTCAACTGGTACAAAGCTGAACCAACTAAACTGGATATTATCGTCAGAGGAGCCTATAAGCAGGCCTTAGGACTACCTAACCGCACCAGCACGGAACTTCTACTACAATTAGGTATCCCCAACACGCTAGACGACTTAATCGAAGCGCAACGTCGATCCCAACTGGAGCGGCTTACCCTCACAGAAACGGGCTGCAGCATTCGAACCTAGCTTGATATCACTTACCACCACCAACATGGAGACAAACACCCAATACCACGCGACATTCATCAATGAATACCCGCCGACCCTATTCCCCAAAACATGCACCCAGACCACAACAAAGAGTGCAGGAAGGCTCGAGCTATCTCCCTCATCAACGCTTATGCCAACACCACGGGCGTCACTTTCGCCGACGCAGCTGAATACCAACATGGACGTCGCTTTGCTGCGGTTACCACAGCAGGCGGCTTGCTGCAACATAGTGCCAGCATCGTTACCCTAAATGCCGAGTCGGCCGAAGAAGTGGCCATCGCCCTGGCCACTCCTGACCCAGCCTGTCACACCATACTGAGTGATTCTCGCACCGCAATCAACAACTACATCAAGGGTCGTATTTCTCAACAATCACTCCGTATCTTACAACAAGCCCCACATTCGTCTGAAAATAGCATCATCCTCGTCTGGATCCCAGCATACACCGGTGATGTCCACCCGCACCTCAAAAACCTCAACGAGGTTACACACAAGGACTAGTCAACCGTGCCGGAGACAGACGGTACAGGTGCCCCGGCAGGACGCTACCGCCTTACAAGATACAACGACCTTGGGAAGTCATTTTACCTCAAAAGAAGAACCTTCCCCACCCCTCACCGCAAGTTAAACAGAGCACAGGCAAGCACCCTTCGCCTGTTACAGACCAATGCGTACCCCTCCCTCACACGCTATCACATAATATACCAAGACATCTACCCAAGTCACACGTGCAAGATCTGTAAAACTCAATCAGCAACACTCCCCAATATTCTATGGGAGTGTAAACATCAATACCCAGACCCTAATCCCGTGACCCTCTCGTCGAGATGGCACGCCGCCCTGCGCAGCTCCTATCTCGACGTCCCAACGTAGGCTACCCAGCAGGCCTACGAAGCGGCGAAGAGGCAAGACCTCGACGTCCCATCGCGGTAGGCCTAGGCCCAGCCGTCTAAACTGCCGGTTCTCATTAAAGTTCCCCCCCTCTCTCTCTCTCTCTTGATGTTGAATGGTGCTTGGTCTTTGTGGGGTAAACATTCTTTCCCATTTATCTCCTTTTCTTTTAATTCGCACAAATTTTTTTTTTTTATGTACGCGGCACGGAGATATTTAAAGCCTGCGCTACGAAAATTAGCGTCTATTGAATAGTAATCTTAAAAACAGCGATGTTAGTGGGAATGCGCGTTTTTTATGCGTGTGTGGGGGAAAACCTCCGCCGGCCTTTCACTTTGGCGAGCAGGCACCACGTTGGGCCTCAACTAACGTAGTAGAACGGAAAAAGGAAGGCAACCTGCACATTTGCAGCTGACGAAACACCCACGACCCATACCCTCTCCCCTCCCCGTAAAGAAAGCTTGAAAACAGTGCAAGAGTCGCGGTGCGTTTCTGTTGAACCAATTACCGCAGACTCACGGATCTCACTTCGTATGCCACCAGCGCCTTACTGTGTTTTTTTTTTTTTTAATTGGAGGCTCCTTGCACACACCTCAACGCAAGCAGCGCTTAGACAGCACAGCTCTGGCAATAAATTAGAGTAGTCTTGTGATGGCAGTTCGCAGCTCTTTTTTCATCCCATTGAAGTTCGCGCTTCTATTGTTAAGACGCTCGCTGCTTCTCTTTCGGGAAACTTTCCGCACACTGTTTTTTTGCATTTCGACACTCGAGGCAATAGTTCATGTTTTATCAAAGTAATGATGACGGGGCTTGGTCACGATGAACGCGTTGCCTGTTGTGCTGCCCTAACTTAAGCGTAATAACTTTCCTTCACTTGCATAAGAAGGAATATGAATAGACAAGCAATTGATTATAACAGAGAACTTTTCTAATATGACACGCAATTTATCAAAGGGGAATGAATGGCCAAAGGCTAGGAACATTTATTCAGTGAATGAATTGTCAGGATAAATGTCTTCCCCTTTGCCAAATGAATAGACGTTTGATCCAAGCGCTCATTAAATGCGCGAGAATTGAGTGCGGCCATGCAAAGTGATGCAGAAGCTGATAAGCCTAGCAGACGTTGCTACCGTTAGAACACAACAGAGGCCCCAGTACATAAGTCCACACTAATTTAATATTTGACTCAAGGCGAGGCCTGTAAGTGCGTACTGATAAGGATGATTATAGTCTATAGCCTATAGAAAGTACGCTGATAAAATGAATGCCCACGGTTGTGCAGTTTTGACCATATAAGTTCTACTGTTTCGACCTTGGTCAGTCGTATGAGTCTGTTCTTGACGTGTTTATGCAAAGCCTTTTGTTCTGGTGGCGTTCTCATTTGCCGTTAAGACTTCTACCTTTATATACAAGAAAAATAATTTTAGAACATGGGCGGAATTGAAGGCAGATATAGCATGTTGCATAAAATGCATATTTGCTGTGCGCCGGGAAATAGTGTGCATATTACCCTTATTTCCTGCGACGCGACCTGTTATAGTGATTTTCATTATTACTAAAAAAAAAAACAGTCCCTTTTGCAAACGAAGTGTCACTAGGCACTTCCATACAGCGAATGCTAACATTGTGACTTTTGATCCGTAAGTATTACTAGGCCTATTTAAGATATGAAAGTGTCGAGCAGCTGTAAGCTCCTGGTAATGTCCACGGGAACGACCACCGAGATAACATTTTATTTGTTTCTTCCGGGGTGTCGTTGTGGTCGTAAAAGTCTATAGAGCAGTGAATGGGATTATCTAAGTGCAGGTTATTCTTAAGGGAAAGTCTTCGGCGCAGCGACGTCAATTCACAAGGAGGATCTTTTCGTTGTTTCCTTTTAATTTGCAACTGAATACTTAGTACACGTAACGGGTCACTCCAAAGTAAGATATAAATAAAGAATGTGTTTTAAAGTTTTGAAGAAAATTTTAAACCAAGGAGCAGTACGGTTAACGGCGAAGGACCTGGACAAACGTTCAAGACACACGAAAACAACGAGCCTGCACGTGGCCTGATGTTGTCGGATCCTGATCATTGACACTAACGCAAAATGCTTTCAATATCCGTGCGATTACATTGAAAGCAGCTGTATATATTTGCCCTTAGTCTGACGTAGTGTTTCTTCTGTGGAACGCTGCTCTTTCTGTCTCCTGACTTTTTGGGGATTTTTGTGCATTCCGGGGATCATCGCTGTACTGTGGGTGGCGATGGATCCTGACCCCATTGTATGTAGCGCCGACATGGCACTGCCTTCAACGTCGGCCTCAAGGAAGCGCAACAGCCTATATGATGACACCGCCAGTAACAGCACTTAACTGTACACGGCGCGTAGCGATGACAGCGACGAAGACTTCGTCCCTGTGGCCAAGCGCAATGTGAAGAGGAGGGTCCTCGGCGAGTCTTCGTCAGCAAGTACGTCAACAGTGAAGGCTTCCTGTGTCCGCCGAGCCACACTACACTATTTGTTCATGTTGATCCTTCTGATAACCTGAGAAGCATGAATCGGCAAGTCATTTTGACACGACTTGAAGCTCTCGTGCCGAATTAGAAAAAAAAATTCGACTTAACCCACGCGTAAGAACGTCGTGGACACAGACGTCAAGCACCCGGCCGCTTTACGCACATTGCGAACTGTTATGGAGCTTGGCGAAATTAGGGGCGCTATAACGTAAAAGTATTCCAATATCTTTTTGTTCCAAGACTCCCCAATTTCTTGGCATTATCATTGATAGAAATCTCTCATGGAATCCACACGTGACCTACTTGAAACAGCGTCTGACAGCAATCTCCCAGCTTTTCAAGTTTCTGGGCGGAAAGACTTGGCAAATGTCAGTGCATGCAATGTTGGAATTGTACAGGGCTCTTTCCTGGGCTTCTTGAGATACGGTTGGCCCGTACTGACCAACACTTGCCAGACAAATCTTCGTGATCTACAGGCTATTCAAGCCCTGGCTCTCAGGGTTTGTCTTGCTTTGCCAAAATGCACATCGACAGTGGTGACTATTGCAATCGCCCGGGACCAGCCCATACAAACATACATTGCTGTGGAAGTGTTGAGAGTGCACATTAGCCACTTTGCTTGTGTCCGTTCCCAACATACGGCAACACTATAGTATACCATCAGAAAGGCCGCAGGTATCATTTTGTACCACGATTTTGGATTAATATACCAGCCTTCCATCAGGCTTCACCCCCGCAACTAAGCCATCAATTCATTGATGGCATTTGGCTCGACCTGCAGTAAACCTCACCGTACCAGGATTGAGGAAAAATTTGAGCTGCCATCACCTGCTCTTAAGCAACTAACTGTGCTCCTTTTGCACGAGAGGTACGCCGACCACCTTCACATTTATACTGATGGATCGGCAACTCTCCAGTGTTCCTCTGGAGCCGTGGTTTTCCAAGCGAAAGCCACCGCCACCGCCCGTTTCAATACGTGTGACCCAACGACACCGACTGCTGCGGAACTTGCAGCGTCTCGTCGGCCAAGAACAACAACAATCGAAGATGGTCAATATTCAGTGACTCGAAGGCAGCACTGCAGTCCTTGCTATCAGCACTGCGGCGTGGACCACACGAACATCTGGTATTCGAGATTAGAGAACTAATCCATATCTTGACTGAGAAAGGACACTATGTCACATTTCAGTGGCTTCCAAGTCACAGCGGCGTCATAGGGAGCGAACATGCCGATAACGCTGCCGGGTCGGCTCTTCAAGGCAACGAAGAGGAACCGATACCGTTATCAAGGACAGATGCCGCTAGAAAACTTCGAATGCTCACCCGTGATATCACGTTCTCCTTGTTGAACGCACGAAGCTTTCAAAACAACCGGATGCACAGCCTAGACTCCTCTCTACGCCTTTTCATTCCAGCTGGACTCTGCCGTCGCAAAGCTACCCTGCTTTGTCGAATATGGCTGGGAGTTGCCTTCACTAAGTCATTTACATTCCGAATCGGATGGGCCGACGACGCCTCGTGTGATGACTGCGGTAGCGAGGAGACTCTTCAACACCTTCTCTGTGACTGTCCTCGCTACAATTTACAGAGACGATCGCTTGCAATCGCGATAGCGCAGTTTGACCAAAGACCTCTAACAGAGGAACTTATTTTAGAATGCCGACATCACAAGCCATCGCTGCGGAGGGCGACGAGGGCGACGAGGGCACTGCTACAGTTTTTAAGGGCAACAGAACTGGACAAGCGACTGTAGCCTGAACAGATGTTTATAGTGCTGCAAGTGCTACAGTGCTGTGCGGTGACGGTTTGCGGTGACAGTGAGCGACTGTGATTGTATGTCTTCGCTCCTTTCTTTCTTTATCTCTACTTTGCTATCACTGTACTTCCCCCTACTCTCTCTCCGAAGCGTAGGGTAGGAAACCGAATTTTCCGATCTGGTTAACCTCACTGCATATCCCCTTTCTTCTGTCTCTCTCTCTCTCTCTCTTGAGGTCAAATTTGCCGAACCGCCGACTCAAGCATCGGGCGAAGACCCACAGGGTTGTCTGAACAGACCAATCAAACCCTCTCCTCGTTTATAGGAGGTAACTTTTGCTTGCTTTCAACACGAATAACATTGCCTACACTGAGCGGCTTGTCTTATCTAATTGTCTGACAAGAGGTGAGGAGCACGTTCAAGCGGAGAGGGATTCGATGGGGCCGAGCTAGTGCACCGAATATCGATCACCGGATGAAGAGGGCGGTGCCGGCGTCTGCGATTTGTCCGCTTTCCCTTACTTGGCTTGAGGTGGCTAGTCGAAAATGACGTCGGCATGCAATGGAAGGTTAAGAACCCCGCTAAAACGGATCATCAGCAAAGAAGAGTTGGCAGAGCGAAGTCGTAAACGTGCCGCAAGTGCTTGAAAACGTTACGCTGCCCCGCAAAAAGGTTTATTGTACCAAAATAAACCCATGCTCTCCGGCAGGCACGAGTAGCCAGTGCCTAAGCGATCAGCGGCAGCCATCTTTTATTCCTTTCGGAACGGGACAGCCTGCGGCTATACGGAAAAAATTTTTAGTTTAGTTCGGCATATTAATGCATCTTTAACAAATACACGTCGCTTTGACGCGGTGATTTCTCGCAGTCTTGTGACGTCGCGTGACAGGCAGGTTAAGTGGGTGCCGCCCGAAAGCTTTTGACCAATGGCCGAGGGTTAATGGCTAAAAGGCATCGAATTGGAAACAACCATTTTTATTCGGTCCAATGATACCTAATCAGTGTGTACGTGTCATATCAGATGGGGAGCTATTGCAGTTTTCGTGACGTCGCATGACAGACAGGTGAACTGGGGGTGGTTCGAAAAAGTTTTTGACTAATTGCAGAAGGGTGATTGCAGAATTGGAATAGAAATGTTTGGAATAGCTTTACGTTATAGCGCCCGAAGTCCGTGCTTACATCACGCAGGACACAGGCACGACAACAAGCGTCATATATGATGTCGACGTCTCTATACCGAATGCTGACTTTCCTGTCCTGGTCAAACCAGCAACTGGCGCTATGGACGTACTTCAAGTTTGCCGAATAGGCAACTCCAGATGTGTCAAGAGAATCTTCAAGGGCGACTGTCCCTTCACATGTTAAGGTTGGTATTTTTCGTCATGTCGTTCGAACCTATATTCAGAGGCCCCTTTAATGCCTCAAGTGTATGAGAATGGGCCACGTGACTGGCGTGTGGAACAACAAGCCAGCTTGCCCGCTATGCGCCGAACCCCACACAGCAGAGTCTTGCAAGGCGACTACCCTGAAATGCTGATGCCGCAATGGAAATCGTGATGCCTCATCAAACAACAGCCCACTAAACAAGGAGAAAAGAATCTTGAGACAAAGGAGGAAAAACGGCCCATCACGGAAGGTAGCGATAACAACTTTTAAAAGACGCAGTTCCCGTCAACGGCGCGCTTCCAAGAAAGAAAGAAGCGTTGTTTTGCCTCCAGAGCGTTCCTTTACGCCGCCACAACTACCGCAACCACCACTACAGCCAACCAGCCTACAGCTTCATGGTCAGAAGAATACCGAGGCTCAGAAAAAGGAATCTGGTGCTGCTTCGCCTACATTACCACTGACACACTTCTACGTCGAACGACAGAATCGACTAGTGCCAAGTGCTACTTCGACAACAGATAATCAACCTGCGCAAGATGTCGAGGTCGTTGCTATGCTGAGCTCGTTGGTATGTGTTATCCTAGCACTCATTAATAATATGCAAACGCCATCCGCTAGATGCGCATTGCAAGTCCTGGATTCCCTTGAATCAGTACTTGCGGGTCTACAATAACAAGATGGCTTCCATCCACAACCACTGCGGCAATTCTGGGAAAAAGTCAAGTGCGCTTCCATAATTCAATGGAACGGCGGAGGTCTGCAGTCACGGATGTCAGAATCTCGGCACTTTGTTTTTGAGAACTAGTTCCCCATTATCACAATTTGTGAAACTCATTTTTCAAAGACAATTCGACTGTCGGGCTTCGAATCATTAGTTTCATCACTACGCATTGAACGTAGTCAAGTTCTTGTGTATATCCGCAAGGAGCTCACATATTTTCACCAAATATGCAGCCTGACAACGATAATGAATACGTGTGTCTCCGTGATAAAAATAAGAAAGTTTCATTCACAGTGATAGCCACCTACAAATCCCCATCACATCGACTTGATCGACAGAGTCTAAACGACATACTCGAAAAAACTCCAGGCTCTTGAATAATCCTGGTGAACTTTAACGCCAGTCATCCACACTGGGGAAGCGTCCGGACAAATCAACGAGACACAAGTCTTGTTGATCTCACTGCCGAGCATGGACTGAGAGTTTTAAATGATGACCGCCCGACGTATCTCCGAGGAATGACTTACAGCAGCTGCTTGGACTTGACATTACTGACGCATAGTTTAAGTTCCAAAGTTCAACGGTTCGCAGACATTGAAACTCATGGCACGGACCACATTCCTACGAACATGGCTATCAGAGGCTTTGACAACTCTCTTTACCCTGTGCTCTCAAGACAGATAGACTGGCAAGCGTACCGAATTTCAATCGAAGAAAAGTGCAGACATGACCATCCCGAGCGCCTTGAAGACATGATCATACAAGCTCTGCAGGCTTCTACGTGGACGTTTACAACACCTACAAGACGCACAGATTTCGACCAAGAACACACTGGCAAATCGGCTAAATGTTGGGGTGGTAGCCGAGAAAGGTGTCGAATGTTCGCTCTTAGCGTCTCACCGACAATATGAGTGGGGATCGGGTGCTCTTGTGCAATAACAATCGTTGCAGCTGTCGAACAGCTCGGAAGGCCAAGACAAGTCCAAAGTGCTTGGGCTTTTAGCCTCTGTAGTGCAAGGAGATTAGTCTTGCTTGTGTTGGACAAAACAGGAAGACTGTATCGCAAAAATCTGATAAAAATTGCTGTGTATAGCTGCAACATGGAGCGCACGGACTCTCCCCAGGATTTTGCAGCTACGAAATTGAACATTTTCGCAATACAAATAAACTTCTTTTTCATGTATGAGATATACGGACTCTAAGTGAGGTCATGATCCAAAATATCGCCTAAGAACCTCAGAGCTTTCTTGCACGCGAAGGACTGGTCCTCGGTACACATCGGGTAGAAAGACATCGTTTTTCGTATAAATGCCACAAGTGCACATTTTTCTGTAGAAATCGTGAGACTTTGTCGGCGCAGGTATGCCACTGTGCCGGTTCTGGAGCTTGAGGTCGCGGGAGAATTTTGTGCCAAAGTTGCTGGCGACTTTATTAAGCTGGCTGACGTCTTGCTTCATGATGCTTCCATCGCGAGAAATCAAAGCATGGAAGTGCCTTTCTCTAAGGAAGAACAGCAAGTGGTCTTGGTGGCATGCAGGCGAACCTCACCACCTGGTCCCGATGGGATGACCTATGCTGCCTTAAAGCACCTAGGTTCAGCAGCACAACGTTGTCTTCCTGATATATTCAATCAATCTTGGCATGACGGCATAGTCTCCGACGGTTGGAAGTGTAGCTGGCTGGTGCCTCTACTGAAGCCTGGGAAGTCGCCGCTGGACGTTACATTGTCCCGGCCGACTGCATTTGCGAGCTGCATCGTTAAGGACATGGAGAGGGTATTGCTGACACGTATGGAATGGTAATTCGAATACTATAACATTTACCCTGAGGCTATGACTGGTTTAAGACTTCGGCGGTCTTCAATTGACAGCGTCATTGATCTCGGGACCTCCTTGCAGCAACATAAAGTTGTGAAGCGCCTCTCTGTGGCACTTTTCTTAGATGTAAAAGGTGCCTACGACAACATAGCCCATGAAGCCATTCTTCAAGCTCTTGAGACTGCAGAACTTGGAGGACACGTCTTTAGGTGGATCAGGAGCTATCTCTCGAGGAGATCTGTGTTTTTCATTGCAAAAGACGACCCGACAATTAGATATATCTCCAGTCGTTGTGTCCCACAAGGTGGAGTATTGAGCACCATTCCTTTCAATCTCGTTTTATTGAGGCTTGGAGAAACATTACTACAGACTGCTAATGTCTTGCTCTACGCTGACGATATTTGCATCTGGGCGTCCGGCGGGACACGGCCACAAGTGTGTGGCAGAATGCAGAAAGCGGCGAATCTGACAGTGGCATACCTGCGCCGACAAAGTCTGACGATTTCTACAGAAAAATGTGCACTTGTGGCATTTATACGAAAAACGATGTCTTTCTACCCGATGTGTACCAAGGACCAGTCCATCGCGTGCAAGAAAGTTCTGAGGTTCTTAGGCGATATTTTGGATCATGACCTCACTTAGAGTCCGTATATCTCATACATGAAAAAGAAGTTTATTTGTATTGCGAATATGTTCAATTTCGTAGCTGCAATATCCTGGGGAGAGTCCGTGCGCTCCATGTTGCAGCTATACACAGCAATTTTTATCAGATTTTTGCGATACAGTCTTCCTGTTTTGTCCAACAAAAACATGACTAATCTCCTTGCACTACAGAGGCTAAAAGCCCAAGCACTTTAGACATGTCTTGGCCTTCCGAGCTGTTCGACAGCTGCAACGATTGTTATTGCACAAGAGCACCCGATCCCCACTCATATTGACGGTGAGACGCTAAGAGCGAACATTCGACACCTTTCTCGGCTACCACCCCAACATTTAGCCAATTTGCCAGTGCTAAGAGCACAGGCTACATTCTGTGGTATTGTGAGGAGACACCATGACTCGATACCATCTGACTTCAAGTCTGCGAAACTCCCAACATCGGCATCGGAGTGTCTCCAACAAATTCACGTTTGCTACTCAATTCCTGGAATTGCTGAATAGGCAGACTTGTCACCGCTAGCATTGAAGCAGTTGTCTCTGCTTTTGCTTAACGAGTCTTATTCTGACCGCATACACATTTACACGGCAGGTTCCACCAATTCAAACAGCTCTACCGGAGCAGTTGTTGTTACATCAGAGGCCATCTCTTTGCAGTGTGAATATTCGCACAATACAACGTCGACAGCAGCAGAACTTGCGGCTCTTCAAGGTGCACTCAAGTGCGTGCTCCAGCAGCCACCAAATCGTTGTGCCATTTTATGCGATTCCAGAGCAGCCCTAAAAGCTCTGCAGTTTGCCCTACCTCATGGGTTAGATGAGCAGCCAGTGTACGAAATAAGAAACGCTCATAATCACGCGCTCGAGAACGGCCACGACATGGTACCTCAATGGTTGACAAGCCATTGCGGAATTGTTGCCAACGACAGCGCAGATGAAGCTGCGCGTCAGTGGGTTCCTTTACCAGTTTCAAGAACTGATGCTGCACAACTGATATTCACGACAACTTGAGTCACTCGCTCGCCACATCACACTTCTCCAATGGAATTCACCGGGTTTCACCAACTCACGCTTGCACTCTCTCGACCCCAACTTGCGACTTCGTCTGCCACATGGACTCTCCCGTCGCGAAACAACTTCACTGTGTCGCATATGGTTGGGCGTCGCATTTACAAATTCCTATTCATTCCTGATAGGAATAGCCAACAGTTCGGCGTGCAATTTGTGTGGGTGTGATGAGACTCTATAGCACCTTCTGTGTCATTGCCCATCCTTTGACACTCAACGTCGTACTTTACAAGCGAAACTCAACCTGCTAGACAATAGAGCACTCCCAGAAGACAAGATTCTTGGAACATGGCCTATGCGTTCTTGCATGCAAAAGGTCACAAAAGCCCTTCTGCGTTTCTTGAAGGACACTGGATTGTATGAACGCTTGTGACAGCGGAGATTCCTCTGCGACTGACTGCAAATTACTGCCTATTATTTTTCTTTTCTCCGCTTATCTGTTCTTGCCTTTTCCCCTTCCTCAAGTGTAGGTTAGATAACCGGGCATGTTCTTGATTAACCTCCCTACCTTACACTCTTCGTTTCTCTCTCGCTCTCTTTCCGTTAGTCAGGCTAAAATATTTTGTGCACGGAGTGCATAGATAATTTTTTTTCGGTCACCTCGGTAATACCGGCCCATAAAATGGCTCCAACACGCCTCAAGCCAGGCCGACACCGATAGTGGTGATTTTGGCTACACACGCACGCACAGCTTGAGAACCGTGTCACGAACACAAAGTAGCTATTCGTTAGAAATTTTTCAATGCCACAGAGCACGGGATATCTAATCACCCTTGCTAGGACTCTAGTTCTAGGTTCTTGGTTAGGAGTCTGGCATCAGACAGAGGGTCGCTTGCTTACGCCGTCGGAAGGCCTCAGACGCGGTAGGCGGCCGGCGCTAGGGGCGTTGCGCTAACTTGAACAAGCGGTTCCACGCAGTCGTCCGCGGCTCTGTCACCCCGAGGGTCGCTTTGCTGATGAGTTAAGGCCCGTTTATAGTCCGACGTTATCGGCGCGCGGGCGAGCGTCGTTCGCGGTGAGTCACGCTACGTCGGTGGCGCTGCGCCAGCCGAGATGCCATCCCTTCTATACTTCAACGCGCGGGCCGTAGGCTGCTATCTTCGGAGCATGCGCAGAAGGTTCGCCAAGTCGCGCGCCGTCCGCAAAAGCCATCTGCGGAGTTGTGTTGGCGCCTTTTGTTGGCGCCTTTTTCTTCGCGCGCAATGCATTGTGGTGCGAGAGTTCCGCCGACTTCGACGCGCGAATGGCTCCAGAGCCATATCGGCGCCGGGCCCGTCGGGGCGCGTTGGAAGCCGCCGGTTACGTTAGCTGCGCCGGTGCGCCCGACTATGGAGGTGTCGTTTTCGCTGACGTGACGTAGCGTGCGCGCGCGCGCGCGCGCGGGGGCGTTACGTCGGACTATAAACGGCCCTTTAGAGTGCGAGTCGCACGAGAAGACGTTCCTCACTGCTTCGCACTGCTGACGCGCCGTACGGCCGAAATGCTGTCGTTGTCAGCTTCTGAGTGCTCACGCGACTCAGTGGAATACCCTTCCCGTCGTCTCGTCAACGACGCACGCATCCAGTCGTAAAACCCCAGTGTATTGTTTCCCATGACATATCGCCAATGACCGAAGTTTCTCGAGAAACTGTTTGGGCTACCACTGCGCATTCTAGCACATTGGTTGGAGCTGCGACACCCATAGACCCAGGCGTACCACTGCTGCATTTGCAACGGATGTTCGTCATCCTTTGAAACGCTCATAACAAATAAAAAATCACCGCCCAAGCACTTCGTACAGATTCTTAACCAGCGAAGCTGAAACGTGCGGCCCCGGTGTTTATCACGGGGTTAATCCGCATGGTTCGTTAAACGACGGCTTGGTAGGCTGCCGGATCCTCGGTATGCAGTTGCTGCTTGCGCTCGGCTGCACGCGCCTGCTCTTGTGCCCAGGCTGCAGCATCGGCACTGCGTAGACGAGCTCGTTCCCGGTTCTTCTCGCAGCGTTGCTGATAAAAAGCTGCCTGCTCCCAAGAAATACGTATGACGCGTGGCCTACCCATTTCGGAGCCGGAGAGAAACTGTTCCGCGCACGCTTGGCTGCGACGGAAGGCAACGACGTCACTACTGGCGCAGCTAATCCAATGCCAACTAGATAGCACGCTGCATTTTCACTCCGATCCATGACGTCATGTTACCTGGCCCCACTGCCGTAGAATCTAATGGGAATGCTCCCTAGTGATTTTGATTTTGAACAGTGATTTTGATGTCACCGCTTTCATCACGCCAGCCTTGTCGATGGAAATTTCGGGCCAGGTTCCGTGACGTCATGGATCGGAGTAAACAGGCCTCATGCTATCTAGGTGGTGCTGGATAATCGCGCCCCCCTCTCTCTCTCTCTCTCTCTCTCTCTCTTTCACGCATGGGCGTGGAGTTGCACCGGAGAAGTTCTCGGCGTACAAGCGACCGACAGACTGACGGACAGACGGACAAATCGGCTAGTCATATACAGCTTCGCTGTAAAAAAGATTAAAAAACAAAGAAGTGTATTAATCAGAGAGTTTAATAACATGTGCTTCTGACCTAAGTAGTTAATATTCGCAAAAGCAAGTAAACACTTATTGTGTATACAAAAGGCAAAACTGAGAAATAGTGCTGGTGCAAACTCGCACCTTATTTGTTTCCCGAACGGACAACAAGCTGTCCCTCATGTGTGTGTTGTTTTATCGCAGTCACTTACCGTATTTACATAAAAAAGGCACGCTTTTTCCCTAACAAATGCACCCATTTTCACATAGTGGTGGTTAGAGACTATGTTCGCCTATATCTTCGAAAATTTTATAAAGGTGAACATTGTGTTATTTTTACACAGTGGTAACACGGGCATGGGCTTGGATGACTTTGGTTCTTTTGGTCGATTAAATGTGATTAAAATTTACGCCGGCTGAGAACACTTCACTGCAGCTTCAATGCATTGGGTTGCACGTACTATAGTGGCACCTGGTGCCGCACTTAGAGAACGTTCATTCCTGAAAATTTTATTCCGACTTGTGTCAACTTTAGGTATGACGAAAGTTATTTGACGAATCCCACCCCAGGTGGACATTAAAACTATTTACACTAACGACGGCAGCTAAGTTGCCCGTATTATGTGAAAATAAGATACCATTAACGTTATGCATACGTATAGATCAATGTTGCCCTGCTTATAGAGTGTATCTGGAACTTCTCCCCATTCCATATTCGTATTCAAGCTTCTTTAGTATCGCCAGACTAAGCTAAAAATATTTCGTCGCTGATAATAACACCGTAGTAACAGACGGTGCTTCGCTTACTTTTGATCCCAGACGTGCTCACCTGAAAGAGGTAGAGAGTCCAGTTACCGTTTCGTAACTTGGTAAAAGAGCTGTTGATACTTGTAGAGCAGATACCTTGCGTAACCAACTAGAAAGGTGCGTGCTTTATGAACAACAAATAAATTAGGTGGAGCTTTAATGTGAATTTCTTATCATATTCTGACAGTCATCATAATTCGCTATAAGCCAGCAGCAGTCCATAAATGGAAACTTTTCCCCTAGTCTACTAATTTTCGCTCCACTAAGCGGATTAGACTAATAACGTCCCCCTTGTGTCCTTGCAAGAGGCAAGTTCTTAGGAAAAAGGAGGCTTGAAGTGATGCATAGGTACAGTAAAACGAGGAATGCCACTGGAGCATCCTTGAAGTGACAATATTCCTTTTATAACTATGTATTATTGTGTACTTGTGGTGCTTGCGCTAAAACACTCGCCACCTGTTTGAAGCCACCGAGTGCAGCACTACTTTTCACCGCTGCCGCACGCATCCTCCGAAAATAGCAATCGGAGGAAGGCGAAGAGCTGTAAGCCTTTAAACCAGTGTGCAGCACGAGTTCTTTGCCTTCCTCTTCGTTTGCCACGTGCGAAAGCACCCCCCCCCCTCCCTCGGTTCTCTTCAGCTCGCGTCCGGCGGTCGATGTTAGTCTCCTCACTTCCCGCAAACGCATCTCGCGCCCAACGAATGGCCACGGGGCGCACGTGGCTCAGCGAACAAAAAAAAAAAAAAAAAAAAACAGAAACGCTCTAGAAGACGGAAATACCTTTTTTTATAAATTTTTCTTACTAGAAAAAATCTCCAGCAGAACCTATCTCACGATGAATGTCGACGTTAATGCGATAAGCATTGAAGCAATATAGCGACACACCGTATTGCCAAATGGTTCCACTTCTGTGGTAAGCCGAATTCGATTTTCCGTCCCCGACAGCTCCTTCCCCGTTTGTGTAGCTTAACGTCCTCCTCGCTTACGCTCGGGTCGCATTCTGTTCATTGCATTTCTTCATCCACACTCGGCGGCTTTTGATACCGACTCTCGCGCTTGTCTTTTGCCGTCTTGAATTGTTTTGTTGCTGGAATCTTCACTTTTTTTCCGCTTGTTCTGCATCACTTTTGGGGCCCCTGCCTTGTGGCGCATACCCAATCTAGAGAAGTGGCAAAGAGCGTTCGCGGTCCTAGTGTCACATGTCCAGTTGCGCATATTCAATGGCCCAATTTGTCTCCCAAGTTGTAAATTCGGGCACGTACCCAGTGGTCCACGTTTGGCGTGAGAGAGGTTAGATACGGATGGACATGCCGAAAAGTGTGTGAAGTTACCAGTGAATGCCAATCGCATTCACGAAGCAGTGGGTAATGCGGCGCTAGTGGCTACGCGCACTGCGCTTCCATGGGCATGGGAATGATGCGTAGTACATGGATTCGTCTACGTTTGACCCCTATGGCTTCGAACAATCGTTGGACTACTTATTTCAAACTAGCATCATCAGTAAATACTTGCAGCGTGGCTACAATTTGCCTATAATATATCCTCTATATTGTGCTATCATGCATCGTTTTCATAATAATTCAATTAACACTTTAAGGGAGTCCAGATCTAGCAGGACGCATGATCAGAAGTGTTAAAACATAATAAGTTAATGGTGCAGTCACGATTACATTACGCAGTAAAGTATAGTTGTCAACGTAAAACACATCACTACCCTAAGCAAATGTTCTGCGACTATAACGCGCAACGCGGCTGAACCCCAAATTGCAATAAAGAAACAGCCAGTCTTTTTTTTACTTGTCGGTTGAATGGTTAGCTTGCATGGTTAGTTGAAGTACTTCATGCGGTGTTAGCCTGGCAGAGTGGGCCTGCAATTGCTCCGCCAGATCGTCTCTTTTGCTGTGAAGGAATCTGCTACTCAAGGGTGGACAGCCTAGTTCGTGAACTCACGCACCGAGCAGGGCAGTCGGAAACCCTAGATGCCCCCTTAACGGTGGAGCCGACGTATGCAGAAATACTTAACCACTACAGAGGAAGAAGTCTTAAATACCCCCCACCCCACACATCGCTCACACAACACGAGGCAGTCAGCTGGCGAAGACTGCAAGCAGGTACGTTTTTCAACCTGCACACACTACACAAAATGTTCCCTACCCAGTACAGGGATACATGTCCGTGGTGCGGGGCAACCCCCCGTTAAACCACATCACGTTGGAATGCAAGCGTAATTTTGCATTCCATAAAGTAAATAACCCAAGTGCGGAACAATTGGAGGGTCTGGTCACCAGCAGCGAGCTCGCAGCCCAACGGGCAATTGTGCAGTACGCCTGCGAGGCAGCAAGGCTCAGCGGTGCTCTGGAATAGGGGCGCCGACCTTGTGAAGCGGCCAGGACTCAAGACATGAAGACACCGGCCCACCGCCAATCTCTCTGAGATATAGAGCAATAAAGGTTTTCCATTCCATACCCCTCGTATATGAGTTCAGTGCCGCGCAGATATGCGAGTATGAGGCGTGAGAGCTCCTTATGAACTGTCCTCAACGCATCGAAAAACATTATATATTGCACACACGCGCCCGGAAGCGCTCCCGTTAGCAGCTCGTCAAGTATAGAGCATTCCTTTCGACAGTGAAGCGCCAGCAGGACCAAAATGAGGTGTTCCCAACTCGAATCTCTTGAGATCCTCTGCACAACGGAGAGGCACCTCGCCGAGCTTTGAAACTTCACGATAAAGTGTCAACCGGTCCTTTTCTTTTTTTTTTTCATAGACTAGAATGGATTCCCATCGGTCAAGCCCCTTCACTACACACGGCTCAAGTGGCGAGGTCCAAAGCGACCGAAACTGGCTGCGACTTAAGTCTTTTGAGGGCTGATGGCTGATTGGTGCTCGTGCTGTTGGTGGCACTGAGAGGGCTTCTTTTGCGATAGTGTCCGCTCTTTCATTCCCACGCAGTGATACTAACATAGGAAGGTATTCGCTAGACCACAATATTACACCCTCTAATCCTCAAATCAGTGGCACACTGGGAACGTTCCCGGTGTGCCACCCTCTGGCTACGCCGCTAAAGGGAAGCAAGAGGGAGAGAAACCAGGAAGTGCAGGGAGGCTAAGCAAATGGGTGACAAATTGGCTAGCGGACACGGGGGAGAGCGGATGAGGGATTGAAAGAAAAAAAGAAGAACGTGAAAGAAAAGAGGTAGTTCCCTCTCACAGTATAGTAGACGCAGGATGTCTATAAGGGAATTTTCAGGGCTGTTGGTTTTAGATACGTTATTATGACATGTTTAGCTTTCTGGGTTGATTATTGATGACGTCAAGCACCCAGGATGCTTGCCTCTGTAAACGGCCGACCAACCAGTTGGCTGAGCGCGCTCCGAAGAGGCTGACGTTTGACATCAAAGCGGGTACAGTGGCAGAGGAGGAAGCAAGAGTGCGCTGGAGCGACGTCTAGAATACCAACAGCGATCTACCTGCGCATTGCGCAGTTATAGCGCAAATATGTCTGTGGTGGCAATAAAATTAATGAAGTGCCGCTGTCCAGTTAACCTTCTTTTGTAAGGTTTGAAAAGTGCGAAAAGTGTGAGGTTTGAAAACTTGGTGATTTACACAGATTTGTTTAGGCATTATCGGAGTCACTGCCACCTATGTAGCACACGTCCCGCACTTCCATTATGGTGAATTTCATTTTTTGCAAAACGTAACGTTCCTTGGTGTGTCACCGTAATTTTTTTATCGTGCACGTAAATGACGTGTACACGTACTTTCACACCACATTCCAGCTGTTGTATAATTTTTATTCACCACTAAAGCGAAGGAACATGTAATCAGGCCAAAATTGTTATTAAGAAGGTGTCACGGACAAAGTTTCTGTCGTGTTAGTCGGCAGCGATGTCATCGATTTTCTAATTCGCTATCGTTAGCAGCGTTTGCTGTTACAACAATGCAAGAAACGAAATAAAAAGCAGAGCGGTGTTGCTTTAGGCTGCAATGGATTGGTTTTTCGAAGAATAACGTGATTTTTTCCGTAAACATTGTGGCTTATATTTTCCACAGGTGAACAAATCAAACAGAAATGCCCTCACATCTAAATCATTTTTGGGGCGCAACAAAACAGGAAAAAAGGGAGAAACGACAAGTGCGTATTGAAACCTAAAATGCATTTTTCTATCAGGGGAGATAAATCTTGATCACGGATGACAAGTCCAGATTTAGAGCGCTAACGTTTTTGCCAGTACTTCCAAGACGCGGCCCCAAACCTAACTTCTACGAACATCCGAAGTTGAAAGCCTAGGCGGCGCACTACTGCTGCAAGTACGCTGTTTATGCTCTGGAAATGCTTAAATGCCATTTTTTTCTACTTACGGTGGGGGAACTAAAGTGACAGTTAGCCATACGACACACGTCTTGCAAAACCTGTTTTGAAGTTTGTTCGCTATATATACACAGGCCTTAATCCTATACGTGCCCTCATCACTTTGACATCTACTGAGCACTTTGTCTAGCTACTCAAATTATTGTCTCGAAAACGTCGTCTAGCTATAAACAGCGAACATGACAACACCACTTGTATTTTTCTGAACAGCGAAGAGAATTCAGCGAAGGGAACAGCGAAGAGGATAGCTATAGGGGCTTGTTGGTATGGCATATCTTATTTTCTTGTAGCGCAAGCTGAACAAGGATAACAGAGAGGCACATCTGACACACACAGCGCTCTGTGTGTCAGATGTGCCTTTCTGTTGTCCTTGTTCAGCTTGCGCTACAACAAAATAAGGAACAGCGAAGGGATTCTCGAAGCGGTAAATTCATGCTTATCTTTTTCATTCGGTTTCGGCAAGCGCCACAAGCGCACCTTGGACTTTCTGAACATGTGATAGGCCAAAAAGGAAGCAAATATCAATTTCTCGCTGCGCTGTAAAGTACAGCCACAAGAATACTTGCCTGCAAATGGTTATGAGATAAGACTTTAACAAGCGCTCCACTCGCAAGGACGTGGTGCACCGGCCTTGTCGTGTTTTAGCCTCTTCGAAACATTTTCTCTTGCAGGGTCGCACCATGAAGAAGGAGAATGTGTTTTAGTGATTCCGCAGTGTGATGCAAAGACACCACGCTCACGTTTACCAAACAGGTGAGCACAAGGGGAAATTCGGAGGTCGATTTTGGGACCGATCATGGTAACGTCGCCTCCCGAGAAAATCCGTCCTCTCCGAACAGCAAGACCGCGCGCGGTCGCCGAGATGTTGCACTATATGCAGCGAATACCGAATTTAGAGAATGTAAAAAATATTTCATACAAAATTGCATTTTCATATGGACCAATCTATGTTTATTGCCCTTCTCTATCTTATTTTCGTTCCAATATATTCCGCCCATTCACTGCACTTCCACTTTGAAAGATTTAGGCTAAATTACATGCGACTGCCTTTGAACGAGCGGTGAACGCTGGTAACAGTGCGCGAACACCAGATGTAATCTCTTCATTTTCTTCTTTCCTTCCTTTTTTCCCTCTTCCCCAATTCATACTGTAGGGTGGCAAACTGGATGCCACCTGGTTTCACGAAAGCGCCTTTCCTTTCTTTTTTCGCTGTTTTTTCATATGCGTGATTCTCCAAAAGCGCTGCTGGTAAAAAAGAAAAGTCAAATTGCTTTTATCGCTCTCAGGATAACGTGTCCACAACTCATTTCGATCAACGGTGATTGATGACGTTTTGTGTGCCTTATACTGCCAGAGAAGGCCTTAGCGCGCTGGAGCCTATACGTTACGTTAGATTAACTACCAAGCGTCGCGAAAAATGGAGACGTAACAGGTACACACACACACATACACACACACACACACTTTCGCGCTCGAAGCATTGGTAACACATCTTTCTGCAACGAGAATGAACTACGCGTATACCCGCTGGTCCAATCTGCCAGCTTTCAGATAAAGAAACACAAAGCCCTTTGGTTGTTCTTAGCTCACAAAATCTCTTCGGTTCATATGATTCCAGTGTCAAAGCTGCCAAGGACCGTTACTTGATTTCGAACTCGCCTCTTGGAGAGGGGATCCATGGTTCTACCTAGGGTACTAATTGTACACCGCAGAACACAGTCCTAAAATGAGAAAATGACGTATTCTACTTGAAGGAGCAAGCCTCACCGACGCACCACGGATTCAAAAGCATCAGTGAATTTCCATGTTTACCATACACATGCAATGAAACACAAAAGCATTTTAAATATTGAAATAAGGGAAATATGCCTTCAACAGCAGTAGTTCAGATAACTCGCTTACGAAATAACCAAATCAACAAAGCAATACGTAAACATATTTACGCCGCCATCTTTGCTTCGCACTATGTTTTCGTAGCAGTTCAGACTTGGATGCAGTGAAGGTGCCGTTCAGGATAACGCTGATGTCAGCGTGTGAGAACGATCTCAGCCTTATTTCGGCAATAAAACCAGCAGATCGTTTTCTTCGAAACGCGGGGCGCCAATTACATATTTACAAACAACTATTTTTTGTTACCGAAACAAAAATCGCTCTGTGTATTTTTCTCTTCAATGTGCAATCTCCTGTGTGTTTACGCACAGAGTGCTTCGTATTGCTACTTTGCGCAGCTAGTGGTATGTCGCATATACGTTTTCGAATTCAGAAACAATTATCACCATTTCAGAAACCTACTTTCAGCGCAGCGATGTTGGATATAATAAACGCTATAAATGACCAAAATTTTGTCGGGTTTTACCTGCCAAAACCATGATGTGACCTTGGGGCACGCCGTGTGGAGCCCTCCGGAATTATTTTGACCACCTTGGGTACTTTACGGGGACCTAATGCACGGTACACAAGCGTTTTTGCATTTCGCCCCCATCGAAACGCGGCCGCCCTGGCAGGGATCATCTACTCCGGCGGCGGCTGCATATGGTGCGGCTGAGCGTGGTCGGGTGGGCCCTATATATATATATAATATATATCTTGAAAGTGACCTGCGATGTGCGCAGAGTGTAGTTACGCCGACGGCTGTAGCTTCCTGTGCGCTGTGTTCTCGCCGCTAAGTTAGCATTGAAGCGACAGGCAGCACGGAGGTCAATTTGCTCGCTGCTGATCCCGCTCTTACTCACGCCAACGTTTTGACAGCGAGTGTCCGCGACAATCGGGTGAGATGTGTCGATATGTTTCCCTGTGCGCGCGTGACACCATACTTGTTAATTTAGATCGTAAGTGAATATGGCTGAGAAATCTATTATATTTACTTCATATGTCTGTATAATAATTTGCTGTTGCAATCGATGCTTCGCCTTTCAAGTGAAACTGCGACTTCTAATATAGTAGACATAGACGGCGTTTGCCTCGACTTTTCCCGATTCGCTTGTGCCTTTCATGTTGCACTGTAGTCACAGCCACCAGCCAGCAATGGAAAGAAAACCTGCCTTCTATATAATACGTACAAGTAATGTTCGGAAACAACGCGCCAGCCCCCTGCCTCTCCATTAATTTACTTTCTCCTATAACTGTTTCCAAGGGGGCTGTGTGCCCCGCTACTCTTTACCCTGTTGCAAGCGGAGAGGTCACGCGAAAGAAGCAGAGATATTTTCAATAAGATTTCTCTCGATCGTGATTTTTCACCTTGTCGACTGAAGCGGCAACCGAAAATTCATTTCATCCGAAGCAATAATGCTGGGCTGGGCGACATGACCCGTTTGTCACTCAAGAACTCTCGCCTCATAATTTCAAAAGCTTTTTGTCTTCATATCCACCATTTCGTTTGTGCTCATCTAAACTGCCTTTCTCCTTTAGCACTGATGACTGCAACACTTCGCGAGTTTTGCAGCCGACCATGCAGGAGTAATCGGGTAATTGGAGCAAGGCAGGAGTAATTGGAGTAATGGGGCAATCGTTAATCGTTGGGAGATGTCTTCGTTCTGCAGTGGATATAAGTAGGCTGATGATAATAAATTTGCATACGCAGCTAAGAAGCAATGCAGATGGTACACGTAGTACATATTTATGTCACGATGACGACGTCAGATAGACTTCCCGTTACTCGGGTGCCAGACACCACGACGAAAAAACTTACCGACGATTACGATACTCCCTAATGCGAAACTTGAGCGCAGCTCTATGCGAGTTTTCATTTCGTGATATACTGGCTGGCGCCAGCAATCTGTCTTGTGCGGCACGTTGCAAACGGTGCTAGCGAAGCGTTGCAAGACAACGAACATTCAAGCGCAACGAGAGCGGCAAGCAGAGTCAGCGATCGTGGAAAATCTGATCTGCCGGTCAAGCACGTCGTCTTTTATACATGACTGGTCCAAGGTTCCAGTGTAATCTCTGCTGCCCGCGTGGCTTCCAGAAAGTACAACACAAGTAGCGTTGCGCGTACGATCAGATTACAGATGCTATGGCACCATTTTGTAGTCTGTGCGGCTCTCTGCTTTCCTGCTCACCATTTTGCCATAGTCTCCTCCTCCGCTCTCCTCCTCCAGCTCTCTTATTTCATCTCTCGCTGCGCTCCGCGTTCGCGCTCATCTTTCGCTGTGCTCGTTCGCTCGGCTACGAGGGAAAAACGCCGACGCTCGCCGCAGGAACGGGTGACTAAAGTCTATTTCACATGATGCGACTGGAGCGACGAAAATCCGTGCAGTCGCACGCGTCGCAAAAAATTTATAGAAGGACCATTTCACATGATTGCGATCTCAACAATGCGACTCGTGCGACGCCCAGTGTTGCTCGCTGCCAGGTTTTGTAGCAGAAGCCGCATAATTCTTGGCTGAACAGACCGTTTATAGTGTCCCTGTGCGTAGTGTCCCTCCCACACGCACTCAGTGCTTACTCTCTCCCTTTTTTCCTCTTTCTATTCCCCTTTCCCCCACCCCCAGTGTACGGTAGCAAACCGGATGCTCTTCTGGTTGACCTCCCTGCGTTTCCTATTCTTGTTTTCTCTCTCTCTCTCTCTCTCTTAATATAGCGAAGAAAACAAATACGTTGTAATATTATTCATCTGTCTTTATTAGGAGCAAATAATAGGTGTCTTTTGTAGTTTAAGAACGCTTTAAGGTTCAAATTTGTTTTGGAGTGCGCAACGGCGGTTTTTGAAGTTCCGTTCGATGTGACATGGCGCACGCAAACAACACCTGTTCGCAGCTGGTTGTTCAGCCCTGTTTGTTACCGCGTGTGCCTTCTATGTCCGCGTGGTGTGTGCGGTGACATAGAACATTACCTTATGTGCTGTACTCTGTATAACGCGGAAAGGAGTGTGTTATCCGGGTCCCTCAAGAAGACAGGAATTCCCCACAGTTCTCTTCAGGACATTGTTTTGCCGCGCGCGAACCAGTTAGATAGGAAGGAGGTTTCTCGCCTTCTCTTAAATTACCTGCAGGACACCGATTTGGCCTCCACATGATGACCTTAGGAGTGACTATGTGTAGTTGTGAGGTCTGTGTCTGATTTATATGATTTATGTATATAAGTGTCGCTATGGTGGAGCAATTGCCGGCAGCTACTGCAAGGCTAATCCAACCAGTAGCCTACAACCACTCAACTCAACAACAACTCAACTATGTCCATGTCGTTCTGTCTGCGATACAAAAATCTACAATATGACCTATCAACAAGTCGATATAGCTACTCTCACCACATATGCAGTATTCAGAATTCGGCTGCAGTGAAGTCGTGGCGCCACCCAACGAGATCCTCGCTCTATCCGTGCTCGGCGTCAGCTTCTGGAGAAATGATGCGTGTTTATTGCTTGTGATTGCACATAAGCAGTTCGTGCTTCTAGCCATATTCTTGCACCAAACGCAGCAACAAGCACCATCCCGACATTTCACGTCTGCCCAGAATAAAGCCACAAATGATCTGTGTATCACTACTGATCGTGGAATGTAAATTGTGTTGTGACATTCAAGCTTAACGCTAGCCTGGTTCGTCCATCGCGGAGTGTGTGCTGTGAATGTATATATATGAGTCATCTCAAGATATTTGTAAAGCTGTAAAAGCCGACACATCAACTTTTTTGAGCAGCTACTATTGTGTAGAAACCTGTGCGTTAGACCATAGCATTCTATCGACACGCCTGTCTTCCACTTTGTTGTCCTGTGTCTCGTTTTGTTAGTATACTGTGAACCTCTAAGGAGAAGACCGTATCAACACGTGCTGTGCATAATGCAGGAACGTCGGCTCATGGCAAGCGCACTTGCCGTAGGGTGTTTCACATTTCTGCTCAGCCTCGCACACCGCTCACGGTTAGCCAGTTTTGCAGAAATACATATTATTATTATATTATTAATCCTATTTGATGTTATAGTTCCGTCACTGTAACTTATAGCAATCATCCATATTTCTTAAGCTAGTCATGCATTTAACCGGTATTAGATCAACGTTGTTACGACGTGCTAATGGGAGTCATTTCAAACTTGATTACTCAAAGAAAATACAAAAGCAAGCCTCAATGTTCATTTCTATCTGGTATTCCTAAACAGATTGTATCTACAGAGTTGTATGCCCAGTTGAATTGCCTGCAATTCAATGCTCAAAGTTAAAAAAACCGATTTCTTTTCTTGCTGTCGAAATGATGTTTCGATGTCTATAGCAAGCTGTAATTATTCATTTCGAAAGTGTTAAGCAATGACTATATCTCTAAGCTTATCAATGCGATTTTGTTCCATGAATAC
Organism: Dermacentor andersoni; assembly: GCF_023375885.2. Taxonomy (NCBI): domain Eukaryota; kingdom Metazoa; phylum Arthropoda; class Arachnida; order Ixodida; family Ixodidae; genus Dermacentor; species Dermacentor andersoni. Next base: position 97,481,242 of record NC_092815.1, read on the forward strand.
ACGTTTTTTTTTTCTTTCTTCCTCTCATAAACAACCATGCAATGAAACCATTCACTTTTATAAGTTTCAGGATCCAAACATTCAGGAGTTTGTCCTGATAATTTGTCCGCATCCTATACTGTGCGTGTTGTGTCAAGCTCTGGTGCTGCCATCCCAGTGATGTACGCATTTGGGTAAATATGTCGCAACAACGCAATTTATTGAACTTTACTTTCGAAAACACCCGTGTACTTGGATTTAGGTGCACGTTAAAGATCCCCAGGTGGCCGAAATTTCCGGAATCCTCCACTACGGCGTGCCTCATAATCAGAAAGTGGTTTTGGCACGTAAAACCCCATAATTTAATTTTTTTTTAACTTTACTTTCTAACCTACAACATGTGGCCACACAGTAACGGCCACATTAATTAGGAAAAAAAAAGAAACTGCAGATTCCGAGCACATGTTGGAATCTATGCAAAGCGAAGTTTTTGTCAAGTGTTCAGCTAAATGCTGGTAAAGTTAACTGCGATATATACAGTTGTCCTTATTTTCAACAATCCAACGCGTCATATTTTGCAAGGTTTGTTTATGCACCGCATACGTGACAACCTTAATATCATGTAATGTTATGCACTACACTGTTCACAAACTGTACCAAAACGCAAGCGGCAGTTAATGTGGATGCGCACTGTGAGACTTCAACACAGTGACGTTTGTTGAGGGAGGGATGGCGCGAGGTGCATGCAGATGAATGAATGACAGGTGCTTAAGTATTTATTTATTTATTTATTCATTTATATACCTAGCAGGCAGCAGGGTTGGAGTGTTAGGTGAGGAGGAATAAAAAAGTTGTGACAAAGGAAGAAGGGCACAACCTTGTACAATACTTACCTATAACAGAAAAAAGAATGAACGGCTTCTGCTATAGACTAAGACAATCATAAGGCGCCCTAACAAATGAAAGTTTGTTGAACATGCCGAGTAAATGCTGGTTGACAAGCAGTAAATCGAAGTTACGCAAACAAGAGAAGCAAAAACTGATGGGTGTCCGTACAGATCCCGAGAGGAAACGCATCCCTCTCTGAGAGTGTAACATAGGTCATGCAGACATAAGATTCTCCCAGCGTTTTCAGACCTGCAGCTTCCATAATTTCTCTAGGCAGCCTATTCGCACAGGATGCTAGCTTCTTCCTCCACAATGTATGCTCAGATGTCTCGACATCCGAGCGTGCATGGTATAGGAAAAAGCTAGCATGCTGTGCAGATCTGATCCGCTACCTAAGCTAGAGAAATTATGCAAGCTGTAGATCTGAAAACGCTGGGAGGATCTTGTGTCAACATGTCTTCCGTTAAGAGATGGATGCATTTCCTGTCAAGAAACACACATTAATTTTTGCTGCTCCTTTCGGTGTATGTTCGGTTTATTGCTTGTCAACCAACATTTACTTGCCATCCACATTCAACTCTCTGTTGTAAAATCAACTCGGTTTTCTTGTTCATCTATGTGGTCTCTTGTGCCATTTGCAGCTAGGTTATTCTTTGTTTTTTTAGACTGCAACAAGTCACTTTAATGGCTCGTATGATGCTTCTGTGTACCATATAAAATCGTTTATTTGGGCAATGTTGCAGGAGTGTATAGTGTGAAGCAGTAAGAACCGGGCAGCTAACTTCTAATTAAAATGTTTATTGTGAAAATGCAGTGATATATAAAAGTTACCAAAAAGTAGTACAGCAAGAAAGCCTGATAAAAAGCAGTGCTTGATGAAACCAAACCATCAAAAACAGGAAGGAGAGAAAATACAAATAAATATAGAAGTCTAGGGAAGAAAAGCATTGTGATCACCGACTGCGCATGCGACTACCTTCCAAGAAACAAGCTTTTCTTTTTTTTCCAATGGCATGGAACTGGAATATTGTGCTTGCATAAGCAAGCTGTCAGTCCGTCTATTGGAATAAGAACAGTGTTTCTTGAAAAGTGCTGGCATTCATGATTGCCGGTTGTAATGGTTTGTTCTTTACTGCACTTGTAATTCGTATCTTTATTTTCTTTCTGTAGCATTTTTATTTATGTTTTGTTGCATCGAGCAAGAATTTTACTTGCACGAATTGTGCACGTGTGAATCAAGCAAGAAGTGTGTGTGTGTGTGTGTGTGTGTGTGTGTGTGTGTGTGTGTGTGTGTGTGTGTGTGTGTGTGTGTGTGTGTGTGTGTGTGTGTGTGTGTGTGTGTGTGTGTGTGTGTGTGTGTGTGTGTGTGTGTGTGTGTGTGTGTGTGTGTGTGTGTGTGTGTGTGTGTGCCTGCGTGCGTGCGTGCGTGCGTGCGTTAGCGCGTGTGCATGTGTGCATAGATTTAGATGTGAAATCAGGGCCATGTGCGAGGACATTGTTCTTCTCCTGTCCAGCCTCATGGATTCATTAATTACAGCGCAACAGAGAGACGACAGACAAGAACGAAGTGAACGCACAGAGTGCTTTGAACTAGTCCGTTGTCTATTTTTTTCGCGGTAGTTAATGATGAATCCATGCCAACTCGTCCAGTTTTCCGTTCTTATGTTGGGCTCATGAGCCCACTTGTGCCCTGGAATACCTGCCTGACTACGTATAATGTAATTTAATTTCTTGGCCATGTGCTTGCAAGTCGCGTGACAATCTCCTGATCATTCTGACAAGCTTGTGGGATGTATAGGCCCTGACAATTTCTGGTGAATCTATGCGGGCATGCAGGGTGTTGTAGTCTGCAAATTTGCAGTGCAAGTGCAGCTTTGATTGCTTTCATTTCAGTTTTCGGGTTGTATGGCATTTTTTTTATGTAGTGTCATACTAATGTTACACTGTTATTACCAGATCAGTGTACTATGTGTGCCTGATGTTTGTTTCTGTCTTCATGATTATCAACCTCTTCTGTGTGTTTGGCAACTGCATATAGTCTCCTGGCCTAATTGTTTACCCCTATACTTCACGGTATGGGCCTGCTGTGTTTCAAGTTCAGGTGCTCCTGGGGTTGTGTTTCTGAAGGAAGTGGTAGTCGTCTTTGCATCTCACATGCTTGCTGGCATAGTATCTTGCGACCAGCTTCCGTGCTCTTGAGGCAAAGAATTTGTGCCGCAAGGTGCAACTCTACTCTGTCTAGGTGCTTGATCGTTTGCTATTTCTCGTAGAGGTCTTCAAGCATGGTAAAGTTAGAAAGACCAGTCAGTACCCGACGCCTGTATTCGTTGAGTTGTCTTTTTTGTGCGCTGCTGGTAATTCATACCACACGATACCTTGGACACAAGTACAGCATCTGCGATTTTCCGTAGTATCCGCTCCTCCACCCCCCATGATTTTGAGATTATTCTTTTCGGCGGGTGTAGAATTCCATGTCCAGGCATGGCATAATTGTTTCGTCCAAGTTGCTGGCTCTGCCATCTTAGTCTTACACCAGCTGAGGATGTAGATCTGTTGACTAGCGGATATATTTGTCCAGCTATGGGAAGCACCTATGACTCCCATCGAAATGCGACTGCCACGGCTGGAAATTCAACCCCTCACCTTGTGTTAGCATCTGAATGCTATAGCCACAGTGGCCGGCGAATAAATTGAACAATTTTTTTGTCTAAATATGTTTTGTTGCCTCTATGTAGGTAAAACTTGCAATAAGTGTGTCATTACAAAAAAAATGCAGTTTATGGTTCTTTTTTTAATAAACAGCACATTGCACATAATCGAAATGCAAAAAAAAAATTTTTTATTCCAGTGTGATATTTTCTTGCAAGTAGCATGATACTTGGGGCCCTATAACGTAAACCTATTCCAATATGTTTCTATTCCGATTTCCTGACGTCAAATTTGCGTAACCACCGACGCAAGCACCGGGCGGTCACCCACAGGGTTGTCTGAACAGACCAATCAAGCGCTCTCCTCGTTCATAGGAGGCCACTTTTGTTTGCTTGAATAACGAATAACATTGCTACACTGAGCGGCTTGTCGTATCTAATTGGCTGACAAGAGGCGAGGAGAACGCTCAAGTGGAGAGGCATTCACTGGGGCAGAGCCAGTACACTGAAAATCGATAACCGGATGAAGAGGGTGGTGCCGGCATCTGCGATTGGTCGGCTTTCCCTTACTTAGCTTGTGGTGGCTGGTCGAAAATCGCGGCGGCATGCAACGGAAGCTTAAGAATGACGCTAAAACTGACCCTCAGCAAAGACGAGTTGGCAGAATGAGGTAGTAAATGTGCCGAATGTGCTTGAAAACGTTACACAGTCAAGCAAGAAGTTTTATTATACGCAAATACACCCATGCTCTCCGGCAGGTGCGAGTAGCCAGCGTCTCAGCGATCGGCGGCAGCCATCTTTTATTCCTTTCGGAACGGAGCACCCTGCGGCTATTCCGAAATAAATTCGGTTTTGTTCGGCATATTAATGCATCTTTATCGCGTACACGTCACTTTGACGCGGTGAGTTCGTGCGGTTTTGTGACGTCGCGTGACAGGCAGGTGAAGTGGGTGCAGCCCGAAAAATTTTTACCAATAGCCGAGGGCTAATGGCGAAAAGGGGTCGAATCAGAAATAACTGTTTTTCTTTTTTCTGTCAAATAATGTATAATCAGTGTGTACACATCGTATCAGATGGGGAGGTATTGCGGTTTTCGTGACGTCGCGTGACAGACAGGTGAAGTGAGGGGGTGGTCGAAAAAAGTTTTTGACCAATCGCGGAGGGCTGATAGCAGAATTGGAATAGAAAAGTTTGGAATAGTTTTACGTTATAGCGCCCTTGATTACTTATAAGGGTAGTAATGACAGAGGAAATCGTTATGTGGGCTCACACATTAATAAATGTGATCACAAACTTATTAGAAACTGGTATTAGAAACATGCAAAGCATGGATGTTTCTGCAGACTTGATTAGCTGTGGACGTGCAAGAACTGTTTATACTTAAAAGATTCACAGGAAGCGGTGCAAATGGCTGACTTCACTGCACAGTCTTGAATTACTTTTCGTGTCGTCTTCTTTAACGTGTCGTCTTGTTCCGTTTGATCTACACAAGAACAGGCGGTTTGCCTGCTTTTCGCACGGTTGCACGAGTTTTACAAGACGGTGCAGGAGGGTGTGTTGTCACTGTGCCACTCTAGCAAGAAAATAATTTACTAACTATAGATTTAATTACCGTTCAAATCAAATGTTAATACAGATGCAGTAAGGTTACAAAGTCCGCAACATATTCAATGTTGATTGGTTTCTGTGCAGGAAAAAATATCTCCAGTGAAGAGATGCAATTTAACGCGCATGAAATATTGCAAAGCAAATTGACGAGGCTGTTTATTAGAGCCATGGAGTTATTGCTATCGTAGAAAATTCATTACGATGCCTGAACATTTGCCATGTCAAATTTAATAAGTAAGTTAGGTAGGATAACCTTGCAAGATGCATCGGGAAATTCATGCTTGGAAACCAACAAGAAAATGCAACTGAACGGTACCGCGTTCAGTCCAACGTTGAAACTTCGCCTACTGTGCTGTCTTGTCATTTGCACTTGCTGAGGGCGAAATTATTTAAGCTGCTCTGTACGCGCGATTTTTGTATGCTACTCGACCAAATATTGCGACGACACCAAAAAGCCATGTCGCCTCGTGGGGATCGAACACCTCGTAGTATTTACAACTCATAAAGGCGTACGAAGCAAACGTGAAAATGCACTTCATTTGCTGCGTGGCGTGCCAACAAACGCATAGAAAGGGGAGAATGGAATGTGCGGTATCAGTTTTTTTTTATTATCCCTTCGCGTACGTACCGAATTCGGCAACCCACGTCTCCGCGCATTGCACTTGTTCAGCGAGACGCCATTTTCCAAAACAAATGGGCGAAATAGCTCTCCGCGCGATTTCAACAGAAAATCGCAGCGACCGCTGCGACAGTGTGACTGTGGGACCAACCGGTTGGTCGCAGCCGAAAATTAAGGGGGGGGGGGGGGGAGGGGGGGTCCGCACTGTTACTGTGATTTTTGTCGCAAACGATGGCAGTCGCACTTCCGGTGCGGTCAAAATTGCATCATGTGAAACAGGATTAAGAGCGGCGCTCTGAAAATAAATATGTCGAAAATACCATTCATGTGGTTGCCACGGTACAGCGACAAAATACTAAGTGCAGGTCGAGCTTAAATACTGGATATCGCGTATGATGAGGATAGCGTTTGCATGCTATTTGCATGCAACATGTCATGGTTTCCTTGCGCCATGAGTGCGGCTCCACGTCAAAGCGTCGTCCGCTCAGTCAGTTTCCAGTGCACTCTCAAGGGAGAGAGAGAGAGAGAATACAGAGAAATGCATGGAAGTTAACCAGAGGTAGTTCCGGTTGGCTACCCTGCACGGGGGACGGGTTAAGGGGGATAAAAAGAGAAAGAGAGTGGAAGGGGGAGATAGAGAGAAAGCGAGACGTGCGCGAACAAAGCGCGCACACTATAGAGCGGTAGGGGGTGGCGTTCCTAAAGTCTATCGTTAAGCCCCGTAGACCGCAGGAGCCTTAATAAAGCGAGTAAGGCCTTCAACGAAATGTTCTTTCAGAGCGCTGACCTCAAGCTTTTAGTTCAGATAGTGGACGATTGTCCAACTGGTCCAGTACTCTGCACGTCACTTGTCTCTGGGCACTATATCGCGGGCAGACACAGATAATGTGTGTGAGCGTCTCTTCGTTGTAGTATGTGTCGCACGTGGGGCTGTTGGCCATTCCAATAAGGAAAGCATATGAGTTCGTAAAGGTAACGCCTAGCCACAGACGGTACAGCATGGTCGGTTCACAGCGCACTCTCAAATGCACCATCTTAACCAGGGTGACATTCGCAAGAGTGTCACAGCACTAAGAAAAAAATTGTAGCAGCCTCGCCCTACTGTAACGTGCTGCGATTTTCGTATAGCCATGCTTTTTAAGAGAAATGCTTTACGAAAAACGAGCTCGCATTGACTAGGATAAAAAAAAGGAAAGAAAGAAAACAACACGTTCTCAAAAAGTCAGCATGATAAAAGCTAAACGAATGGATTTTGCCCATATATCAGAGTAGCGCGATGCATTTTTGGTGCCGAAATCATCTCTAAAAAACAGCATGCTTCCAATGAAACGTCTATTAACTAGAGAATGACAAGTTAGGATTAAAAAGCAAACTATATATTCTAAGAAATTACGGTAATGCAGGTTGGTAAGTGACGAGGAAAGTGTCTGCGTCTATTACAATGGGCCTTCGAAGTTTTTAGCTTTTGAGTAAATACGCTGAACTATACTACGTCGCACTGCATATTTTTTACATAGGCTCTTGGCAACGGCACAATTTGATGGGCTTTACTAAAGTAATAACTTTTGTCTTAAAGCAGCGCCCACTCTTACCTCTCTGTACTCGTGTTGCAAGGAAAATTCCATAATCCGGCCTTTTTGTGCCCTGAACACGTGCAGTTTAGTGCGTTGTAAGAAAGAAACAGAAACAAATCCTTCTGAACATTTTTCGCAACGCAGTAAATGCGTGCCTGCACTCCAAGACAATTCTGAAGTACTGAAAAAGCGACTTAGTGAGTCTTGCGTTACTCACAGAAAGTATTGCCTAAATAACGTATTATAGTGAGAATAAAGCCCTCACTAAGGCTGCGCAATGGCTGCAGTGAGGTAAGTATAGTTGCGTTGACTTATAACCTATTATAGCAAAGACGTATGCGGTGTGACGAAATCCACCTTGAAATATATATTAGCGTCGCCGAGAGCCACTTCTCGACGTTACAACCGCTACTTTAAATCGTATTCCTAAAGCATCGCGGCGCATTTTTGATATTTAGTCGGCTTGAATTCTTTCAAAAGCATTCAAAATAACATTAATGTGCAAGGTACATGCGCAAGAAGCGCATGTCAATAACATAAACGTTGACAATAAAAATGGCGCAGAGCACTGCAGTCGGAATCGCGTTCACCAAATTTTCTGAATACATTGACAGAAATTCTGGTATTATGCAACAGAAAAAGAAAGATAGCTCCGCGCACCTCAAATTGATGTGCAACTACGCGCGTGTCGGCAAACCGAACGATGTTGCTGTAAGCTGTATCTACTTCTTTGGATACCAAACGCTATAGCTGCTAGCGGCCGTATTCGAATCCAACAGATTGTGGTTTCAGAGGCAACATGTGCATACGTACGTATCGCAGTTCGAATTCATTCTATTCGCAAGAAACGTTCACTTCCTCATTAGCGTCCAGCCACGGATGGATGGATGGATGGATGGATGGATGGATGGATGGATGGATGGATGGATGGATGGATGGATGGATGGATGGATGGATGGATGGATGGATGGATGGATGGATGGATGGATGGATGGATGGATGGATGGATGGTCGGATGATGGATGGATGGATGGTTGGATGGATGGATGGATGGATGGATGGATGGATGGATGGATGGATGGATGGATGGATGGATGTTATGAGCGTCCCTTTTGGAACGGGGCGGTGGGTTGCGCCACCAATCTCTTGCTATTAAACTGTCTAATGTCCTACCTAGCTAGGTTAAAAAAGAAATAAAGAAAAAAACAATATGAACTCCCACAACCAAATTTTCTGACCTCCTATTGCGAACTTTGCTTTTGTACGTCTCCGTTTTCTGTCATTTCCCTACCTTTCTTCCAGCAATCTTCCCATCGCCTTTTACTAATCTTTATTGCGGACATGTTTACTTTTCCACAGCTCTTGCTGAACCCAAGGGCTTCAAGGAGGCCAGTGGTGCCTAAATCGACCACTGGGCAGATGTCTTCACATTCTAATAAAACATGCTCCATCGTTTCCCTGCGGTAAAGCTAGGGAAACGATGGAGCATGTTTTAACCTAGGTAGGACATTAGGCAGTATAATAGCGGATACGCTCGCCTCCGCGCGGAGGCGCGCAGGCGAGATCTACGCGAGCGCCATCTAGTGATGCTGCAGGGAAGCCAGTGGCGCGCGCGGTGTGATGTTCTCCGCTGTGATTGTTTGGCCTTTTCGCCAAGGGAACCGCAAGGCCTCCGGCATGGTCACGAAGACCAGTGATGTTCGCAAAGAAAAGCTTCGCTTTTAAACAAGTACCTTCGAGAATTCTCGAATACACACGCTTCACAGCCATCCGATGATAATGCAGCTTTAGCGTGACAAAACGCGATGCTCTTTGCTCTGGAGCTCGAAAATCTAACTTTCCGCGTTGTCGCACGCGCAAAATCTCAGTCGGCTAAACAAATGCGAGAAGGATTCGCGACGAAGGAACTGCTTTCAACGCGAGGCGTTCTTCGAGGCGGCATTTGTGTAGAGAATGATCGCGCGCTACGGGAGCGCAAGAGAGTCGGAGCTTGTCTGCTTCACTGCGCAAGGCCGTAGCTTTTCTGCTTGATGCGCAGCGACGCATTGCCAGCGATCGGTGGATGTGGCTAAATATATCTCGCTTGCCGCTTGGGGCTGCCGACGCCGGTGTACAACGGCTTCTTCTGTAAAACGGCTGCTTGCTGTGTGGTGACCACAGCATGTATATGCTGTGTATTTGACTGTCCTGTCTAATTAAAGAAATAATAATTCTGGGGTCTTGCCTCCCAAAAGCACGAATTGATAATGAGGCACGTCATAGTGGAGGATTCCAAATTATGGAGGTCTCCGCTCAGCAGTGGAGGACGCCATAGGACGCCATAGTGGAGGTCTCCGCTCAGCAGCACAATGCTGAAGCCACTAAGCAATCAAGGCGGCTTGGTTTATCGGGTCTTCCATGCTGTCAAAGTGTTTGGCACTTATGACGAATCGGAGGTGACATGAGCCCTCAACACCGTAACTCTTTAGGAATAAAAAGAGATGTATTCGAAAAGCATACGCAATTATCGTTGAGTCTAGCGACAATTCGAAATTTTGGCACTCGTTAAAGTGAGTGGCTTGGCTACATCAGCTGCGACACGGCGCGTTTCGATCTCGTTCAGGTCGCGCGTTTTTTCGTCATGTGATCACACACTTTCCCATTTGTTGCTGAAGAGGAAAGAACCCTTTTCATTGTTTCTGCTAGTTCATCATTTTATGGCCGCATTGGCCTCGAACTCAATTATCAGTATGCAAGGATTAGGTTGCTCGCTAGCTAAAAAACCTTTACTGCCCTACACACCAGACTTGTATGCACGCGCCATGTTGTATTGCAGCGAAGACGTCACGCGTATACCATTTAAAACACGCAAACACTCGCAATTAACCTTGGATGAACCGTTAAATAGGTCGAACTTCTCGTATCCGCTATCTAATGATGTCGACTTCTACGTCGCGGGGAGATTCCAGAACATGGCTCCATGGTATGTTCTCGAGCCCCATACTGCCCCATCAATTATATGTTTCATTTTCGATCCATATATGTTATTTTCATGCATCCTCAGTACTATCGGTGCTGGCATCAGTTCCGTCTTAACAGCGTCCTCATTGGCTGGAGGCTAAAAGCTACCAGATCAGCTAGTTGATTCTAGTAGCGCTGGTCTCAGTCGCATGGTATCGAATCGGAACTGAAGCAAAAACCACAAAAAGGAAAGCTGGAGAAGAAAATATAGTCGGCATTGCAATAACCGTGGTTGTCGCCGAACGCCGCGATACTTTTTTTTAAAATCCGGAACAAACAAAAAATAAGGTGGTGGTAAGAACTTTATTGACATTCTGCTCAGTTATGATCTGGCAGGCCCGAGTCCTAGGATGGCCCCTCACGAGGAGCGACCCTTTCAGATCAGGCAACGAGGGCTTTTTGTAGTTTTTCATCCGGCGTTCTGAGCAGCTCCTCCCACGTCTGTTGTGAGGGAGCTGGCAGGAGCGACCTGGGAGGGGGTAAGCCCTCGCAACCCCAAAGAATGTGATTTTGGGTAGCCAATGTTTGATTTGTGCAGTTTTGACATATTTGGTTCCATTGCCGTTGGTAATTATGGCCAGCCAATGTGGGCTGGGGAACGACTTAGTTTGGGTTCGACGCAGGATGGAGGCTTGCGCTCGCGTGAGCTAGGCTTGCGTTTGGAGGCGGATAGATTCGCCTTTTTTGTTTGTAGTAGTTTGTTATCTCGGTGGTATGTCGTCGGTGCCTCATCCATGAGATCCGAGTCTGAGGGGCACACCTCCCGGTTGATTAGACCTCGGGCTACCCAGTGCGCCTCCTCATTACCTTCATTCCCCGAATGGGCAGGGACCCATACGAGTTTAACAGTATCTTCATTTGTAAAGTCCCGTAGGACTCGCGCTGCACAGACGCCTATGCTGCCTCTCGAAAAGTTGACGATTGCCCTTTTTGAGTCGCTTATGATAGTTTGTACGGAGGGATTCATGATGGCCAAAGCAATGGCCGTCTCTTCCGCTTCCACGGTGGACGCTGTTTTTATGGTCGTGGCGTTGAGGATACTTCCCTCTCCGGTCACGATGCTCACTACGTAAGTTTGGTGATTTTGCTTTGCTGCATCGACATAAGCGGTATGCTGGTTGCTTTTGTACCTTTCTTGAAGGGCCTTGGCTCTGGCAGACCGCCTCTTGGCGTGTCTCCCAGGAAGCATGTTCTTGGGTAACGGTTTTATAACCAAACGGCGTTTGACCGCACCGAGGAATGTTGTTGTTCCTGCTGAATTCATAACGGGATTCAGCCCGAGTTTACTTAGAATGACCCTGCCAGTTGCGGTGCTGGAGAGTAGTTCACGTTGGGCTGTGTTATGGGCCTCCACGAGTCCACTTATCGGTTGAGGTTCGCCACCGTCTATAGCGCCTTTCCTTTATGCACTTCCTGTATTTCTGGGTCGATGTCGATCATGCTATCTCATTTGCAGATGCCCACGAGCTTGCTGTCGTTTTAGAAGTGGCAGCACACTTAATCCTGTCTCCGAAACGTTGCCGTCGAGAGGCAGTTATGTTAGTGATACACACGTGAACGCTTGAAACTGGTGACCATCAAATAGTTCTCCGGTGGTGTGCTGCGGAAAAATAGATCTCTGGACATATGACCTATGATATAACGCAGTTTTATCACACCGCTTTGTAAACTGAGATACATGTGCGACAAAAAAGTTTGCTTGCCTCCCGACGTGTTGGTTACTACGTGCGCTTCCGCAATGCCCTTTCTGCTTCAGACACTGAACTTTGAACAGGGGAACAACCTTGCCATCCGCGGAGCATCATGCGTCTCCACACACATTCTGACAAGAGCAAGATTCTCAAGAAGAACCAGGGTCAAAGAACAAGATAAATATTGCACGCACACGCGATCCACGCGAGATTCTCCACATGCGTGAGCATGTCTGTGCTGCTGTATCGCCGAATAGCCCACACGCCGGACAGCACTGCCACATTTGCTACCCTTACATGTGTCCAGGCTGCTGGCCTTCTTTTCAACGGAATTACGCAGTGATAAAGGTGCCTGAGATATGCTCAGTGCAAAAAAAAATATACGTCATAAAGAGCACAATTCCTCTAATAAAGCAACCTTTTCTATGCCTAATTTCTTATGGTCTGGGCTATGGCGCATCTTCTTGATCGGTATTTCGCCAAGTAAAATGCAATGCAGTTCTTTCACACATCTCCAAGATCGGGCCGCTCTGGGAGAGTTGCCTAACCTGGACACAGTGTCATTGCAAAGCGGACCGACAGCCAGAGACAGTGCAATGCGTGGTCACGGGGGTCTTGTGGTGAAGTTGTCCGTGTATTGCCATGTCTGATGGCAGGCAGGTTATCGCTATGGCAGAGAACGCTGCGCGGAATATAATCAGTTGCGTGACATTTATTTAACAGTTTCGCTTCTCAGATTTCAGCATGTGGATTGGGTCTGCGCGATGTTGTTCTACTCAGCAAGGAGTTCTGCTAATATATCTGATCATTCGTTTCAGCGTGTGTTAGTGTGTGCCAGCTCTATTTCACCGTGTTTTTGCTTTTGTGCGTGCGTGCGTGCGTGCGCGTGTGTGTGTGCGTGCGTGTGTGTGTCCATCCATCCATCCATCCATGGATGAATGGATGGATGGATGGATGGATGGATGGATGGATGCTATAAGCGTCCCCCTTGGAGCTGCGTGGTGGGTTGCGCCACCAAGCTCTTGTTATTATATTGCCTAATCTCCTACCTAAACAAAGAAAAAGAAGAAAACAACCCCATGATGAATTCCCATAACCAAACTTTCTGAACCTCCATTGTGAACTTTATTCTTGTACGCCTTCCCCCCCCCCCCCCCATTGTTTGTCTTTCGCCTACTTTTCTTTCACGAATTTTCCTATCGCCTCTTACTAATCTCTATTGCGGTCATGTTTACTTTTCCCCTGCTCTCGCTGAACCCAAGAGCTTCAAGGAGGCCAGTGGTGCCTAAATCGACCGCTGGGCAGATATCTTCAGTTTCTAATAAAACATGCACCATGGTTTACCTAGCCATACCGCAGCAACACATGTTTCTTCTTCCTTGTTGTATCTAACTTTTTAAGTTTATGTTCTAAGACATCCTAATCTCGCTTAGGAAAGTAAAGAGCTTCCCTTTGAGTTATCATAATTTGTTTCTTTCTTGATTTCGTTTTTTTTACTGTTAATTAGTTACTAACAGCAGGTTTATTTTCCATTGTCGCCACCCATGGGATTTCCTCAGCCTCTCCGACTTTCCACTTGACGCTCTTTGTTACCATGTTGTTTACCATACCAGTCACATACTTGCTGGTAAGATTCCTAGTTGTTTTCATTCACTGTGAATCAATATTCTTCCTGTACAAACATCTGAACACTGTCCCAGCCCATTTACTTTCTTCCATATTCCATATTCCGCAGTCATTCTTCATAATCAATGTTACTGTGAGCTTCCCTCTCTCCAAACCTTGTACAGCCATATCACCCTGCACCGCTTCATTTGTAGTCTTCCCGTGAGCGCCCAATGCCAGGCCTCCCACTGACCTTTGGTTGCCATCGAGTCCTGATTGCACTCCTGACTTCAAGCAAACAACCGCATTTACAAATCCAAATGCAGGTCCTGGAACCAACACACCTTTGCACATACTCTGGAGCAACTCGTACTTTTTGTATCCTCGTAGCACTCTGTGTTTCGTTATGACCGCATTTCTCTTCCCTCTTGCATTTATTGTTTTTTTCCTTTCTTTCCATATATCCATTGCCTTCGTTTATCCATATACCAAGGTACTTATGTTCTTTTACCCGAGGTTATTCCTGGCCCTGTATTGACACTGTTTGTTCACTGTTTTCATTGAATACCATAACACCTGATTTTTAACGCTGAATTTCAGGTCTATATTCTGGCCTTCCTGTCCACAGATATTAGCCAGACGTTACATATAACTTTGCATGTCAGCTAGCTACACAATGTCGTCCGCATAAAATATTCCTCGAAACTGCTGCTCTACTATTGTATCCGCCGGTTTGTATGAGAGATTTTACCCGATATTTTGCTTCCCTCTAACTCCCCTTCCATCCTTACCATGTACTTCACGAACAGCAGCAGGGATAGAGGGCACCCCTGTTTCAATTTCTTGTTGATATCAACTTGCTCCTCGCTCCTCATCTTTTCCTATTCAACGCAAACTGTATTTTCTCGGTAAATCTCTCTCAAAAGCTGTATACAATCGTTGCCTATGCCTTCCCCTTCCAGAATATCCCACACTATGTTGCGGTTTACGTTGTAATACGTTCAAACTCACATATAGCGGTCTTCTTTCTTCTCTGGTTATTTCAATACACTGAGTAAAAACATTGAGCGCGGGGCAAAGCAACGCCACCTAGGGCGTTGAGCGAAGCGGGGAAGGAGAAAGGAGGCGAAGTGTCGCGGAGGAGGAGGGTAGGCGGAGGCGCGCTGAGTTGATCTCCTCTGGCAGTCGTTACGGGTTTTTGTGCGCTATGGACGTAGTGGGTTCGTCTCGGGATCAAGAGGACGCGCGCCAAGCGAAAAAAAAAGAGCAGCGACGATGCAAGCGGCGGCAGGCCGAGCGCGATTTCACAGAACCCGAAGTCGTCACCAAGCACCCGGCACGAGCTAGGGCACCTAGGGCATATTTATATCGAGCAGTCTCCTTCTTATACTCTTCCACTATTATTAAATAAACTATGCAAAAAAATGTTTGACCCTTTTGAGCATTCAAATGATGTTATTCAGTGACTTTTCCTAAGCAAAATTACGTGTGATAGTGCACTCAGTTTAAAGCTATACCGTCATTTTCATTTCCCCATAACCTGTTAGTTGCTTTTATAATGCCTGTGTTTGCGATGCAATGCATAGCGCTGCTTTTTACAAAGTGTTTTTGTTATCTTGTTTCAGTGTTCATTTGGAAGAATGAAAATCTTTGCCTTTGTACTGTACTGGCAAGTTGATAAAGGGAGCAGGGCCTCTGTCAAGCCAGCGAGCATTAAGTCCTGTCTCCTTCTCTGTCTAAGAGAAAATAAAGACTGAATCTAATTCAATTGAAAGTCTGGGAAAAGGCGCGGGCTTGGCGTGCCCAGGAGACTCCAGAAGAGCAAGAAGGAGGAGAAGGGAAAAATTAATAGTGGGAATAGTACATTACCACATTGCTTGAAATATTAAAGTCAACCCGCCGCGGTTGCTCAATGGCTATCGTGTTAGGCTGCTGAGCACGAGGTCGCGGGATCGAATCCCGGCCACGGCGGCCGCATTTCGATGGGGACGAAATGCGAAAACACCCGTGTACTTAGATTTAGGTGCACGTTAAAGAACCCCAGGTGGTCAAAATTTCCGGAGTCCTCCACTACGGCGTGCCTCATAATCAGAAAGTGGTTTTGGCACGTAAAACCCCATAACTTTAAAAATAATAAAGTCTCTGCATTTCTTCACAGTGCCTCATCATCTTTCGTAATGACACTTCACACTTTATAAAAATCGATAAACGGGCATAAAACATACAAAATAAAAAAAAATAAGCCTTAAGAAAGAAAACTGCCACACTTGCACACAATCAAAGCGTTTCTTAGAATTCGACGCACAATGCACAAACAGGGAATAACACCCATACCCTCGCACGTAACCCGCGTTCACAAAGTGAAACGTTACTGTAACTTTTTTAGCTATACAGTTGGAGCCGAACTGAACCGATTTTTCTCATTCGTAACAAAAACTGGAACGGAAAAGGCTTCCGCTCGATGCTCGGCCGGGCAGTCTCTCAACTGGCATTACAACGGACTGCGCGCTCCGACGTTTCGACAGGCACCACCGGCGTGACGGCAGACTCTGCCGAACCAGGTCCAGTGCCTGTCTGACGTTCGCTGGGTTAAAATATCCTTTTGCCATGGTGCGTCCTTGCTGTCGACTTTATTTATTATTAATTCCGCGATACACGCCCTAGCTGTTTATACATCTTGTTATAAAGGCGTACTTTAGTCCACAAGTCTCTCGGTCTCGTGAAAGTGTGAGGGGGGAGGGATTTCAGGCACTGCGCCCAGTAGCGGACTAAAGCGTCGATCGGGACGAAACTTTTCAGGCGTGAGATGGGTGCTATTGCTTCAAAAATTGCGACGGCGTTCCGCTTATGATCATCCCTAACTGCTAGGGGGAGGTCAATAGGAAACATTAACTGAAACGCAAATATATGACAAACATTCAAAATGCGCATCTCGAAAGTTGTGCTACGGTCTTAGCGTTTCGCCTAAGCCCACATGACATGAGCTTTCTTGCCGAGGTTGCCACCAACATTTTGGAAACGTTGGAGAAATAAATATCGTAATGATATGATGCTGACGACTGTACTGCTGGGCTTCAACTTAGCAATCTCAACACGTCTCCTCAACTGAATTTTTAAGAAAGTAATTAATGAGCCTCTTACATATCTTCGAAAACATAGCGGTTTGCACTGCAAGTAATGTCTTCCTCTTCCTGTAATCAACCGGAACGGGCCGAATTGCGCAATATGGTCCACATGGCTGGAAAAAAAAAGAAAAAAATTATTAGAGCTACAAAAAGAAAAGCGAAAAAAGAACAGGGACATACGCGTCATGTTTCCACGTTAGTTTAGAGGTCCACTGAGCTGTTATTGCTTAATGACAAGACAGAACGTAAGCTGTGTCGACTGCGTGAGGCAACAGAAAGCCGTGCGATAAGGACATTCTGTTCGCCGCACTGATGCCCTTTCCCTAGCAGCGAAAGACGCATGTATGGGATGTGCCTAGACATCTTTCCAAATAGCCTGGACGGACAAGCACGTTTTCGTCTTCGTGCCGACTGCGCGCTAGTTAGCGGTTTAGCTCTTAGAGTAAGTGTTATGAAGCACTAGCAAAAACGCAGTGAGCCGCTTCAGCTCAGCATGATGGACCCGTCTGGTAGCTTTCCCGTCTCCAAGCTTTACATTGTGTGTCTGCACACGTGCTTACTCTACCTCTGCTTATATGTGAGACTTAGGCCAAGACGTTCTGCAGCTTTATTTCCTTCTTACAACTCAGTTTCTCCTTCTATATAGATATAATTTTCATTCTTGCCGTATTCTTTTTCAACTTTCTTGTTCTTTCTTACTACGCTCCTTCATTCCCTTTTAATTTTTCATACTTTCGCAGTTCTGCCCACTTCTTAACCCCCTGCTGAAAGAAGTAAGCTCGGGCTCAGTTGGTTCCAGGAGATTATTCACTTCATTTTTGTCCCCGTAGCGACATATCTTATTCAAGACGATGTTCCGAGAAGTAACTAATCGCTGTTCGGAACACGCCATCTTGAGCTCTCTGCAGCACGGTCGTAAGTATATGCACGAAGCTCAAGGCAACTAAGCAGATCAACGTGTTGAATTCATTGCCGCTGTGCGCAGTGAGGAAAGACGCGGACATTGCGAGCTCCGTATGTGTGACGCCCTGTTCGTCTTATGTAACCATTAGGCGCAGCTCTTCTCACACTGAAATGCCATGCGCAGGACCCGTGCACGAACCTCGTTGTGCAGGTGAAGGTGTATGGTGTGAGCGCGTGTGGTAAACAGGGCCGCTATTTTGTAGCGATGCCTTATGCCTTATTCTATGCTATTCTTATCATCCACCACACACGGCCACCTGATCGCGTTGATAATGTAGGCAGACCGTCGCTCTGACCAGTGGCCAAGCGCGAAAAGCCTGAAAAAGCATAGAATCGAAAAAGGCATCGCTACAAAATACCGGCCCAGGTGAAGTTAAGCCTGCCCTCTAAAACCAGTTGCACCCTTTGGGGTGTCTACTTGCCACACAAATATAATCGTCGTCTAGCTTGCCCGCATTTCCTTTCTTTTACGCTGCGAGCCCGGTACTTGCAATTCACGGACGGCCTGCACGTTATCAGCACGACAGAGCATATCGACAGGAAAGTAGCGAGCGCAGCGTTTTCAAGGAAGGAAACGCAAGCAAGACAGACGGCGATTATTGTTGTGCGGCAAATATACACCGCCAAAGGGTGAAACTGTCTTTAGAGCGTGTGGCCCCTCTAACTCGAGCTCATTCATGTAGACGACCAACGATAATAGCTTTCCGATGCTATTATCGCAAAGTAGGCATTATTTCGTCAGATGCGACTGGCACTCACTTCTTGGGCTGCATTAAAAGAAATTTGAGCAAAACCACACATTAAGTGCACGTCCAAAGATATACAAACACTGTCGATGAGCCATAATTAGAAATCCCATGCGTGATTTTTTTTTAAGGCGAAAGTCTTCATGAAGTCTTCATATTGTGCTTCGTGCTTCGTGAAGCCAAATATCCGGCGAGCGTCCGGCGTTAACGTACAATGGAGAAAAAACTTACGTCACCAAGGGATGACGTCACATTCCCGCCGCTGAACCTGCTGCTGCTTGCCCTGCAAAATACAACGGTGAACACGTTAGAAAAGTCCTAGCTTCAGTCCGACGACTATTATGCCACTTGCATCCAAGCTAAAGATGGATGATTTAAAGTTGGACAGCCTTCATTTGAGTTGTCATACAGGAACCATTCTCTCTTTGCTGAACCTAATGACATTTACGTTGACGCACTTAGCGCAGCCACTCAACACGTGCCTGAATCTGCACACCGATTTCTGATTAAATAGCTGTTCAGTGGCCTACCAACTATTTCTCGAATGGGGGGAAGAGGCAAACCGCAAACTCTCTATATATATATATATATCTATATATATATTGCAATTACTCTTACAATAAGTGAAAGAGCCTGGAAATGCGTCTGCCAGTTATACCCATCTTTAACAGATATAGACCTATTTATCAGTTACACTTGGTCAACCATGGGGGCTCGAAAATTATTTGAATTTGCATTTATTTCTTGCAACTATGTAAAATCTCAAGATGATACATGGACGAAAGGCAATGAACGCCTCACAGAGGTCCCGGATCCCGCTCAGTAGCAGCAGTACGGCGCACATAAATATTGCGCATTTACTACAATTTTAATAAATAAACAAAGAATTGCACCTGGTGTTCAAGCCTACAGCATCAACGTATCGCTAGTTCACGTAATAGCATTGTCGAGGTTATAGGCGACGAAATAAAATGAACATAGATTACTTGCAATATTCAGGATAAAAAAAAGGCACCAAATGTGTGCGACCTTGGGGGAATTACAACCAGATTTCCAGTGAAGCCGTTATTTGAAACAGTTGTAATAACAGTTTAAGTTTCTTTTTACTATTTTGCTATCTTTGAAAAGTTGCCCGTATATATGTATATATGACTGTTCCATTTGAAACCTTGCCCACAGGTAATGCTTTGGAGCACTTCTTGCTGGGAATATTTAAAAACCCAGTAATTCATCAGCACACACGTTACGCCGCCATAACATTCACCATGGTGTCCTACCTTCCTCCCTGCCCCCTCCCCCCCCCCCCCCTCTCAATTTCCGCTAGACTTGATATCGGTTGAGTACACAGTTCTCCCAGGGCAGCGGGATAATTTCTCTGTTCGGAAAAAACGTTCATAAAACTCAGGATCGCTTGCATGCGTAATTTACTGCAAATGCCGTAATTAGTCCACTGTCTTTGAAGTTTATGTACATATTGCCTATAATGCGCCCTTCATTTTCGCCAGTTATAAACAAAATTATTTTTTCGTTCACCGAGGACATCGCTGAAACCCAGTTGGAACATGTTATGACGCCTGGAATTTCCTATTTTTTCAGTAGTTTCCTATCAGTAGTTTCCTATCAGTATTTATTTGCAGCGCTTCTAACTGGACCAGGAACATAAAAATTTTGCCACACATTGCAGTTACCATGGCCCCCGTCCGCTTTCCACAAAATATAAACCTGTTGTACAGTATAGCTATGCCGGGAAACTGTGAAGCATAGTTGATAGCAGCCATATCACACGCTCTAACACTTGAATAAGAATTTTTACTTACAAAGGCTGTGTTTGATCCAGATACTTCGGACAGAGAGCTTCCATAGCGTACCACCATTTTTCGCTAAATTAGGTCTTGGCGGCTTTTATAGTTCATCCAGGGCAGTGGGTTCAATTCTCTCCAGCACGTTAGGCACGCCCATAACACTCTGGAGTGCTTGCATACATAATTTATTTCGAGAGCTCATCTATTAACCTGTCCCCATTAACTGTACCGATCAACTTGTCCTTGCAGTCACCAAACAAAACGAATCTGTCTCTTTTATTTCAGAGAGGGTACCAGGCGAAACTAATATATGGAGCATGAAAAAGCAAAAAAAAAAAAAGGATGAGGGTTCAATAATTATTCTTAACGCTTCTAAATAAGCCAGAAACGTTAACACAATATCCTGCCTATTCCTTCAAGTATAAAATATGTGAAACGCAGAGTTCTCTTGGGACATTGGGAAACCAAGCAAATAGCAGCATCGTGATGCATTTGAACACTTGCTTACAATTTTTTAACGTTGTATTTCATCAACACGCATTTACCACCGCACATGAACTTGGCTGATTGTTCTCACTCTGTTCGCAAAATTTGACCTCAGTGTTAGTTGTAATTATGTCAGCGCAGCCGTTCAAGTTGTACACCGCTAGTAAAACAGACTGATAACGCTATGGACCACTTGTATATGTATTATACTGGAAAGTGCGCATCTAACCCATCCATTTGGAACATTGCCTACACATTGGCCATACCATGCCCATGATTTCCCCCTGATATAAACAAGGTGCCTTGTTTAGCTCACCGAGAACACCGGAGAAACAAACTACGAATCTAGTATGATGCAAGAAAACACATGTAAAGACGGGGGTATAGTAATCATCTGCGACATTTTTACTTAAAGTAGGGAAGTGAAACTGTCACAACGCATTGCGCCTAAAAATTTTCCTACTTTCAAGGAATGTCACGTCTGTATCTCGTGCTATTGCTTTAGGAGCCTGGGATACATTTAGGTTAGCGGCAGTATGACACACTGGAACGCTTCAATGAGCAACTTTCTACAAAGGCCGTAATTAACCTACACAGAATAAACATATATCGCTTGTCACTAAGAACCTTGCTTCTTACTTCGATTAAATATAAACACCATGCCCCGCATATTTTACGGAGGATACCGGGGGAAAATAACTGAATGGTGTGTATAACGCATAGGAATTGGAAGAAAGCGACTATCAGTAAGTGTTTTCAGAGCACATAAGCAACCTGCACAGTGCAAATTTTCAGCACCCGTCACAAAAATGTGGCCCTCGTTTTTCAAAATACGGAATATCCACAGTTTTTCTTCTTCTACCGGGAAACAAGTAATTGTGTAACTCTTATTTAAAAACAGCCTGAAAATGAAATCGTCACAGTCAGAAGCGATACATTCCTTTAAAAAATTTTCAAGTCAGTGTTCTATTTGTATTGAAATGGCTCAGCACGTTCTAACAAGGTCATTTTCACTAGCATATATGTGATAAGTTGTGATCAGACGATGACATTAGACAGTTATACCTGTAAGAAGTTTGAGTGGATTGTTGATGTAAAGCCAGCGCGCAGCGTATTCACCCCACAGCGGCGTGCACCGCTCGTGTTGTCATTTGGGATGTTCTATACGCCGTCGTGGACGAGACATCGTCAACGTCGACCGCCTCAAGAGCTACTATGACCCACCCATAGTGACATGCTGTTTGGTCACCGGGTGGCTCCCTTTTCGTTCCCGGGGGTAATTGTAGAGAAGGATTGGGAACGATATAGTGGGTCGTCCTCTTCAACTCTTTCTAGTCGGTCGTCCTCTTGAGCGCCTTTTGTCGTGAATGCCGCTCGTGGTCAGAGTTCCTGCTCTGTCTATAGACTGTCTCCGCTGCGCTGCTTCTAGTCCGTTCAAATAAACACCTCAACAGTGTTAATATACTGAGACTGCAATGCTAAGTAGGCTATCTCTAGATAGATATGAAATAGTTCCAGCATTTGATAAACCAACGATTTCATGCCGCAAGGCACACCAGTCGTTGGGCGCGGCCGATTGTAATGCTTCATCCGCACCTCCCCCTCGCCCACAGGTTAAATGTACCAAGCGATTGTGTTTTAAAATATGTAAATAGCGGTCCCAAAAACATGGGCATGTTGCAAGTTGCGCAAGCTGACGTTTGTTAGGGCGGTAACTGCCCGACGTCAGGCGTTCTCCACAACACGAGTGTGTATGGTGCATCGTCCGCTATACAGGGCGTCCCGAGAAGCTACAGTGGACAATCCTCGCAGTCCAAGCAGGGGATGCGCAGTAAAGAAAAGCATTACTTATGTGGTCACTTTATTAAGAAAGGAAAGTTAGCTTCAGCTGTAGTTTTGTTTCGACTTTACAGCGTGCAGCCGAAAGTGCCCGCTTTCAAAAGTGAGGGGGCAAATGAGGTACTTTAACCCTCATTTTTTAATGTGTGGGGGGAAGCAAGTGCCCCCTTGCCCCCCCCCCCCCCCCCCGCCTGGTAGGTACGCCTATGTAGATGTCCCTAAAAAAAATCATCGACGACTACGACACTCCGTAATCGGAAATTTGAGCGCTGCTCTATACGAGATTTCCTTTCGCGATATATTGGCTGGCGCGTACAATCTGTCTCGTGCAGCAAGTTGCAAACAAAGCGAAGAGTGGCGCGACTGCCTCCCTAACCTGGAGATCTCGAGAGGCATCACGGGGGTGACGCGTGGACGCGATTCACAGCCGCCGCCGCAGACAGACCCCTCCAGACAACGCGCGCTACTCCGGCGCCATCTCGTAGCCATCATCGCCGCACTACGCTTTTCTTCTCACCCTTCCTCCATACCCTCCTCCTCCGCTTTCTGCCTCGTGGTTTCGCTGCAGCCTCCTCCTCCGCTGGCCTCCTCGCTTCCTTCATCTCCCACGGCGCTCTGCGTTCGCACTTTATTCCTTCGCTCTGCTCGTTCGCTCGATTACGCCGACGCCGTCGCCGACGCTCGCGCAGTAACGGGCGCCTAAGAGCTGCGCTCTAAAAGCCAGTCGTCAATCGTACAGCAGCAGTACCGCATTACTAACAGTCAAATGTAGCTACATCTATTGTCTTCTGCATAGATTATCGAAATAGAGGGGCCATCAGTAAATCCATGCCATTTCACGCCTCTGGTTGATTCGACACCTGGTTCATCATAGACGCATTGGCAACGCAACGCGCCCTTCGGAGATGCTCGCTGTGACTACGAAGAGATAATGTACGCACTTTGGGCAAGATAAGATATTTAATGCGAGAGCATTATATGTCCCATGAGGCAGAAAGCCCGCGTTGTACGCAACCAGTGGCACAAAAAATCATCCTCCTCAGGGAGGCCATCAGCGTCTTGCATGATGTCAGTAGCAGTAGTAATAGTAGTAGTAGTACTAGACAACGTTATTGAGGTCCTGAGCTATAACAAGTTATAATAAGGTGAGTTAAGGTCGAGTGAAGTGAATTAGGGGGAAGTAAAGTGATGAAGGTGGATTGAAGTGGATTAAGGTGGATTGAAATGTATTAAGTTGGAAAAAGGTGGACTAAGTTGGTACAAATTTAAGCAAGGCAGATAAAGGCGAATTAAAATGGGTTAAGGTGGATTAAGGTTGGTACAGTTAAGAGCAAAGTGGATTAAGGTGTATTAAGGTGGATTAAGCGGGATCGAGGTTGTTACAAATAAGAGAAAGGTAGATTAAGGTTCGTGCAAATCAGAGCAAGGCGGATTAAGGTAGAGTTGTGAAGGACACGTGACAATGTAAGATGTCACGTATCCCGGACGTAACCAGTTAGCTTTAGAAGTTATAATGTTTTCGCATTCAAATCACGTAAGGATACTTTAGGGACTGTAAATTTTTCTAAGTGCACAGCAACGACCACTAAGTGAAACCTCTCACTCAAATCAAGTCAACTGCAAGGCAAGGATTGACAGTGCTTCTTCCTAAATTACACGACAAGAAGTAAACTCCTTTATTTACCTCCGTATTCTGTCTTTCCTGCAGATTATTTCGCCCGAAAAATATTTATTATATATCGCTGCATTTCATTGCGGTTTTGCGCACCGCTGTGTGTATACAAGAGCCGCAATTTTCCTTTCGTCTCGTCCATGCGTCACTTGAATTTGCGTCTGGCACACTCAACATGGCCATTCAGGAAGCCCGAACGACGAAGCCGTCCTTCGTCCCAATTACCGAAGTGAATTCTACCGAAAATTGTAGCGTCAATACTTTTGCTTTCATCTTCCGTTCAGCTGGCAAACTTTTCTTGTTTCCGCCTAGAGAAAGGTACACATGAAAAAAAAAACAGTGTTTTCAACCAAACTCTGGCTTAAAAGACACGCTCGAGAACAGACATCTCGTGCAGCCCACAATCCACTTAGACTCCCTTGACTTCCACCAACAATGCACCGTAGAGCGAATACAACAATTTTCTGCAGCCAGATGACACACAGGGCGCACGGTTCGCCAGCCAGCGCACGTGCCATATGGCGCCGAAACGTTCCATGAAAATGGCGTCATTAGGCGGGACCTAAAGCCTAGCTGTCACGACCTTGAGAGCACATGGGTTTCAAGGTTTAAATGGCAGAGCTGTGGCAGTTATACGAAAAGCTAGTTAGCGTCGTGAATGGCCCGACGTTTTGAGCAAACCAAGAACACTGAGACAGAACTTTTCATACAATGGAGGATAGAAGAAAAGGTCCTCCTAAAGCAGCTTATGGCGCAAACGTTGTTTCTTCCGAGGAATAAAAAAAAGATATTTAAATGCGTGCGAGGAGCAGCTGAAGTAAAAGCTCGAAGGGACAGAAAGTTTTTGTACCCAGGGTCTGATTTCCCAGTGCACACCAAGCAAACGAGATCTGTTTTTATTGGTCTCCTGACTCTATAGCTATGGGTAGCTAAGGATAGCGCACATACAGAATGTATAGTCTCGGAAAGAACAGCTGTAAGAGGATATTTCTGGAACAGTGCAGAAAAAGACTGCGCGAAGAGAGATAGAGTGGAAAGGCAGGGAGGTTAACCAGATACGAGTTTCCGGCTTGCAACCCTGCCCTGGTGGTGGAAACACTGGTTGGAAGAAAAGAAGAAAAAATAATAAAGGCGCTCCAATTAGAAGCGCCTACGTATAGGCCGGTGGATCTCAAGAAGCGCAGTATTGCTTGCACGTTCTTCTGATAGAATGTGAAGTCCCGTCGACGTTGTAGAGTTCTTTCGTCTAGCAGAGCCAGTTGTCCAACTGGATGAGCACGAAAGAAAGCGATTATCTCTGCACACTGTACTGCGGACACTGGCAGACAACATGATGGATTGTTTCTTCGCCGCTGCAATGGCCACGGGATCCGGTGTCGGCAACACACAAACACACGAACACGTACATGTACACACACACACGAACACGCATGCACACACGCACCGACATACATACATACATACATACATACATACATACATACATACATACATACATACATACATACATACATACATACATACATACATACATACATACATACATACATACATACATACATACATACATGCATGCATACACGCGAGTACGAACACGCACAAGCTGACGCACACTTGAAAGAAGCGTGAGACAAGAGCGCAAAGAGTGTGGAAAAAAGCTGAAGAAGCTTGAGAACAGTCTATACGTGTGTGAATAGGTTTTTCTCAAGCTTCTTTCAAGTGTGTGCGCTTGCGTGTACGTATCTTTTCCTTTTTGTATTTCTTTTTTAGTGTGTTCTCTTTCTTTTATTTTTTTCATGCGACTCTGATCCCGAGCAGTTCGTGCGCTTAACACAACTACATTATTATTCAAGAGGTTGTGAACTTCAAAGGAAGTACATGCAGAAATATGTGATATAGCTTTATGACTTCCTATGGTCTTCTTATGATTAGAGACGCTTCTCGCCAAATTGAAATCAATGCTTGGAAACACTGAAGGTGGTAATATTTCCATCGCTCGGTTCAGTCTGTAGGGCTAGCTCTTTCTTACACCAAATTTTGTATTGCCCATCAATTCTGTCGGTTGCGACGCAAGGACCCGATGCTTATTGCATAACGGGTGAGTGTTTCCTGTTTATTAAACTTTCCAGTACGCTGAAGTACAGCAGGACTATTACTTCAGATTATCCGTTATTAAGTAAAGGGAGTATAATAAAAGATTACATGTACGTCAATCTCACATTCCTACTACATTCCCGATATGCCGTGTTCCGATTTGAAAGGTTTTGTCCCTAGATTTAGCACCTTTCTTGTCTGTTTAGCAACAAATTTTCTAATTTAGTGACCGGTCATTTTTCAGCGATGTAATAGAACTACTGGTAACATTGTAGCCACTTCTAACTTAGGAAAGTTACTTCCAAAATATCCTTCTAGAGCGCACTTTATTCTAAAAGACAGGCTGCGAAGGGATCGAATTTAGGTGCATGAAGCGTCGGTTCTATGACCACGATGAAGCAATGGTTGCCTTCACAGGATTCACAGTTTGTCCACAAAATTCATGTTCTTTTTTTTTCTTTGTGAAACCGATTTGAATGGGCCTTATCTCTCTGCTTTCTGCACTTTCAATAAATTCGTTCTATTCGGGGACGTTTCAAGATTGTACTATGAGATTTAGGACGCAGCAGGTAAATGTACAAAGGCCATACGTAGGAGCGGCTGGGCTAGTTCACGTAAGTCTGAACAAACTGCTTCTCTATCGCATGGCTTTTGGAGAAGTCAGTACTGCGAATAGCCCTTAGGCATAGCAAAGGGCCGAAGTGTAGTGCTCCGCCTGCATAGAGGCCACATAATTCTCATAGCCGTGTTAGCATGCGACTTTGTGCGTCTTGCAGAATTTTGCTGCCCTTCCAGAACCACCAAGACCTAGAAAAATTTCAGGGACAATGCATCGCATGGCTTGTGTGTTTCTGTTTTCTTTTTTTGTTCTTTTCTTTTATTTGGATCCTCCCAATCTCAGACTAAAGCGTCGAATTGCAGCTGCCATCGTCCGTTGCTGATGATATATGAGCTTTACTGACGCAATTAAGGGCCAGGGATGGCCTAGGAGCGCCATTCCGTTGTGAAGTACATAATAGTAAAGCAAAAGCCCATTACATACTGCTGTACAATTCGCTGTTTATTTCTGAACAAACGTGAGGCGTTTTCGTAAGTGATTTTCGCCATGATAGCGCATGCTATACTGTTCCAAAACGCCTACGTTACCTAAAATGTGCTTTAAAGTTTTAGCGACAATTTTAGCGATGTTGCAACAAATGTTAGAGGCAATTTCGAGACTTTTTCTGTCCCGCTCTTGCGACACGCTTCAGAAAATTATGGCAACACTTCCGATGTGTATATCGTAGAGCTAATGAAGCCTGCACAAAAAAGCAGCGCCTTGCGTTGTTTGTGTCTCACCTGAAACTTTGCTCTGTTTTTGCCAGCTATATATATAAATAAAGGCCGTCGAGTGTTTATGTAGGAAATACCAAATTCACTTGCGCATCCATTTAAGTAAAGGCTAAAGTGACCTATACCTTCCTGTCTCAATGTTGGCTTTCTCTTGAGGGGATTGAGTGTTTCGCTTAAAACACAAGACAAGCTCAAACATTAAGCGTTGTTTACATGCGGCTCTACAGGAGAATGTGTCAGGACTGCAATTTGCCTACCCATATTTTATTGTGCTTGTGTACAGATACGTAAGTGCCGCTAAATGTAACGAACATACATCGAAAGAGCCAGAGGGATTACTTCAAGGTGATTACTTATTCACAGCTTAAGCCGCTCATACAAAGATAAACTTGTTTTATTTTTATTTACCGACATTTTTCTCCGTACTGACTCACAGACAGCAAAATGACGTCTTTGATGTTCCTTGTGTGCGTGTACGTGGGCGTGCGTGTGTGCAGTGTGTGTTGCTTTGCATTTCGTAAAGAGTAAAGGCGGGTTTTGGTAACAGAAATGTAATTTCTGTGCTGTAAGGTCCATGTCCGTGTTACACGAGACAATTCATGAAGCATCAAAGGTGATTGCAACGAATAGGCGGAGACCTCTTCCAAAAGCTGATGAGGCAATTTGTGATACATTCCTGTTTGCCATCCTCCCACGTCAGTTCGTACGGTCCGTCTCTGCGTAGAAAATACCGTAAACAAAACGGACTACGCCGGCAAACAGTGTTGCTGCGCCTCTAATGTCGGTGCGCGCTGTTTCCGTGTACATGTTGTGAGGTGCAGACTTTATTGCGTGTGCTCGCGTATTTATAGGCGTGTTTGTGTCGGTGTTTGCAGGCGCACTTGTGCGTGCGTGTATGTGCTTGTGTAAGAGAGAGTGAGTGTGGAAGCGCATGTTTATTTCCGGAGCTGACGCCGCATTTCGTACAGTGCACCTATCTGGAACAACCGCGTCGAAGGAGACGGTACTGCAGCCGTTATTATCGTGGTTGAGTAGAGGCCGGCTTACTTCCGAGATGGAAGAATCGCTACTGGCATAGAGATAGGCGAAAGTATATTCCCCATGCTAAACATAGGAAAAAGCTCGTGTCCTAGGCTTCGGAAAAATTCCATTGGGATCTCGACTTAGCTGTGAGGACCTATCCCACGTTTTATGGACGGGCACAACGTTTCGGCGTGTCGGAAACCGCACAGACGAGCGTCCGTTCCATCGACGCAGTCCGCAAGGAAACAAGAAAACGTGCGATAAAAATACTGACGGTAGCAGAACGAATTGTATATATTTTCCTTGAAAGTGGGTGTGTCACTTCTATTATGAGCATCCTTCACGTGCCATGGTAATGTTATCATCCCATAACCTCACCGAAT
Source organism: Dermacentor andersoni (assembly GCF_023375885.2). Taxonomy (NCBI): domain Eukaryota; kingdom Metazoa; phylum Arthropoda; class Arachnida; order Ixodida; family Ixodidae; genus Dermacentor; species Dermacentor andersoni. The sequence continues at coordinate 97,510,319 of NC_092815.1, forward strand.
GATTTATTTACCCGCCGTCATGAGCCCCCTCTTTAATGCGTGGCATAGAGATTCCTTCCAAACTTGTTCATCGACTTCATCATATTTACCTCTTGTTCTGTGTCTGCATTCGTTAACTACTTAACTGTCTGCGTAGACTTCAATTTCATCCTCAGAGATTCCTTCTCAGAACGGGGCCGCGCCTTTTGCAAGTGGTGTTCGCTAACCTAAACACATGCAACGGTTAATCAGCTTATAACTTATTCAGTACTACGCCACTTGGAGCGAGAAGTCACCGGTTCATTTTCATTCCCGACAGGCAGCGAACAAATTAATTGATTATCATTCATTTTTACTGTTATAAGGCAAGCGAAGACCAAGAGCGCTTTGTAGGACTCGAAAAGACGGATAGACTCTGCTAGAGCGTGCGAGAGATTGACAAATACTCGGTGCATATCCCGTTTTATGTATAGAGGGTAAGAGGCATACCATCCATCTCAGCGAGCATGCTTCAAAAGATGGATCTATTTTGCACGCAAGTTTAGTGAAACTTGGCTTCAGAAACTTTTATTTATTTATTTATTTATTTATTTATTTATTTATTTATTTATTTATTTATTTATTTATTTATTCATTTATTTATTTATTTATTATGGTGTGGTATGTATGCCTCTCATATTTTATCTGCGTACCATTCACGTAGACAGAGTTGCCAGCTCCCATATTTGTTTTCCAGAGACAGCGCCTCATCTAGTTGTCTAGGCTGGTGAGCCAAGGCTCACCTAACGAAGAGCACCCCGACCATGAAACACCTTTATTCTCGTAGAAATAGAGGTCAGAAAAGGACGAGCCTCAGTGCGGGAACTCGTTGGCAGTTGACCGCATTGACGCGGGCGTCCTTCTGAGCAACACAGCGCGGTAAGGCTCGCGGAGCGAACGGTCCGCGGTGGCCATAACATCCGCGCGGCCAAACAATTCCGGAGGGAACCTCGCTGTGACGATTACATCCGCGCGGGAGCGAAAACACTCGTGCGCGGCAACAATAAGTGCAGCCGCCATCGTACTTGGGGTGGCAAAACAACACTCGTTGCGTCAGCACTGCACGGCGATTACATTCGCCTAGCAAAAGCCGGCCCCCACAGACGACCGAAACAGTCGCGAGACAAACTAGAAGCCCACACTGCAAGGCACTCGTGGTAGGAGCGCCCGAGCCACTAGTTAGAGCTTACTTCGCGGCGGGACCTGCCTGCCAAGGGCGTTCCTTTCCACGTAGTGCTCAGGTCCCAGAACTCGGTGTCACTCGGTTGGCGAGGCAGCGCGTCCACGAACAAAACTTGCGCTGCTCCCATCGGGTCCTCTCATTTGCCGTTGACATTCCAACGTCCGGAAGAGAGCGTCGCTTCATTCAGTACTGCCGTTCATATTCTTTGTAACGCCCACAAGCAACATTGCGGATATGTGTGACGCGCGTAGATAGGAGACTTCCAGATCCACTTCGAACACCAGAGGTAATGTTCTCTTCTATTCGGATCAACGGTTATAGATACGTCGCTGTGAAGAGATCGCGGAAGAACACATCTCGGCCAACCCAGTTCAGTTTGTTCTACTGCAAAACATTTTTTTAGAGGGCACCGAAAAACTCGCTACATGAGCGTTTTTCCTACACTGCAGCCACCTGAGAAATGCGGACGCCGTGGCTTCAGGAATCGTTCCCGCGACGTCTCGTCCACAGCAGAGCACCAAAGCTTCTGAGACACAGCGGTGAGTTGCATGGAGAACTAACACTCCTGAAACGTCACCTACGTGGAGGCCAGTGAGTACCTTTTGCTAAGCCTCGAGCGCGTCTCTAACACTGTCTTAGTGATGTGCCCATGCACATGTTCAGTTGAGTCCTCGTGAGCATAACTTTGCGAGCTCAGTACACGCATATTTTAAAATTTTTTTGAAAATTTGAAAGCGAGAAAACATATTAAGCACTTGTGAAAAAGGTGAAAGAAAAGGAAAGCGAAATCATCAGTCGGAATCATTATCAACAGATTCCATTGCCAGTTACCGAACGAGTGGGGCGCATTCAGGCTATTAAATATAACGTTTCTCTGCATACAAGTCACACGGGAGAGTTCCACCGCATGACTATGGTTGTTAAGACAACAACAATCAGTAAACTAATAATGGAGCAAGACGCAACGTTCCCGCGGAAAAGAGAGAAAATCGAGGTTGCTCTTGCCCTACAGCTTGAGTGAAAAGGCTTCTCCAACGCAAAGCCGAAAAGCAGAAAACGAATTCTCAATCGCACCGCGATGCTGTTTGTGAAAGGCGAGAATACGCATTCCGAGGCGAGGATTCGGGTTCCGCGCAATGGCGTTATCCGTTTGTGCTCGAGAAGTTAAATATCCCCGTGACACTGGTGCTCTCTAAACACGACGCATCCGCATAAGACCCGCGTGACATTGCGCAGCTGAGCCCTGCCAACGGCACGCACGCAGGAATGAAAAAAAAAGAAGAAAAATGCGTCTATAGTAGAACCAAGAGTCTACGCGTGCATGGTCGATAGAGGGTGAATCGAGAAGAATGCGCAAAAAAATAACAAACTCGATACCTAAAAACGGAGACAAGCCTCTGTCCTTGTCCGTGAACCGAGTAAATAACTGTGCAGATTTGTTGTCTTTTCTTGCTTGTTCTCTCTTTTTTTAGACGTAGAGGCATGGGAAGGAAGACCACGTGAGAGCCGGCTATATCGAAATCCCATATTCGTTACGCAAGGAAAATAAACAAAAAGAAGGAAGGAAATATCAAGAAACACAATTGGCACATGAACACAAGCGCACAAAGATTGCCTCGCCTACGGACCCCGGCACCAAAAGCGCAGTCCAGTGACTGTAGGATGGTCACAGGATTAAAGGAGTCCACGCAAGTTACTTCAAAAGATACTTCAAATATACATATAAGGGCCACACCACTGCGAGATGAGCTCGTTAGAAAAGAACCACACAGTAGAAATAAGACAAAATGGTAATGTCGCTTATCTGCAGTCTATAAGATTAATATCTGCTAACAAAGACCGCGAAGGGCCCTTGGAGCACGTCTCGGCTTAACAGGGCATGGTCCAAGCTCATTGCTCGATGTGAAAGGGCGTCTGTCAAGAGCGTTCAAACGATTTCATCTTCAGCTCATTTCCTAATGGCGCAGTTTTCGGAGTTTCTCTCATGGCTCTTTCTCTTTAAATGCATTCAGAGTAATGTTTGGCCATGCTAATTAAACCCAAGCGAAGGGCACCTTCTGCGTTGATCTGGCACGTCGCTTACAAGGGCAAGAAAATACGACGTACCTTTCGTGCTTGGCTGCATCACTCGCTTTTATTTACGATGCTGAACTTTCAAGAGTCATCGCAATGTGTTGCTGAGCAAGTTCTAACAGCTTGGTTCATTGGTCCCTGATGTTTTATTTTGGAAAGCCCGAGATTAAAATTGATGTGAGGCCACACACAAAAGAGGGGAACACAGATTCAGCCAATCTCAGTCGATGGCTGCGATAAGCAGCTCAATTACCCACCCGGACGCTCACCGCAGGTGGTCAAGTATGGCCACAAGCAAAGCAGTGCAGAGCTTTAGATGCGAACTCCGAACAATTGGTAGTAGTGCCTGACCATATTTGCAGTCTATCACACATACACAAAAAAAAATTCGGGTGCATTCGGGCCGTTGCGAATTTATTTATTTATTTATTTATCTATTTATTTATTTATTTATTTATTTATTTTCAAGATGTTGGTGACGGATGTGTCTTAGGCTTATGCAAATGTTAGGTTATTCAGTGAATAAAGGACAGCTGCGAGGGCCACACAGGTCTCTGTAATTCACAAAAATTGCAGGAAACAGTAAAAAGAAAGTAGAATTTTTTCACGTAACATGTGATAAGGCTCGGAAGGATACAGGCTCCGGAATACACGTAGCAGACACTACTAAACAAGCATGAAAGTATAGCAGATTGACCTTTATAAGAAAGGATTGTAAGCCGAGCGAGATATCGGCCGTACAACACAACGGATATCAAAGCCATCCTCTAAGACACAGGCACACACACTTGCAAAGACAAATACAAACCCCACCCATCCACCATGTAAAAACCACCTATCCATGTAAAAAAACCACCCATCCATGTAAAAAAGATGACAAAAGATGAAAACAACAGAGCTAGCATTTTAATTATTACTACAATTAAAAAATAAGACAACTCGTTATTTAATTGTTGCAGCATGCACCAACACATTTGAAGCTCATTGCGTACAAAACATTTGTTCGCCCGGTTTTGGAGTACGCAACCCCAGTTTGGAGCCCTCACCAACTGTACTTGCGAGATAAACTCGAAAAAATTCAGAGAACCGCGGTGCGTTTTGTTTCTTCGCGTTATCGGAGAGCCGATTCTGTAACACACATGTTGAAATGTTGCGACTTGGAATTGCTAGAAACACGACGACAAAAACAACTAATGAAATTCTTTTTCCATGTAACTAGAAATCACATAAGAACAACCAAAGAAACATACATTTAAAACACAGTGCGCGTTTAAACCACAGCGCTAGTGTACGGCCTTATAAAGCACGCCTTGATGGTTTTCAATACTCATTCTTTCCTCCATGTATTAACATATGGAATGGCCTTCCGGAGTGCACTGTAACAGCACAAAATGTTAACAAATTTTATACTCTATTAGAATTGTATTACAGGCAACGGGAAAATTAAGAATTGATCATGCTTACTGTTATTCTGTGTATATTTGTTGGCTCCTTGTAATTTGTGTTTGACAATGATGTATAACGCTGTATTGTCGGTGTTGAAATTTATATATTTATTTTTTCCTCTCCAGTAATGGCCCTCAAGTGAGGGCTACAGTATTCCTAAATAAAAAATAAAAATAAACACTGTGTCGCTATGAATTATGAATGCCGCTAAAGCCTAAGGAACCTAGCTGTAGTTGTGATCTTGGTGATATCATTGGCGCCAACCAATAAACTGCGGTTCTTACAAACGAAACGGTTAAAGAATTCGGGCCGTCGTCCTCACAAAGCTCTTCCCATACACGAGTATAGTTTGTACGAGTAGACACCGCTGTTTATTTTTCGATCCCGTAACGTTTCTTTTTGCTTTACATTCTCATTTTACTAAGACTACCAATATGGAAAAAAGGAGCAGCTGTCACCTTTATACCGTGGCTAGATGTATTTCTTTAATTTCCATTTCACTAAACAAACCGTTGCAGCAAAGCGAGGTAATCAAATGACGTTAACGAAGGCACGATTCCATATCCCGCTGTTTTCTAAAGAAAGAATTAAAACACACACATAGCTATCTGGTTGTGTTGCCGTCACGAGGTTTCGACATTTTTGCGCGAGCGCTTTCGAAAAAAGCACTGACCACGCCTGAGCCGCGTTGGCCCTTCGAAAACGAAAAAAATATACGCAGCTGTCCGCGCGCTTTACGGTCAACAGCTGTGTTCACCGAACAATAAATTTACGTGCCTGTTTCCATACACCTGCACAGGCACGAAGCTGGTCGAGCAAACCAGGGCAGCTAAGCCGTAGTCGTTGCTTTTCTCTTTATTGTTGTTGTTGTAGTTTGGGCTCTGTGGTGTGCGTGCGTGGCGTGTAGCTGGCTTCTTACGCGAACTTCCCCATTTCTGCAATTTCTGCATTTCTGCAATAATAAACTGTGACATCTTTTTTTTTTTAATGCAAGTATGTTGTTCCAGCTGCTGATTGAGTATTCACGCACGGAAGAAGAAAAGCTATGCGAAAAAGAAGCGCAATAAGGCACGCCTGTCGAAAAGAATCCGATCAGACTCCACGGAGCAAGTCTACTTTATGTTGCATTGGTACAGAAAGTAAAAAAAAAAAAACAATCCCGGATAAAACAGAGAAAGGAACAAAGAATTTTTAACACGATCAAAAAACAAAGCAACCGGTAAAATGTGGTCAAAAATATTTTTCAGGGTCCTGCACGAAAACGAAATTTCCGCTTTTGTCAGCGCTCTTGCCTCCCCGTCCACTGTACCTGCTAGAAGTTCACTTGTACGCAACAAAATGAAAGACGGCTCTCTGAGCTGTAACTGACGTTTAGCCCAGTGCTTTGCGCAGCGTTTCCAAGGGACGCTAAAGTGAGATTTTACGAAAGAGTGGTATGCTACTCTTCCGGAATACTAAACAGCACTGTCTGGTTGCCAGGAGAGGTTTGGTAAGCCAGCTTTAAAGCAGCAACTAAAGCCGGGCGGCAATGAAACCTTGCACTCTCAGCACCACATAGCCATGATGCTATAAGTTTTGAGACTGACAGCTTCTGCTGAAGGGTCGAGGCAGTGCAGTCGTGAGTAAGCGAAAACGCGACCCAGCGGCTTTCGTCAATTTTGCAACCGGATTGAACTCTGAAAAACGCAAAAACACCCCTCAAATTCTTAATTCCTCAGGAAAATGTTGACCTTAGCGCTTTTTCTCCATAATAATTGAGCTTTCCATACTCATAATAGCATCAGAGTAAATAGTATTCTGAAAAACAAAAATGTGTTTTGGTAGCCCTTTAACAACGCTAAATGAATTTACGCTGTTGAAATATGCTTTCGAGAAACAATTTTTCTGGGGGAAAAGTGTTGAATACTACAGAAGAAATTTCGCAATTTGCGTTGCTTGAATTTCGCGCCCAAATTACAGGCCCACAGCGTCATTCTGACTCCACTGGTTTCGGATACTTTCCCACACTCGGGCCGTTCTTGCATAAAAAGAGTTCTCAGAATTGGTTAGATTGAGCGCTTGTCCTTTCTTTAAAAAGCAATGTTGTTTCTATTTCAGCGCTTTTCCTTTCTTTTTTTTTTTTTTTGAACAAATGACAATCTCCAACAGACTGGCCAAATCGTCCTATATTTGTGTCCTTCCTTCTTTGTGATTATGCTTTTGGCATTAAAATATTCACTGTTTAGCCAAATCCATCTTTCGCGGGGGGGGGGGGGGGGGTAGGAAAGGGGTGAGGGGGAATTGTAGAATGGAAAATGTGTCCGGTACAAGAGGTATCAGCGGATGCGTGTTTTTCGTGTTCTTTTTTTCTTTTTTTCGCTTGGGTTACCACGCGGCATAACGTCATAATCGAGTTAAATAGAAACATACAGGCCCGTTTCACAGAGATAACAGCGACTTATAAAGTTTCTTTTGCATAATCCATCTTTCATAGTCTTCAACTAGATCACTCTTCAGCTGCACACCTTTAAGAACACCTTCGGGAATCACGTCTGTCCCAGCACACGTCCAAAGTAGACGGCAAGCATCCGCTGCCGACGCAGGAGCAGAGCACTTCCGGCACTGCACAACGAATTCGCATGGTCGGCCTCAAGCACGAGTGATGGCTGATGTAAGAGCTTCCCCGGTGCGATGTCTTCGGAGAGACATTCCTCCACCCGAGAAAAATTGCGGGGTAGTGTTGTCGTTTGTTTTGTTATTTGCCATGGGCATTGAAAGGGTCAGACCTGTGTTCCCTGTACCTAGTGAAGGTAAACATTGAGAAGTGAGTTATCTTGAAGCTTGTGTATTCTCTAGGCTTTACTCAATTGCTTTGGCTGGTTAGTGAGACTCAATAAATCAATGATAATGTGTACTTCGGCGATCTTAGATAGATATGAGGTTGCCACAGTGGCGTCATATTTGGCTTGGCTTTCATATATAGTCACAGACATCCATCTTGTATTCCTTGTTTTCTTGAAGAGACAAATGCATAGGGATGGTCCGTGCCATCAGTCCACCGTCACACGTGGTTGGTGGAAGCATCTGTGTACAAAAAATACATTGGTTCAAAAGAGCATCAATGTGCAGTGGTACCTTATGTTTTTTTTTTCTTTTTTACAGCCGAGTGGTTTGTTGACCACTGTGCAATTGTATGTCCAGACGGGCAGTTAATCTACTTGAGGTACCGTGAATGATCGGTTGTGGAAATATTCGAAGACTTCAGCACCAAGTTAAATACGTTGCCTTTATAAATTCGCACGGTCACTCACGCTAGGTTGCCAATTCTGCTGTGGTGCTCAGTTGGGCGTGTTCTTGAAGAATGAATAGAGGGGGGTGATGTGGGGGAGAGCGGTGGTTGCCCTCAGCGCATTTTATTTAAGAATATAAGTACGGTTTCACTGCTTTACTGTGAGCCGGAGAAACTGACCTTTACTTGCACGTGTGGCTGCAGTGAAGGCGCAATAATGCTACGGACCGTCTCAGGTCTCGCTCCTACACATTTAGGGATGATCCGTCGTATGAAGTGGAGTCGACTTTGTAGCTTTTCTTTTTTTTAATTTGTCTAGCCACTTTGATGCTGTTCCGAACTGGTGAATATCGAGGCCCAGGATCCGCACTCCTATTTCTGCAAACGGGGACGTCGCTAGATGAAGTTGAAAATGAGTCTAAGAGAGGAGGTGTATGCGACCAGAATGTTGGCTACGTCGGTATAACAAAATTTGGAGGACGCTTAAGCTTCGCCTTCAAGAGTGGAACGCGATAGCGTTATCGCAACCCGTTCGCACCGCCTACTCTAACGCGCTACGCCAGCCAAACGTCGCGATCGGCACAGATAGCCGGGCCCCGACGCGCCATGAAGGCGGACGCGATCATGGGGCGAGTGGCGCGCCACGTGTCGGGCCAGCGCTGTACATTGCGAGGAGGGGGTCTTCTGTGTGGGAAGATGGCTCTGCGTGTGCGCAGAGCGCAGAAGAAATGTAGCGGAAACGTACTTCGCTACTCGTGAAATTGCGACTTCTGTAAGTTACATGGTCATAATTACCGATATATACCGCAGTACAACTTTCTACGGCAAGTTTCTAAGGCAACACCGCATTCACTAGAGGCGATTTTCTCCCGTTTTGAAAGAGCGAACTCGTGGCTGAGTGGTAGCGTCTCCGTTTCACACTCCGGAGACCCTGGTTCGATTCCCACCAGCCCATCTTGCAAGATGTTGTTTATTTATGAAGTGCCTTCTGGTATTTATCGCTCACGGCCAACGCCGCTGACGACACCGGCTTTTCTGCGACACGAGCTCCTTAACGCTCTCGCGTTAAAATTTAGCAGCCGAAATGTGCAACCATAGGCACCCATTAAGGACATCCGAGGCTTGCTGTAGGCTTCATTGCTTTCTATTGAGATATTTGTGTGTGTGTGTGTGTCATATGATCACATCGTCGACGTAGCTTAAACTTGACATGTGGAATGTGTTGTATATGACCGTGGCGGCGGAATAAAGGCCAAGTTTGAAAAAACAGGAGCGAGGGACGATGCTTGTCGAAACCCTCTTTCCGAGCTGTACGATCCTGTTGGCTGGCCACCGACACAAGTGGAGGATATATGGGAACTAAGAAATTGGTGTACAGTGCAGGTTAAGTGCAGGTGGAAGCCATATTGTGAATAATAGTTTCACTGAATTGAATTCTTGGTTTTTACATGCAAAAACCCCGACTTGTTTATGAGGCCCGCCGTAGTTCCGGCCCATAATTTCTACCCCCAGGCGACCTTTAACTTGCCCCCAATGCACTAGACACGGCGTAATTTGCATTTCGCCCCCACCTAAATGCGGCCAGCGCGGCCGGGATTTGACCCTGCGACCTCATGCTTCGCAGCGCAACATCATAGCCACTAAGCCACCGCGCCGGGTATAATGGCTTCATGCTGTATGTTGTCATAGTGATTCTAAGACCGCCCTTCAGTTCATACAAAGCCCAATGCGCCACGGACCCAATGAACAAATCACCTCAGAAATTCCGCAGATATATCGTCGTAGCCGTGACCAGGAACACAACATAACATTTCAATGGCTTACAGAACATTGCAACATCAGCGGGAATGACCCTGCCGACGAAGCCGCCCAATCTGCACATGAAAGTATGCATCTACCTCCTGAGTTACCATGACGTGAAGAGACCATGCTGTCCCCTCTGTCGCTAGGTGTCGCATTTACGAACTCATATGCCTTCCTTATTGGAATGGGCAACAGCCCCACGTGCGACGCATGCAGCAGCGATGAGACGCTCGCACACATTATCTGTGTCTGCCCTCTTTTAGCGCCCAGGGACAAGTGACGTGCAGAGTGCTGGACCGATTGGACAGTCGTCCACTATCAGAACTAAAATCTTTAGGTCAGTGCTCCCAAAGAACGTTTGTGCTGAAGGCTTTATTCGCGTAGCTGTGGTGTACGGGCCTTCACAATAGAACTTAAGAACGCCGCCCCCTACCGCTCTGTAGTGTACGTGGTTTGTTTGTGCTTGTCTCTCTTTCTCTCTATCTCTCTACCCCCTCCCACTCTCTTTCTGTTGTTTTCTCCCTACTTTTTTCCTCCGTGCAGAGTAGCCAACCGTAACTACCTCTCGTTAACCTCCCTGCCTTTCTATGCACCTTTTCTCTCTTTCTCTTATTTACCATGGGCTTTACCGATATCGGTTGCAAATACAACATGTACGCTGTTTTTGTGTGGGAAGACATTCATAACAAACTCAGTTATGATAACTACAGGTTATCTTCTGTATCGCTCAGCGGAGACACTGGAGAGCTGGCCAACGTCAATGCAGACAAGATGCTAGGACATTGATTACAATGGCTGTTATGAGCTAGGTCGCTTGCCGCTAAGTCGCTTGCCGTACAGTCTGCAGGTTTGCGAGATAGATTGCGATGCTCACGTGGGCCGCCTCAGAATTTTGTCCAGCGATTTACTCACCTTTCTCACTTCCTAACTCTTTAAATTCCTTTGCTCTCGCGTAGTGTGTCAAACCGGACTTTTCTTTTGAGGTTAACCTCCTTGCCCTTCCTTTACTTCTAGTGCCTCTGTGCATCCCTTCCACATGCACTCAGTGCTCCCTCTTTTCCTCTTTCTATTCCCCGTTTCCGTCACCCCCAGTGAAGGGTAGCAAACCGGACGCTCGTCTGGTTGACCTCCTTGTCTTTCCTGTCCTTGCCGTCTCCCTTTCTACCTCATTTATTTCGTGAACTGCTGCCTACAAAAGAATATAACTGACTTCACCGTTCTATGAACGCTTAGGTATGATGACAATTTACTCTGATTTACAAGGTGTTTGCGCTTGGCGCTACATATATAGCATCGCTAAAGGCAGACTAAATAAAAAAGCAATTTAAGTTGTATTAGTTAATTAGCCTTCTGCAATAATAAATAAAAGCCAATACAGCGTGAATAAAAGGGTTCAGTAAGTTAGAAAAGACACAAAAATAAAAGATAACGGTGGCGACGTCGTCTTGAAGTTACCGCACCAACTACCTGTGATTTTTGACGGCGTCGTCGATTTCTGACAGCGTCAGCTAAGACCTATAGTTAATTGTTCTTTGGTATTAAGATAAGCGATGTCCTATTCTAAAAGATACAAAGGCTAAACTTATATATAGCTAGCTTCACGGACATTTACTGAGCCGCAACGGCCGAAAAAAATAAAGTTCATACCGTGGCGTCACACGAACTTCCCGGCGCCGGGACTTCGGTGCGAAACTCAAGAAACTGAAATTCAACTTTCATTTTCTCTTGTAATGCATATACAACTTATTACCCCGAAATTAACAGAACTAGATTGTTTTTTAGAAGGAACCATACTTCATTATTATTAGACGATTTAGTGTTTCAGTTTAGTGTTCGCCTGAACGAGTTCGCTTCGAGGGGTGTCGTATTGACGCGCAAGCTTTCCCAAGTCTCTCGAACGGCAAGCGCGGCCGCCGAGCGAGCGCCCCGCACCCGTGTAGCGCGCGAACCCGGAGTGCGAGTGAGAGGGGAGACGCGCAAGGGGCGCGGTGGCTGCTCCCCGGCGGCGGCAGTGGCGGCAAAGCGCGCGGAGGTGGGGGGGAGGGGGGGGAGGGGCTGTTCCGTCCGCGATCAGTTGATGCCCGCGCGCCGGACGCTTCGGACGTGCCTCCCAGGAGCGCCGCTGCTCCCACCGTGGGCCGCCGCACTGCCGCACGGAAACGCAAGGCCGACGTGACCTCTCTTCGACAGCGGCAATTCGTCGTTGGACCCCGGCACCTCCGCAGTCATCGCTGTCAAAACACCAGCACGATTGCTGGGCGCGGCCGTGAAACGAAGTGAGGAACAAACTCTCTCGTTCGCTCCTCCGCGCTGCAGGACTTCGAAATTCCGATTCCGATTGTATATACTGAGAAAGGCAAAAAAAGGGGCAAGAAGTTGTCGGTCACCTTTTTTTTTTTTTTTCTGTGCGCTGGCGAAAGCGAAGTTCTCGAACTGGCCCAGAAGTTGGTGTTCGGACCGTGGACTTTAACGCGAGAGTGGCGGAGAAAACGCTGAACGGAGGCACGTGTTGCTTCGCTCGAGCGCAGATCGGTGAGTGGAGCTAAAACATCTGTGTGTGGTCTTGTACTATGCATGCATCGTTTAGCGCGAATACACGGCCAAGACGATAGCGCAGGCGCGGCGCTGTGATTCAACGAAATTCACTTGGTTTCAGTTTAAAGACTTTCACGCGTCTACTGTCTGCACGTGCTTTGTCGATTGCACGTTGAATGACAGCTCCTTTTTCGTGAGGCTCGCCTCATGTTATTTTATTGCGGCAGGATATATGTTGGGAGGGGCTATGACCTCCGCCGCGCTGCGCATTCTGATTGGCTTTTTATGTAGGTTCGGCTCCTATTCGTTGCCTCGACATATATAAAACACATTTAGACGCTGACAGTTGCTCTGCGCCTAACTTCATTCGCAGCAGGTGCAGGTCTTTCGAACGGTGTTTTACCAGACTTGCAATTCTTGTTGCAGGAGCGTATAGAGTAACTTCTCAATGAAACATCTTGCGATACAATTACAATAAGCCAAGTTCAGCTATCTCTGTTTCTTTCTTTGACGCTTATATAGCGATGCTCTTGTATGTTATCTTGTAGCCTGGGTGGGTTCTAGCTGAGGGCTTCTCAAGTTTAACGCTAAATTAAATTCCTAACATACTTTTGAAACATTAGGCTGCTCTTCGTCTTACACAAAGCTATATTTGCATGCAACAACATACTTTTTTTGTTTATGCAACGTGCGCTATTAAGTCAGTTTTTGTGAGGTCTATCGCTTTTCATTCGAAGCCATCCCCTGAAAGGAGATCATATTTGTCCACCTCTATGATGGAGCACTGTTGGCAATTGTGAACAAGGCTCCCGTGTGGGAACCGAAATGTCTTTTGCACGAAATGGATTTTTTTTTTTTTTTGCCGGTGTTCTACTTTTTCATCATAAAATAATTTAGGTCATCATTTTTAGACGACAGTTTGGCGCAACGTGTATAAATGACTCTCTAGTAGACTAACTTGGAGTGATGATGCCCATCTAAATTTGTTTCGATTATAGTTAAAGTCCTAATTGACTAACGTTCATATCGCGCGAAATTTCTCTTGGCACGATATCAGATCTGCTGAACCTTTCTTACTAGTCTAATCCATGCGATGGTCAGGGAGTATTGCACGTAGGCGAATACATCTATCTAAAGAGAAAAGAAATATGTGCCTATTCAGTCGTCGCTAAATATACTAGTAATTTCTTATCTATAATGTATTTCATGAACAACATTGCCTATCGAGCAAGAGAAACAGCCATCGCTCAAACGTAAATAGTAGCTTACTACGTTATATATAAATGACTCGCGACTCTCGCCAAATGTATTCATGAACTTTATTTTATTAAAGTTGGGAGGACAATAGTATTTAATTATTTTGCAAGCATGTGTAGGAAGCAACCAAACCGGCCATGCGCGTGTCAAGTTTCAGTGTGACGTGCAATGTCAATAAAACAGCCTTAAGCCTGCAGGTCCAAAAGCGTAAAAAGAAAAAAAAAAGTATGTTGCAGGGCCTCCGGCTTCAGTTACTATCTAGAATAACAGGAATACTGGCAACTTATAAATATCTTAATTTGAGCTCGCGTGCTCGCGATATTTGAAACTTTGAAAAGTAAGTATTTGAAAAGTAAAAGCTTGTTTTGCAGGGAAACGGTTCATTATTATCTTATCGTGTCGCTGTTTACATCACTTCGCACAATATAATGTAGCAGTACATAAGTCAAGCAAGCCCGAGACCCGTCGTGAAATGCGATGTTGACTTAACGCCAGTTCAAAAAGTAGGAGCACAACTCTACGTTCGATGATATTCATAATTATTTCTTGGCCGAGGCAGGAGTGAGGCGTCCTACAACCATAGAATCTAACTGGTGCGCCGCGTCAGTAATTTGCTCGCAAGGCTCACGAGGCAGAGAATTTCGATAAGGGAGCGTCAAAGTCAGTGCGAAGCCTACAGTTCTGCGTTTACTTTCGCAGAACTCTGTGTTTCAACACGAATGCAGGTGCTACTCTCTCTTGAATAGTTTCGTGTAGAAGCGTCTAAATGGTGAGCCCGTCGTCCACCATATCTCGAATAATGAACAAAGCAGAAAGACACTACAATCAGCTAAATCGTCTGAAAGGTGAGATATGTATCTCACTGAACGCTTACAAACATTTCACTTCGTTCAGAAAAAGCTAAGGTGAATTAACCTATAAGAACGCCAATAAAAACGTACCGTTGTGGTCAAACGGCTACGGTTTGTAGTCGTATTTTCTGTATACTGGTCGGGAAGCGTTATATCTAATCATTTGCCCACCGATGAAATATGTGTATAGCACAACAGCCTTGTTATACAATTGTTAATGGCCTATGGTACAAATATTTTTTGTTAACTTTAAGAGGCACCTGTTCGGTCTTTCTGTTTCAGTTGGTGAAGCGTATCATCTCCGTAAAGAAGCTTGTAAACCTCAACCAACTAAACAGCAGTGCCTGACAGCAGCTCCAATACATACTTTGTTAAAGTATAAATATACGAGGCCTCTGGAACGGAAAGAACTAAATATTAATGTTCCTGTAACTTTCCAAAGCAATAATGATACAATGGCGGTAAATGAGTAGCTGCAGCACCCTCCACAACACTTCATTCTAGTACGACTTTTCCTGGGATAGCATTTTTTGGGCACTTGGTGGTGAGTTGACTAATTCGCAGTTCTTTTTTTTTTTAATTTTGGAAGCCAACGCTAGGCTATGAGAGATCCAATAGTTGATCATTCTGAAATATAGCGAAAAAGAAAAACCGAAGTACCAGAGAAGAGGGTCACACACACAGCAATATCGGAGCTAGACGCCGTAAAAGGATCAAGAACTCGACAAAAAGCCTAGTGATGCTGCAAATAACCCAAAAGCTAACGAAGCCATGTACAGCGTTCTGAAAATACAGATTGAAACGGCATGTCTACCTTATGTGACTTCAACGTGAAAAACATTGATTGTGTAAAGCCTCTTGATGCCCTAAATTCTTTAAAGAGCCACGCTAGTCACTGTCCTTGCGAATTGTTGATCCTTCTTTACGATGTCTAGCTCCGGTGTTGAAGTGTAGCGATCCTGTGTTTGCCGGCTATCTCACTGTACTTGATCTTTTTCTTTTTGCTACATTTCCAAAACGTCAACCTATTCCAATTTGTCGGATTTTTTGTATTATTTTGATCCCTCAGGGCGTTGCGTTACTGATTACGTTTAATTAACCAAGTGTTCTTTGACATGCACCGAAACTCTAGTACAAGGCTTTTCGTTATAGCATTGCGCTTCCCACTTTAACGCCGTAGATGACCGACCTGAGCCACGCTTCCTTCGACTCTCTCAGGGCTCGGTTAAGAGCTCGGTCCTGATAGCGCACGAAATTCCGTTAACGACCGCATTCCCGGCTACGACTTTCAGGCCGTTTAACTCCCTGCCAATCGAGGTGAAAAGTAATGGCAACGCGGGATCGGCGTCCGTGGTCGTCGCATCGAGAGGGAATAAAGTCAAAAACGTTTAGATATCTACGAAAAGAAAATTGCAACAAAGCTTTGTTCCGTCGCGAGCATTCAAAATTGTTCACTTCCTGGTTAGTGCCGGGCCAACAAGAGAGTGTAGCCAGATGCGAAACGGACGTCATACGTCACGCCATCCAGTGCTTTCCGCCCAACTGTCAGATTCCCCGAGTATAGAGTGCACAATTGCCTCCCTCTCGTCTTTCGTTCATTTTCAGTGGATAGCTGGCGGCCATCCAACTTCGACAAGAACTTTCACGACGGCACTTTTTTCTTTTTTTTAGACGGGTACGTCGAATGCATAGGGAAAAAACTTATGCATGTCTATCGGCTAATGTTGCAATCTACGCGAAGCGGAGCCTTTGGTGAATCGGTTAATTAAATACTATAAAACTAAATTCTATGCCTGAAATTGTAATTATTGTCATCCGTGTGATGTTCCACGTTCTTGTTCAAGGCTTATGCTTCGCGCAGATCACTACCTTTAAGTGTCGTGCAATGCTCGTGCAGCGCGCTTCCATCGCGCGCGCCTCAATAGTCTGACGGATAGACTAGGATTTCTCGCGAGAAAACTATGCATGCGACTGGGACCTATTGGATAGAGAACCGGGTCGTTGTGCTGGAAGAAAGAGGTTCGATCCAGCTATCCGACATGCAATTCTAATAATTTCTGAATAGTTAGTTACTTAGTCAGTCAGTCAGTCAGTCAGTCAATTAGTCAGTCAGCCAGTCAGTTAGTTAGTCAGTTAGTTAATTAGTTAGTAACTCTATTAATTTCTACGTGTGATCTATTCGGCAAGACATCAGCAGCCACGGTTCCTCGAATTCCGGGAGGGTCCGGTGAAAAATATTCGCTTTAAAACATAAATTCCCACTTCTCGCCGTAATCAGCTGACAAAATTTTCACTTTAATCGAAATAACCGGATCGCAGATGCCATCTCAAGGGTGGGGTGCGAGGAATAGCTACGAATAGTGCAGAAGCTGTAAGCCACCACTGCAGGTTTTTACATTTCATTATGTGTTTTACCGTCTTGTCACTGCACGCTACGAATTTACGCTCCTTAGAAATCTCCAGAAAGAAAAAAAGAGAGCTTTGAAGTTTCAGGGTGTATTTTGTCAATGGTTAGGGGTCGCTCTTAAAGAAGAACATGGTCTGTAAAAAAAAAAAATTAGAGAGAGCACATTCCTTTTTTTTCTTTAACAAACAGTAAGGCGCCGCTTCTGATCGTTCCCTCCTCCGTTAAAGTATGTTGAGGATTGATCAGTCACAAGCACACACGCACGCACACACGAACACGTATTGAGACAAGCGAAAGGATCGCCCGCGCATAATGACCCTGACGTTATATGGCCAATTAATATGGCGATATAACCAACCCTTATATATAGTTTTCATTGATTACGAGAAAGCGTTTCATTCTGTCGAAACCTCTGCAGTCATGGAGGCATTACGGAATCAGAGTGTAGACGAGCCGTATGTAAAAATACTGACAGATATCTATAGCGGCTCCACAGCCACCGTAGTCCTCCATAAAGAAAGCACCAAAATCCCAATAAAGAAAGGCGTCACGCAGGGACATACGATCTCTCCAATGCTATTCACAGCGTGCTTACAGGAGGTACTCAGAGACCTGGATTGGGAAGAATTGGGGATAAAAGTTAATGGAGAATACCTTAGTAACTTGCCATTCGCTGATGATATTGCCTTGCTTAGTAACTAAGGGGACCAATTGCAATGCATGCTCACTGTCCTGGAGAGGCAAAGCAGAAGAGTGGGTCTAAAAATTAATCTGCAGAAAACTAATGTTTAACAGTCTCGGAAGAGAACAATAGGTAGGTAGCCTCGCTACCTATTTACAATAGGTAGCGAGGCACTGGAAGTGGTAAGGGA